>NC_133527.1:174992799-175639049 GCF_048544455.1 Silene latifolia | reverse complement strand
TTGTTGTCGGTGGTGATAGAAAAGGGAAGGTGGGTGTCGTCTGTGGTGGTCCGTGAAGGAGGGAGAAGAGGAGTGGCGGTGCCGTGAAGGAGAGATAAGGAGAAAGAAGAGGTGACTGGTGTTGGTGCCGTGAAGGAGGGAGAAGAGGAATGGGAGTGGCGGCTGCGAGGTGTGACGGACGGCGGTGGAGTCAGAGGAGACAAGTTTTTTTTTTTGTTCATATGAAGAGAGAGAGTGGGAGGTGGGAGATGAATGAAAGAGTGAGAAGTGATTAGGGTTTGTGTTCCTTTTATATCTAGTCCATTCATTTTGTTTTAATCTTGGCCCTTCATTTGTTTGATCCAATGGCATGGATGAGGACTGAAGGACTCAACCAAAAAAGATGGACTTACATGATCCTTTCTCTCTCTCTCTCTCTCTCTCTCTCTCTCTCTCTCTCTCTCTCTCTCTCTCTCTCTCTCTCTCTCTCTCTCTCTCTCTCTCTCTCTCTCTCTCTCTCTCTCTCTCTCTCTCTCTCTCTCTCTCTCTCTCTCTCTCTCTATATATATATATATATATATATATATATATATATATAGTGTGAAGTTCTTATGAGTCCACCTAAATATTTGAGTCCATAAGTCCTCTCTACATCCCTTAGATCTTCCACTAAGGATGGTTGAGATTGAAAGCAAAAAAGCATACTTAACACTAATGAGTTTCCTATACACTAATTAATCCACTTTCTCTCTCTAGCTTTAATTATACATTCACTAATGGATTAATTATACACAAAAAAAAAAAAATTTTGAGCATAATTTTTTTTTTTGGACTGAAACTTTATACAAATGTTACTACACTTTCACTGTTTTAAAAGTGTAATTTTAACGGAAAAAAATGTAATTTTAACAAAAAAAATTGCGGTTTGACGGATTTTATTTTGAAATTTGAAAATTTGAAGCAAATTTACAATATATTTTGCGTTTTACGAGTGTAACTCAGTTTTTTCGACAAATATTATTTTGAATTTTTCCAATTTTAACACAACTCATTGTGAATTGAGTGACTTATAAGTGTAACTTTAGTCTTTTAAAAGTGTAATTTTAGTCCATTAAACTGTAATTTTAATCCAATAAAGTGTAATTTTAGTCCATTAAAGTGTATTTTTAGTCCATTGAGAGTGTATCTTTAGTCCATATTAAAAGTGTAACTTTAGTCCATTAAAGTGTAATTTCAGTCCATTGAGAGTGTAACTTTAGTCCATTGAGACTGTAACTTTTGTCCATATTAAACATGTAACATGAGTCCATTGAGAGTAAAACTGTAGTCCTTGAGAGTGTAACTTTAATAGATATAAGTGTAACTTTAGTAGAGAAAAATGTAACTTTAATAGAGATAGCTGTAACTTTAATAAAGAAATCTATAATTTTAATAGAAAAAAGTGTAATTCTAATAGAAATAAGTGTAACTTTAACTTTAATAGGGATAAGTGTAATTTTAATAGAGAAATGTGTAATTTTAATAGAAATAAGTGTAACTTTAATTTTAAAGAGATAAGTGTAATTTTAATAGAGAAAGTGTAATTTTAATAGAAATAAGTGTAACTTTAACTTTAATAGATATAAGTGTAATTTTAATCGAAAAATGTGTAATTCTAATAGAAATAAGTATAGAAATAAGTGTAACTTTAACTTTAAAAGAGAAAAGTGTAATTTTAATAGATAAAAGTGTAATTTTAATAGAAATAAGTGTAACTTTAACTTTAAAAGAGATAAGTGTAATTTTAATTGAGAAAAATGTAATTTTAATAGAAATAAGTGTAACTTTAACTTTAATAGATATAAGTGTAATTTTAATCGAAAAATGTGTAATTTTAATAGAAAAAAATGTAACTTTAATAAGATAATTGTACTTTTAATAGATCTAGGTCTAAAAAAAATAACAAGACAATGAAATGAGAACAAAAATTGAGAAGAGCAAAACAAAATTCTGAAAAAACAAAAAAAAGAGTGAAAATGAGAAGAACAAATAACAACAAAAAAGAGTAAAATAAGAACAAATAACAACAAATAACAACAAAAAAAACTACAACCACACACAATAAATCAGAAACAAAAAAAAATATTAAAACAAACACAACAACGACAAACACAGTGACAACAACACCAACAATTTTTAAAAAAACAAACAAACAAACAAACAAAACTACAACGACAAACACAGTGACAACAACACCAACAATTACAAACACCAACAATTACAAACACCAAAAAACGACAACAACACAACCCGTGGGCGGCAGTGCGGCGTGAGGCGGTGGCTGCGTGAGGTCGAGGGGTCAGATCTGGCGGTGGTGTGCGTGAGGTTGAGGGTCGCTGGTGGTGGTGGTTGCGTGGTTGTGTGTGGCTGTGTAGAGGGTGGTATGGTGGTTGTGGTGGGGGTGTCGTGGGTGGTGGTGGTGGCGTCAGATGGTGGTGGTGTCGGGTATGGTGGTGTCGAGTGAGGGCTGGGTTGTTATTGTCGGCCGACGGTGGTGGTGGCGTCAGATGGTGGTGGTGTCGGGTGAGGGGGTGGGTTGGTGAGGAAAAGAGGGGGAATTTTTTTTGAATTTTTAGGTTTTGAATTTATTGGGTTTTTGATTTTATTGGATTTTTGATAGAGAAGGTGAATGAATTGTGTGTGATGAGAGATAAATGTGTGTGATAATAAATTATATATAGTGAAATTAGTGATAATTAGGGTGGATTAGTTAAGGTAGTGAGAGAGAGTGTTTATTTAGCTAATTAATTACCTTTTTGTGCTTTGATCTCCACCACCCATCTTCCTCATCCAATGGCTTGGATGAGAACTTATGGACTCACACTTAGAAGGGGACTTATATGATCTCAATACTATATATATATATATATATATATATATATATATATATATATATATATATATATATATATATATATATATATATATATATATATATATATTGTTATATCATCTCCTTTTCTACTCAAATTTATTAGTTTAGCAATAAGTTATTTACTTTTTAATTTTTAAGCTGATTTTTTAAATAACGAACATACATCAGTAGTATATATACTTATTATATAAGACACTTTAAAAGTAACGTTACATAATGTTAATTTTTCAAGTTTTAACATTTTTTTTCATCTAGAGAATCCAACCCTTAAAAAACTACTCCCTCCGATTCACAATAAAACTCCTTATTTCCATTTCCGTCTATTCACAATAACTTCCCTATTTCCTTTTTTGTTAAGTGTTTGTGTGATCCAAATTTAATTATATGGTGGGGTAGTGTATTTGTGTGGTTCAAATTTATTTATATGATGGGGTAGTGTGCTTTCTTAATTTTTGTGTCAAAATGAAATGAGAGGTTTATTGTGAATTGGAGGAAGTACTTAATATTTATAAGAAAAAAATGTTAATTTATACGTAAGAAAAACTTTGGACTTTAGATAAGATTAGTTTGTTAGCAATAATAGAAAATTGCACAAATATTACCTATATATGTGCGAAAAACTTTGGGCTCTAGATAAAATTAGTTGTTTAGTATTTGCTCATTATTAATCGGATTGGATGTTGAACGTACGAATATTAACATATAGTATTTGCTCATATCATTAAATATAACTACTATTAGATATAATGAGTAGCAATTGTCCGTATTTCGGGATTTAGGTTGGATGTCGAGCTAGGTGTAAAAAAGATGGTGTATTTCTTAATATGTTATTTGTGCCACATTGAAAAATAATGGAGGTGTTGTGAATAGGGATGTCAATGGGGCGGGGTGGGTGCGGAGGAGGGGTAACCCGCACCCGCCCCGCGAGTCTATAATGCGTACCCACACCCGCCCCGCGACCCGCGGCGGGTTGAACTTTTCAAACCCGTCCCCGCCCCGCGGGGACCCGTTGACCCGCCAAATTACCTATCTGCTCATAAACAATTTTTAAAAATATAAATCTAAAATCTAAAATATACTAGTCGTACTACTTATACAAATAAGTTTTCGCAAAATATACATTCAATTAACTAGTACACAAGTTTTTCAAACCATGAAAGAGTTTTACCAACAATTAAACACATGTCCAAAGTAAACAAAGCTGCTTGATCAAATTAACAGAGCTTCACTCATTGTTCCCTCAAATCATCTAAAGCTCCGTTAGCATTCTTACCAAGTATCATTGGTTTGGGCTTTTTATCCTCTTGTTATAATTTTCTTTTATTATTATATTATAATTACTACTACTTATTATAGGTGGGTTGGTGATTTGGAGATGAGTGAGGCGGGTATAAGCGGAGCGGGGACATGCGGAGCGGGGCGGGCGGGGTGGGTGTGGGGCGGGGTGGGTATGGGGCGGGTTTCATGTGATACCCATCCCCGCCCCACGACCCGCGACGAATGATACTTTTGAAACCCATCCCCGCCCCATGACCCGTCAAATCATTACCCGCGCCCGCCCCAAGTGGAGCGGATGCGGGGCGAGACCCGCCAAAACCCGCCCCACTGACATCCCTAGTTGTGAATATAACACATATAAATAGTAGAATTGTCCCACATTGAAAGATTAACATAAGGTAGAGTGATCTTATGATTATAATAGAAGTCATCTTTGAAACTTGGGAATCAACCCAAAATCTTTTGAGTCACTTAACTATTGTGAAAGAGAGCTCTTGAGAGTTTCTATTATTAACGGTTAAAATTAAAATTTAACAAACTATAATTTTGTTGTCACTAAATTGTATGTTTGCTTATAGTGGCCAAAAACATAGATGGTTTATATTTTACGCCTTTACGGTGGAATGATAGAAATAAGATGATCATAAGAGTATACATTACATGGACTTTGTGAAAGAAAAAGAACATAAAAATGAACTTTGTATATGAGTAATTAGAAGATTAATTATTATTATTATGTAAGACGATTTTTTTGTTTTTTTTAATTGAACAAAAAAATTTGAAATGATTAATTTAAAAGAATGACACGTGTAAGTAAATTGTCCATATTTAAAGGGTAGGCATATGGTTCAAACAAAATATATACTCTTTTCGTCCCAATCAATAGTTTACATTTGCTTTATTCCCCTCACAAAATACAGCAAATGTAAACTATTAATTAATTTCACACCTGTCTTTATATTAATCATAAGGCCTATCAAAGCGCTCTGATTCCCTTGCACTTATGATGATTAAGACTTAATAAATTTTGCTAGAGTTCGAGATAACAAAGCTTTAGAGGCTACGTAATGCTTAGAATCAAGTACGTATCAAGAGACCATAAGAGATTAGGATATTTCATTTTTTTTAGAATTATGTGACACCCGAATTTGAACTTCAAAACACCTATTCGATAATGTTCAATAACTTAGTTTTAAAATAATCAACGTCATTAACCCGTACGAAGTACGGACTTTCAAACTAGTTATTATAAAGTCCGGAGTTTAGTGGTCAATACAAAATAAAATCTTTAAATACAAGATTTCAAAACTAGAATTTTTGTAATCCTGTTTGATTTCTGTCCAGAATTTTTATGGATTTTGGTCCGGTCCAAAACCGGACCTACATAGGACAGACTTCCAACTTCCAAAGTTCCAAGTGTTCCAACTTGGAAGATCTCACATTTGAACCCCTAAATCGTCACAAACCCCACCATGCATTCCGACACTAACGCCTCCGCCACCACCTCCAACGCCACCGACACCGTCACGATCACAACCACTGCCACACCAACCACTGCCACAACATCTTCAGCATCCCCAAATCCACCTCAATTCCCATCAAATCACACCCCAAATTTCCCAATTCAATGGCCGGAAGACGGAACCCTAACCCTAGATTGGGTTTTCAATCTAATGTCCACTTTCGACTTCTCGTCTCGCAATCTCCCCCCAAAAGATCTCCCTTCAGTCTTCCCCGTCCCCGTTTTCGACAAATTAATCCTCTGCGGCTCCAAATTGCTGCATAAGGAACCCAATTGTGTGCAAATTGATTATCTTAGTGCAAATTCGAGTGTTGTGGTTGTGGGAGATGTTCATGGTCAGTTGCATGATGTTATGTTCTTGCTTAAAGATGCTGGGTACCCTTCCGATAATCGGGTTTTTGTGTTTAATGGGGATTATGTTGATCGCGGCGCTTGGGGTTTCGAAACGTACGTTTTGTTGCTTTCTTGGAAGGTTTGTTGCTGGTATAATTTTGTGTCATTGCTTTTTAAGTTATCAAGTTTCAATCTTTTTGTTAAAATGAACTCGAATGTAGAATTGTCCAATTTTCGTGCTTAATTGCGCTCGTAGAAATGTAGAATTGTGTTTTTTTGTCACTGTTGATGAAATATTGTTTTTTCATCTGATCAATTTCTCAAAGTTTGGTTTTTTTTGTTTGTTGTGGAATGAGCTTTTGGTGGTGCCATAATGTGTCCTACTCTCATTCGTCCCGGTCTTTTGTTTACCTTTTACTCCCTCCTATTTCCTTATATCTCCCCCTTTCTTTTGGGCTCAACAATTAAGAAAGGGGAAGAAAGAAAGAATAAAGTAGAATAAAATATTGTAAGTTGTGAAATTTATAGGTGAGAGAAAATAATAAAGAATGAATGATGAATAAAGAATAGATAAAGTAATGAGAGTTGTTGATTTTTTAGGAGAGAAAAATTAATAAAAAATGAATGAAACTTACCAAAAAAGGAAAGAGGGAAGATAATCAAACTTGCGTGAAAAAGGAAAGAGGGAAGATAATAGGAAATTGGAGGAAGTATATGAAAATGAAAGTATACTATTCACTAATAAAACAAATGATGCGAAATGCGGAAGCGGAGTAACAGAAAAATAAAACAAAAGGGATATTTGCCTTGAATTCATGTGTCGAATTCAAGTCAATGGGATATTTACTCGGTGCTAGACCTATAACACGAGTAATGGGTGAGAATACTCAAGACCTATTGAATATTACTCGGGCTAAAGCTTGATCGCGTCAAACTCCAACATTTTTTATCGAATTCATCGATCTTTTTTTGTTTTCATCTCAATTCTCTCTTTTTTTCTTTGCAAATTGAATTTGGTACTATGTAATTGTTGATCAGGCAAATTGAATTTGCTACTGTATTTGCAAATTGAATTTTTTTTTCGGATGAACAGCACTTTTCACGTGAACAGTACTTTTTTTTGTAGAACTCTCCCTAAAGATGAGTAATCAAAACCGCTTAACCCTCGAACTACCTGTTCAAGTTTAACCTTTGAAATCCAATCGCAATCGGAAAATTCAACTAACAACTTGGTTTTGATACGCCTAGGACCCTCTAGATTTAGGAAAATCGGCTCTGATACCATATGATGCAATTTCAAATTCATTTTTTTTTTTCCGGATGAACAGTTCCATGCTCCGTGAACAGTAGTTTTTTTTTTTTTTTTTTTTTTTTTTTTTTTTTTTTTTTTTGTCACGCTTGGAATAAAGTCACTAGAAATTCGCCCCCGAGATGCAAAACCGATTAACCCTGAAACTACCTGCTTGAGTTTAACCCTTAAACTCCAATCGCAATCGGAAATTCAACTAACAATTTGGTTTTGATACGCCTAGGACCGTCTAGATTTAGGAAAATCAAGAGCCGAAGCTCTGATACCATATGATGCGAAATGCGGAAGCGGAATAACAGAAAAAATAAAACAAAAGGGATATTTGCCTTGAATTCATGTGTCGAATTCAAGTCAATGGGATATTTACTCGGTGCTAGACCTATAACACGAGTAATGGGTGAGAATACTCAAGACCTATTGAATATTACTCGAAGCTCTGATACCATATCTTTGTTACTTTATTCTGTTGCGAAATTCGTATCATAAGTGGTATCAGAGCTTCGGCTCTTGATTTCCATTAAATCGAGACGATCCTATAATATCGTTTTAATCAAAAAAAAAAAAAAAAGTATTGTTCACGTGAAAAGTGTTGTTCATCCGAAAAAAAAAAATTCAATTTGCAAATACAGTAGCAAATTCAATTTGCCTGATCAACAACTACATAGTACCAAATTCAATTTGCAAAGAAAAAAAGAGAGAATTGAGATGAAAACAAAAAAAGATCGATGAGTTCGATAAAAAATGTTAGAGTTTGACGCGATCAAGTTTTAACCCGAGTAAAATTCAATAGGTCTTGAGTATTCTCACCCATTACTCGTGTTATAGGTCTAGCACCGAGTAAATATCCCATTGACTTGAATTCGACACATGAATTCAAGGCAAATATTCCTTTTGTTTTATTTTTCTGTTATTCCGCTTCCGCATTTCGCATCAACAAATAAACAAATAATTCTTCTACCTCCGAAGTATACGAGAACTTGGAAAAATGGGACAATTCCGAAAATTAAAGAGTTTTTTTTTTGCATGCTCTGGTTTTGTAAATTTCAATAATATTCGTGAAATGAGCTTGAATGTGTGTTCGATTGTTGTATACTCCCGACAACAAAGAACATAAAAGGTAAACAAATGTTTGAGATGGAGGGAGCATAACGGTCCAACTATTTGTCTTCGATGATATGTTTCTGTTTTTTTTTTCCCCTAGATTGTTTAATGTTTATGATATGTTTTGAATTTTTCGTGGAGCCTGATGATGTTGTACTATACTGTTATACAGTATTATAAAACTTTTGCTTTGATAAAGGTTGGTTTCATCTATATGCTTGTGTTTGGAAAATTAGGGTTTCCCTGGAGCGAGCTTAATTGAGGACTGTTATTAGGATTATAGGAATTCTTGTATATTTTTTTTTGTTGAATTATTGCGTTTTATCTTTAAATTAGTTTGGGAAATTCTCAATTGTTGTCATGAACTACTATGTTGTTTTACAAACATTGCCCTAGTGCCTTATTACACCATAGCTCTTGCCTTTGATGCTGTAAGGGGGTCATATTTGATATTTGCTCGGGAATCAATGACTGAGATTAGACTGTCGGACCTGTTTATGATACATGAGCACTTCATTTTAGCCGAAAACGTGAGAGTTTTTCAGTAAAAAGGCCGAGTGCGCCACTTGGACATGCACCCATGGCTGGTACTTTTAAGAGTCTGAGTGAGATAGTCTGTAGTGGAGGGTCCATTTAAAGTTGGACTAGACTGGTACTTTCATTATGTGAGAAATGCATGCGAGCCATTTTTTTATTACACCATACTCAGGCGTAAAGGATATACGTAACTAAGAGATTAATAATGAGGTTGATTTTCCTTTCAGATTCTCTTTCCAAATAAAGTATTTCTTCTCCGTGGAAATCATGAGTCGAGATATTGTACTAGTGTTTATGGTTTCGAAAAGGAAGTTATGACCAAATATGGTGATCAAGGTAAGCATGTCTATCGGAAATGTTTAGGGTGTTTTGAAGGCCTCCCATTGGCAACAGTGATAGCTGGGCGTGTTTATACTGCTCATGGAGGACTTTTCAGGAGTGTAACCCCTGCACCCTCCAGAAAAGCTAAAGGGAAAAAAAGAAATCGTAAGATTAGCAGCAATGGTGAAGGAAACTCAGATGGGAAGTTGTCACTTGGCACGTTTGAGGAATTATCTAAAGCTAGAAGAGCAGTATTAGATCCTCCTTGGCAAGGCGCAAACTTAATTCCCGGTGATGTTTTGTGGTCTGATCCTTCAATGTCCCCTGGACTTTCACCAAATTCAGAGAGAGGCATCGGACTTTTGTGGGGTCCTGACTGCACTGAGGATTTTATGAAGAAGTACAACTTAAAGGTGGTTGATTATTCTTTTCTGTATTAATATTCAGTTTTTTTTTTCTGTTTTGTTTTCTTAATCTAGGGCATCGACATTCGACAGGTCAACCCTGCTAGGATGAGGTGGTATAGATATAATTTTCCTTAAATTTCTTTGGAGTCTTGAACATAATACCAGTTTTCAGTGCTGCATGTATGTGTAAAAGTACAGCAAGGTTATAAGAAAAATTGAAGGCCTTATAATTTGTTGTCTTTGAATTTCAACAGTTTTCTTGACAAATTTTTGGTGTTCAACTTATTATTTTTTTGTGTTCGTGAGAGGAGTCACAAGACGAAATGGGATGGAAATTTTATCATGTGACCTATTGTTCAGACTTCAGAGTACCGTGGTCTTCACTTTTAGGCCAAGACCCCATTGATTGAATAACCCCAGAAACCTGAAAGTGTTAGAAATCTAAAATCGTACTCGCCCTACTTAACTGCAAACCATTTATAGTACTTATAATTTTGTGCTGATTTTTTTTTAATTCAAAGTTGGTTTAAGCACCATAAATTCTCGAATGATTTTGATATCGTCCATATATTTTAACATTTTGATACATTTTGGTTGGTTTCACCAAGAAGTTAATAAAAACACTTTACAGTATAATAATAAAAATATTGATTGGTAAGTGGATATAAAGTGGCTATGATGCAAAATCCACCCATGGCCGGTATAATGTTTCAAACAGAAATTCCTCCCTTGTCAGTCACTGAATATCCGTCTTTGTTCTCTTTTTGTGGATGCAAATTTGCTGATTGGTCGCTGACGGATTTGATTTGTTTTTTAATTTTTTTTATCACACCAGTTAATTATTAGATCACATGAAGGCCCTGATGCAAGGGAAAAACGGCCTGCTCTCGGAGGAATGGACCAAGGGTACACAATAGATCATGTTGTAGAGTCTGGAAAGCTAATCACTTTGTTTAGCGCTCCTGATTACCCACAATTCCAGGTGATTCTCAGTTTCTCACTTGTCTTCTTGAATGATTTTCTTCCCTTTCGAAACCTTTAGTACAAGCAAAATAACTCCACTTCATGTTATACTTGTCAGTAGACCTGGCAAACAGATCGGGTCGTGTCGGGTTCGTGTTCGTGTCACATGCAAACGGGTCACAAACCTTCCAACCCAAACCCGACCCAATTAAATCTCGTGTCGTGTTCGTGTCGACCCACTTACATAAATGGGTCATCAAGCCTCAACCCTAACCCGTTAATTTCGTGTCGGGTTCGTGTCGTGTTTTCGTGTCATGCCCATATTTGGAAAGTTTAAGTATATTTATGTGATGGAGAATCAAGAAAAATTAGGATTAATTTAGTAAATAGGTCATTCGTGTCGGGTTCGTGTTTAAAGAGCTCAACCCAAACCCAACCCAATTAATTATCGTGTCGTGTTCGTGTCGACCCACTTACATAAATGGGTCATTAAGCCTCAACCCAAACCCGTTAATTTCGTGTCGGGTTCGTGTCGTGTTTTCGTGTCGTGTTATTATTTGCCAGCTCTACTTGTCAGTATGAATTGAGTTCTCTTATTATCCACTTTAATATTTTGAAATTTCGTTTGATAGTTCCTTCAGCCACTGTAATATTTATGTTTTATTTTATCGGCAAGTAGGCTCATTACCTTATTTACGATGAACAGTTTTTTTTATGTATTAGGGGGAGGGAGGGATACGAAATCCTTTGTTTGGATAACAAATGGTGTAGGAGGGAAATGTAGTGGGGGATTTGGAGGGATCCATTTTACCTCCTCCAAGCCTAATCAAAAACCCCTCCAACAAAGGGGAGATTTGGTGGGAAAACTCCCTCCCCTCCCTTCTCTTTCCCTTCACTTTTGCTATCCAAACACACCCTTAGCACTTCTAATTGAAGTCTGTATAGAAATCTTATGTTTAAATTGTACTACTTCCATCCCAATTTTATAAGTCCCTTTTTAGCGATGTTTTGAGGGCTTGTTTGGGTGGCAAAATAGGAGGAAAAGGGGGATAGAGGGAAAGGAAAGGGAGGGGAGAGAAGGGGAGGGAGAATGGGAAGTGGTTGTTTGGATACATTTTCCCTCCAAATCTTTTCTATGGTGGAGAGAAATCCCTCCCCCTCCATTTCACTCTACCATTATTTGCTATCCAAATAAAGGATTTTAAATCCCTAACTCTCCCTCCCTTTCCTTTCCCTCCAAATCCCTCATTCCGAACACACCCTAAGAGTGATGAATGGCTGTTTCTTGCGAATCCAAACCCTAAACATATGCCTTGTGGAAATCAATTTGACCACTTCTAAGTGTTGGACTATTCCATAGTACGGAGTAAGTCCTAAATAATAAGCCAAACAACAACATTTGAAATCGTCCAGGCATCCATAGGGCTCCATAATGTACAAGTAAAAACACTTGAAATTCATAAACTAAACAAATAGTATATTAATCAAGAATACTAATGATGGCAAAAATAAAGTAGTAAGTAGAACCAAATTTTAAATAAAAATAAAACGAAAAATCAAAGAGTAGAGTAATAAGCTGATCCAATAAGATATTTGACTTATCTCGGATGCATACAAGATTATTGTGCTGGGTTTGCCATACACCATGCCTACTGCATTATATGTACTTCCCTGTGGCTAGTGGGATTCTCCTTGCCGGTCTGAATGGGACCAAGGTATAGATCATAAGTTAGTATAGTTCCTTCATCATGCTTATTATTATGTTGTGCGCCAATTATACATTCACTAATCTCAAAGTAGATGACACGCTGAGGGTGATAGAGAGTTACAGAAATTCAATCCTAACTAATTCCACCTAATATTCATGGTAGCTATGAATGCTTTTGTCGGAAGTTATGGATTGTATTTTTTCAGCTTGAGAACTGCATATCAGGAGGGTAATTTTAGTGAGTTTTCACTCTAGTGTTGTCACCTCAGATGACAAGATCTTCCTAGATTTCGACGTTTTTGAGATATTTAGGATCTGTGTTGCCTTTTCTTATCTTTATTTTTTTCCGCCTATGATTCAGTTTCTTTTGTGTTTTACCTTCCCTCCAATTTCGTCTCAATTCCCATTTTAGAGTGTGGGTACCATGCCAAGTTGCCAATCCAACATAAACTTTGGGCTGTGACTTTATTGTTGAATATGCCGAGACCGTATATGAACCTTAGAAGCTCAGGTAATTATAGATGATGGTTCAAGAACTCATGTTTAGGCTTATGGGCTTAGAATTTTGTAATGTAGATGCTTTGACCTTCTGTCTGACGGTCTGACCTTCCATGGTTATCTGTACGTATATGTTATATATTGTTATTCATAAATTATACTCCGTACTCTCTATATTTTATCCCTCCCACAGTAGTACTTTTGTTGGTGATGCGCCTTAATATCACAGTTTTGTGTATTCTCAGGCAACAGGAGAGAGATTTAGGAATAAAGCAGCTTACATTGTGTTGGAGCCTCCCAATTTTGATATTCCTGTATTCCATAGCTTTGAAGCAGTTTTACCAAGACCGAAGGTACCAAGTACCAACCATTTAAATATTTAAAAATAAAACAGAGCTATAATGCGTTCGATATCTTGCTGAATGCTTTATCATTACAATTGGTCTCTTTTAAGTCAATCTTATGAATTACTGTATAACATGAGAACAAACGTCTCACATGTGAGACCAACCCAAATCCTTACGTATTCTTCAGTTGGTTCTAGGGATAAATGAGTAGTACTATTTTTTATTCTGAATGTCGTGCTTTCTCTGTTTTTAACTACGACAGGCTAATCCTTATTATGACTTCGAGGACGTGATTGATTCCGATGAAGAGCTGGATTTAGCAGCTATGCTGCCTGCACCATGAAGCAATGCTCGCTCATGCAGGCATCACGTCTATTTGGTATATAATATACCTTCATTTATACGAGAATATCTCAATCATCTGCTTGATGTATTCCCTATATTATTCTTTTTGCTATTGTAACATATATTCTTCATTTTTTTGTATGTCCGTAGCACAGTAATTGTTTTTGAATCTCAAACTCAATTGATGTATTATTATTATTGTTTGCAAGAAAGTTTAAACAAAATTTTCATGTAACACATTACTCGTGGCGTCTACCTCTTTTGGTTGAAGATCAATACACCATTTTGAACCATTTGAGCTCCCTAAGGAGCAACGTTCACAATTGATTAACCAAATGGAGATTATTCAGTCACATTGGTATCGAAGTGGCGACTTCCATGGTTCAAATCTTTTAACAAGACATAATTTTAGTTACAACATCTTCTACCGTCACTACCGTCATCGTGTGAAGCAAATGATTCCTAATTTACAGGTAACCCCCTAAAGTTTTACAGTTACCCCGCTTTGGTGGTTCTCCTTGTCAAAAATAAAAAATTTATACACTCTTTCGTCTGAGTTTCTTATAAAATATGGGCAATTACATTCGAGTTCCTTCCCTTTCTTTTGGATGCATCAAAGAGCGCCGTGTACACTTTCAGGAGCGTCATTCTTTTTTGACAGCTCCCTGTCAAATGCGATTAAGCTTTTAAAACAGTGACTTCCATACTACGACACAATTATTCCATTAATTTTTTATTTGGTTTGCCCTAGTATTATATTTCCAACAATAGTCATTTATCGTTTGCTTACGAGTGAAGAATACATTCTCTATTTGGGATGTCCTTTTGACAACAAAGAATAATTAGTCTTCTTGAAATCAAATTATCAATCAAGGTGTAGTAAAAACAAATAAAAACTGACAAAATACTCACATAATTTATCTAAGTGCATCGATCATTATATTAACCAAACTGTTATTATTGTAATTATTTTTTTGGTGACAACTGTTTTTATTACTATAAGATAATAAATGGTCAATACACTTGTCAATGCAGTTTTCATTTTGTCTATCAATACCTAATTTTAACAAATGATGAGTAAATAATTGTATTTCTTATGTTCTGGTCATTTGTTTACTTATTTCATTTTAGTGTGTCTTATTTATTTGTTTATTTTTTTATATTAGGAAGATTTTTTTAGATAACTTGATAATCCAATTGAATGATTCTCCACTTATCATCCCCTTACACTAAAAGAATAAGAGATCTCCAAAATTTTCCCGCCTAAATGAATTTGGCTATAATTGGGCTTTTATTATATCATATCTGTAATTGGGCTTTTATTATATCATATCTGTAATTGGACTTTCATTATATTTATATTTACAACTGGATTATACTGAACTTTTCTATTTCCAACGACTAATACAAAACATTAATAATAATAAATTTTACAATTAAATTTCAAATTGAGTTAAATATCAGCTGTATAATTGTTATTTTCTTTAATATTTCTATTTGAAAACCGCGCATTCGCGCGGGATCTATACTAGTTCATCCCAACTAAACTAAAAGAATAAGAAAACTCAATGTTTTTCCCGCCTAAATGCATTCTCCTATAATTGGGCCTATTTTTTTTTTATCATCTTAATTTACTACCATTCAGTACATTAATGGGCCAACGAAAAACTCAATATGTAAGTATAATTTTTTATGTAAAACAAGAAACTCGGTAGGCCCAAAACATTGATATTTTATATTAATATTACCTTATTTAATACTAATAGAATTTCCATAACAATATGCGTAATCTTTGCCACAAATAAAATATTCAGTATCTTATATTTCTATACACAAAAAAATTCTAGCTCCAAACATTATAGTGTTTGTATAAAATATAATATAGATTATAGAGTATAATTAATACAAATAAAATGTCCAAAATCTTATGATGCATAAAAAAATTTTGATGTATAAATAAATTTTGCCTTTTTAAATAACGTACAGAAATTAGCTATGATGTATAAATAAATTTTGACATTGAAACTGAGTTTGATTAAAGCTAAGTAAAAACCAACTGATTATATAAATAAAACGTGTCAACTTCGCTCTTTTTAATCTTTTCATCTTATACAACTATACAAACTAACATGTTTTAATGTCCAATATAAAAATGTGATATTATTATTGTTATTTTGTGCTTTTTTATATATTCTCTTCATAAAAAGATCTAGGATGCTATCAATATTTTTAATAATAAAAATAGGTTCACACAAAAATAACTTATTCTAAAAATTCTTTGAATAATAAACTTTTTTTTTATAATATTACTAACATTATAATCATTACATTACAACATACTATTATAACTACAACCCATTTATGTAAAAATTAAAGCTCAATTAATTTAAGCTTCACAAATGCCGTGCTTTAGCACGGGATCTCAACTAGTTAACTACAAGTAGGGATGGCAATGGGTAGGGTCTGGGTAGGGTCTGCCTAGACCCGGACCCGACCCGAGATTTTCCCTTTGGACCCGTACCCGACCCAGACCCGCAAGGGTCTTAAATTTGAGGACCCATACCCGGACCCTATGGGTATGGGTAGGGTCTGGGTCTACCCGCGGGTCCGAGTTTCAGCCACTTTAGTAACAAGGTTAACAACTATGGGGTCTATAATATTAAAAAAAAAAATTCATACTACTTTAACATTATGAGTTTATTAATCTGACGTTAATGGTGGTTGTCGGTCGCCGGCTATTAGAGAGGTGGTTGCTAGTCACGTATCAGTGCTGTGGTGGTGGTTTTATTGTGTCAGTGGTGGAGTGGTGGTATTGTCAGAAGAGTTTGTTTGAGTTTTATCACTTTATGGGATGAGGGAAGAGAAAGAGACTTTAGTTGGGATTCTACAGTCTGCCAATATGAATTCAGAAAAGTTGTAATTTTGATTTTTTTTTCTTTAATAAAGGGTCTAAGGGTCGGGTATGGGTCTTATAACTTAGACCCGGACCCGAACCCGAAATATTTTCTTAAGATCCATACCCGACCCATACCCATTGGGTCTGAAAAAATGAGACCCATACCCGACCCATTAGGGTCCGACCCTCAGGGTCTGGGTCGGGTCCCCGACCCACTGCCATCCCTAACTACAAGTCTACAACCACAAATAGTTCCCTTCAACCTTCTCAATCTTTATGCCAAATACAAAGATAAATAAATGACTGTATATCCAACCTGGACTTGTCATTTGTAGGAGCTTTTGATGCATTGTGATAAAGTTCATTACGTCTAAATAAACCAACCCAAATTATTTAAGATGGTAGGCGTCTTAAGCGAGACTTAGTGGCTAACCAATTATGCACGGGTATTAGTTTGCATAACAAGTCAAAAATGACATACATAGATAGGCATGTCTAATGATGAATCAAATGATGATAAGACACATGATTCCCATTGAATTGGCAAAGATGGAGATGCTAACCAATCAATGCATCTTTATAATCTTAATATTACTAATTATATCTTGCTATATAACCACCCAAAGTCAGAGATGAACTTCCAAAATACAAAACCCAAAAAAGGATCGTAGACTATTGTACGGAGTATATTTTAGTTCAATCAATTTGAATTCTAGATATTGAAATTTTAATTTTGAAAAAATAAATTAAAATCAGCTATGGGTTTCGTGAATTTGTTCGTGGTGGCTTTAATGCCCGTTTTGAAGACATTACTATTATCCGGAGTTGGTCTGATTCTTGCAATGGATCGAGTAAATTTATTAGGCCCAACTGCAAGGACTAGTATGAACAATGTAAGCATACGTATCCCCTTTTTTTATTAACGTGGTTTGGAAATCTATTATCTCATTTTATTTTGCGTTATTTAACATATTTGGTCGCCTGAATTTTATATTTTCAAGAATAACATCAAATATTATGTATGAAACAGATTGTGTTCTATGTGTTCACTCCGTGTTTAATGGGTGCTTACTTAGCTGAGACAATCACGCTAGACCTCATGCTCCAAATGTAAGTCTTGCACTTCCAAACTCCTTGATAAATCGCACGATTGAATCCGAAGTTACATTAAAACAATTTTTCTTGTAGAAAATTTGACAATTGATAAAATTGTATGAAAAAATGATGTAGGTGGTTTATGCCAGTGAACATATTGCTTACATTTATCATAGGATCGATTCTAGGATGGATTCTAGTCAAGATCACCGGTTCTCCACTTAATCTCAAGGGCCTTATTATTGGCTGTTGCGCCGCAGGTACAACTTTTTTTGGCCACTATGAAAGCTATTCCGTATATGAATCACCGTTAAATTCCAACTTAAACAATGTTGCTCTGGAACTCATATATGAAGCCGACCCAACATTGACCAATAATATTAATAACTCGGTAATTATTAAGCTTCATAATGATCAAAATATAGCGATCGGGTGTTTAACTTGATATGTTTGACTTAAGAACAAAGTAAGCGAACCAAAATAATAGACGAAAACTAAACTTAATCATAAAAAATTGGAGTAATACATACGTAGTGGAGTACAATAAAGTAACTAGACCCGAGAATGAAGTGACTTGGTCCTATACATCAGTTGACCCGACTCTAGCCAAAAGGATATGCTAACCCAATATGGCCTGAATCGACCCGGCCCGACTTAACCCCACCCGATGGTTTTGTTTGGTAGAAGTAGTTGAAAACTTGAAATGTTAATGGAAAAATGGAAAGGCGAAATTTCAATAGTTAGTTGAAAATTAGAATCTCTTTACCTTTGCTATTTCTTGTGAGAGATGTATTTTAATCAAAGTAAACGTATAGTTGGGGAAAGTGGCAAATAAGCCTTATGAGTTTTCTTATTATAAATCTTTTTTTTTTAATTATCTAACTCAATCCTAGTCATCTTTCCAGTGCCATGTTAATTTTTTCCGGTGAGAAAAAGACCGGAATATCTTCAGTTGGGCTTAATTGCATATTGTGTAAAACTTATGGGGTTAATTTGCAGCAAACGAAAGTTATGGGCTAATTTGCACATGAGTCAAACGTATGGGGCTTATTTGCCACTACCGGGTTAATTGGGCGAAGAATATTCTATCTTTGATCAAACTGAAAGGCAGAAAACCCACGTCTTTTTCAGTTCGGTTTTTACGGTGTTGCCTGCACGCCCTAGAGGTGATGCATGTCCATTTGGTGAAATCAATTGATATGCTAATGAAGAAGAAATATAAACAGGGAATTTGGGGAATTTGCTGCTGATCGTAATCCCAGCTATATGCAATGAAGACAAGAGCCCTTTTGGCAATACCGCCGCTTGCATTGCTGATGGCGCCGCTTTAGTCTCCGTTTCCATGGCGGTATTCTTTTCTACTTATCCTACGCGTGCATTCACGTTTTCTAAATTGCACCCTACCTTTTAAAGTTACATGGTATATCCTTAAGTATACATACGTCTATACTGCTAATGTCAACTAGCTTAGTTGGTGGTAATCATGACGTGGAGTATAAGTTTGATGGGTTACCATATCATTGAAATTTTTGTATAATTAATTCTATGCCATAAGTTGGGAACATATTGTGACAATTGGCAGGTAGGAGCTGTATATATATGGTCTTATGTATATGCTATAATGAAAACAACAGCTGATGAAAGTAGTCGTGGATCGCGAAGTGGCCGTCACGCAGTAGTGACCATAGACCCTCCAAATGGAGCATCTGACGGAAACAGCATTGAGCCATTACTCTCCAAGGTATGCAATTTCACGAGCCTGACATCATGCTTTAGCGTCTCAAACTCAGGCTCCCACTTATGTTAAGGTAGGGGCCTAGGGGCCGGTTGTCTGTAACCCGATCCTTGTGTTTTTCAATATAGACAAGATATTGTTGCTTTGTGCGCGATAATGGAAATATGTGAATCTGCTCACAGCTCTGTGTTCTGGACTGATTGATTCATTCGTTTGCAAAGATAAAGTAATCCTAGAAATGGGAATGGATGGAACGGCCTTAAGTTAAAGACGTTTGTATTATATTTGCAGGTGGGACGGCCTTTATCCATGATGGAAAAGGTGAATAAGTTTGCAAGAAAATCTATCAGGAAACTCAGAACTTTCAATATATCACATCTATTAGCGCCAAGTACTGTTGGATCGGTAATATATTTATTTGCTTGTTTAAATTTGTATTATATTCTGTTTACTCTATATATGCTTTTGTTTTCTCATAAAGTTTATGATTGATTAGTCTGACAATCCAATGCTTTATGGTTTTGTATAAAGATCATTGGATTTATCATTGGAGTCGTCCCTCTGCTGAAGCTATTGCTGATTGGTAGAAGTGCTCCTCTTCGTGTGGTATACAGTACTGCCGAGATGTTGGGGTATCTCTCTTTTATTACTCACTTCAACTAGCCATCATGCAATGCAGCGTTTTTCCTAAAATGTCTCGACTTCCATTAATGCTTTCAGATGATTTGTAAATGTTGCAAGTAGGTTAGCTCAAATAATAGAATCCTTGTTCAAACTGATTGCCTTAGCATTAAGTAGTAAGCAACAATAATTATTCTCTAAACGTCTTATTGTTTCCTGTAGGGAAGCAACAGTCCCTTGTGTGACACTCATAGTCGGAGCAAACCTTCTAAGAGGTGAGTTCCGACATGTCTTAATTAAACTCCGTAGGCCATATCACTTGTCATTAAATTTTGAAATTTTCTCCTTTTTTTGAACTGTGATACTTCAGGATTAAGAAGATCAGGCATTAAAGGAGCAGTAATCCTGGGGATATTATTTGTCCGTTATATCGCGTTGCCTCTGATTGGCATTGTGATTGTTCGAGCAGCTGTCCATTTTGGGATGGTGGGACCTGATCCGTTATATCAATTTGTTCTTATGCTTCACTTTGCTCTTCCACCCGCTATGACTATAGGTATCTTCGTCTTTCTAAATAACTCTCGGGTAATACTAATACATTCCTATGAAATACACATAATTTTCATCAAAAAATAGTTAGTTCATGAGATGTCCTGTTTCTAGTCTTCAGTGACTAATTTAATTTAATGATGTGATAATTATGTACTAACAGGAACAATAAGCCAACTATTCGAGGAAGGCGAGGCTGAGTGTTCGGTGATAATGCTGTGGACGTACGCAGTGTCCGCACTAGCCCTAACCCTTTGGTCGACTCTTTTCATGTCGCTTGTATCGTCTTAGCTTCTCGATATTATATATGTTGGATTGAATAAGAAAATTAGATTGCATAGGGTTTTGATCATGGGTTATGATCTTTGGTGATTTATTGCATAATACACAATGACCTATATTTTTTTAATAATGAACATATGCACTGATATAACTGCGTGCCGGAGTCGATCTTAATAGTCATGAGTGCATTATAGATTAGCAGAGGACACCAATAGTGTGTACATGTGATAATTATTTCCACCATGTTACCTCGACAAGTATGTATTTATAATTTAATGAGTAAATTATCAATTACACCCACGTTTAATGCACTTTTTTACATTTACTTTCACGTTAATTTTTTTTTAAAAAATTTACATCCAGATTAATAGCTCAGTTTATATTTTGCACCCAAAATCGATTCATTGTGTTCCTCATCCTAACTCTATCCTCATTGTTTTGTTTCCATTCATTGTGTTCAGTTTAAGGTTTTCGTTTAATTTTGTTAAGGTTCTTACTAATTAGGTTGTCATTTTTATTTTTATCTTTGAATACTACGAACAAAAAAGAGAAAGAAGGAAAAGTTACATAAAATTGGGGATTTGGGGGAACTTACATAAGTCAGATTTCTTCCTTGTTGATAGAAGATTTTTGAGTGATTTTTTAGTGTTTTCGGGATATACTTCAGAAAAGGTTGAAGCTTTTCATTTGTAAAATTGACGCATTTTTCCACCCTAAATGTTCCATTTGCACTCTTGACTCTTCTATCGGAAAATCCTTGTACCTGAGCACAGCGGAAAGTGCTCATTCTTGATTTAGTTGAGCTTCTAACTTGTGCTCAAGACAAGCTTTGACCGGACCTACTCTAATCGATTAGCTCTCTACTCCATGATGAACAATCTTTCAAATATAGAAGCTCAATAATTCAAGTTACGATTATGACGGAGATTTGGGGAATTTTTTAGAAGGGAATGTTTGAGGAAAATATTTGAGGAAAATTAGTTTGAAGGGATGAAATAGGAGAAGTAACTGAACAGTCGCAAAAACTCAAGTAATAGACGTAGGGGCAAAATTGTTACTTCATAATTTGTTTCGCCTGAAAATGGTGTTTGGTGCAAAATATAAACTGAGCTATTAATTTGGGTGTAATTTTAAAAAAAAAATTGATGTGAGAGTGTTGAGTAACATCCAATACAAGGCATTAAGTTTGGAAGTGTTACATGTACAAATTATGGATTATGTACATGTAACATTAGATGTGATTAAATGATGTGAATTCATTTGTTTTTTACATTACGTGATAAACATAAGAATTGTTTTAATTCATTGGTGAGTAACGTGAAGTGATTTTATTATTGTAAAATATAACGTCACTTCACATTACTATATAAAGGATTGTAATCCTTTGGAAAAATATATCTCACAAAATGTAATCAAACAAGGTGACTTAGCTTGGTAGAGAGCAAGTCGGGGTTTGAGGGTGAGAGGCAGTACAACGGGTGTTTTTATACAATAATTTAGGAGGTTACTCTAGGGGTTATATTAGTGGCATTGACTAATATTACTGGAGGGCTAGAGATCGTTATCTTATATTATTGTGGGTTTCGAATTGGTATTAATTCGGGACGGTTACGTTGTATTGGTACTATATTATTATAATGGATTCTAGTCGATTTGGCTAGTGGGTTTTACTTCCGGTTTGGAAGGTTTTGCCCTGGGTTTGACCCTAAATATCGTCTCATCTTAATAGTGCTTACATTTATTTACTTTTACGGTTTACTTGTCGATTGGTTGCTTCCGTTGCGCGTGGGAGATTGGCGCTAATTTCCCAACAGTGGTATCAGAGCCACTGGGCTCGGTCTGGTGGCTGGTTTAATTGGCAAGGATGTCAAATTTGGGGTCTCAATATGCAGTACTAAAATTTGATGGTAAAAGTAGTTTCACCCTTTGGCAGAGAAGGATGAAGGATCTCCTGGTACATCTTGGCTTGGCTAGAGCCTTGAAAGGAGATGATGGTAAGCCGGAGAAGATGAGTGATGACAACTGGGAAGAGGTTTGCACCAAGTGTGCAAGTACTATTAGGTTGTGCATCTCGGATTCAGTCATCAATTGTGTTCTTGATGACGACTCTCCATCGGTGATATGGGAAAAGTTGGAGAAGCTCTACATGGCGAAGAGTTTGACCAACAAGTTGCTTTTAAAGCGACGGTTATATCGGTTGAGGATGGACGAGGATGAAAATTTAATTGGACATGTGAATTTGTTCAATGGACTGTTAGACGAGTTAAAGAAGATCGAAGTAAAGCTTGAAGAGGAAGATAAGGCGTTATTACTCCTCAATTCTCTCCCAGACACATATGAGACTTATGTGGATACTATTTTGTGTGGTAAAGACACCATCACGGTGGAGCAAGCACAAACAGCTTTATTGTCCTTTGATGCGAGGAAGAAGGACAAGGCTGGGGTACGGAGTGACAGTACGGGTATAGTTGCAGTTGCTCGAGATGGGAGAGGTCGATCGTTTAACAGGGAGGATGGATCGAAGCATGGCAGGTCTCGGTCCAGGAACGCTTCTAGGAATAATGATGTGAAGTGTTTCAAGTGTGGTGACCTTGGGCATATTAGGCGGTTCTGTCCTAACAAATGCGGGAATGAAGAAAACAAGGGCGACACCAACTTGGTTGTCGGGGAAGGAAGTAGTGGTTGTTTCCTTACCGATGGTAGTGACATATTTGCGGTCACGGATGTGAACGACGTGTGTTCCAAGGAAGAATGGATATTAGATTCTGGTTGTGTCAACCACATTTGCACTCGGAAGGATATTTTTGATGAGCTCCAAGAAGGCATGGCTAGGAAGTTGAGTTTGGCTGATAACTCAACAGTTAATGTCATGGGTGTTGGGGTGGTAAAAATCAAATTGTCAAATGGGGTGGTGCACACTTTGGACAAGGTTGCCTATGTTCCAAAGTTGCGGCAGAATTTAATTTCACTTAGTCAACTGGACTCCGAAGGTTATGGGTATAAAACTCATGGGGGAGTTTTGAAAGTGACTAAGGGTTCAATGGTCCTCATGAAGGGGGAGCTACGTCGTGGTTTATACCGTCTGAATGCATATGCAGTAAAAACCTCAAAGGATAGCTGGAAACGGAAAAATCGTGCACGTGTTTCGTTCGTGGAAGAGGCGACGAAGGTAGATTGTTTTCAGGTTGCAGACGGGTGCAAAGGTAAAATTCCTGCTGGTAGAAAGGTGGAGAGCAAGAGGTTTCTCTCCGGAGTCAAGTAACGTCATTGACTGGGTATAGGCTGTACACGGTGCATTGGTCGTGAAAGTGAGTTAGGGTGAGGACCGGATACTAACTCGGGTGTGCAGCTCTAGTGATTTCAAAAGGCCAATGGTTGATTCCTCGGTGATGATCTCTTGTGTTGGAGGGGGAGATTTGTTGAGTAACATCCAACACAAGGCATTAAGTTTGGAAGTGTTACATGTACAAATTATGGATTATGTACATGTAACATTAGATGTGATTAAATGATGTGAATTCATTTGTTTTTTACATTACGTGATAAACATATGAATTGTTTTAATTCATTGGTGAGTAACGTGAAGTGATTTTATTATTGTAAAATATAACGTCACTTCACATTACTATATAAAGGATTGTAATCCTTTGGAAAAATATATCTCACAAAATGTAATCAAACAAGGTGACTTAGCTTGGTAGAGAGCAAGTCGGGGTTTGAGGGTGAGAGGCAGTACAACGGGTGTTTTTATACAATAATTTAGGAGGTTACTCTAGGGGTTATATTAGTGGCATTGACTAATATTACTGGAGGTCTAGAGATCGTTATCTTATATTATTGTGTGTTTCGAATTGGTATTAATTCGGGACGGTTACGTTGTATTGGTACTATATTATTATAGTGGATTCTAGTCGATTTGGCTAGTGGGTTTTACTTCCGGTTTGGAAGGTTTTGCCCTGGGTTTGACCCTAAATATTGTCTCATCTTAATATTGCTTACATTTATTTACTTTTACGGTTTACTTGTCGATTGGTTGCTTCCGTTGCGCGTGGGAGATTGGCGCTAATTTCCCAACAGAGAGTAAATGTAAAAAGGTGGATTAAGGATGGGGATAATTGATAATTTACTCTAATTTAATACATGCCTCTTGTGGAATACATGTTTATGACCCGAAACTATGTCTTCTAGGTTTTGAGTCTATCATTATCGGAATCTCGACCAAATGAAAGTGTTAGGGAAGTAGCCGAGACGTACAGT
The DNA here is from genome assembly GCF_048544455.1 of Silene latifolia. Classification (NCBI taxonomy): domain Eukaryota; kingdom Viridiplantae; phylum Streptophyta; class Magnoliopsida; order Caryophyllales; family Caryophyllaceae; genus Silene; species Silene latifolia. Next base: position 175,614,052 of record NC_133527.1, on the reverse strand, counting down.
TATGAATGTCCGATACAAATAAACATCGGCTGAGAGACGTGTTTTGAAGTTGCGATCAGAGTGATTCAGTGGACTGGTCAATTGATCATGTACAAGTATATACTCCCTCCTATTCTACATAACCGTCTCATTGTAAAAATGGTACAAGAATTAAGAAAGTGAGTTTAGACCACACAATACTAACAATGGAACAGTTATGTGAATAGACGGAAATGAAATTGAATTTGGACCACACAACACTTACCAAAAATAGACAATGAGACAATTACCCGACTAGACGGAAATGGACAATGAGACGATTATGTAGAATAGGAGGGAGTATTAAAGGAGGATGGATCCTCTCCATTATCCCTTCTCTCCATTTCCTTTCATTTCCTCTAATACAATAATATAAAATTATTATTTCCTCTACACCTCTTCAAAACAACGAACCGTTAGATCATTCCGAAATAAAATCCGGACCCTTAAAAGGTACTGAAAGGTACTAAAGAGGGTGGAGTACTGGAGAGAATCTTTTTGCATATTAAAGCCATCAGTCTCGTGTTAGGCATGCAGCCTCCTATTATCCTGTACTCCCAATTATTTTGTTCTTCTTCTCATAAATGATATGGGGGGCTCATCAATGCATTTGATTCTGAGTTTTACAACACAAATCAATTTTCTTTTTTAGTTTTTTTCCGGAGGAGGAACAAAATTTGATGATAGACCATCTTACTTGCAAAATATTCACGAATACTAGGGCCCTGTTCTTTTGAACTGAAACGAATTTGATCTGAATTGAACTGAATTTATAGGATCTGAACTGAACTTATAGATCTGAACTGAATTTATAGAATCTGAACTGATCTGAACTTATAAGATCTGAACTGAACTGAACTGAACTTATAGGATCTAAACTGAACTGAACTTATAAGATCTGAATTGAATTAAACTAAACTTATAGGAGCCGAACTTAACTTAATTTTATTTTATTTTATTTAACTTATTATTATTATTATTATTATTATTACTTGCAAAGAGAGGTCATTGATAAAAAAAAAATATAGTTTAAAACACAAGATAAAATAATAACATTTTTCTGCTTTATATGCATTGGTTTAATCTGTTCATACATTATATTACGATTACATTACGATGACAAATAAATCACATATAATATCTTTTTTTCTAACCATTTATTTCCATATTATCATAATCCTCATCACTTTCATCTTCACTATCACTCTCAACAACGGATCCATTGCCTCGCCAAATGTTTTTTGACTATGTTTTTTCGTACCTAATACATGGCCTTATTTCGCTTTTTATCAAACATGCCCAAATCTATTGTGACGCTGAAATTATTAATGAGAGGAGTGATTTTTTTTAAAATAATAATGTATGTATCGAATAATTAATGTCAAATGTTTTTGTATCGGTCTTTTAAAATAATACTCTGTATATAGCTTTTCTTAACTAAATTTATAAGATTTGAATTTTTCTGAACTGAACTTATAGGATCTGAACTGAACTGAACTTATAGGATCTGAACTGAACTGAACTTATAGGATCTTAACTGAATTTATTGGATCTGAATTGAACTTATAGGATCTGAACTGAACTGAATTGAACTTATAGGATCTGAAGTGAACTGAAATTAAGTGACTTTAAGTCCAAAAGAACAGGGCCTAGAAACTACTAACAAAAAAGATACTCTCTCTTATTCACTCACTTCTTCTCCTTTTATTTTCGTAATTGCTAAATCCCACACTCAATTTTACTATATCCTGCACATTTTGTCTCTTGTTTCCATCGAGTCAAGATCCTCTCCATTTCCTAAAAAGAAATGGAGAGGCAAGTTCCTTTAAACGGTTCAGATTGCATCTTGACAATATCGAACGGTTGCACATTTATGCTTAAAAATAAAGGGTAAATAGTGTGTAAAAGGGATATATTATTAAATGAATTTGTGAGAGGAAATGGAGAGAAATAAATGGAGATAATTTCAATTGGTTTCAACCACTACCCTTCATTAAAAAAAAGTTCTCTCTCCATTCCCCTCATCTTCCCTGAGATCCTGACCACCCATCCCCCATCCCTGACGACCACCTTACGCAAGCCCTAACAACCAACCCCAAGTCGTCGAACCATCCATCAAAAGATTCGAGTCAACCCGACGACCATCTATCGTCACCCCGTCGCTTTTCATACTACGTCACCGACGACCCAATCGCTCTTCCCATCGTTATTTACCCATAGCCATCACCCTCCGTCGCCAACGACTCCATCGTTGTTCATCACCATCGCCGACGACCCAATCGGCGTTCACGCATCCCCAACCCGACGACCTTGATGAAATTCCATGATTTCATGGTATGAACCTTGCAGATCGTGGGTTGTTTCAAGAATCTATTAGGTTTTCTCTCTCATGGTCTCTCATAGGGTGGGAGGAACGAGAGGGGTAAAATCGGAAAAAATGAAAAAAATGTGTAGGATTTAGTAATTTCTTGTGTTGAATTTAGCAAGTCATTTTATTTTGTACAAAAAATAAGAAAATAATTTTGGACCACACAAAACACTCTACCCCACATACAATTAAATTTGGACCACACAAAACCTTTTAAAAAACAAAAGAGGGAAGAAAATTCGACTATCACGAAAATGAAAAGAGGGAGGAAATGAGTGAATAAGGAGTATAATAAAAAAGAGTAAAATAGAATAATAATAACTATTCTTATTATGTGAGTTAGGAGGCTAAATCACCACTTCCCCGAACTCGTAATTAAGCGTTATTAAAAAAAACCGTCTTAAATGAAAATGAGTGAATTTTGTCATTAGAATTAATAAACGGATTATTAAGATTTTTTTTCAACTCTAAAAGTTACTCCCTCCGTACCATACAAATGGTAACGTGGTGGTAAAAAATGGGATTTTTAAGAAAAGAGGGTAAAAGTAGGGCTAAAGAGGGAAGAGAATAAGTGGGGTATGTAATTGTGGGTTTAATTGTGAGTTGATAGGTGGGGTATGTAATGACATTTTGTGTATATATCAAATGGTATAAGGATAACTTGGTAATATTGTGGGCCAAATAGGAAATGTTACCATTAGTATAGTACAATCGTATTAGGTAAGTGTTACCATTGGTCTGATACGGAGGGGTATTTAACACAAATTGCATGAAATAAAAAAGGCGATCTTTTTTTTTTTTTTTTTTTTGACAATAATAAACCTTATATATATCAAACAAAGAAAGTGTTGATTACAGTGAAAAAATCAGCCAGTATCCAGACTGACTGACCAAAGAGCATACATACGTAAGAAACATCGAATTGTCGACAACGAGTGTCGCAGTTCGATTGGTACTGGCTTTGTGGAAGCCAGAACGGAAGATAATTTCTTCGATGCTATCCGGAAGGAAACGGATGGAAGTGAGGCAGAGTGGGCTCTATACAAGGTTGTCAGTAGCCCTTTTGTTGAGGCTGCAAATAGCGAGGAAGCCCAAACAAGGGAAAGAGTCGGAGTACCACAGGTCGTATCTGAAGAGGAGACAATGTATTGATCACGAGAAAATGACCTGCAAACCAAAATTAAGTAACGGAAAAATAAGGCATAGCATAATCCAAGGTCGAAATCGCAAATTTATTATGAGGCTTCGAGCAGGATGGCCAATAAACAGGCAGCTGAGAATGAGAGGCAAAAAGATAGTCAGATAGATGTAAAATCTGACTCGGATTGACGCTGCAGTTGTCAAAGACTACGGAATTTCGGACCATCCAAATGGCTTTAATAATACAAAGAAAACGAAGTAAGCACCGGTCTGCACTATCTGTAAACCTGTGAAAATAGCTAATAAGATCAGCAATCCAACTTTGTAAACAAACAGTAGGATTAGCTACTGAATTTAAACCAAGAGACGACGAAAGCCAAACATGTCTAGCAACAGTACAAGTCCTAAAAAGATGATCTAAAGACTCAGTCTGTGAGTGACAAAAAACACAAAAAGTACTAACCTGGATGCCTCGAACAGACAGATTCTCTAACTAAGGAAGAATGTTATGTATAATACACCAAACAAGAAGAGGTAACTTAGTAGAGTTGTGAACACCCCAAAGAACTTTCCATGGAAAGGCAGAGTAGAAAGACGGCGAACAGGAAAAAGATGACTGTGACATCAAGTAATCATAACCAGATCGAACCGTATAAACTCCATCCTCCGTATATTTCCAGTACAGGAAATCGTCAATATCAATATGAGGAGGTTCCATAGCTATAATAACTTTAGCACAAGAAGGGGTAAAAAAACGAAAAATAGCAAAATGATCCCAAATACCTGTAGACACCTCGTTTCTGCACCTCCCGCAAACCACCCGGTGATGATTGGGCCGCATGTTTGATTCGCGGAACGATTTGTGACAGTTCGTAAGATTATCGTCAAGTGTTTGCTCAAATATTAATGTCAACCTCTTAGTTGTCATCTACGTCCTGATACGGTCGTTTTGGCAGTAATTAGAGTATATTCGGAGTCCGGGTCAAAAACCGTCTCCATTTTCTCGATAGTTTTTAAATCCCGAGTCGAATGTTCGAATGTTCCGATATTTCTATTCCATATTTCACAAATTTTATCTTTTGGCAAATAATATCCCGTAATATTCAAAAGATAACCGAATTATTTCCGTCATACCATAACTCAAACACGGAAATCTTTCTTCAGCAGGAGGAAACCTCCTGGGAACAGACGCAAGTCTTTGCGCCTCTTCCAAGAGACGCAGCAGGGCTGCGCCGCGCCTCTTCCCAGGCCCTTCTTTGCATGATTTACGTATCTTTTTTATATCTTTCCGAGATTCACTTCCAAAGAGTCTCCGAAACCCTATTCCTTCACGTGATTAGTATAAATAGGAGCCTTCGTTCCTCATATTTCTCACGCGAGTGTCCGCCCTTCTCTTCTCCCTTTGCATTCTAGACTTCGTTCTTACTAATTGGCGCCTACGTGCTTGGACTTCCGACCACGTAAGCTCGGATCTTTCCGGGTACCAGCCTCTCCGTTGCATGACCGACCAATTTGACCAACTACACAATAATCAATCTAAATTAATCAATCGTTTTCCTCTTACGAGGGCACTCTTTCCTTGCATACGCGTCGAGCATTCACTAGTTGATTTTCTTAGTTCATCTCGTTCCGTCAACATGTAAGTCTGAGGGTGTATAATCCTTATTTATTTATTGTATTTTACTTATTGTATAATCACCATTGTAAGATTTATGTCGAAAACACCATTAAAACCGATTTCTCAAACCGTGCTTTAAAACCTGTTTTTACGGATTTCCAGTAGACAGACGTCGAGAAAAGACGCAGCAACTGCTGCGCCTCTTCGAAGGAGCGCAGTTCCTGCTGCGCCTCTTCGTGAGGCTGCCGCAGTTCCTGTTTCTTTTCTTCTTCTTCGTCCTCTGTAATTCGTCTTTCGTTTATATTTGCTTTCAATTGTTTTCCGTTGATTCGTTCGCATGATAGCATTAATAATTTCATATGTATATTATTCATTCATCATTAACATGTTTAATTCATCATTGTTCCGACTTAAATCCTAAATAATCAATATTTACGGGTTTTCGTCTTTAATATTCAAATCCGGATTTTAGAAGTTCAATCTGTTCATATTGGGTTTCTGAGATTCGTCATTGATATATTTGCATCCATGTTCGTCATCATTCGTCATGTTTAGTCTAATTAATTGTTTAGTTTGTTCCATTCACCGATGCCACTAATTAATCATTCATTAACACCGTCCCTTCACATAAATAATCCGTTTAGTTTCCGTCTCATCCATGTTTTACTGTTTTTATGACCATCATTCACATATAATTAATACATTAAATCACTTTCATCCGAGTCAATTACCAAATCAATCATTAAATTTACCAATCGACATTAACGATTTGCAGTTCCGGCTTCACAGCCAGAACTCACCCTTGGAACAGACGCAAAGAATCGCCGCGCTCTTCCAGAGGGCGCTCTCTGCGCTGTTCGAGATGAGTTCTGTCTCTGAACTCCTTTCTGCCTTGACCTAGTTTGTTTAGTCTACGTATTAATCTACTAATATCCGTAATATCACCTAATTCCTGTTCGTAATTCCTTCTTTTATTTCTTTTTCTCAAATTGTCCGTTTTAAAGGTATTTTCGACATAAATCGCCTATCCCAATGTAATTAATGTAATTTTCTTTATTGTAATTCATAGTTATTGTATTTCTTTTATTGCTTGTATGTTTTCACATGTAAATGAGCCTAAATCCTACTTCGACCCAATTGTATGCTAATTACGTGTTTCACCGACTTAGTTAAATTCTCACATGTTAGGATTAATCCATGGATGTTGCATTGCATGCATATAGCCGACGATATATCAAGTACGAATAAACTCCCTAATCATTAGTAGAGGCCGCTATCGAGGCGGGCGGGATTAGGTGTTCGATCAAAAGAGCTTCCTAATACGTACCCTCACCCCTTACTCCAGATCTCCGTGAGCACCCGTGTTCATTGGCATCCACGAGAGTCATTCTAGACATAGAATGCTAAGGGTAACGATTGCTTAGTGTTCATGTCACTACTTTGTGTCTTGACATGACACGAGGTACTCGAACGGTTCCAATTTCCCATAAAAATTGGTGGCGACTCCATACAAAATGCAAACGCTTCTCCTTCTGTCAGATGCTTCTCCTTCTCTTTCTCTCCCTCGCGTACCTTGTAGTCGACAGGCTCGCGTTTCCTTAGTCTCTCGCGTTCTTCCGAAGTTGCAGCCTTTCTCCACCTCAGATATGAATCCGACACCCACAAAGCATTGGCGGAGAAGCTCAAGAACCACATGTTCCTTTGGGCCCATTTGATAGCCCATTCTCTTCGGCTCTCGGTGGTAAGCGCTACGGCGAGTCATGGAACGGTATCAAGCCTCGGGATAGTCTCGCTTCACCCAATCTCGCCTCATCAATCTCTCCGGAAAGATGCATATCATGAACTCTAATCCCGGAATGCGCACGGACCTAGTAGGATCCAAAGAAGACACTCCGGATGACTTGAGATGCCACCACGGTGCGACCCACCTAATCAACGGGCCATCATCGTTCTTCAGCTTGTTCTTCCAATAGTCACAAACCCGGGAGAAGTCCACCATGTACAACCGCGTCCTCATCGCAATCATACGGGAATGATAGGAAAGTGCCTGAACTGGGGGCTCGAGCAGTCGAAGCCGTCCCATTAGCCAAACCTACCAAAAGCAGGTATTAGACACCCACGAAAAACGAAAAAAAAAAAAAAAAAAAAAAAAAAAAAAAAAAAAAAAAAAAAAAAAGGGTGCCTTTTACCTGTAAGATGACGGGACTCCCCAAGAATGGAAGATCGCGGTTGGATTTCCTATTATCCAAACCCAAGATAATCTCCCCTAAGCACAAGAAAGCTGGGCTCCTGCGCAGCTCCATTTGCTCGATAAGGCCCAAAAGACGGGGATCACCTCGCAAATCTTCATCAACATGTCCATGAAAGACATACACATGCAAAGAAAACGAAGCCAAAGGCTCTCCTCCTCGGCAACATAAGAGACCGTGGGGTCGGCTGCGGTGATGAATCGGTCTACAAAGTCCAGCATTCTCACGCCTTTCGGGGTAACCAAGCGGTCCACCTCGAGCCTAGTCAATCCAAGCAAGTCTCTGAATTTGGTCTTATACCCTTGTGAAGTGGAAGGAATAGCGGGTAAATGTTCGGGATCCCACCCACCAATAGCGGCGATTTCCCTAAAAGGACAAATATCACCACCTGGGAACGCGAAAACATGACAATTTGGGTCCCAGTAGTCAAGACAAGCATCCAAGAACGGTTTTACCACCTTAATGAGTTTTAAACTCAATAGAGACCCAAGGTTATGAGCACCCATGTCGTGCTTCTCAACATTCGAAAATTCATTAGTCCATTCCTTCAAGCGGATCTCCAAAGTGTTCATGATGACAAATTTTCTCTTGAAAATTTATTTTGGGAGTTTTTATGAGATTAACGGAGAAAAGACGGAAGAATTATATGATTTAAAGCTTCGTCGACGCTTCTATTTATAATAATTGCTGTTTCCAAAATCCGCCAGGAGAGACACACTTGGGAACAGGCGCAGCTCCTGCTGCGCCTATTCAAAGCGACGCAGCTCATGCTGCGCCTCTTCCCCAGGCTCACTTTCTGTGATTTCCGCGTTTGGATCTTTCCTAATTCTATAACGAATAATTTCCTATTCCTACGGGATTTTATTTTGGTAAATACGAGCAGTTTACCATGTTTCAAACTTCCTGAATTCGCGGGCACGCATTTCGAGGCAACGTCGACACGCTCGCCATTTTTATCGCACCTTTTTTTTATTATTCCTTTTTTATTCTAATTCATTTATTTATTTTTAGGAAATAAAATTTCATTTTAATTAAATTTCATAAGTTTTCATTTATAATTTCATTTTTTTAGGAATTCATTTTATTTTGTTTTTTAACAAATTTCAACATTTTCATTTCTACACTTATAGATTTCTCTTTTTCTTTTTTTCAGGGGTAACCCTCCCTACCGTCCGGTCATTTCCACCTAAATCTTTCCGCCTAAATTTTTGCAAATTTTTGCATTTCTTGCATTTTTGTATCCTTTGAGTCTCTTTTGCGCTAATTAAGACCTTATGTGTATAAAATGTATGTTTTGCGTGATTTCCATGTGAATTTCGGCAGCATGACGGCGTAAACCGTTGTCTACCAAACCTGTTCAAGAACTAACATGCAGGTTCAAGCAACACAACCCAGCAGCAAAGGCACGCAGGCCATCATATATACAAATGTACAAGCAAACTGGGGGCTTGCGCCCCGAACCAAATCCAAAGTCCAAGCAAACTGGGGGCTTGCGCCCCAAACAAGTCCAAAAATGTTCAAAATCAAAAGTCCAAATGTACAAGCCTACAAAACTACGCAGAACTACTGCTGGGTACCCTCCAACTCAGCAACTCTCGCCATAAGAGCAGCAATCTCGGCGTCCCGAAACTCGAGCTCCCTCGACAAGCGAGCCGTCTCCTCCCGAGACTGGGCCAACTCTCGCTCCAGCTCGCGGTCGCCCTGTAAACAACAAATTGGCTCATGTCAATCAACTCAAACAAAACTGAAAATCAAAAATCAAAAGAAAGCAAACGAGGTTCGTACCTGACGACCCCGACCACCAACGAGTGCCTCGATGGCGGTAGCTCGTAGCCGGTTGGCCACCCTCCAAAGTGCCACGAACCGAGATGGCGCGACCTGCATTTCAAAAGAAATTCTCAGTAAAGTGAACAAGGTGTAACACCCCCATACTCCGAGTGCCTTACCAGGACCACTCAGGTATGGAGACATCACCATCTCGGTTGCCCGAGGTATGATAATCAAACAACAGCGATAAAGAAACAACATTTATTATTAATCGTTTAATGAATGAATACAATCCTTGAAACCCAAACTGATAGTAAGATACATTATTCCAAACGGTCTACTCAAACTGAAATGTAAATAAAAGCTAAACTACAAATGGAAGACTCTATCGTCATGTCGTGGCCATCCCAACTATCCCGTATCATCTCTATACCTGCTCAATATCTGCTCACCATCCCCGAATGGATCACCGCAGTTTTCAAAACAACACCGGGTCGCACTAATCACACAATCAAAACAGATAACAACAATAAGACAAACAGACAAAATGCCGAACCGCCACACACACACACATCCACCCAACCGTCTCAATCACGATCGTCCACTGGACCCGACCACCCATGGGGGGGACCGCACCGTTCCCACCTAAGCCCCGCTCATCGTACGAGCGATAACCCCGTCCATTAATGTGCACATCCCCTTTCGTGGCGGGTTCCACTAAGGGCGAAACTAGGGCGTGAGATCACTCCCGCAAGTGACCCCACTCAGCCGAGAACGCATCTCGAGAACCATCAACAACACAACCACAATCACAAACACAATTACAATCAACAAATCAACTAGCTAACTACAGCACATCACCAATATCCCATTATGGGACTAATACTGAGTAGGAAATCCTACCTGGAAAGCACACAAGCAGACGGTATCTACAGCTGTCTCAAAACGCCTCTTCTATGAACTCTCCTCCTAACATATACACATGAATACTACTATTCAATCACTTATTCATAAAAACCCCCAATTACTAAATTAGGGTTTCACTAATCTCAACAAAACGTTATAAAAATTATGCTAGAAGCTTACCCTTGACGCAAGGAATCCAACGACACAAACTACGATGCAAACCGACCGTCTGATCTCCGGGAATTGTCAAGAACGCGATTAGGAAGAAGACAAGTTGCTTTCTCTCTTAAGCAGATTTTAGGTTTTGTAAAAAGTGATTTAGAATAAAGACGAATTGATTTAAATACCTTAATCGCGTAATTAACAAAACCCGAGAAAAACCCCCGATAAACCGGACACTCGATCGAGTACCCAAGGTACTCGATCGAGTACCACCCTACTCGATCGAGTGCCCCAGCTACTCGATCGAGTACCCATCAGGTCAGAAACTATTTTATTCTGCGACACACCCTTACTCGACAGAGTAAGGGCTACTCGATAGAGTACCCCCAAGACCATAAATACGGAGTATTACACAAGGTCAATCAAATGTGTTCTTACACGAAAGGTACATAAGCTGGAGGCTCACCCTCCGAATCAGATGCTGCCAGTCGTCTAGGCCAGCATCCGTCACAGCCACGTCAAAGTCACGCAACTCGGAGATCGTCGTCCTCCCAGTCGCGTCAGTGTACTCAAGGGTCTCGGGGTACACTGGGGGCTCGATGCCCGCCGCCTCAACCTCCTGCAAAGATAAATAAGCTCTCATCAATCGATGATCTTTCATCATAATTCCCGAAATCAAATCAAGAAAAGTAAGGATGCTCACCACTACTGGCCAGTACGCCAACCTAAAAGAAACAAGGTTACGTCCCCGTAACCATACATACCTGATCAAAAAGGAAAGGGTAACGCTCTTTCATGATATCCTCCGCCTCCCATGTAGCTTCCTCAGTCTCATGGTTAGACCAAAGGATCTTAAGCAACACTGTCTCACCACTCCTGGTCTTTCTAACTTTTCGGTCTAGGATCTGCTTAGGCACCTCAAGATACGATAAAGACTCATCCAGTTCTAAGCTCTCTGCCTCTAACACATGTGACGGGTCACTCACATACTTCCGCAGCTGCGATACATGGAACACATTATGTACTCTCTCCAAAGCAGCCGGTAACGCCAAACGATAAGCCACTTCCCCAACTCGCTCTAAGATCTCATAAGGCCCTATAAACTTCTGACTTAGCTTGCCTTTCTTCCCAAATCTCATAACTCCGCGCATAGGAGACACTTTCAGAAGAACCTTGTCCCCAACCTGAAACTCTATGTCTCGACGATGTAGATCTCGCATAACTCTTCTCTGTCGATCCCGAGCCGCTCTCATCCGTTCCCTGATCATCTTAATCTGTTCCACCATCTCATGTACCATCTCTGGTCCTAAAACCACTGCCTCAGCACTATCGTCCCAACAGATTGGACTCCTACACCTCCTCCCATACAAAGCCTCAAACGGTGCCATACCAATACTAGTGTGATAGCTGTTGTTGTAAGAGAACTCTATCAAGTCTAACCTCTGCTCCCAGCTACCACCGAAATCCATCACACACGCTCTCAACATATCTTCCAAGGTCTTGATTGTTCTCTCAGTCTGCCCATCTGTCGCAGGATGAAATGTTGTACTCATCTTCAAAGCTGTTCCCAACGATTCCTGCAACTCCTTCCAAAACCTTGATATAAACCTCGCATCTCTGTCAGACACTATGTCCTTAGGGACTCCATGTAACTTAAGCACGTTCTTTCGATAGGCCATAGCCAATTGTGCCTTAGTCCATGTATCTTTCATTGGAACAAAGTGAGTCGACTTGGTCGACGATCTACTATCACCCAAATCATATTGTTACCTTGTTGACTCTTAGGTAAACCCACAATGAAATCCATGGAAATGGATTCCCACTTCCACTCAGGCACCTCCAACGACTGAACCTTGCCTTGTGGTCTTCTCTGTTCCCCTTTAACTCTCTGGCATGTCAAACAACGGGACACAAACTCAGCTGTCTCTTTCTTCATCCCAGGCCACCAAAACGTTTTCTTCAGATCTTTGTAAAGCTTGTCTCCACCCGGATGAACTGAATATGGTGTGCAATGCGCTTCTGTCATGATTGTCTTTTTCAACTCCTCGTCATTAGGAACACACCACCTACCATCAAACCTCAAACTACCATCTGTATGAATGGAAAACCGGGACACCGTCCCTTTCTCTACTCCAGCTCTCCACTCCACTATCTTAGGATCCAAAGCCTGCTTACCTCGAATATCATCATAAAACTCCATATGTACTGTCATATCACCCATGGCATCTCCTTTCTGCAACATATGAATCCCAAAGCTCGCTACCTCATCCCTCAGCCTCATCAAAGATAGAGCTGTACACAAAGAATGTACACTCTTCCTACTCAAAGCATCAGCTACAACATTGGCCTTTCCTTCATGGTAGATGATTTCCATGTCGTAATCACCAATCAACTCCATCCACCTCCTCTGTCTCATGTTCAACTCCTTCTGCGTGAAGATGTACTTGAGACTCTTGTGATCAGAAAATACCTTAAAGATTGCTCCATAAAGGTAGTGCCTCCAAATCTTGAGAGCAAACACCACTGCACCCAACTCCAGGTCATGAGTAGGGTAATTCTCCTCATAAGGCTTCAACTGCCTAGAAGCATAGGCGATCACTTTACCATTCTGCATCAACACACATCCCAACCCATTCTTCGAGGCATCCGTAAAAAACCTCGAAATTCTCGCTCCCTTCAGTAATGCTAGGACAGAGCGTGGTCAAACGCTCCTTTAATGTTTGGAACGCCTTCTCACAACCCTCATCCCAACGAAACCTGTTCTCTTTCCTCATCAACGCCGTCATCGGTCTAGCTATCTTGGAGAAATCTTTCACGAACCGCCCGTAGTATCCAAATAAACCCAAGAAACTCCTCACCTCAAAGAACATTCTTTGGTGCTTCCCACTTAGTCACCGCCTCAATCTTCGCCGATCCACAAACCTACCCCATCTTTAGAGATTACATGCCCCAGAAAAGCAACTTTCTCCAACCAAAACTCACACTTGGACAACTTAGCATACAGCTCATGATCTCTCAACGTCTGCAACACAATTCTCAGATGCTCCTCATGCTCCTCCTTAGTCTTTGAGTAGACTAAGATATCATCGATAAACACCACCACGAACTGGTCCAAGAACTGTCTAAAGATCCTATTCATCAAATCCATAAACACCGCCGCGCATTGGACAACCCAAACGGCATCACCACATACTCATAATGGCCATACCTCGACGTGAAAGTCAGTCTTCGGTATGTCCACATCTCTAATCTTCACCGATGGTACCGGACCTCAAATCGATCTTAGAAAAGACCGTTGCACCACTCAACTGATCAAACAGGTCATCTATCCTTGGCAAAGGATACTTGTTCTTTATCGTCACACGGTTTAACTCTCTGTAATCTATGCACAGCCTCAAACTCCCATCTTTCTTCTTCACAAACAGAACTGGTGCTCCCCAAGGCGATACACTTGGTCTAATGTATCCCTTCTCTATCAAATCATCCAACTGCTTCCTAAGCTCCTCCATCTCCTTAGGACCCATACGGTACGGTGCCTTAGAGATTGGCCCCGTCCCTGGCTTCAACTCGACGGTGAAATCTATCTCCCTCTTCGGTGGCAACCCCGGAATCTCCTCTGGAAAGACATCCGCATACTCTCCCACCACTGGTATCTCCTCAACTGCCGGGCTCTCTATCCGGTCATCTCTCACATGGCACAAGATCAGAGGACATCCCTTCCTCAGATACGACTTCAAAGCGACAAATTTAATCAACTTAACTTTGGGTTTGACTAGAAACCCACGGTAAGACACACTAACACCCTTAGGACCTCTTAGGGACACTTTCTTTTGATGACAGTCTATCTTAGCTTTATACTTTCCTAACCAATCCATCCCAACTATCATCTCAAAACCATTAAAAGGAAACTCTAGCAAGTCTACAGGGAAATCGACTTGCCCAACTATCAAAGATACGTCTCTAAACAACCTCCCACACGTTACAGACTCACCTGAAGGTATGAAAACTTGCTCCCTAACAGACTCATATACCCTCAAACCCAACTGTTTCACATGACTCGAAGACACAAACGACTGAGAAGCCCCCGAATCAAACAAAACAAACGTAGGAACGCCATTAACAAGAAATGTACCTGATAACGTGCTCATCCTCCTCACCGCTTTCTTGTCCATCATGAACAGACTTGCCACTTGACTTCCGCCCACCTCCCCGGACAAGATCTTGGGCCGATGCGGTCGGCTTAGCACCCGACCCTTGATTGTTGTTGTTGTTCATCGGCGTCTTCGATAAGAATTACCGCCGTTGCGGTTGCCTCCACTCTGGTAGCTCGACCTCCACGGTTTGGCCATGATCCCGCCGGTCTTGTTGCTCGCGAAGCTCGCGCAGTCTCTGGAAAGATCCCGGTGCACTCGTGCACTCATGCCTCTTGTGGCCTACGCCACCACATCCAAAGCAAGTCACTCCCCAGCTATTGCTCACACTCCCACGACCTCTCCCAAAGGAAGTTCCAACACTAAACCCGGACCCAGAAGAAAATCCCCTAGATTGATTGTGGTTGCCTTTCTTGAAATTAGATTGGCCACCACCCTCGCTCTCAGACTTCCTCTTCTCTCCACCTGACCTCTCCTTAGCCATCTCCACTAGTCTCTCGGCTCTCCCACCCTCTCGTACGCTTCCTTCACATCGCAAGGACTCCCACGGGTAACTTATCCATAATTGTCGTGGTTAGCCCTCTCTCAAACCTCAAAGCAAGATTCTCCTCACTCAAACCCATGTCCTCGATATCTGGATTTCTCATTGAACCGCTGTAGTACTCGCCACGGACATCTCAACCGTCATCTTAAACTTGTCGAACTCCTCCCTCAACTTACTCCTCACATGTTCCGGCACGAACTCCTTCCTCACAACCCTACGAAACTCCTCCCAAGGTATAACAGGGTAACCCCGGTTGGTATATAACTCCTTGGCACTCACTTTCACCGAGTCCCACCACTTGCCGCCTCCCTCGTATAAAATGCAGCTTGATCCACCCTCATCTCATCAGGACAACGAACTAAATCTAGTATGTTCTCCATCTCCCTCAGCCAACTATCAAGGTGATTAGGTTCTTCAACCCCCTTGTACTCCTTCGGGTTAAACCTCGCGATATAGAGGCTGACTTTAGCATGGTCAACCTCCTTCTCCTTACTCTTATCCTTGTCTTCATTCACTCTCTTCAGGGTCTCCGTGAGAGCGTCTTGGTGTTCCAACATCTTAACGATGTCATCCGTAGTCATAAGCTCAGCTCTCGCGTACAAGGCATTTCTCTTGGGCGGCATCTTGAAGCTATAGAAGAAAGGGATAAACATAAACACGCGTACTAACTTCAAAACACGAACACGCGTTGCCCAAAGACCTACTCGATCGAGTATCCAAACCCACTCGATCGAGTAACGGGCTACTCGATCGAGTGCCACCATGTACTCGATCGAGTACCCAAACTCCGAACCAAACAGGACCTTCGATCTCTAACCCACTCGATCGAGTATCTAGGCTACTCGATCGAGTGATGACTACTCGATCGAGTACCCCTAGTTACTCGATCGAGTGCCCCAAAACTCGATTCGGACTCAAAATCGCTTAAAACCTACCCGATCGAGTCGGTCTCACTCGATCAAGTACCCCAAAACGTATGAGCTACCCGCATGTTATTCGTATACCAACATGCCAACTTTATCAAACCACATTATATTCTAACAAATAGGCTACGCATCTATTCTACTAATCAACAAAATCAATTCATCATGCTATTAAAGCCACATTATAAACATCCAACATGTTATCATCTCATTAACATGTTCCACATATCATTTTCTTTCACATGCTCAACCTCCTATTTCAACACCAAACAATCAACACACTTCATCACTTTGTTGCACAAGTTACTAAGCACATACATGACTCAAACACATTTCTCCCACGTGACCGGTTCAAGGTTGTAGGGCGACCCCCGCGACTTTAGGACGTCTCCCAAGCCTTTGCACTAGCTCCTACAACTTTTACCCCGGGTTCATTTTAATTGACTCCCTATGTTCATTAAGTTCATTGGTTACAGTTTCAGGATCGTCGCTCTGATACCATTTGTAACACCCCATACTCCGAGTGCCTTACCAGGACCACTCAGGTATGGAGACATCACCATCTCGGTTGCCCGAGGTATGATAATCAAACAACAAATAAAAGAAACAACATTTATTATTAATCGTTTAATGAATGAATACAATCCTTGAAACCCAAACCGATAGTAAGATACATTATTCCAAACGGTCTACTCAAACCGAAATGTAAATAAAAGCTAAACTACGGCGAAGACTCTATCGTCATGTCGTGGCCATCCCGCTATCCCGTATCATCTCTATACCGCTCAATATCTCGCTCACCATCCCCGAATGGATCACCGCAGTTTTCAAAACAACACCGGGTCGACTAATCACACAATCAAAACAGATAACAACAATAAGACAAACAGACATGAACCGCCACACACACACACATCCACCCAACCGTCTCAATCATCGATCGTCCACTGGACCGACCAGCCCGATGGGGACCGCAGCCGTTCCCACCTAAGCCCCGCTCATCGTACGAGCGATAACCCCGTCCATTAATGTGCACATCCCCTTTCGTGGCGGGTTCCACTAAGGGCGAAACTAGGGCGTGAGATCACTCCCGCAAGTGACCCCACTCAGCCGAGAACGCATCTCGAGAACCATCAACAACACAACCACAATCACAAACACAATTACAATCAACAAATCAACTAGCTAACTACAAAGACATCACCAATATCCCATTATGGGACTAATACCGAGTAGAAATCCTACCCGGAAAGCACACAAGGCATTTCCGGTATCTACAAATTGCCTCAAAACGCCTCTTCTATGAACTCTCCTCCTAACATATACACATGAATACTACTATTCAATCACTTATTCATAAAAACCCCCAATTACTAAATTAGGGTTTCACTAATCTCAACAAAACGTTATAAAAATTATGCTAGAAGCTTACCCTTGACGCAAGGAATCCAACGACACAAACTACGATGCAAACCGACCGTCTGATCTCCGGGAATTGTCAAGAACGCGATTAGGAAGAAGACAAGTTGCTTTCTCTCTTAAGCAGATTTTAGGTTTTGTAAAAAGTGATTTAGAATAAAGACGAATTGATTTAAATACCTTAATCGCGTAATTAACAAAACCCGAGAAAACCCCCGATAAACCGGACACTCGATCGAGTACCCAAGGTACTCGATCGAGTACCACCCTACTCGATCGAGTGCCCCAAACTACTCGATCGAGTACCCATCAGGTCAGAAACTATTTTATTCTGCGACACACCCTTACTCGACAGAGTAAGGGCTACTCGATAGAGTACCCCCAAGACCATAAATACGGAGTATTACACAAGGTCAATCAAATGTGTTCTTACACGAAAGGTACATAAGTCGGAGGCTCACCCTCCGAATCGATGCTTGCCCGCGTCTAGGCCAAAGATCCGTCACAAACCACGTCAAAGTCACGCAACTCGGAGATCGTCGTCCTCCCAGTCGCGTCAGTGTACTCAAGGGTCTCGGGGTACACTGGGGGCTCGATGCCCGCCGCCTCAACCTCCTGCAAAGATAAATAAGCTCTCATCAATCGATGATCTTTCATCATAATTCCCGAAATCAAATCAAGAAAAGTAAGGATGCTCACCACTACTGGCCAGTACGCCAACCTCCCGTAAAGGAACGCCGAGTAGTCCTCGCCAGGCAGAAGAAGGTCGTCGCCACTGGCACCAGCCAGTCCGCCTCCCTCTCGGCCTCGCAGGGCTCCCGAACATCGTCCTCGGAGGGTCAATGGGAACCGTCAATGCGCCCCGAGAGCACTGACGAGCCAAACGCTCGCCCAGATACCACACAGGACCCATCGACGTCCACAACAACAGCCGACTCGGACTCCTAGGTCGAAGGACCTCAGCAACAAAAGGAGGCGCTCCAGCGTACTCCGCCCAAGGCCTGGGCACCCACTGTGACAATATAAAGACAAAGATCATTCCTATGGTCAAGTGAAAGCAGAGTACAAGAGACGTAAATACGAGTGGGATACTCACGCTGCTCAGCTGAAGGGCGTTCATATCCCGCCGATAGACATTGTGAGAAGAGCGCTTGCTCTTCGTCCGACACATCACCCAATCCCTCACCACGGGATAGGCCTTCTCCAGCGGCTCCGTCCTCTTCGGCGCGAGACTCGGGAAATAAGAATACACCCATGCCTATAAACAGAATAATCAATAACGATCTTTCGTGATTCGACAAAGAAAAGAATTTATTTCGGTCTAGGGGAAGGTTCATACCTCCAACAGTAGTCCAGGTCCGACAGCGCCAGGAGAAGTCCCCTTCTCCATCAACTCCGGACGAACCATGGCCCTCATGAAGCGGATGAGGACCGCAAAACCCGCAGTGACCCAGTCCCAACGCCCTAGGGAACTCAGGTCAGAAAGGAAGGGAAGAAGCTTCGTCGATAGCCTCTCACCCTTGTCTCCGAGGTAAATCGAAGACAAGAACCACCAAAGCCACAGACGAGCCCTCTCGCTCACCAGTGTAATGAGGAGGAGCAGCCTCCTCCCATCGATCGTCACCGACACCGGGTCTTCCCCGCAAAGTAATCTCGGACATAGGTACGGGTACCAAGCCCGCATCGCAACAGCCTTCGGCGACAGGTTCCAACCGATCAACCTCCTCGCCTCGGCCGAATCCGCTCTCATAGCGCCTCCGGCCACACCATCTCCTCGGTCCCCGCACGGCACTGGAAATCATGCCGTAATCCTCCGGAGTGACTCCCACCTCACCAAAAGGCGGGTGAAACGTGGAAGTCGTATCCCAGAATCGATCCAAGAAAGCGCGGACCAAGCTGAGGTTGGCCCGCAACTTCCTCTTCACGATATCCCTCCAGACCTGAACCAGAGGACCAAACGCTCCGCGCTCGATCATGGCCCTCTCCTCCGCCGACAGCCGCTTGTAGTGCTCCATCGCTGTCGTGTAACCCGAGAACGACCTGATGTTCCCGGCCTCCTATTACGATTTGAAGCAAAGCTATCTTTAGTTTTGACTGAAATTTAAGTTTGGACAAAAAGAATGAAAGAGAACAGGTAATGAGTAGTAAATTCTTATTTACCAAGCTCTTCACCGTCCTGTAGGATAGGTGACCCTCTGCAGCCCACACGAGGTGCCTACTCTCCCAAATCTCAGCCCACGCGGGAGCTCCCCTCAGCTGACGACCTCCTCGCCTGACGTTGGCCCGTCTCGGAGCCTCCTCCTCCTCCGCCTCCTCGTGTGCCTCGTCTCCAGTGGCCATCACCGCGTCGGTGAAAGCCTGCTCTAAAGCCTCCTCAACTGTAACAACGTCTATCTCCATGGGAGTCCTCCCAGAAGTAGAAGCCCCATCACCTGCAACATTGAAGTAAATTTAGGCCGCGTCACATGACGGCAAGCCTTTGATAAGAAGTTTTCGAGCCTCCGGAGCCCTGAAAACTGTCCTTTCTGGCCATCTTTGGTCATATTCCCGCCAACCCGATCACTCATGTGATAAATTGGGTCAAAGTCAAGTCCAAGTCAAAGCCTAGTTCCGGGTTCGAGTCGAAAATTCGGCAGCATTTCGTTATAACGGCGATTATGCCCTAGAAAGGTGCCCTGAAAAAGTTGTCACAAACCAAAATTCCGAGATGGCAGAAAATTTACCCATCATCCAAGGGTCCCAAATATCAAATTTCATCGCCAATGGGCAATCCTAAGGCTATTTTCGAAGCAATTTGGGGTTTAGCTGTGAAACCGTCTCAAAATTCGCTCAAGGGCTCAAAACTCGATGAAAATTCGAAGCAAATACATGGTTATGTTCCTAACATTGCTTACTATCCATTTCTAACATCAATTTGGCTAAGCAAATCCATTTGGGGGAAAAGCCCCAAATTTTCGATTAAATGGTTGAAAACCCTAGTTCTTGCGGCTCGAAATTCGACGAATACGGATGATTAATGCAGGATTAAGACACATACCTCGATTAGTCATATTTAAAGCAAGCTTTTGAATCCAACCTCGACGGAAATGGTGAAGATTTGAGAGAGAAATTGAAGAATTTGAGTTTCGAAATAATGGAACATAAACCTTCTGATTTCGCGTTTTTACGCAGGAATTGCCAAATTGGGGAAAAGACGCAGCAGGTGCTGCGCCTCTTCCAAGGGACGCAGCTCTTGCTGCGCCTCTTCCTTTTGTTCCCTCCATACGAATTTTCAAAAATTCGTTATGGGTTCGTTATTTGTGGGCCCATCTTTGGTGCGCCTCTTCTTCGATGCTATTATATTCTTTTGGTCCGTTTCGACGATTTTCTTTCGTTTCGGTCCGCATTTTATCTAGCGCGGCAGTATTTTGCAGTATTGTCCAAACCCATTTTATCCCGCGCAGCAGTATTTTGCAGTATTGCTCAGTTTGTTTTGCCCAAATAAGAAGAGTATTTTGCGATCGCTCACGCAAGACTTCTCCCCCGACGATCAAGATGTTCCTAGTCGTCAATATATTCCCCAACAAGAGTTCGCTTGAGACCGACGCAAGCAGATTCAACCTCAAGTTTTCTTGCCTGAGTTCGTTTGAGACCGACGCAAGCGGATTCCCCCAGCAGTTTCTACCGACGTCCTGCTGCTCTCAATATTTCTTGTTTCCCCGCGGAGTTCGACAGGGTGTCGTTCTCCAGAAGTTCCTATACTCAAACCTTAGTTACCCTTAGGTCCAAACTCATATTTGGCCTCCTTCCCATCGATGCTTTCCTTAGGGCCCCATACCCTAGCACCAATCTTTATATATCTTTTAGGTCTTACCCTTACCTCCTACGCTTAACCTTAGCTCCTATGCACCTCCGGAAGCATCTCGAGAAGAAGTCCCAGGTATGGTCTCTTCTTATGGCTGACGAGCTTCCTTACGTAGTCTAATGAACTTTAAACGACCCTCCCCGATAGTCGACAGACTCTAAAATGTTCCCGACGACAGGTCCTTGGCTCGACCCCTTGAGCGCCTCGCGTCGCCATAGTCGTCGTGTTGTAATCTTCGATTGAACTGATGGCTATACTTTGACTTTCGCCTTGTCCAAGCCTCGGTCAAAGTGGGGGCTCAGAGACACCTCGTTTCTGCACCTCCCGCAAACCACCCGGTGATGATTGGGCCGCATGTTTGATTCGCGGAACGATTTGTGACAGTTCGTAAGATTATCGTCAAGTGTTTGCTCAAATATTAATGTCAACCTCTTAGTTGTCATCTACGTCCTGATACGGTCGTTTTGGCAGAATTAGAGTATATTCGAGTCCGGGTCAAAAACCGTCTCCATTTTCTCGATAGTCATTAAATCCCGAGTCAGAATGTTCTGGAATGTTCCGGATATTTCTATTCCATATTTCACAAATTTTATCTTTTGGCAAATAATATCCCGTAATATTCAAAAGATAACCGAATTATTTCCGTCATACCATAACTCAAACACGGAAATCTTTCTTCAAAGAGGAGGAAACCTCCGGGAAACGACGCAAACAGTGCTGCGCCTCTTCCAAGAGACGCAGTGGTCGCTGCGCCTCTTCCCCCAGGCCCTTCTTTGCATGATTTACGTATCTTTTTTATATCTTTCCGAGATTCACTTCCAAAGAGTCTCCGAAACCCTATTCCTTCACGTGATTAGTATAAATAGGAGCCTTCGTTCCTCATATTTCTCACGCGAGTGTCCGCCCTTCTCTTCTCCCTTTGCATTCTAGACTTCGTTCTTACTAATTGGCGCCTACGTGCTTGGACTTCCGACCACGTAAGCTCGGATCTTTCCGGGTACCAGCCTCTCCGTTGCATGACCGACCAATTTGACCAACTACACAATAATCAATCTAAATTAATCAATCGTTTTCCTCTTACGAGGGCACTCTTTCCTTGCATACGCGTCGAGCATTCACTAGTTGATTTTCTTAGTTCATCTCGTTCCGTCAACATGTAAGTCTGAGGGTGTATAATCCTTATTTATTTATTGTATTTTACTTATTGTATAATCACCATTGTAAGATTTATGTCGAAAACACCATTAAAACCGATTTCTCAAACCGTGCTTTAAAACCTGTTTTTACGGATTTCCAGTAGACAGACGTCGAGAAAAGACGCAGCAACTGCTGCGCCTCTTCGAAGGAGCGCAGCCCTCTCTGCGCGCCTCTTCGTGAGGCCGCCGCAGCCTTCTGTTTCTTTTCTTCTTCTTCGTCCCTCGTAATTCGTCTTTCGTTTATATTTGCTTTCAATTGTTTTCCGTTGATTCGTTCGCATGATAGCATTAATAATTTCATATGTATATTATTCATTCATCATTAACATGTTTAATTCATCATTGTTCCGACTTAAATCCTAAATAATCAATATTTACGGGTTTTCGTCTTTAATATTCAAATCCGGATTTTAGAAGTTCAATCTGTTCATATTGGGTTTCTGAGATTCGTCATTGATATATTTGCATCCATGTTCGTCATCATTCGTCATGTTTAGTCTAATTAATTGTTTAGTTTGTTCCATTCACCGATGCCACTAATTAATCATTCATTAACATCGTCCCTTCACATAAATAATCCGTTTAGTTTCCGTCTCATCCATGTTTTACTGTTTTTATGACCATCATTCACATATAATTAATACATTAAATCACTTTCATCCGAGTCAATTACCAAATCAATCATTAAATTTACCAATCGACATTAACGATTTGCGATTCAAGACTTCACCAGAACTCACCCTTGGGAAAGACGCAAAGAATCGCCGCGCTCTTTCCAGAGGGCGCAGCTCTCTTTGCGCTTGTTCGAGATGAGTTCTGTCTCTGAACTCCTTTCTGCCTTGACCTAGTTTGTTTAGTCTACGTATTAATCTACTAATATCCGTAATATCACCTAATTCCTGTTCGTAATTCCTTCTTTTATTTCTTTTTCTCAAATTGTCCGTTTTAAAGGTATTTTCGACATAAATCGCCTATCCCAATGTAATTAATGTAATTTTCTTTATTGTAATTCATAGTTATTGTATTTCTTTTATTGCTTGTATGTTTTCACATGTAAATGAGCCTAAATCCTACTTCGACCCAATTGTATGCTAATTACGTGTTTCACCGACTTAGTTAAATTCTCACATGTTAGGATTAATCCATGGATGTTGCATTGCATGCATATAGCCGACGATATATCAAGTACGAATAAACTCCCTAATCATTAGTAGAGGCCGCTATCGAGGCGGGCGGGATTAGGTGTTCGATCAAAAGAGCTTCCTAATACGTACCCTCACCCCTTACTCCAGATCTCCGTGAGCATCCGTGTTCATTGGCATCCACGAGAGTCATTCTAGACATAGAATGCTAAGGGTAACGATTGCTTAGTGTTCATGTCACTACTTTGTGTCTTGACATGACACGAGGTACTCGAACGGTTCCAATTTCCCATAAAAATTGGTGGCGACTCCATACAAAATGCAAACGCTTGTCCCTCGTTTCTCACCAAGCGCCCCCGTGGGCGGCCCGCTGTCCACAATACCTAAATTAGTAAGCAAATCAGAAAGAACAATAGAGGAAGTAGTGGAAGATGGGCGCACAGAAGGAGTGCTCCCATTAACCCACCGGCTGGTAAAAAGATCAACAGAGGAACCATTACCCAGCTTCCAGGATAAACCAGGAGAGAAAACACTAGCAGCACGACAAATGCCGGACCAAACAAAGGAAGGACGAGAGACCTTTGATTTTGCAGCAGGAATAGGTAAATCCTTTCTGTATTTTGGAATCATATACTTTGCTAAAATACCAGATGGTTGATGATGTAGGCGCCAGAAATTCTTCATAAGAGAAGCTTGACTTAGCAAAGTGACAGATTTTAAACCAAGGCCTCCATGTTCTCGAGGGAGTTGTAAAGAGTCCCTAGAGAGCCAGTGAATCGAGCGGTGGCGAACATCTTTGCGCCACCAAAAAGCTGTAATCAAAGAGTCAATCTTCTTACAAATCCCGGTCGGAAAAGGAATAGAAGCCAGCAAAAAACGGATTGAACCCAAAAGAATAGAGTTGATGATGATAAGCTTGCAAGGCTGGCTGAGGTGGAGAGAAGACCAAGCAATAACCCGAGATGTCATCTTATCAACCAGTGGTTGAAATACCAAAGACTTCTTGGATGGAAGATCAACCGGGACACCCAAATAATTACCAAAGCAGTCCGAGGTCTTCATTTTAAGAATAGACGCCATATAAGACTTGAAATCAGGTGGCGCATTTGGACTGGATTTAATAAAAGACTTATCAAGATTTATCATCTGACCAGAGGCAAGCTCAAATCATCGAAACAAATCTCGGAGAGACTCAAAGGAAGCCGGAGTAGCTTTACAGCAAATAAATGCATCATCAGCATAAAAAAGATGTGTAATAGGAGGAGCATAGCGAGAGATCTTTAGGTATAAGAATATCATGGAATATTTATTGTAAGATATTCATAGGATCATATCTTTGGTGTAGGTGTATATATGCATCCCTGTAACGATGTTCATGGCAAGTAGAATAAAACATTCATCTTATTACTTCCCTGCTTCATATTTTCTCATGGTATCGTGAGCCTTAAAACGATCCAGACACATCAAATTCTTTCAAAAATAACAACAAAAAAAAAAAAAAAAAAAAAAAAAAAATCCGAGCAATTCACCATGACAGGTGACGACAAAAAGAAAGGAAACGGGGGTGGTCCAAAGACAATTCCCATAACATCACCGCTTTATGTTCATCCTTCCGACAATCCGAATTTGAATGTTACACAAATTATTTTTGATGGCAATAATTATGATTTGTGGGCCGATGCTGTCAAAAACGGAGGACGAGGACAAACTGGTTACCAAGCCAATGCCGTGGGAAGCAGTTCAGGAACGAAGGCAGGAGAGTCGACAAAACAGAATATCCCGTTCACTGATGATGAAATCGAAAGACTTCGAACCTTGTTGAATGCGAGTCCGAATGGCAACGAAAAATTACAAGGTATGAAACTAACTATAGATGTCGAATGGTTGATAGATAGCGGAGCATCGCATCATATGACGGGAAAGCAAGAATATTTGTCGAAAACTTGGGTCGAAGAACCTTCGACGGTTAGTTTACCTGATGGACGAGAAGTACAGGCGACGCTACATGGCGAAGTCAGACTGGATACTCACTTTGTTTTGAAAGATGTCCTTTATGTGCCCTCGCTTACCTGTGACTTAATTTCCATCAGACAATTAATACATGAAAACAATTGTTTGCTAACATTTTCTTCTGATCATTGTGAAATACAGGACCGGATTACGAGGACGGAGATTGGACGGGGTGAGCATCGACAAGGGGTATATTACTACATGTCGAAGAAAACCGAGGTGGTGGATCATGTAGCAGTATCGAAAGAAAGTCGATTATGGCATAAAAGACTTGGACATCCATCAAAGAGTATTTTTTCTCGTTTTACTAATTTAATTGGTAGCAATTTGATTTGGAATTCGGATGATGTTTGCGATTCGTGTAATAGAGCAAAACAAACACGTACTCCATTTAAGCTTAATCATAAAACGTGTGATATTTTATTCGGTCTTATTCATTGTGATATATGGGGCAAATATCGGGTTGCTAGTTTGACACGTGCACACTATTTTCTTACTATAGTCGATGACCATAGCCGGGGTGTATGGGTCTACTTAATGAAAGATAAGAGTGAGGCGGGGGACTTGATAAAAATGTTCTCATCAAATGGTGAAAACTCAGTTTGAAAAACACGTTAAAATCATCCAAAGTGATAATGGTACGGAATTGTTATCTGGGCCTATGCAACGTTATTATGAAGAGAATGGAATTTTTTTTCGAACTAGCAATGTCGACACACCCCAACAAAACGGTAGAGTTGAAAGAAAACACCGACACATTCTTGAGAAAGCAAGAGCTTTACGTTTTGAAGGGGGTTTACCCTTAGATTTTTGGGGAGAGTGCATTTTAACTGCAGCTTATTTGATAAATCGAACGCCAACACCTTTACTAGACGGAAAAACACCCTATGAAATTATATACCGAAAGAAACCCAAATATGACAATATAAAAGTACTCGGGTGCTTGTGTTACGCCCACAATAAAGAGAAGCCACGAGACAAATTTGGGGAACGGGGAAGACGGTGTATTTTCATTGGGTATCCACATAGTAAAAAAGGTTGGAAAATGTATGATTTAAAGGAAAAACGAGTTTTTGTCTCGCGAGATGTCCATTTCTATGAACATGTCTTTCCTTATGCTATTTCGAATAATGAGTCAGTATCACAACAAGAATCCAGCAATACCACACATGGTTTCATTGATTGCGTGGAAGTGCCCTATATGTTAAAGGGCGATGAAAGAGCAGGGGATGAGACAAATGAAATTAATGAATTGGATGAGGTTGTTGATGAACAACCAAGCATGGATACAGGGGGAGTGATACGTAATGAACGACATGAGGTACAAAATGAACCAATGGAGGAGATGACGGGTATAAGCATGACTGAGGAAAACATGGGTCGTGGAGCGAGACAAAGATTCGAACCGGCATGGAAGAAAGACTACTATTGCAAATCGACAAGAGTAATTACCCCGAATTCAAATGCTCACCACGACCAAGCTAAGTCCTCCCGGTCAGGTACGCGCTATCCCTTGGAAAATTATGTTGTAACAAATTGTTTCTCACACTCTCATAAAGCTTTCCTAGCAGCAATCGACAGAAATATTGAACCCACATATTATCACCAAGCTGCTAAGGACGGACGATGGCGAGAAGCAATGAGCAAGGAAATCGATGCTTTGGAAAAAAATGGAACTTGGAAATTGGTTCCACTGCCTAGAGGAAAGAAACCCATTGGATGTAAATGGGTATATAAGATCAAGTACCGAGCAGATGGGACGGTGGAACGGTACAAGGCAAGACTCGTAGCGCAGGGATTTACTCAAGTTGAGGGAATCGATTTTCATGAAACTTATGCGCCGGTGGCAAAGATGACTAGTGTCGATGTATGCTTGCGATGGCGGTCATCAAAGGTTGGTTCATTGAACAATTGGATGTTAACAATGCCTTTTTACATGGCGATCTCGACGAAGAAGTATATATGAAAATTCCACAAGGTTTCGAAAGAAAGGGAGAGAACAAGGTATGTAAATTGCTTAAGTCGATCTATGGTTTAAAACAGGCGTCCAGAAATTGGTTTGCCAAATTAACTACTTCGATGAAGAATTATGGTTTTATACAGTCATTAGCCGATTACTCTTTGTTCACATACAACCAAGGTGGAGTTTTCATTGGAGTTCTCGTCTACGTAGACGACATGATCGTGGTCAGTAGCCATAAAGAAGAATGTGCAAAATTCAAAGCTTTTCTTGATACGAGCTTTGGTATTAAAGATTTGGGACAAATAAAATATTTCTTAGGAATAGAAGTAGCCCATGGAGCAACTGGGCTGTTTCTAAACCAACGAAAGTATGCAATTAGCATCATTGAAGAGTCGGGTATGCGGGAGCAAAGACGGCTTCAACACCGATCCAAAGAACGACACGCTTTGGCCTTGGCTAACGGAGATGTCTTAAAGGACATAATGAAATATCGTCGGTTGGTAGGACGGTTGGTGTACTTGACTATAACGAGACCGGATCTTGTGTACGCAGTCCATGTGTTGTCACAGTTCGTGAATGAACCGCGCAAGGAACATTGGGACGCGGCTTTAAGGGTGGTTCGATACATCAAGCGAAATCCGAGTAAAGGCATATCATTCAAGAGGAATTCGGATTTACATGTTCGTGGATATTGTGACTCGGATTATGCGAGTTGTCCGTTGACTAGAAGGTCATTAAGTGGTTATTTTGTCTCCCTAGGACAGTCACCCATCTCGTGGAGGGCAAAGAAGCAAATGACAAAGAGCAAAATCGATCGCGGAAGCCGAGTATCGAGCAATGGGGGCCGTCACGAGTGAAATGATATGGATAAAAGCATTTTTGGCATCGTTAGGTGTCTTTCATACTCGACCCATGAGCTTGTTTTGTGATAACCAAGCCGCTATCCATATAGCAAGAAATCCCGTTTTTCATGATCGGACGAAGCACATTGAAATTGATTGTCATTTCGTGCGTCAACATTTGGTTTCTAATACGATTAATATGTTCCATGTTCGGAGTAAAGAGCAAATAGCTGATTTGTTCACAAAGGCTTTAGGAGGAGAGACTTATGACCATCTACAGTTCAAGTTGGGACTCGGACTTCCAAGTGCTCCAACTTGAGGGGGAGTATAAGAATATCATGGAATATTTATTGTAAGATATTCATAGGATCATATCTTTGGTGTAGGTGTATATATGCATCCCTGTAACGATGTTCATGGCAAGTAGAATAAAACATTCATCTTATTACTTCCCTGCTTCATATTTTCTCATTAGGCCAGTTAAGGTACCCGTCTTCTCCGCGGTGCGCAGCTGACAAGATAGAATTTCCATACACATGATGAACAAATACGGTGAAAGCGGATCCCCTTGTCGCAGACCACAAGAAGGTCTAAAAGGCAAAGAGGGCTCACCGTTTATCAGGATATTATATGTGACCGTTGATATACATTCCCAGATAATATTTTTCCAGAAGATAGGTGACACGTCTGTCGCGTACCTGTCAAAAATAAAACCTAACGTTCTCAACTAAAATGTAGCAGAGGCAGTCGAGTATCGAATCCACAGGGAGGAAACGCAATTATAGCTGTCTATTCTAATCCTATGGTAACAATTGGGGGGGGGGGGTTGATTAAATTTGATTCTAAACTAAGAGTAATAAAAGCGATGAAATTACGATTTAACTATCAAGAAGAGAGAGACATGTCGGGATTTCGGTTCACTACGGTAATCCAACAACTCAGCAGTGAATGGCTCAGACGAACTAATGTGAGACGGATGTTAGAAGGTCCTTTCGGTCCACTTCCTACCCTAAAATACCACTAACTTAACTTTCGTCCTCATTAGGGCGCTCTCATCGTTATAGCAGCCTATTTAGTCCAATCTTTCGATCCAGGATTAATTGTAGCCAGTTTAATGGGTGACATAGAAGCGTGCACTCAACTAGGTCGGGAATTATAGTTAAATTGCTATAGTGACAGAGTCTCTTATCAGTTCATCTAATTCATTCACTACATCGTCATTTTCTACCGCAGATTCCGTAATCCCAACATGAAAGGGGTTTAGCTACTCATGTTCGTAATTAATCTAACAGCAAATAATTTTCCAGCAGATAACATAATGAAATGAACGATAAAAAGCAATAATGATAAATTAGGGCAAGAGAATAAATAAAGCAAACGAGGAATTAATGCAACAAGAAGGTTAATTATTATTAAGGGAAGAGAGGAGATTACAATCTAAGCGATTCCGGCGTAAAGAACAACCGAGTCCGAGTGAAATAATCCCAAAATGAAAGTAACAGTCGAGAAAGTCCAAAGCAACGTAGCAAAGGTAACAGTAGTTTTCTAGTATCAAAGATGATGAATTAACCTAATTAACTTAGGTTTAAATAGAAAAAGAACTAAGGTTGCGGAAATAAACAACACATGGACTAATTAAAGCCCATTCCCGTGAAAACCACTCGATCGAGTGGATTAAATCACTCGATCGACCAACATCTCAGCAGAAGTCCCTCGATCGACCAACTTCTTACTCGATCGAGGACTTGGTCATGTGCAGCTTACTCGATCGACCAAAGGACACTTCGATCGAGCATCAGGGAGGCTAGAAACCACTCGATCGACCAGCAAACAACTCGATCGAGCACTTGTATCTTCAATTCAGCTTACGTCTTCACCCAAGTGCTTCGTAATGCGTGCAACGACACTTCCAAGTGCAATATCTTACTCTGGGACAATCCCGTCTCCTCTAAATGCATGCAAAAGGACGAAAAGAAGTATGGTTCCACTACTTTCGCGATCATTCCTACAAAAAGGACAAAATACACCAAAGTAGCCAATTCGGGGCAAAATACTATAAAAACAGTATAGAAATGCATAGAAATACGTGCTGAAATAGGCCAAAAAGACTATACATTAGGCACGTATCAATAGGGAAGCCGAATTTCTTCAAAATCGCCATAAGAAAAGGCCAGGAAACACGGTCGAATGCTTTATGCATATCAAGCTTTAGAACCGCATAAGAAACAGTTCCTTTTGTTGTTTTATTAAGATAATGCATTATCTCATGAGTAATAAGACATCCATCTGACATAAGCCGGGAGGGAACAAAAGCTTGCTGAGTTTCCGAAACAATCGATGAAATAACAAGTTTGATCCGATTGGCAAGGCACTTGGAAGCCAGTCGATAAATAACATTGCAGAGATTGATAGGACGGAATTGAGAAATCAATTCCGGCTTGTCAACCTTAGGAATAAGTATAATATGGGTATTATTCCATTCCTTCAACATAACCCCTGAATTAAGGAAGCGAAGCAATGCCAACGTAACTAAATGACCAATCTGGGGCCAAAAAGTCTGGTAAAACTTCGGGGTAATACCATCAGGGCCTGGTGATTTGGAGCCATCCATCCCATTAAGAGCACGGAGAATATCATGTTCAGTGAAAGGAGCAGATAACAAAGGACAGTCAGCCGAGCTGAGTACCGGAAGACCAAGAGAGTCCATCAGAGGGTCAATAAATCCTAGTGGCGAGCCAGGATCACTAAGAGGGGTAGAGCACAACAGGTCATGAAAGAAAGAATTAATCTCCAACGAAATCTGATCTGGAGTAAACAGCCATTCGCCCGAACGAGAAAGCAGTGCAAGGATACGCTGATGTGAAGAGCGTTGCTTAACACGAGAATATAAGAACCGCGATGGGAGGCCATCTAGAATTTCATGCTTCAACTTAGCTCGTTGTAACCAATAAGCATGTTGCTGCTGTAAAACCTCAAGTTGCTCAGAACGAACCAGCTGAAAAGATGTTGCTAACTGAACATCAACAATTTGATTACTAGATCTATGAATATTGCGTTGCATCTCAGACCAATTGATACCGTGGGACAACCTATGATGAATCACCCATTGCATTATAGAAAAACGCACAGAAGAAGCCGCCTGGATAAAACATACATCGGAGAGCCAGGGAAACGAAGTTTCCATGCACAATCAACTATGTGGGCAATCTCAGGGGAGTTCAAACACCAATTATCAACGCGGTAGGAACGTCTTACAACTTTTGTAGGAGGGAAAAACTTGAGAATAATTGAAGCATGGTCCGAAACAAGAATTGGAAGATGCATAACAGAGATTGCTGGGAAAAGTTGAAGCAAATCAGTATTGGCATAAGCACGATCAAGTCGTTCCATAATTAGTTGATCATCTGAGCGATTATTAAACCAAGTAAACGTAGGACCAAAGAAAGGAACGTCAAGCAAAGAGTTGTCAAATCTCCAGGAGGTGAAATCCTGTTGACCTCGAATGGCAGTGGAGCCACCTAATTTATCAGAATACATTTCAACCTGATTAAAATCACCAATAATAAGAAAAGGAGACAGACCCGAAATCAAGCCAGAAATGGTGTTCCATAAAGATAGACGAAATTCAAAAGATGGTTCACCATAAATAAACATCTATCTATATTAATAAAGGAAACTTTTTTCGAGCGATTATAGAGAGTCCAAGTTTTACAAACTTCTTAAACTTAAAATAAATATAAAAATTTAACAAAAGATATAGTTTCAAATGCTCTTATCGTGTTAGACGTACAATTGACTTGAAACTCCAACTTCAAATCTAAGCTATTATAAAATATAAAAATTTAACAAAAGATATAGTTTCAAATGCTCTAAACGTGTTAGACGTACAATTGAATTGAAAGCCAACTTCAAATCTAATACTATTATAATCATCTCATTATTATATATACCTTGCGTTGTTGCATATTATTATTATTAGGAGTATTAGTTATTTAGGAGTATTAGGCCCTGTTCTTTTTTTGAAAACTTATCTGATCCGAATCGAATCGAACTTATAGGAACCGAATCGAATCGAACTTAACTTATAGGATCTCGAATCGAACTTATTGGATCTCGAATCGAATCGAACTTATAGGATCTCGAATCGAATCGAACTTATAGGATCTCGAATCGAACTTATAGGATCTCGAATCGAATCGAATCGAACTTATAGGATCTCGAATCGAACTTAAATTAAGTGAGGTATAAGATCTGAATCAACTTATAGGATCTCAATCGAATCGAATCGAACTTATAGGATCTCGAATCAACTTATAAGATCTCGAATCGAATCGAACTTATAGAATCGAATCGAATCGAACTTATAGAATCTCGAATCGAACTTATAGGATCTCGAATCGAATCGAATCAACTTATAGGATCTGAAGTAAACTTATATTAAGTGACTTTAAGTCTAAAAGAACAGGGCCTTAGTTATCATAGCTATCGTACCATACAGAATAATAGTACTCCATTTGTTATTTGTTATTTGTTATTAATCTCTAATTTGTTCTTTGATTACAGGTTTTTACGCGGTACGCTAAATTGGTGATGCTAAAAAAAGTTACGTCATTAAGGTTGGAATTTTTATTTAGGTTTTTTCTAACGTGTGCCCTAAAAACTCCTTAATTATCTAATGTGTGCTTAAAAATAGTGTATGTCGTATATCGATTTTTGATGCAATTATTTCTGATTTCTAGCATATTAAGAATGAGACACTTTAGTGCTTAGTGCTTTGAATTATTATTAGATCCACGATTACAACAATCCTCTGTTGAATTATTAAGATATGGATTTATTGCTTAGTATTAGTATTCGGATTACATGATTATCCGTTTAGTACGTATATATTTTGCGTTATTTGGAAGTTTGCTTCTTTAACATGTTCATACGCAAATTTGTGGATCAATTTAATATGTGCACAATTTCATTCTATAATTGTGTTCTGGTTATTTATTTAAACTTTGAAGATGAGTAGTACTTCGTAGATTTTATAGTATACATCAACATGTGAATTATAATTTATAATAGTGAAAATTGTTAATAACCACCTACTATTTACCGTATTTTACAAATTACCACCCTGTATTTCATTTATTACAAAATACCACCTATATTAGAGTGTATATATCCCAACTCACACCGTATTTTACTCCCGAACATGTTTTTACTTAGCTTGTTGATGTCGCTGATGAGGATTTGTGCTTGATTAGTGAAGTGCAGCAACAGATATGGAGAAGAGTTTTGTTTTGATTTTTAATCAGGAGAGTTGGGTTTTAAGGTATATATGAGTGGTTTTGTTTTGATAAGAGTTACGGAGTATAATTGTTTTGGGGGTATAATTTGGAGGGGTAATTAAGGTAATTTGTTAGTTTAGTTAGTAATCGAGTCGGAAAATAAGTAAAAACATGTTCGGGAGTGAAATACGGTGTGAGTTGGATATATACACTCTAATATAGGTGGTATTTTGTAATAAATGAAATACAGGGTGGTTTTTTATAAAATACGGTAAATAGTAGGTGGTTATCAGCAATTTTCACTTTATAGTATACAACAAATCGAATATACTACTGATTATGGTAAGTTCTATTATTGTTGTCTTAGTGTGTAATAAAATTACCAAAAGAACAAATTATTGATTGGTATACTTCATCAGCTATCATATTCATGCTTTTGTTGATCAAAATTGTTACATACGGAGTACATCATTTGTGTAATTTAATCTTTTCACGCGTAAACTCCCCTACCAAATGTCCAAATTCATGCAATAGCTGTATGCCTGCCTGTATTAGCCGCCAAAAAAACATAACCATATTTAGTTTCTCTTCAGTGTAGATTGATCTCTTACTTAAAAGAAAATTTCCATACGTAAAAGAATATCATATTCTACTCCCTAACATTTTTCAACAATTTTTCTATTTTGAGTACTCTCTCCCATCTAATTAATTGGTAACATCTATTTTTGATGGTAGAATTTTTAAATTTTCACCTTAAATAAAGTAAAAAGTACAAAATTTTAAAATATACTCCGTAATATTATTATCAAATTTAAATTTATTATGAAAAAAAATCTTTTTTAAATATAAAAAAAGTCATAAATAAATGAAGAAAAATATAGTCAAAATGTTATCTCCAACACAGCCAAAAAAGCAAATGTTACCAATCAAGTTGATCTAATCGACAATATAAAAAAATATCTAGACTATGGTAGCCAAGTGCTGAAATGCTTTACATTAAAATATAAAAAGAAAATCAACATTTATGGTTGTAATCCTAAAAAATCATGTGTTTGTATCAAAATTTAAAAGTGTTTTGGACTATTGACTGTTGTCCCCGTTTAACATCTTGTTTGATACGAGTATGAAACATGTTTTCTGAAGTCTTACAGTAGTACTCTTACAGTTTTTTTTAAAAAAAGATGAAGGTAATAAGTTTGTTTATGGTGGCTTCAATGCCAATAATAAAGGTGCTTTTGATTACTGCTATTGGTTTGTTTCTTGCTTTCGACACTGTCGATATCTTAGGTGCCAATGCTCGCAAACATTTGAACAAAGTGAGTCATTTTTTCCGTGGTTTACTATACTGGTTGCGCTTTTTTAATAATTTGTTTTTGGTGACAGTGGGGTAATGTTGTTATTGTTATTTATATTTCGTGTTTGGTTGTTATAGGTGGTGTTTTTCGTATTCAATCCGGCACTTGTGGGAAGCAATTTGGGAAAGACAGTAACTTTAGAAAGCTTTTTGAAATTGTGAGTTTCATTTGTTCTTATTTATTTTATGTGTGTTGTTTTTCAATAATTTTTTGAACTTAAATGATAATATTTGGTTGACATGAAGGTGGTTTATGCCAGTAAATGTTCTAATTGCATTTCTACTTGGGTCAGCACTTGGATGGGTCCTTGTCAAACTTACAAATGCTCCCAAACATCTCAAGGGTCTCATCATAGGAGCTTGTTCTGCAGGTTAAATTTTTACGATAATTCTTGTATAAAACCGTTCAGTTTAGATTTTGGTTTAAAACGACATTTTGTTTTGTTACGGAGTATTTGAAAGGCAAAAGTTATTTTAAGTTAATTATTAGAGTGAAAATGATTCCTTGCTTTAAACAGGAAACTTGGGTAACATGATTATCATCATAATTCCTGCAATATGCAAAGAGAAAGGCAGTCCCTTTGGAGCACCTGATGTTTGCCACACTTATGGAATGGCTTACGCTTCGCTTTCCATGGCGGTATGAAACCTTATTACAACACATTAATTACTAGGGACATTCAAATAGAATTACACATTAATTTCATAAACATAGCTACATTTCATATGATGATATGACGCGTTAAATTGCTGATGAGTTAACCTGATGTGTTGTAATATGTCAGTTGGGTGCCATATTTCTGTGGTCTTATGTCTACAATATTGTCCGGATATCTTCAAAGGACACTACAGAAATTGCTGCAGGTGATGATGAGTCCAATGGGGATGCGTCTGTCGAATACATCAGAGAACCCCTTCTTCCTTCAACTGATAGTTCTACCATGCATTCTGTTGATCAGGTGACTATCATCTGATATTTTGATCAAAACAAACAATAGCTGTTGGTCTCAGAATATAAATTTGTTGGCAGATTCCGCTATTGAGTGGGATAAAGGATCGGTTTAGGAAATTCTCTAAGATGATCAATCTCAAGTCAGTGCTGGCACCTTCAACTTCTGGCGCGGTATTCTTTTGTTCTTCAACTTTTCGCATGTTCACATTTTACGCGTAATACCCATTCACTTATTGGTCTTCACCAAGACGGAACCTATACTGGCAAATTCAATTCACTATATCCATATCCAGATTGCGGTTGTAAAGCTTCTTATTAATGTTTTAGTAGCTTCTGAACTAAGCATCCAGCTTCTCCTTATTGAGTAGATTGTTGGTTTTGCCATCGGAGTTATTGGACCGATCAGGAAGTTGTTGATTGGTAATGATGCTCCTCTCCATGTCATTGAAGATACAGCTTATTTGCTTGGGTAGGTGGTATAACTATTGCTCCTACTTGATCTTGCTTCGTAAAGTTGTTTTGTGCTTCTGTTATAGTTAAATTCCTCCTAAACTGGTATTTTAATCTGCAGAGAAGCTGCCATCCCTACCACAACATTGATACTCGGAGCAAATCTTCTTCGGGGTACTTCAACACTGTTTCCGTGCATAAATTTGATCAAAAGGTGATATAAGAGCCTAGAATATGACAGAATCCTGAAATTTTGCAGGTTTGAAGGGATCAGGAATTCAGCTCAGGATCGTGTTTGGCATAGTAGTAGTTCGATACATATTTCTTCCTCTATTTGGCATTCTTGTTATAAAAGGAGCAATTCATTTTGGCCTTCTTCCGTTTGATCCATTATTTCAATTTGTTCTGCTAATTCAATATGCAGTCCCACCTGCCATGAACATAGGTACGTTTTATTATCATCTCATTTTTATCTATGTCAGGGATTGTCAGGGCGGTTCAGGTTCAGATCGGATCAATATAAGTAATCTCATACGGAGTTAAAGAATAGCTGTTATTTTTGTAATGTAGGCTAATTATTTATGTGCTTGCCATATGCTATGAATTCTAAGCATTAACAAAGAGTTTTCTGTTGCGTATGACAATGAAACAGGCACGATAACTCAGCTGTTTGGGACGGGTCAGAGTGAGTGTTCGGTCATTATGTTGTGGACTTATGCTTTGGCCTCAGTCGCGCTCACATTTTGGTGTACATTCTTTTTGTGGCTTGTGGCTTCATAGTTTTTTTTAGTTTTCTTGCAGCAGCGGTATTTTGAGGAAAAAAAAATCGGTATTTGAGAGAAAAAAGCCGATTGCAGAGTGACTCCTAAGTCAGTTAGTCCTTGTACAATTGAAATTGTAATATACCAAAAATTTTACTGCCCCGAGTTTCGTTTCTTTTTTGCCTAACGAAGCGCGCATTTAATCACATTACAATAGATGGGATGGGGGATTCGAACCTGAGACCTATTGTCCACAATACCTCTGTTTTAACCACTAGACTAAGACATCTTCGTTACTGCCCCAAGTTTCGTGGTTATAGCTAGGTGACAACTTGACAAGTGACGATGGATCGAAAGTTGAAAGGACGATCCACAAATGAGACAAATGACAGTAACATCAGAGAGACGTAAACGTAATTTTAGAGCTATATAGAGCATCTATGCACGAAAATTCCATGTAGCTTCCCTTTTTACGATTCCCCTGTTTTTTTTTTTTTCTCATTTTCCTTTTCTCTGTGTTTTTTTTTTCTATGCTAAGATGAGTAACCAACAATAATTTTTGGATAATACGGTGTTTTACACAAGTGTTATTGTAAAATCTGGTAATATTTTATTTAAATAACTCCACTAAAACAGCTCTTAACGTTCAATCTAACAAAAAAGTTTAGCCGAAGGATGTACACTAATTTACCAGTTTTAATATTGTTACCATATACTCGTAGTATTTTTGAAATAATTAGGCTCTCTTTTTTTAGGCTAATAGAACCGAACCAAATTAAATTGAACTAAAATGAATTAAATTGTTGAAATAAATAAGCTAAAATAAGTTAAATTGAACTAAACTAAAGCGGGATAAAGTAAGCTAATAAGAGCTTAATCTAAACCAAAATACATCACTTAAAATTGAATGGGGCTGCGAGTGCCATACTAATTGAGAACAATGCCCAACAAGAAATAGGAACCCTAAGCAAGGTTTGGTTTGGTTTTCAAAGACAACAAAAGAAAATTCAAACAAGAGTTGTATATCAAGTAAGCAAACAAACAAGTTCTAAGATGGAAAATTTATCAAGTTTAAGGAAAATTTAATCCGACTCAATAAAGTGAGACACTTTAGTTAGTAAAACCACAAAATCAATCCTTTAATTATATATTATTACCTTATTGTGAAGATTACTCTCCTAAATCTCCTTAATAATGGTCAAATGACTAGGAAATCACACTTAATCAAATAACTCAACTCACATACATTGGTCAAATTAATAAGAAGATAAAAGCACTAGAGATTCAATAAGGGTAATTAGACACAATGAAATCACGATTAATGCCTAATTACAAGTTAATCATTTACTTGCTAATTAGGCCAAGAAGAAATCACATTCATTAGCATAATAACAAGGTGTTGCAAAGATGAGATTACAAGGAAATCACACTTAATAATCCCAACAACAATAAATTAAGGAACTTGATTAATTAAGCAACAAGGAAATCACACTTAATTACTCAATGTAAACAAGGTTTCCAAAATTCAAACAATAAACACAAAGGATTAACAATGATAATGAAAATTAAGGAAAGATTAAGGAGTCTTACATCCAAAGATTACACCTTTGAGTCGGATTAAGAAGAGGTATTAGGAGATTGGGCCTATAATAGGCCCGGCTACCATTAGGGTTAGCCAAATTAGGGTTAATGTTCATTAAGATGAGAGGTATTATAAATACCCTCACCATAATCATGTAAGTCACAATTCAATAATACAATTCCTTCTATGCAATTCTCCCCCCTCTATAATCTTAACATGGTATCAGAGCCTCTTTCTTGAGGACTCTTAAAAATCGCTTCCGTTTTTCTGCCGGTGGGTGTTTAACTTAGCCGCGATGCCCACCGGTGGGATCTTTGATGAAATTGCTCAAAAATTTAGTAAAAAATTCTTCTTACCCTTTTAGCAAAATAATTTAAAATAAGTCTTTAAATTGTGATAAGTCATGCTTGATCAAGAAGGATTGAATCAATACTTTGGCTGTGCATGGTGTGGGATTTGATAATTTATAATATAAATCCCCCATTTTAGCCGAGAGAAAAAAAAAATCCTCTTCTCTTCAAAATCCGATTAAAATCATTCAATGTCGTTTAAGGTGGTACTTGTTTATTTGGAGTCCGAAAAAATTAACGTTCTCCGGATCTTGAAATTGACGGATAATTTTCCGTTTTATTGATATTTGTCAGGTTCGATTAGGGTTCCTGCAAATTAACTCATATTCGACAAGTCCGAAAAGCTTAACGTTCTTGTTCGAAGAAATTTTAACGAGTCTTATACTCATTTCTTACCTACCTTTGAAGACGAAGAAGATTAATGAAGATGATGAAGATTGAAGATTTTATTTTTCATTTTTATATTTTTTCTTTGTATATGTACTGCCTTTACGATTGCGGGAGGGTATTAGGAGATTGAGCCTATAATGGGCCCGGCTACCATTAGGGTTAGCCAAATTAGGGTTAATCTTCATTAAGATGAGAGGTATTATAAATACCCTCACCATAATCATGTAAGTCACAATTCAATAATACAATTCCTTCTATGCAATTCTCCCCCCCTCTATAATCTTAACAAGAGGAGATTAGTTCTCCATAGTAGATCTAAACTCAATAAAAAAGATGAATAATTCCCAAAATTACAACTTGATTAATTAAAGTAAGCATAAAGATGTCTTAACCTAGAGGAAAACACACTATATATAGTCTAACATAACCTAATAACCGGGACAATAAGCCAACTGTTCGAGGAAGGCGAGGCTGAGTGTTCGGTGATAATGTTGTGGACATACGCAGTGTCCGCACTAGCCCTAACCCTTTGGTCGACTCTTTTCATGTCGCTTGTATCGTCTTAGCTTCTTCATATATGTCGGGTTGAAGAAGAAAAATAGATTGCTTAGGGTTCTGATCACGTGTTATGATCTCTGGTGATTTATTGCGAAAATACACACTGACATACATATTGTTTTTTATGAAGAACATACGCACTGATAGTGTTGCGTGTCGGAAATCGAAATCGATCTTAATAGCCATGAATTGATAGATGAACTATCTCAACCAAAACCTTAAGATGATGGTTGAGGCCCAACTATTATAAATATTCCTATTATGAATGCAGGATAGATTAGCACAATATACCAATAGAGTGTATACATGTGATAATTATTACTTGCCAAAATCAAGCATGTTACCTCGACAACGATTTATTTATAATTAAATCACTATAGTTTCAAGGCAAAATACACGACATATCTCCAGGGATATACAATTGATCTCTCATAAGATTGGCATATCCGTCTTATGATTTAAATGGTTAAATAACACCCTAACTAGATCGATGAGATAAGTTTTTGTTAATTTATAATGGGTTTTTTTAAAATGTGCCCTAAGGGCACATAATAAGATAATTTAAATTTAAATCGATTGTGAGTACGTCTTAACTTTAAACCGTCTAAAACAAAAATATAAGCATCGACCGAGAGACCTCTTACATTACCCTTAACAATTTATTTATCTTCTTCGGTTATGAGTACATTTTAACATTATTTGTCAAATGAAATTGGTAGGGATGTAGAATTGAATGTATGTGATACGAATAACATCGCGGCTGGGAGACCTTGTGAATTTGTGATTAGTGGCCTGGTCAACTGGTCATGTGTGTTAATGCTATCAGTCTCGTTTCGGTGCGTCTTGCTTCAGACCATTACTTTTGGTCTGAAATAAGACGAACAACATGTTATCATTTGACAGTAAAATGTTTGTATTTTTCTGATAACATGTTACCATTATTTTCCCCACTATTTTCAGGGTAAAAAGTGACATCTCTAGTGATAACATTTTGTAGATTCACTGCTTACATTTTATTAAAAAATGACAACATTTTGTCAGTCTTATTTCAGACGGAAAAAGTGCCAATCTGAA
The DNA here is from genome assembly GCF_048544455.1 of Silene latifolia. Taxonomy (NCBI): domain Eukaryota; kingdom Viridiplantae; phylum Streptophyta; class Magnoliopsida; order Caryophyllales; family Caryophyllaceae; genus Silene; species Silene latifolia. The sequence goes on along the minus strand of NC_133527.1, from coordinate 175,573,043 downwards.
AAAAGATTTTGCGGTCTCGTTTTAGGCATGCAGCCTCCTACATACGTCATCTTCTCATTCTTCCTCCTTTAATGTTTATGTCTCCCTGTTATTGTTTTTGTTTCTTCTTCTCACCAATCATATGGCCGCCTCATTAACTCATCATGCACGCATTTCATTCCACCCAAATTGTCGTTTGTGACGGGTCAAATAATGGCAAACTATTTATAATTATTTAAATACTCTTATTTTTGTCTTATCTACCTATATGGACAATACTTTACCCATTACAAACTTGTAACAGATATAACCGTCACAAGGAAAACTCACTGTTCATTCTAAATTTGAATTTATAAAAATTCATACAATTCTTTGCTTTTTATCACCAACTCATAATATTATACAAGTACACTTGATAAAGATGGAAAATCTAAAGATTTCTAAAATCTCATTCTACATAGGGTTAATCACGAGCGAACTTAAAAACAAAATTTTGGGATAGAATGTTCCTCTTATTGTTTTATACTTATGCTAAGCTTCATATCTAAGAATTTTGGAGTAACAAAAATTAATAATTTTAACCATTTTTTTTTTTAAATTTTAGGGGTAGCGAGTGCTACATTTGCTACTAGTTAGGTTCCCCCTTGTAGAGGTGCGGCAATCTCAAAATAAGAAGTGCGGAGTAAAGTAGAATAATAAGTATCCATATTATGTGAGAAGCTTGTTGAGTAACATCCAACACAAGGCATTAAGTTTGGAAGTGTTACATGTACAAATTATGGATTATGTACATGTAACATTAGATGTGATTAAATGATGTGAATTCATTTGTTTTTTACATTACGTGAAAAACATATGAATTGTTTTAATTCATTGGTAAGTAACGTGAAGTGATTTTATTATTGTAAAATATAACGTCACTTCACATTACTATATAAAGGATTGTAATCATTTGGAAAAATATATCTCACAAAATGTAATCAAACAAAGTGACTAAAAAGTCGGGGTTTGAGGGTGAGGTGGAGTACGACGGGTGTTTTTATACAATAATTTAGGAGGTTACTCTAGGGGTAATATTAGTGGCATTGACTAATATTACTGGAGGGCTAGAGGTTGTTATCTTATATTATTGTGGGTTTCGAATTGGTATTTAATTCGAGACGGTTACGTTGTACTGGTACTATATTATTATAGTGGATTCTAGTCGATTTGGCTAGTGGATTTTACTTCCGCTTTGGAAGGTTTTGCCCTGGGTTTGACCCTAAATACTGTCTCATCTTATTATTGCTTACATTTATTTACTTTTACGGTTTACTTGTCGATTGGTTGCTTCCGTTGCACGTGGGAGATTGGCGTTAATTTCCCAACAGTGGTATCAGAGCCACTAGGCTCGGTCCGGTGGCTGGTTTATAATTGGCAAGGATGTCAAATTTGGGGTCTCAATTTGCAGTACCAAAATTTGATGGTAAAAGTAGTTTCACCCTTTGGCAAAGAAGGATGAAGGATCTTCTGGTACATCTTGGCTTGGCTAGAGCCTTGAAAGGAGATGATGGTAAGCCGGAGAAGATGAGTGATGACAACTGGGAAGAAGTTTGCACCAAGTGTGCAAGTACTATTAGGTTGTGCATCTCGGATTCAGTCATCAATTGTGTTCTTGATGATGACTCTCCATCAGAGATATGGGAAAAGTTGGAGAAGCTCTACATGGCGAAGAGTTTGACCAACAAGTTGTTGTTAAAGCGACGGTTATATCGGTTGAGGATGGACGAGGATGATAATTTAATTGGACATGTGAATTTGTTCAATGGACTGTTAGACGAGTTGAAGAAGATCGAAGTGAAGCTTGAGGAGGAAGATAAGGCGTTACTACTCCTCAATTCTCTCCCGGACACATATGAGACTTATGTGGATACTATTTTGTGCGGTAAAGACACCATCACGATGGAGCAAGCACAGACAGCTTTATTGTCTTTTGATGCGAGGAAGAAGGACAAGGCTGGGGTACGGAGCGACAGTACGGGTACAGTTGCGGTTGCTCGGGATGGGAGAGGTCGATCGTTTAACAGGGAGGATGGATCGAAGCATGGCAGGTCTCGATCCAGGAACACTTCTAGGAATAATGATGTGAAGTGTTTCAAGTGTGGTGACCTTGGGCATATTAGGCGGTTCTTTCCTAAGAAATGCGGGAATGAAGAAAACAAGGGCGACACCAACTTGGTTGCCGGTGAAGGAAGTAGTGGTTGTTTCCTTACCGATGGTAGTGACATATTTGCGGTCACGGATGTGAACGACGTGTCTTCCAAGGAAGAATGTATATTAGATTCTGGTTGTGTCAACCACATTTGCACCCGAAAAGATAGTTTTGATGAGCTCCAAGAAGGCATGGCTAGGAAATTGAGTTTGGCTGATAACTCAATAGTTGATGTCATGGGTGTTGGGGTGATCAAAATCAAAATGTCAAATGGGGTGGTGCACACTTTGGACAAGGTTGCTTATGTTCCAAAGTTGCGGCAGAATTTAATTTCACTTAGTCAACTGGACTCCGAAGGTTATGGGTGTAAAGCTCATGGGGGAGTAATGAAAGTTACTAAGGGTTCTATGGTCCTCATGAAGGGGGAGCTACGTCGTGGTTTATACCGTCTGGATGCATATGCAGTAAAAACCTCAAAGGATAGCTGGAAACGGAAAAGTCGTGCACGTGTTTCGTTTGCGGAAGAGGCGACGAAGGTAGATTGTTTCCAGGTTGCAGACGGGCGCAAAGGTAAAATTCCTGCTGGTAGAAAGGTGGAGAGCAAGAGGTTTCTCTCCGGAGTCAAGTAACGTCATTGACTGGGTATAGGCTGTATACGGTGCATTGGCCGTGAAAGTGAGTTAGGGTGAGGACCATATACTAACTCGGGTGTGCAGCTCTAGTGATTTCAAAAGGCCAATGGTTGATTCCTCGGTGATGATCTCTTGTGTTCGAGGGGGAGATTTGTTGAGTAACATCCAACACAAGGCATTAAGTTTGGAAGTGTTACATGTACAAATTATGGATTATGTACATGTAACATTAGATGTGATTAAATGATGTGAATTCATTTGTTTTTTACATTACGTGAAAAACATATGAATTGTTTTAATTCATTGGTAAGTAACGTGAAGTGATTTTATTATTGTAAAATATAACGTCACTTCACATTACTATATAAAGGATTGTAATCCTTTGGAAAAATATATCTCACAAAATGTAATCAAACAAAGTGACTAAAAAGTCGGGGTTTGAGGGTGAGGTGGAGTACGACGGGTGTTTTTATACAATAATTTAGGAGGTTACTCTAGGGGTAATATTAGTGGCATTGACTAATATTACTGGAGGGCTAGAGGTTGTTATCTTATATTATTGTGGGTTTCGAATTGGTATTTAATTCGAGACGGTTACGTTGTACTGGTACTATATTATTATAGTGGATTCTAGTCGATTTGGCTAGTGGGTTTTACTTCCGCTTTGGAAGGTTTTGCCCTGGGTTTGACCCTAAATACTGTCTCATCTTATTATTGCTTACATTTATTTACTTTTACGGTTTACTTGTCGATTGGTTGCTTCCGTTGCACGTGGGAGATTGGCGTTAATTTCCCAACAAAGCTTTACGTTACCGTGATGTCAGTCATGTCACAAATGAGAATTAGTAAAATTTATTAGAATCAATATATATAACTAAAAGAGGCTTTTTTTTTCAACTTTCCTATTAAAATTAGGAGATAATTACTTATTTACAATTTTTCTATCATAATTAGAAAATAATTAATTATTTACAATTCTTCTATTGATATTAGAAAACTACTCTTTAATATTTGTACACTTACTATTTGCATAATATGGAGTACATGGAATCTTATCTATATAAATACAGAAACATTTCAAGCAATTTGGTGCGTCCACGTCATCACTAACAAGTTTTTTTTTTTTTTTTCCAAAAAAGCTGTAATGGTGGGCCCTTTTGTACGTACAACTGAATTAATTTCAGAATGTTTTACCGTGTTTATATACGATTTGATAATATGTTGATTAGTATATTTTCAATTTACCAATATTAAATATACTAAACATTATATATTACTAAATATACCCAATTTTAATATTAACATTTTTCGTAATAAAAAGAAATAATAACAAAACTGTGAAAATTGTTCATCGTGAATATTAATTATTTAAATCCCAAAAAATAATGAGCACATATAATACTCATATAATATAGAAAATAAAAATGAAGAACAATTCTAATAAAAAAAAAAAAGCAAAAATTTCCTTAAAAACGCATAAAAAATGTTGTATTTAATTAATGGCAGGATATTAAAAGCAACAATTATTTATAAAGAAAATTAAGAAAATGCTAACAATGAAATACTAATAATAGTTAAAACTCTAATTAATATCGGGAAAAAAATGAATTTGAAAAAGAAGAAGAGAAAAACGAATTAAAAACGGGATAAAGAGACATATCTCTTCAAAAAAGATTCACCAATGACAATTATTTATAAAGAAAATTAAGAAAATGCTAACAATGAAATATTAATAATAGTTAAAACTCTAATTAATATCGGGAAAAAAATGAATTTGAAAAAGAAGAAGAGAAAAACGAATTAAAAACGGGATAAAGAGACATATCTCTTCAAAAAGATTCACCAATGACATTATCAATAAAACATTAACCAATATGCGTATGGATTCTTAGTAAAAGTAAAATTTTGGACCAAACTTTACAAGAATTAATAATATCGACCCAAATTATTACATAAGACCATATTATATATTATGCATAAGACTAACCCATTAACAAAACCTCAGCAAAATTAATAAAAAAAATTATTTTTATAAGTTAATATCTTATATTATACCCGTGCAGTTTTAATCATTATATCAATGTTCTTAAAAACGTATGCGTGCAATTTTGCACGGGATGAAAACTAGTTTATTTATATAATAAAGAGCAAAATGAACGCTGAAATATGCTCATATATCTTGTTATTGTCTATACTCGGACCTTAGAGCGTATATCCAAATATTTAAAAGAGTAAATGAATATTAAAGAGATTAATTTTTACCTCCCTAACTAATATTTTCTCCAATCCAATCTAATATACCCATTTAATTTTTGGTGGTCTCGAAGTGACACTTAACTTTAACCATATTTTTCTTCCTTTATACGAAGAGTTTTTTTTTTAATAAAAAATATACTTTTATGAAAGATATTACATAACAAAACTAAATATGTTAGTTTTAACTTTCAAAGTTTTATCTTTTTAAATGAATTAACGGCCAAAGTTTTTAAAATTTGACCGCCAAAAAGCAAATAGGTACATTGGAATGGAATGAGTAATTGATAAGTGTACAAGTGCGATAAATTGATAATAGTTTAATTTAAGACAAATCTATGGTATAAATGTAGGAATTATAGTTTTTCAACAAGTGTATGATAATTTAATTAGATCAAATTTTAAACTATTATATTAAAATTAATATATTTAAATATTAATTAAACAAACTCTATGAGGATTCATTTGGTGTAAAAAGATGGAATAGAATAAGATCCATGGAGCATGATATCATGGAGGTATTGATTCCGAATCTCATACCTTTTTATGGCTGTTTGGTTTACTTAAAGAGACGTTTGGTAGGCCTTCTGGAATGGAATGGAGTGAACTTGTTTCATTCAATTGTTTGGTTTGGTTGGTGTATAATTGAATGCAGGTAGATATCCAATGGATTTTTACTCCATGCCAACCCTATGGAATACCATACCTATCTTACGCCCTTTGTATCAAACTACATTTCTTTCCTTTACAATTTTAGAATAAACCAACAGTTTTAAGAAGGAATAGATTTGGATCCCTATACCTCTAGGGTATCATACTCCATTTCATCACGTTTCATCTTGAATCAAACGACCCTTAAGATTGTAATACTAAAGAAATGGAGTTTGAAACCTTGGTGAAGATAAAGTAGTATGAGACTTCAAGGGACTGGAAAGAAGTTATATACATGATAGATTATAACTTCTCTACAAAATACCCAAACCATACATTGGAATGAACCAAATCCATTCCAATAAGTCTAACCGTACACCTCTTGAATGTATTAAACAACATGTATTAATCATAGTTATATTATATAAACATAATTTGTATTTTGCATTCCTTTTTTTCTTTTTTTGCATGTTCAAACTATTCTTTACGGGTGACACATAAATCTTACAGGGCGAGGACTGATTTTATAGTGGGTGTTTTTTTATTTTTCGAAGGGTGGAGGCGGGTTTTGCGGGAAGGGGAAAAGTGTCTCGACGGGTAGGACTACTCTCCGACGTTTACGAGTGTGGTTTAGGAGATAGAAAAAGATATTTATATGTAGGGGCTGGGGTTGTTCTGGGACATGGTTGATTCTGATGTGTTAGTTCGGTTAGTTGGGTGGAAAAGGTTGGATATGGAAAATGGTGGATAAAGTGAGGTATTGATTGGAGAAGGTAAATAGATATATTTTATTTGAAAAAGTATATTATATGAAAATAAGAACGTGACAAATACTATAAATATAGACTAAAAACCTTTGAAATATCATGTATATAAACCAATTTTGTTTCTTTGCTAGACACAAAACAGAACAATCAAATGTTATACTCCCTTCAATCCAATCCAATGCTCCTTTGGGCCGGCGCATAAATTTTAATGTGGAATGACTTTATAGTGTTTTTTGTGGCGGTATTCTTGAAAATAATTAGGGGTGTATAAAAAAAAATGTCATAATGTGGAGTTTTAATAAGGCAGTTACAATGGTATCATTTTAAAAACAAGAAATAAAAGAGGATAATTATATCAACTAATTTACCAAGTAAAGAAGGGGAACATTGAATTAGATTGTACAAAAATGAAAATTGGGGACATTGGATTAGAGAGGGAGTATTTATCATGTTAATATTATATCATTAACTTTTAATCGAGTTATTTTGAGAATGTCATTATATCGTCTTGGGTGTACTGTTTGGATCCCTCCGTTCCTTCACCATTTCTCTTATATCTCATTTGCTAACCAAACAAGTAATTTTGCATGCTTTTGTTCCCCTCTCATTTCCCAACCCAATAAGGTCGATGATCAAGACATAATGTTGTTCTCTAATTCTTCTCAATATAGACATGACGTCAGACCCGTCCAATAGCAAGTTCAAGGTGTTCTCAGAACAGAGTCCCAAACGGTTTTGGGACCCAAGAATTATTCTGTTGTTAGAATGATTACATATGGTTACCATAAAGTAGGATAAAATTATCTTCACACAGTGGTTATTGCACACTTGCTTATTGCATTTTCTAGCTTGAAGGCCGAGTTCGATCCTTTTGAGCAACAAAATTCCTTCTCCATTAATTTTATTTTTATCGAAAACATTTTTTTCCTGAAAAATTGCGAGAAAACTTCTTTTTAATAGTGAATAAAGTCACATACCTTCAAGCTTTTAGTTTATAGTTTATTAAGCAATGCATTGGTTTATTATAGTTCATTATTTCAAAATTAATAATAATGATAAAAAAATTCTTTTATTATTTGGGACCTCAAATCGACATATAGAACGGGCCTCTTAAATTTATTTGACAGCCCTGCACGACGTTATTAGATTAGTAACTAATTGAAATTTAAAATGACAGTATATCAAATATTAGATGCACATTAGACTTTTACAACTAAAATAAGTAGTGCAATGCACTATAGTTGTAACTTATTTTAGTATCCACGAGCATGAAAACTAGTTATTATATGAGTTGTATTCTTGTAGGATTAGTTTTCAACTCTATCTACATAATCCTAACATGAATTGCATAAAATCAAAATCGCAATCTCCCAATTCTGCCACAATTTTTATTCCTTTTAAAGCATCTTGTCACACGTAAACTCCTACCAAAAAGAGAGTGGATTCTCTGTCCTATTTTGTATCACATCTTGTGTCCCATTATACTTACCCTGTGACACATCATTAGTTTAAGAGAATTTGCTATCAATCTTATCATATGAATGATGATGTGTCGCAAGATAAAGACAATGGGACAGGAGATGGGACATAAAAGTGGAATGTGTGATCTCATTTAAACAACAACAAAAAAAAAACGCATAAACTCCTACCTAATTCATGCAATATATATAGCTGTATTAGCAAAACAAAAATCAACCCAAACTCAGATTTAGGCTCTCTCTAAATGTGAATTGATCTCTTTCTTAGAAAAAACTTTTCATACGTACAAGAATATTATATTCTAACGTTTTGCAACAATATTTCTATTTTATGCTCCGTATCATTTTTTTAATACTAAGCACGACATTTCTTAGTTGATCTAATAATCAGCAAATAATAATTTTAAAAAAAAATCATTTTTGGGTTATAATCATAAAAAATCATGTGTTTGTTGATGTACTTAGTAAAAGTGTAATGAACCATTGACTGTTTTACCGTTTAACAATTTTGTTATAGAAAAGGTTTTTTTTTTTTTTTTTTTTTTTTGGTGCTATATAAAACATGTTTTATGATGTCTTCCTATACTACTCCGTACTTTTGCTATATGTGTGAAAGTTGCGTTATTGTTTTAACCGCTAGTTTTCCTTAGACGGGAGTACCCGTCTTAATATTAAAACATTTTAAATTTAAAAGCTTTTTTGTTGGGTTATATATTCTTGTTCTATATCAAAAACATCTGAGCAAAATATTTTGAAAAAACAAAAAGATGAAGGTAATAAGTTTGTTTATGGTGGCTTCAATGCCAATAATAAAGGTGCTTTTGATTACTGCTATTGGTTTGTTTCTTGCTTTAGACACTGTTGATATCTTGGGTGCCAATGCTCGCATACATTTGAACAAAGTAAGTAACAGAGTTTACGTCTTTCATTCATTTTTCTCCGTAGTTTACTAAAATGGTTGCGCTTCTTTTAATGGTAAATTATCAAAAGCCGATGTAATATAAATAACGTTGTTATTTTATTTATATTTCGTGTTGATTAGGTGGTGTTTTTCGTATTCAATCCGGCACTTGTGGGAAGCAATTTGGGAAAGACAGTGACTTTGGAAAGCTTTTTGAAATTGTGAGTAGCACTGTTTGTTTTTTTTAATGACGTGGAACCAGCATCCGCTATCTTTGTTACGTTTTTCAATGATTATAGGAGTTTAATGGTGTTATTATTGGATTTAATGTGTGAATATTGGTTGAAATGAAGGTGGTTTATGCCAGTAAATGTTCTAATTGCATTTCTACTTGGGTCAGCACTTGGATGGGTTCTTGTCAAACTTACAAATGCTCCCAAACATCTTAAGGGTCTTATCATAGGAGCTTGTTCTGCAGGTACAACTTTATGTTCACTTGCTGATTATAGTGAAAGGACCTTTATATAAACCCGTCCAATCCAGCCTCGATTATCCATTTAAGTTTTTGGTTGACTCGACTTTTTTTGCACGTACTTGGGTGGACTAAAGTGAGTCATTCTGAAACGGTCTCTTTGTATTGCTAATACAAGTTTAAAGCTAAGGCTGCGTACATCTGACCCCCTCCCTTATCTCGCAATTTGCGGGATCCATTAAGGCACTAGGGTAATCTTGTTGTTGTAATTGGGTGGACTACTTTGATACACTTGATCTATACAGGAAACTTGGGTAACATGATTATCATCATCATTCCTGCAATTTGTAAAGAGAAAGGCAGCCCCTTTGGAGCACCTGATGTTTGCTACACATATGGAATGGCTTACGCTTCGCTCTCCTTGGCGGTATGAAGCCTTCTTTTTTGAATATACAATATTTGTTTTGTGGTTAATGTATGGATGCATGTGATCACTTCAATTGCGGATCATCTGACCTATTGTGTTCCAATGTATCAGTTGGGGGCCATCTTTCTGTGGTCATATGTTTACAATATTGTCCGGATATCTTCAAAGGATGTTGCAGAAATTGCAGCAGGTGATGAGTCTAATGGGGAAGCGTCTGTCGAATACAGACAACCCCTTCTTCCTTCAACTGATAGTTCTCACAAGCATTGTGATCAGGTGACTATCTCGTGCTTTTAGTTTTAATTTAGTCATATTTAGGCATATTCTTATCAGAACATACATTTGCTGCTGGTCTCAGAATATTAATTTGTCGACAGATTCCATTATCGAGTAGGATAAAGGATCGGTTTACCACATTCTCTAAGAAGATCAATCTCAAGGCAGTGCTGACACCTTCAACTTCTGGCGCGGTATTCTCTTGTTCTTCACTCTAATTGACCTCAACTGATTTGTTATTTTTTTATAAAGAAAAGAAAAGGAAGATTTAGGCGGAACAAGTTCCGCCTGAATAATAGTTTATTGAGATATTCTCTCGTGTACCCCTGAACTTTTTCGTTTTCTAAGGTGTACCCCTCGTTTTTCACAAAAAAACTTTAACCGGCAATAATTCTCTGTTACGAGTTCAGAAAATGGTAATTTTTTTTTCAAACAAATTATCTAGGCCTTGAATTTGAAAAAAACATTCACTGCATTTTGAACTCGTAGCCGGTAGTTATGATTGGTCAAATATTTTTTAACGAATAAACTTTGACCGACCATAATTCCCGACTACGAGTTGAGACGTCGGTGAATTTTTTCTCAAACTGAAGAGTCTTAAAGACGGTCAATGTGGAAACAAAATTTATCGTATTCTGAACTTGTAGCCAAGAGTTATTGACGGTCAAAGTTTTTTTACATGAAAAGAGGGGTATATCGTAGAAAATGAAAAAGTTGAGGGGTACACGAGAGAATATCCCTAGTTTATTTATTAAGCAAATTGTTGGACTATAATGTAGTACATATATCCTACAAATAAAGCTAACAAAAGCGGGACTTAACCCGATAGCATTCAGAACATCAGTATTTTCTGAACTTGACATCTTGCTTCTTCTGATTGAATAGATTGTTGGTTTTGCCATCGGAGTTATTGGTCCGATCAGAAAGTTGTTGATTGGCAATGATGCTCCTCTCCATGTCATTGAAGATACAGCTTATTTGCTTGGGTAGGTGGTATAACTATTGCTCTTAAGTGATCTCGCTTCGTAAAGTTGTTTTGTGCTTCTGTTGTTAAATTCCTCCTAAACTGGTATTTTAATCTGCAGAGAGGCTGCCATTCCTACCACCACATTGATACTTGGAGCGAATCTTCTTCGGGGTACTTCAACACTGTTTCCATGCATAAATTTGATCAAAAGGTGACATAAGAGCCCGAAATATGACTGAATCCTGAAATTTTGCAGGTTTGCAGGGATCAGGAATTCAGCTCAGGATCGTGTTTGGCATAGTAGTAGTTCGATACATATTTCTTCCTCTATTGGGCATTCTTGTTATAAAAGGAGCAATTCATTTCGGCCTTCTTCCGTTTGATCCATTATTTCAATTTGTTCTGCTAATTCAATATGCAGTCCCACCTGCCATGAACATAGGTACGTTTTATTATCATCTCATTTTTATTTATGTCAGGGTGGTTCAGGTTCAGATCGGATCAATATAAGTAATCTCATACGGAGTTAAAGAATAGCTGTTATTTTTGTAATGTAGGCTAATTATTTCTGTGCTTGCCATATGCTATGAATTCTAAGCATTAACAAGAGTTTTCTGTTGCGTATGACAATGAAACAGGCACGATAACTCAGCTGTTTGGGACGGGTCAGAGCGAGTGTTCGGTCATTATGTTGTGGACTTATGCGTGCTTTGGCCTCAATCGCGCTCACATTTTGGTGTACATTCTTTTTGTGGCTTGTTGCTTCATAGTTTTGTTTAATTTTCTAGCAGCATCGGTGTTAAGAGAAAAAAAGCCGATTGCAGAGCGACTCCTTAGTCCTTGTACAATTGTAATGCTGCAGATCGAGAGACGTAAACGTAATTTTGGAAAATTGTAATATACCAAAAATCTTATTGCTCCAAGTTTTTTTTTTTCTAATGTATCGCACACTTAGTCGCATTAGAGCGGATGAGGGATTCGAACCTGTGACATATTGTCCTAATACCTCCGTTTTAACCACTAGACTAACTGTGACACCCCGCGATAACGCGGAAAATGTAACTAATAAATTAAAGCGGAAATTTATGATATTTTAAATTTTTTTTATTACTAGTTAAATATTAACACGCGGGAGCCACTAATGAAATGAAACAAATACAACGATGGGCAAACTTAGGTTGTTACAACCCAAGTCTAGAAAGCTGAGAAAAGATATCCCACGAATAAACAGGTAAGGGGTTTCTAAGCTAGCAAACTAAGGTCCAAGGGTTTAGTTCTCGCTAGCCCACACGTCTTCTCCACGTAAGCATCTTCACAACCTGTCATTCATGTAAACATGAACGCCAAAGTCAGTGGGGAGTAACTCAAGGTTCTCCCAGCCACAATATGTCGAAATACAAGTAAACAAACACTTAATTAAACACATTGATCATACAACATATTTGAACGATAATGAACAAGGGGATATAACTGATAATCATGATGAGATAGGCATAATACTTTCTTAATGGAATATGCATGATACATTAGAATAAATATGCATTCAAGGAAATAGAATAATCAAGTCAACCAACTCATCTTGACACGACTCATAAGTGTAAGACATATACTTAGTATGAACTCACAAGACAACCACCTAGACTCCAACCTCCTGGTAGGACCACGATAATAATACGGTCCTAGTCTAAACTTGGATCCAGACTCTCGGGATGGAAGTCACCCGATTCGACATGCGGTGACCTATCCGCATCCAAGACTCGAAACATGGCACACAGACCGTAACCAAAGGTCGAGTAACCCCAAATCGGAAACATGACACACATACCGTAACCAAAGGTCCGAAGAGGCGGAAGGATAACCCAATCCGGAAACATGGCACACATATCCGTAACCAAAGGTCCGAAAGGGAAAAATAAGGAATGTTGATTTATCACTTTCTTATACACTTTTATAACTCCTTTCGTGATGATTTATTTACCGTTTTCGTGCCTTTTATGTCATTTATATGCCTTTTATAGTGAATTGTCGATACTGCCGCTATTTTCTGTTTAGTGCAGAAATGACGCATTACGAAGATAATCAAGTTGAGATGAGCATTGCGGATATGGCATAGTGGAATACACGAAGCATGGCACGAGAAACGAGGTGGCTTGAGGATTAGAAGTGAAGAAGACGAGAACAAGCCATGTGAAGCTGGTTCCTCGATCGAGTCCATTAAGGCTCGATCGAGTCATCCTCCTCGATCGAGTGCTGCTAGGCTCGATCGAGGAACCTGTCTGACAGATTAATTTCCGTATTTTCCTAAAACAGTTATTTTGTAATATAAATTAAAGACTCGTAAGTTATTATTAGGTTACGCTTTATTTTGCTGAGAACGGCTGGTAAACTCTCTTTAGCTTGGATACACTGTTCTTTAATCTTTCCTTATTGCTACGGTACTAATCATTCCTCAATTATTATTCATTCAAGTTTTATGTTCTTAATTAGTTGTTATTACTTCATCTTGTTAATCATGCTTTCAATCATAATTATTGTTGTTGTTGTTAAATTCATCATGAGTAGCTAATTTCCTCATCTAGGATGAAGGGGATCTAGGTAAATTAGAAAGGGGAATGTTAATTAATTGCTAGTAATATCGCATGAGTTATCGTTTGATTATTGTTCTTCTTCTAGTTAATTGATTTAAGCCTGAATTGTTAACTAGTGTAGCGAATAAATACTTTCACCGACAGGGTTAGAATTAATATAGGGTGCGATAATCAAATAGAATGTGTCTAATTATAGCGATTGCATGTTAGAATCGATCTAAAGGACATAAAAAGAATTAATCAATCTTGTGACCTTAGATAACTTGATTGACCTAGCAATTGATTAAGAGACCCATATAATTGACCTAGTGAACCGGAAATCCTAGAATTTCAATTTTATTGTTATAAAACCTTTTAATTACTCGTTATTATTTGATTAGATAACAAACAAACCAAAAACCCCCAAGAAACGGTTACCTTCAGACGATCTAAATATTAGAAAACTGATTATTACCGCCTCCCTGTGGATTCGATACCTGTCTTACTGCTAGCTACTTTGTTAGTAACTGAGATAGATTTATTTTGATATTGGTGATACGAATTTAGCTATATCAATTTTGGCGCCGTTGCCGGGGAGGCAACAATTATTTAGTTTGTTTCTGTTTATTTTGTCTTTTTGTCTCAGGGAACCTAGTTCCTTGAGACCGTTCTCACACTTTTCTTGTTAGTTCCGTGTATGCCCAGGTTGACTAGGTCCGAGATTATTCCTTTTGATCCTGAACCAGAGAAGACTTTTCGCTACAGACGGAAATTTTAGCAAGAAGTGGGTCAAGTAGAAGACTTGAGTATACTTGACGTCGAGCTCAGAATTTTTGGCCAATCAGTCCTACGAAGGGGACGAAATTCCCGAACTTAAAATTCCTGTCGAAATTCCCACTCCTAAGATTACCATCATGCCTACTCTAGCCAGTCACTCCGAGCCTACCTTGGATTCCATCCCACAAGGATTCAAGCTGCCCACTACTGACAATGAAACCTTTGAAATTCGCCCACCTTACATCAATTTGGTGGAGCGAAACTTATTTGGAGGGGCAGCTGCTGAGGATCCTGCGACACATATGGAGAAATTTGTCACTTATTGCTGTTCTATCCCTTTAACAGCTGGAGTGACACAAGATCAGATAAAGCAGGTGCTTTTTCCTTTTTCTGTGAATGATGGAGTTGCGGAATGGTTGAGAGATTTAGATATGGAGGATGAAGGAATTACTGACTGGAATACTTTAGCTCATGCTTTCTATAAGAGGTACTTCCCACCTCAGAAGACTAATGCGCTGAGAAGTCAAATTACTAGTTTCAAGCAAGGAGCTACTAAAGATTTGAATGAAGCTTGGATTCGCTTCAAACGTTTAGTCCGATCAGTTCCCCATCATGGTTTCCCAAAGTGGTTTCTTTGCAACCAGTTTTATAATGGGTTGTATGACGATCATCGTGCCCTTTTGGATTCTTCAGCTAATGGGAGGTTTCAGGATAACACCAATGATGCTACCGCGTGGAAGCTAATTGATCAGATTGCCACCCATACTGCCAAGTATGGAAATCTTAGGGGAAGCACGCGAGGAACCAGTAGTGATATTGCTCTTGCGGCACAATTAGAGGCTATTTCTGCCCAAATTGCTGAGATATTGGGTAGTAAAGAGAGAGTTCATGCTATGAGTCAACAATTAGAGAAGTCTTGTGCTCGATGTGGTTTAGACGGTCATAATGCAACTGAGTGTTTGAGTACATTGGAGCAGGTTAATGCCTTTCAGTCTTACAGACAAGGTGCACAAGGTACACCTTTCTCCAACTTTTACAATGAAAGAACGAAGGAACATCGTTTCCTTCAATGGTCTAGTCAGAATGTGCAAAACCCGCAGCAGCTACAACCACAAAAGAATACGTATGCCCCTCCTAACAATCGTGGTAATCAACCACAAGGGGGATATCAAAAACAAAATCAAGGAGGTCAGCAGTTTAACAATCAATATCAACAACCTCCTCAACAAACTCATCAACAAGCTCCAAACAGTGAGATGGCAGAGTTGCACAATCTTTTGCAACAAACTTTGTCAATGCAGCAAAAGCAGACGGCTCAAATTTCTGAGCTGATTGCCCATAATAAGATGCTAGATAATCAGGTGGCTCAGATGGCACTTCAAAATCCATCAAAACAGCCTGGAGGTCTTCCTCCTCAAGGTAAACAAGCTCACGAGCAAGATAATGTCATTCAATTGAGGAGCGGTACCACATATGCAAATACCGAGCTGCAAAGTCAAGATTTAGAATTGCCCACTAAAGATAATGAGGTACCTTATATACATCTTAAGGGATTGGGCAATTTGGAGCTTAGTGATGATGAAAAAGAAACTAATGAAGTTGAAACACGAGCTGAAGATAAAAGCAAAAAGAACGAAAAAGACGAACCTGCTAAGGTTCCTCGATCGAGTCAGCCCGAGCTCGATCGAGGAACTTCTGCGCTCGATCGAGTGACATCAGGGCTCGATCGAGGCACCTCTCTGGCAGACGACGGTGTTTCAAAACTTGATTATAAAGGCAAACAAGCCGAGCCCATTACTATTGCACTACCTTTTCCTCACCGTCAACAAAAATCTAAGCTGGACAAGCAGTTTGGTAAGTTTATGGAGGTCGTGAAGAACTTACAGGTAAGTGTTCTTTTCACTGAATTAATTACTCAAGTGTCGGCTTATGCAAAGTTTATGAAGGAGATTTTGACAAGGAAGAGATCCTTTGATGCATTGGAAACTATTGCTTACACTCAGAAGTGCAGTGCCATGTTGCCAATTAATTCACCACCTAAATAAAGCACCCATGAAGTTTTTCTATCCCTTGTCATATTGGTCATCTTGTTATTAGTAAAGCTCTTTGTGATTTAGGAGCTAGCGTTAGTGTCATGCCTTATTCTATTTGCAAGAAATTAAATATGGGTCAGTTGACAATTACTAATATGACTTTGCAGATGGCTGACAGATCTGTTAAACACCCACTGGGGGTGTTAGCCCGTACAAGTTGGGAAATTCTTCATTCCCGTCGATTTTGTTGTCTTAGACATGGCTGAGGACAACCAAATCCCTATCATCTTAGGTAGACCATTCCTTCACACGGCAGGGGCAGTCATAGATGTTAGGCAAGGGAGACTGACTTTAGCTGTGGGGGATGATACCATTTTTTTTAACTTAGAAAAAGCATTAAAACATCCCATGATAGAAGAAACTTGTCATGGTATTGATGTTGTTGATTTTACTATTGATGAGTGTCTTTCTGTGTGTTTGGACAGGGATCCTCTGGAGATTGCCCTAGTTTCTAATTCAGCTGATCAGACGGGTTCATGGAGTCCAGAAGTTCATGAGATTGAGAGGCTTCTAACTAGAGAGGAATGCCCCCATCAAAAGGTATATAGTTTGGGTATTGCACCTAAGGTAACTGAGGTAAAGAAACCTGAACTCAAACCTCTTCCCTCTCACCTTAAATATGAATTTCTTGATGACTGTGAAATGAACCCAGTAATTGTCAATGCTAGCTTAACTGAAGGTCAACTATCTGCTTTGTTGACTGTTTTGAGAACTAAAAAAAAGGCAATTGGGTATAACATTGACGACTTACAAGGTATTAGTCCTGACTTTTGTATGCATCGCATTCACTTGGAAGAAGGCCACAATCCTAGTGCACAAGGTCAGAGACGACTAAATCCTCCAATGCAGGAGGTGGTAAGGAAAGAGGTACAGAAATTACTTGATGCTGGCATTATTTACTCTATATCTGATTCTAAATGGGTCAGTCCTGTCCAAGTTGTACCTAAAAAGAGAGGTACTACAGTAGTAAAGAACGATAAAAATGAATTTATTGCTACTAGACTTGTTACAGGATGGAGGATGTGTATTGATTATAGGAAGTTGAACACAGCTACTAAGAAAGACCATTTCCCGCTTCCTTATATTGACCAAATGTTAGAGAGATTAGCATGTCATAGTTATTTTTGCTACCTAGATGGCTACTCCGGTTTCTTTCAGATACCCATTCATCCTGACGACCAGGAATAGACTACTTTCACGTGTCCTTATGGTGTATTTGCTTATAGGAGGATGCCTTTTGGTTTATGTAACGCCCCAGCTACCTTTTAGCGGTGTATGATGGCCATATTTTATGATTACAAAGAATATATTATGGAAGTCTTTACGGATGATTTCAGTGTTTATGGTACTGACTTTGATATTTGTTTGAGAAACTTGACTAAAGTTTTGCAGCGCTGTGAGGAGAGCAATCTTGTGCTAAATTGGGAGAAGTGCCACTTAATGGTTACTGAAGGGGTGGTACTCGGTCATTTGGTGTCAGGTAAAGGTATCCAAGTGGATAAAGCCAAGGCTGAGGTAATTGAGCAACTCCCGTACCCGGTTAATGTTAAGAGTGTGCGTAGTTTTCTTGGTCATCCAGGGTTCTATCGCCGCTTTATTAAGGATTTCTCTAAAATTGCTCAACCTCTAACCCGACTGTTTCATAAAGATACACTTTTTTTCTTTACTGATGAGTGTGTTAAGTCCTTCGACAGGATTAAACAAGCTCTTATCTCAGCTCCCATAATTCGATCTCCGGATTGGAGCCTTTCTTTTGAGATTATGTGTGACGCCAGTGACTATGCAGTTGGAGTTGTTTTGGGGCAAAGGAAAGATAAGGTGTTACATGCCATTTACTATGCAAGTAAGACTCTTGATGATGCGCAGATCAACTATGCTACTACGGAGAAGGAGCTTCTTGCAGTTGTCTATTCTTTAGACAAATTTCGAGCTTATCTTGTTGGTTCTAAAGTTATTGTTCATACTGACCATGCAGCTTTAAAATATCTTTTAACTAAACAAGAAGCTAAACCTACACTTATTAGATGGATTTTATTATTACAAGAATTTGATTTAGAAATCCATGATAAGTCTGGTGCTGAGAATGTTGTTGCAGATCACTTGTCTAGATTGAGATTTTCACGAAGAGAGATTTTGCCCATTGATGACTCTTTTCCAGATGACCATCTTCTAGTTGTAGCTGCAAACACTTCATGGTTTGCAGATTATGCCAATTATTTGGTAGGAGGTATGCTTCCTTTTGATTTGTCTTATCAGCAGAAGAAGATATTTATGCATGATGTGAAGCGGTATTTCTGGGATGATCCATACTTGTTCCGGGAGTGCGCAGATGGTATTTACAGATAATGTATTCCAAAGGGTGAGGTACGTGCCATCCTTTCTCATTGTCACTCTTCTTCTTATGGTGGTCATCATGGTCCTTCTAGGACATTTGCTAAGGTAATGCAATCGGGTTTTTATTGGCCTACTATCTTGAAAGATGCTACTACTTTTGTCCGTTCTTATGATGCGTGTCAGAGAACATGTAATATTTCGCACAGGCATGAGATGCCTCAAACTGGAATCCCAGAGGTGGAGATTTTTTATGTTTGGGGCATTGATTTCCAAGGGCCATTCCCTACTTCTCATGGGAATCAATACATATTAGTAGCTGTAGATTATGTTTCTAAATGGGTGGAGGCAATTGCCACCCCCACTTGTGATGCTAAATCTATTGTTAAGTTGTTTCAGAAGATTATCTTTCCACGGTTTGGAGTGCCACGCGCGGTGATTAGCGATGGAGGAAAGCATTTCAATGAGCGTCATCTTAATTCTTTATTGAAGAAATATGGCGTTACGCACCGTAGAGAACTAGCATATCATCCTCAAACCAGTGGACAAGTGGAAGTTTCTAACAGAGAATTGAAACAAATCTTGGAGAAGGTAGTGAGCAAGAATAGAAAAGATTGGAGTCGGAAGCCTGATGACACCTTATGGGCTTACCGTACGGCATACAAGACACCGATTGGAGCATCACCTTACAATATAGTCTATGGCAAATCTTGCCATTTACCTGTGGAGCTTGAGTACAGGGCTATGTGGGCCATAAAGGAGCTGAATATGGTTCCCTCACTGGTGGGTGAGAAAAGATTGATGCAGTTGAACGAGCTTGATGAGTTTCGACTGCATGCCTATGATAGTGCTCAAGTATACATGGAACGAACGAAGAAGTGGCATGACAAGCATATCTTGCCAAGGGAGTTTCATGTTGGTGACAAGGTATTATTATTTAACTCTCGTTTGCGTTTGTTTCCAGGTAAGCTACGGAGTCGATGGTCTGGACCGTTCACTGTAGTTAAAGTGAATAGATTTGGGTCAGTTACACTGCAAACTGACAAAGGTGAGACTTTTAAAGTGAATGGGCAACGATTGAAAATCTACTATGAAGGTGCTCACGTTGGGGTAATAGAGGCCGTTGACCTCTTTGCCATTGATTCCTCTCACTGATGAGGTAATACGGTCTTGCGGGACCGCTTAAACCAGCGCTACCGAGAGGCAGCTTAGAAATTATAATGTATTATTTTGTAAATTAGGATTTCAATTTAATTATCGCATTAAATTTAAGCATTTCCTTGAGTTTTGAGAGATGTGAGGGAGGGAATTTCATATGTTTCAAAGATATTTTGTGCAGGATTTGACGGAATTCGAAGTTAGGAATCACAACAACGAAAAAGGAGGTAAGCAGCAGGTTCCTCGATCGAGTCCACCCAGGCTCGATCGAGGCACCACCGTGCTCAATCGAGTGCACCCAGGGCTCGATCGAGGCACCAAGGGGTTAATTAAAAACCCGTTAGGACTGATGGTTATCAAATAATACCTCGCAAGTGCACGATTGTCGTTCTACACTATTGAGGGTCGATCCCACAAGGAGTTGGTAGACTACCAATCGTTCTAATTCTTGTGCTTAGCTAAGTCAAACAATTATAAGGAGATGGTAGTAATCTAATAACTAAACTAACAAAATGAAATGCAAATTAACAAGAGAAGTAAAAATAAGCAAGAAGAGATTAAATGTGTATCAAATGATAGGAAAGGCTAGAACTCGGTTCTCCCACGACTATTCGTAATTTCACATAACAATTCACTAGGCTAATCATAAGGGTAGAAAGGCAAGGGGGAGATGGCTCTAATTCGCCTACTAACTCCCTCTCGGGCTCATAATAAGACACTAGCTCTACCCACCAACCCCCCTCTCGGGTTCGAAGGTCGGAATCCCTAATTCAACACCCAACTACCCCAAAAACATGCATTTTTCCAAGGTGGTCAAGTAATTGGTCAAGGTCACTAAGGACTCATCGTATTCCGGGTCATCCCACTCCTCCTCTCGGAGGCCGATTTCAAACTCTAGCCTAGAGCTACCCTCCCTTTGTTCTCCCTTTCGGTCTCAACCTAGGTTAGTGATAAGACCAACTTCCGGGTACCTAATTTACAACCTAACCAACTCTCGTTGGTGGACAAGGGTTACAAATCGACACTACCCAAAATCAATCCATAAACCAAATCATTCCTCTAGACTACCCTCACCAATTTCCCCCAACAATTAGCCTTTATGAGAATCAATTAGTGAAATTACTCATGTCGGGTCAAACCGAGTCCTAGTAGAAGACTACTCACTAAACATGTTTCTAAAGGCAAGAGAAACAACAAATATGGATTATTTAAGCATAATCATGGTGGAAGAATAAATTCTACTACTAATCATGTAATAATCCAATACAAATTAGGAAGAAAAACTATTTAATCTAAGAATTGATAAGGATTAAACTAAAAGACACAAACTTTAACTCAAGAAACTCAAAGATTCAATCTTTGACACAAGGAAAAATCAAAGACTCAATCTTTGAATGCAAACAACAATGGTGAACAAAGAAAAGATGAACAAGAGAGATATAAACATCAATCAAACAATAAAGAGTGCAATTCTAACTTAAACAACTAAACAAAACTTAAGAGAAAAAACAAAATGTAAACAAATGAAATTAAGAAGAGAAATTATACCAACTCAATAGCAAAGAAATGAACTTGGATTAAAAATAAGAAAGGAGATGCCTTCAATATTCTTACAACCCAATTTCTACACTAATAATGGTATAATTATTGAAGAACTTGTTCTAATTAGGGAAAAATTATCAAAGTAATTAACAAAGTTTGAAACTTGGAAAAGGGAAATAATTAGATCTAGGGTTGTGTGTACAAAGGGTTAAGGGAGGGGGTATTTATAGTCTTTCATTGGATTTAGAAAGGAAGGGAAACAAAGCCCAAATCTCGCAGCCTGGTGCGTCCTATCGGTGGACCGGCTACCGGTCCGCCTACCGGTAGCGAGGTCATTTGCAATTTGTCTTGAAATTTTGGAAAATAACTGGTAAGTGTGTTCTGCCGGTGGACCGGCTACCGGCCTGCCGGCAGAACACGGTCTTCAGCTCTTCAAATTCTTCTTGGTAGTGTGCTCTACCGGTTGGTCGGCTGCCGGTCAGCCTACCAGTAGCGAGGCCAATTGCTTATTCTCTTCTAAATTCCAATTCAACTTGTGCTGATGTGCTCTGCCGGTGGACCGGCTGCCGGCCTACCGGCAGAACACAGCCTACAGCTCCCTTTGTTTTTCTCTTGGCAATGTCTGTGGGGTGTTCTGCCGGTGGCAGAACCGGCTGCCGGTCTGCCGGCAGAACACATTCGTCAACTTTTTTCAACTTCGTTTCTTCTCAAGCTAACACGAGCTACCTCCTTCACTCGGTCTTCATTCCACCTTGCCTTTCTCAAGGCCAATTTCCTACAAAAGAGTACGGGGAGTCATAATATCAAGGTACATGGAATAAAGGGCAAAACACGAGCGAGAGTGAGCTAAAATGCGCTAAAGAAGACAAAAATGCATGAGAAACGGGAGGTGAAATGGCGTAAACTAAGCACATATCAAATCTCCCCACACTAAAGCCTTACTCGTCCTCGAGTAAGTCCAAAACCAATGCACAAGAGACTACTATAATAACCATCAAGAGTGTGTGCACGATATAAGCATCACTCAATTATTCCAAATTAATAGCCGATCGAGTATTAGCGCACTGAACGCCCCTTCAACTCACAATTTGACATCATGAGGGAAAAGTGCCCTATTGCAAGGCAAGTTGGGTCTTGCTACAAAATTGCGATGCATCTATCACGAAAGCACATAATCAATCAATAGAATACATCTAACAAAAATAGTCCACTTTCCTCATCTAAGTGGCCGGATTTTCAAACAACAAAACATGGTCTTGGTCGGGAGTACCGTCTCAGAAGTTCCAACGGAGGTGCCAACCCCCTAAGCATGGCTTAAGCAACCCTAGCGTGACCAATACTCAAGAAACACATTCAAGAGCGGGGTAAGGGGAAATAGGCAAGTCCGCCGAGAATTATAAAACCGACACGAGATTCAACCCAAAGACCCATCATGACTAAGGAGACCTAGGCCAACGACATCCTCACGGTTTTCACTCATCACTCAATGAAAGAACAAGGTGTTTTTTTGTGACCAATAGTAACCGAAATCACTCTCCTAACTCGACTAGTGAAAGCGTGCCCGCAATCTAATGTGTAAGACCGTCCTATGTCCAATGAAATGCAAACAATGGTACAATGCACACAATATGAAACAAGGGTTGTAACGAGGCTAGGGAGTAGGACAAAACGGGATTGGTGCAAGCACCGTTTGGATATTTTGGACACGGGCCCACGGGGGCGCTTGGGAACAAGCGTTTGCATTTGTGGAGTCGCCACCAATTTATTGTGGAAAATTGGAAACCGTTCGAATACCTCGTGTCATGTCAAGACACAAAGTAGTGACATGAACACCAAGAACTCGTTACCCTTAGCATTCTTTGTCTAGAATGACTCTCGTGGATGCCAATGAACATGAATGTTCACATAGATCTGGAGTAAGGGGTGAGGGTACGTATTAGGAAACTCTTTTGATCGAACACCTAATCCCGCCCGCCTCGATAGCGGCCTCTACTAATGATTAGGGAAATTATCTATACTCGATATATTGTCGATTATATGCATGCAATGCAACATCCAATGTTTTAATCCTAGCATGTGAGAATTAAACTAAGTCGGTAAACATGTAGTTTAATCATACAATTGATGTCGAAGTAGGAATTTAAGATCGATTACATGTGAGAGCATACAAGCAATAATAAAATGAATACAATAAAAATACAATAAAGGAAAATTACAATAATTACATTGGATTAATGATTTATGTCAAAAATACTTTTAAAACGGATAATTTGAGAAAGAATAAATAAATAAATTAACGAACAGGAACTAGGTTGATAATACGAATAATAGTTAATTAAATACGTAAACTAACAAACTAGGTCAAGGCAAAACGGGAGTTCAGGGACAGATATCAACCAGGAACAGGCGCAACAGAGCTGCGTCCCTTGGAAGAAGCGCGCAGCGATTCTTTGCGTCCGTTCCTTTGTTGATTAAGGCTGTGAAGCCGGAATTGCAAATCGTTAATATTCGTTGGTGATTTTAATGGTCGATTAATGGTATTTGACTCGGATGAAAGTGATTAGCATATTATTTACATGTGAATGAGGTCATAAAAAACGATAAAACATGAACAAAACTAAATAATACGAATTAATTACAAAATTAAAAGGTTAATTAACGAATTAATTAGGTTAAACAAGTTATTAATGACGAATTAATGATGACAACGATAAATAACAGATGGGAATATATCAAAGATCGAATTCCAGAGACTCAATATTAATGAATCGAATCTCTACAACCCGGATTGACTTTAATGACGAAAACCCGCAAATATTGGTTATAAGGGATTTAAGTCGTGATTTAATAATGAATTAAATACTAATGATGACGAATAATATATTACATGTTAGAATTATTACGCTTAAATCGTTATATCAAAGACTTGAAGAACAAACGAAAGAAAATAAAAGAAACGAATTGACAAAAGACGAAGGAAGAAGAAAGGAAGCAGGAACTGCGGCAGCCTCACGAAGAGGCGCAGGCGATGTCTGCGTCCCTTCAAGAGGCGTAGCGATTCTTTGCGTCCTTTCTCGACGGTTGTCTTCTGATAATCCGTAAAAAGGGTTTTTAAACAAGGTTTTATAAATCGGTTTTAAGAATACTTTCGACATAAACCTTACAATAATGATTACAAAAATAAAGAACAATAATAAAAATAGGAACTACACCCTCAGACTTACATGTTTGACGAAACGAGATGAACTAAGTTAACGTTTAGTGATGCTCGACTCGAATGTAGACGAAAGTGCCCTCTAGGAAGAAAACGAACAAGATTGATTAATGTTGATTATTGTGGAGTTGATCAAATTGGTCGGTCATGCAAAACGAGGCTGGTACTCAGAAGGATCCGAGCTTACGTGGTCGAATGTTCAAGCACGTAGACGCCAAAAGGTAAGAACGTGGTCTAGAATGCAAAGGGAGAAGAGAAGAGAGGACACTCGCGTGGGAAATATGAGGACCAAAGGTCTCTATTTATACTAATCACACGGAGGAAATAGGGTTTTTCGGAGAAACTTTGGAAGTGAATCTCGAAAAGATATGAAAAGATACGAAAAATACGCAGAAAAGGACTTGGGAAGAGGCGCAGCAAGAGCTGCGTCCCTTGGAAGAGGCGCAGCACCTGCTGCGTCCTTTCCCAAGTGGTTTCCTCCTACGGAAGAAAGAGTTCCGCGTTTTGATTATGGAATAACGGATTAATCTTGTTTTCCTTAATATTTTGTGGGAATATTACGGGAAATTCTTTACCAAAGATTAAAGATTGCAAAATATGGAATAGAAATATCCGGAACATTCCAGAACATTCTGACTCGGTTTTAGAAAATAAAGACGGTTTTTGATCCGGACTCCAAATGTACTCTAATTACTGCCAAAACGACCGTATCGGCACGTAGATGACAATTAAGAGGTAGACACAAGTGTTTGAGCGACCACTTGACGATAAACTTACGAACTGTCACAAATCGTTCCGCGTACCAAACATGCGGCCCAATCATCACCGGGTGGTTTGCGGGAGGTGCAGAAATGAGGTATCTACAGATATGTGGAGTTCATGTCAAGAATCACCGACACATCGTAACCTATTTCTTATTGCAACACATGAGACACGTCTATGCCCTAACATAGCATGGATGACCAAAACTATGCAAAAATTTCATAAACCCAACTCAAATTGGAAAAATTCAAAAGTACTCCTCTTATTTCAACAAATGGTAACGTCTACACCCTAACAAAAACCCGGTTTCCCAAGTCATGCAAAAATTGTGTAAACCCGACTCATTTTGGAAAATCATCAAATTGCCCCTTTATTTAGCAACGGCTTTTTCTACCCCGTTTAATGATGAGGAGGGGTGTTGCTTGCCTTTTTCTTTTCTAGACTATATATATTTATAACACAACTCATTTTTTTTGGATTTTTCAAAACTTTTTCACTTTTCTATTTCGTTTTTCATCACAATTTTTTCCAACCTCTTATTTATATACAACACCAAATATAGACTGAATTTTGACCCGATGGACTTGTACTTCGTCCATCACCAAATTCCGACTTCACCACCTAGACACTTCTACAAATTATGACCCATTCTTGAACAAGGAGGGGTGTTTTTCGGGATGTAGCTCTTTTAGTGGGTATGCCAAAAAGGAATAGGCTAAGGCTCAGAGGGGTGAATCAAAAAAAGGAAATCAATGCAAGGGACGAAACTAAGCTGCTATGGCTATATGAGGTTCATACAAACGGATTTTTGTTCCATAACATGTGCACAAAAATGAAATGCAATTCACGGTCTAAGGACGAAATAACACACTTATGCGTCTTGATGTGACACGCCCCGCGAGGAGGCCTACTCTCAAACCTAGATGAGGGTGTGGTATGAATGTACCCACCCTAGGAGGCTCTACCTTTACCTTTGAGTTGCTAAGTCGAGCCCTAGGTCTAGTCTACGGTCCTAGGTCTCACAAGATTGGTCTAAACTCATTGGCCAAGCCCACCTCCCTCGGCTAACTAAGAGGTCACGGGTACAAGCCACGGGGAGGGGAAAGGCACAATTGGAAACATAACTCATCATGGGGGTACTTGGTTCCCTTCCTAGACCACATTCTTTCTTAAAAACCTTTATTTACAAACGGATGCAAAACTTGAATTTGAAAAACACGTATATACAAGAACACATGCACGCGAAAATCGAACAAAACAAGAATAGAGACATGCAACAAGTTGACTAAGCCTAACAGCACATCAACACCAACAATCCAATAGTTCCCCAAAGGAACATCCAAGGCACAAAAACCCGTCCTGCTCCATATTATACAACAATATAAAGAGAGATCGATAGAATGGAAAAGGAGAAGAGATAAGAACGTGTATACCAAGCGGTCTTCTAGTCTCCTTTTTGCCTCAAACGGTCAATGCCTATGCCAAAGGTTAGCCAACAAACAACATATATATACAATGCAATGTTTTTTTTGTAATTTTTCTGAAATTTTTCAATTTTTAGGCATTTTCTTGAAATTTTATCAAATTTACAAGTATTTACAAATATAAACAAATATTCACAAGAGTGGATATTTCTCTCCCCACACTTGAGATGTACATTGTTCTCAATGGATAAAAGCATAGGGAGTGAATAAGAAAAAGAAAAGAACACATTTTTGTACTTTTAATTTTTGAAATGAAAATAACATTTTTTGGTATTTTTGTTTTTGAAAAAGTAAAGGAGACATTTTTGGTGTTTTTCAATATATGAAGTTCCTCCCCACACTTATTTATTTACATTACTTCCAAATGGAAATAAATGTGTGGAGGAAAATAAAAATTAAAATGCATGTTTTTGAGATTTTTTTTTTCTTTTTTTTTTGAAAGTGTTTTTTTTAGGCCCTCCCCACACTTATTTATAAACATGGGAGGGCATGTTGAGAAATAAAAAGAACATGTTATTGGTGTTTTTTTGGTTTTTGGGAATCTCCTCCCGACACTTATCTATGTGCATAATGTGTGGAGGAGATTCGAAAATTAAAATGCATGTTTTTGTGATTTTCTCAATTTTTCAATTTTTTTTTTATATATTTGGGGATGCAATGCATGAGTTAATATAAATGCAAGAAATGGATACAAAGCAACTAAGTTATATGAATGTGAGCTACATGTAACAATTTGTACAAGAAATGAAATCTAATGCAAAGTATATGAACGCATCTAACATGACTAATCTACATATGATACAAGTACACGAAATGCATGCGGAATTTAAATATGAATGAGAGTTTGGATTTGAGGGAGACATACTTGTCTTTTGGATTGAATCGGGAGTAGGTTGGGCCACCAACTCGGCCCTCAAGACTCGGAGTCCATATCATCTTCATTCTCTCCGGCTCCAAATTCAGTCTTGAATCAAATCGTCGGGGTTGAAGGTGTGGTCACCTCCACTACGACCGGTACCCAAGAGACCTCCCGTGAAGTCTCCACTCATCATCATCACACCACCGTCACCTACCGTAGAGGAATCCCTCACAAAAGTGCCACTGGACCCCGAAGTACCCACGTCACTAGCAAAGTAAGAGCGGATGCCTCCCCACCCAATGGGCGTTATGCCCCTCCAGTTGTTACTCGGGCCTAGGAGGGAAGATAGGAGCGGAGAAGTAGTCCGGTTGGAGGTTAAGACCCCCGTGAATGATCTTCCCGTCCGCACTAGAATAGTTCCCGTCGGGCCATGTAAAGTAGGAAGGGTGCGGGGCATCAAAAGGGACGTATTCCCGTCTACAAAAATCATCGTAGATCGGGTAGGAACCGGTGGAGTGGTCATAGTAGATGCAGTCCAACTTCCGCCCCAACACATCTCTCTCACTCGCTGCCTTAGCCGTAGCAATGTCCATCCTCTCCATCCACTCGGTAAGGTAAGGTGATGAGGGAGGGTAGGAAGGTTGACCCGAGGAGGACCCCTCACCGGATTGGAATTGCCATGGTGGGGGTTGGTGGGTTTGCGGCATAGTGTATCGGAGTGTTGAAGGAGTGGCCGCTCGACTATCCCTCGAATAAACACGTGGAGGGTTAGGGTGAGGTTGATCGGTGGATACCTCCGCTTCAATCGGGAGGAGGTAATCGTCTTTGTCCTGTTCAATTTTATGGCGGTGACATTGAGGAGCGGGATTGAATTCCGGTAATTGATTTGCCAATACTCACGTCCGTCAAGGGGGTTAACCTTAAGCCACTCAAGCTTGGTGGTCAAATAATGTTTGGTCAAATATGTATCCCCCAAATTATGTTTTTCTCTCTAGGGTTTCTATGAGAGCCTCCGTCTAATCTTCGTCTTTAGTTCCTCCTTATTTCTAAAGGCAAACCACTACATTTCTCTCGTGGAATTTGACATTCTAGATCTTTTTGATACATTTTCTCAATTATGAGCGGCCATAATAGAGAACATCGTAGGGCAGGGAAAGAGGTTAGTGATGAGGGAGACGAATTCTTATGGGATGTTGGCGATAATATGGAAGGGGATACAAAGACTGATTTCATGCTAGTTGGACGTATCTGGTCATCGAAAGCTGTTAATGCAAAGGCGGCCATCGATACAACGATACGAGTCTGGAATTTGAAAGGTAAGACACTGGGAAACCTAATTGATGCTAAGAATAAGATCTTTGTCTTTAAATTTGAATACGAAAAGGATAAAATCAGAGTTGTCGAAGGGCAACCATGGCACTTTGATAAATTTATATGGTGTTTCGCTGAACCTATCTGTGACGGGAAAATTTCTGATACGCCCTTGTACCATGTCCCGATATGGGCTAGGGTTTAGAAGTTGCCTATCAGAGGGCGTTCGAATAGGGAGAACCTACATAAAATTGGTATGCAATTACGGCAGTTTGTGGAGGCAGACGAAGCTCATTCTCCGGAGATTGAAAAAGCGGTTCGCATTAGAATTATTCATGATGTTCGCAAACCGTTTAAGGATACAGTGAGCATTCGAATGATAAATGAGACACCGGTTAATTTTAAAGTTAAATATGAAAGAATCCCAATATTTTGCTATGGGTGTGGTACCTTAGGTCACGGGGAATAGGATTGTGAGGATGGTCCGTACGAGGAAGGAGAGTTACGGTTCGATGACAGTTTAAGGGCTTCACCTTGGCGAATGACTAAAACTGCCATTGATGGGGGTGGTAAGAGTGCTTTTCACTCCGGGAAGTATTTGAAGAGGAGTATCAACAGCGGGAAGATCAAGAGGCTATATCAAACATGATTCTTAAGCTGCAAGAAATTTCTATAAAAACCAAAGCCAGGCGTGGAGAGTTAAATGGGTTAAACCAGGGGCGAATTATCATAGAGAAGGAGGCAGTCGGTTGTAATGCAGAAGATGGGGAGGTACGAAAGATGGTGACAATGGATGGAATGGAAAAGGAACAGGGTACGGAGACAGTGATAGAGGAGCAAGAGAACAGAGGGACAGAAGGGGTGTGTTGGAGGAATATAATAGGGTGGAGGGGGAGAGGGGGACAAGAAAAAAGGGAAAGAAGCAAGGGTCTGCTGGGATGGCGACATGGATTAGGAGAGAGAGGGGAGAGGGAATGAGTGAAAAGGATAGCGGCTTAATGAGTCGTCAGCTAGAGGAGACGGCTAAACTGGGTGAAAAAAGAAGTCGTGTTACTGATGAGGGCAACATGGCTGGGCGAGGAAACAAATATCAGAAAATCATGGATGTATATTCATCTGAGGCGGAGGTTGGGAATGCCCAACCCCGATGGGCCTAATGAATCTTTTAAGCCTTAACTGCAGGGGCTTGGGCAACCAGGCTGCAGTAGGCGGACTTCGTAATTTATTACGGAAAGAGGCCCCGCTCTAGTCTTCCTCTCCGAGACTAAATTGAGCGGTGAAGAATTTAGGAGAATTGGGGCGTGTTTCAATGAGTATACTAGTGTAGAAGTGGATAGTGCAGGGAGATCCGGGGGACTAGCTTTTATGTGGAAAAAGCATGTTCGGTGCGTGTTACGATCTGCCTCAATGCACCACATGGATTTCGATATTCATGATGACAACGGGGTGTGGCGTGTAACTGGTTTTTATGGCTGGCCGGTAATAGCGGATAGGCACCTCTCGTGGGAATTGATTAGGGAAGTAGGCGCTCAATCTAATGAACCGTGGGTGTGCATAGGAGACTTTAACGAGATGCTTTTTGCTACAGAAATGAAAGGCGGGTCTCGTGCTCAATGACAAATGAACAATTTTCGAGAAGCAGTGGACAATTGCAGTTTAAGGGATGTGGATTTTGAGGGTTATACGTTCACTTATGATAATGGTCAAGCTGATGGGGACAATAGACAGAGTTGTTTGGATAGAGCCCTTTGCAATGAAGCGTGGATTGAATGCTTTCCGAGAGCTAAATTGATTCATCTTGATAGAGAGTAGTCGGACCACGCTCCTATCAAATTAGTTCTTAATAGGAGGGACGTAGGGGAGCCACGGGAACAGAGGCCTTTCCGTTTCGAACAAATTTGGGTAGGGGAGGAGGGTTGTGAGGAGACTATTCGCAATTCTTGGAGGGAGGATGTGGACGTGGTAGAGATGCTAGCTAGGTATGCTGAGGATTTGCAAAAGTGGAAAGGTACAAGTGTTGGAGTTAGTGTCCTCCACAATAGTGCGTTAACATAATAAATCTCATTAATGGAATATCATCAGATATCTATTTATTTGATCCTCGTCAGTTGATTAACGTAAATCGATAACGGTTGGCTGACTAGAGTTTGACGTTATTGTCGTGAGACGACGGTGATCAACTGACCCCTTTCGGTCACACCTAAAGGAACGAACCCCAATTGATAACTAATTAATTGTATGAGATACAATTTGTTTAGTCCCTTGATTTATAGACTAAGAGGTTAGTCAATTATTTTTAGAGAGATTTCGAGTTGCGAACTCGAGGAGCGGCAGTTATTATTTAATTATGCGATAATTAAATAGTAAGTTTTGGGAGACGGGTTTTAGTTAATTAACTGTTAATTTACTAAAATTGTACTAATTGATTAATGTGATTAATATTAGTACGTAAATAATATGTGTAGTGGTACACGTATATTTACGGAGTGAATTGGACGAATTAATTATGGAAGTATTTAAACATGATACGATGTTTAAAATAAAAATTACACGGATTTGTGCTACAAATATAAGAACCAACATGGACCCGTAAATGGTCAAGTGGACCGTGTAAAATAAGAGTAGTGAATGATAACTTACATAATCATTTCACCTTATTTTGTATACTATCATAATTTATCTTATACTAGATTTTGCATGTGATATAAGATAAAAATAGGGTATATAAGACAAAATTGTCCACTACCACACTCCACCCACCCGCCACTTCCCTTCCCGTACACTCCATATATTGTTCATTTATTCACTCTACCTCACTACTTCACTCAACACTTTTGCATGTGAATAATTCTACTACATCTCTCTAAAATAATAATCATCTCTACTAAGCTTGTTAGTAAGAACATAAATAATATTACTAAGACTAGTTAGTAATATTTCTAATAATAATCAAGGGTACAATATTAATAAGTTCTAGTTCAATACTTGTTAATATTTTTGGGTTAGTTCTTGGGTGCTGCAAGAAGGAGATCTTCTTATTGAAGATTTGCAAGGAGGGTCTTCCATTTGGTTTAAGCTCAAGAACAAGCTAGTAAGGTGAACTAGCTTGTGCCCTTTTTACCACAAAATCAATGTAAGGAAATTATTTTTTCTTATACTTTCATTTTTATGCTTTCATATTAGCATGCATGTTACATAGATCACCTAAATGACAATTTATGAGATAAATTAATTTTATTAGAGAGTCTAATATGGATCTATGATCTTTCAAGTGGTATCAGAGCTTAGGCTTGTAAGTTGCATGTTGATTTTAAGCATTTTAATGAATTATATGATAATTTATAAAAACTCAAAAAGTGTGTTAGAAGAGGTTTTAGCACGAAATTTTTGGGACATGCATACCTACTGATCTAAAAAGGTTTGTGGAATTTTTTGGTGATTTTTGAAGTTATTTTGCTATTTTTAATGTTTTTTGGTAGAAACCGAGTCAAAATGTAGCATTTTAGTGAAAAATTGACTAAAATTAGTTAAATGTTGATTCGGTGCATGGATTTTTTATGGTAGTTCATACATGTTTTCTACTGATTGTATGCACAAAGTTGAAGGTTGGTTCGAATTTTTTGCTTGTTTATTGATTTTATGAGATAAAAGTTGATAAAAGTCAAATTAATTAATCATAATTTCGAAACTTTTGATTCTGCCCATGATAAATTTATGTACATTTAAGAATATTATTTAAATGTCAAAAGTGATTTTTCATGTGTGTTTTCACTTTGTTTTGATGTTTATTGGTTTTAGTGGTTAAAAACCGATAAATATCGGTCTTTTTCTTCACAAAATTTATCCGGAATTTTTGGGCAATTTTTCTGACATTTTGGTGTTCTTGGGAGTGTTCCAGAATACTAAAAAATTTTGTTTCAATTTTTGGGTAACTTTTCAATTATTTTGGATTTTTACTTAAATATTATGATTTTATAGATTAAATTAGCAAATTATCAACAAATCAAACTAATAATTTATCATAAAATTATTGAGGACTAATTTTGAGGTTAAAAACAGTTTGGACAATTAGTTTGGACTTAAATGAGATTTAAGAGTTAAATATTGATTTTTACATGTTAAAAATCGATTAAATCCACAAAAACCGAGATGGATACCAATGAATGATAGATAGGGCGGTTTTGGCATCTTTTTTACAGCATTTTAAGCATATTTATTTAAGTTGAATGAATGATTGTCATTTATTTAAAGTATTTATCTTATTGTACCTAGTATGACCTAGTTAATTTTAATCGTTATTACCCGAAATGAATGGGAATATCGATTTGTTTGTAATTAAATACGATCTCGTATCGTCGGTTTGTAATTAATTAATAGTTTTATTTTATTTTATTAATTAATGTATAATAGGAATAGCTATGTAATTCATTTGTAATAGTTATTTTTACCGGCGTTTCCAAAAGACAGATTACAACGAGACGGAGTCTAGTTTTGGAAGGTGTTCCAAATCCCACAAGGAAGAGCCACTTAAGGAATGAAGAGGCAAGGGACCAAGGAGTTGGTTTCCGAAATGTAATAGACTAGTTTTTTATTAACTAGGTGGCCATACTAGGATTTATTCATATGCTTACATGTTTGCTTGTTTTATTTTCGCGCATGCCAAAATCGCCATTCACATGCATTTTATTTTCGCGGTTGTCAATTCACGTCATTTACATTCACCGAATTAATTCACTTATAAGGAATTTATGACTAAATTGACAAGATCTCTCACATAACTAAAATTGAGATTAGCCTTACCAATTAGTAACACCTATGAATCTCTTGTTCATTAGAGCCACGCTCGTCCAAGCGGGGTGTTCTCTTTTTACCTTGGGTAAGTAGGGTGGTAAACGGTTATCACACGCTAAAATTGGTTGGACTCAACGGGATATAAGACGGTCTTGTGTTCCGGGGCTAGTAGATGAATTTGAGGAAATTCGTCGACCAAGAGTTCTAGAGGTAGAATTAGTTTACGTGACTTACCAAATTTACGCAATTATGGGATGTTTCGCCCAAGCGATGCTCATTTTTGTTTAATATTTGGGCCTTGGAATCATTTATATAATTTAGTGGAGGTCATTATATAAATGCTAAAACTTGCTAAACATGTTTTTACAAGTAATTTTTTAAAAAAACAATGAATGTTAAGTTTTCCTTTTTGTTGTAGCATTTTAATTCGCAATGGCAACTTCATCAACTCCATCGACTACTTCACTAGGCAAAGATTCATGGCTAAGGTCCGTAATGGACAAATGTATTTTAAAAGATGACGGTAGTAACTTTCTTGAATGGGAATCCAACATCAAAAGTGTCGCGTTGTCCGACAATGTGCTCACTTACTTGACCGATGCTCCTCCAATCGAGCCCGGTGCAAGAGCTTCATCGGCGGTGCGGACAGCCTATGATGACTATGTGAGGATGTTGAATGATATCAAGAATGTGTTGATATGGTCAATATCCCCAAAGCTCAAGCTATCATGCATTTCTTTAAATGCTTACGAGATTTTCACTCGTATGATTACTATGTTTTCACAAACACCAAAAGTCCGTCAATACGATGCGGCGGCACACTTCTTTGAAGCTAAACTTGAGAGGGGCCAAAAGGTTGGTCCCCATGTACTCAAAATGGTCGAATATGTTGACATACTAGAGCATCTAGGGTGTAAGATTCCTAAGACTCTTGTAGTGGATCGTATCCTCCACTCACTCCCCACCAAGTTTGCCCACTTTAGGGTAAACTACAACATGAATGACATGGATAAGAGTTACCATGAAATTCATGCACTCCTCACCCAAGCGGAGAGGGATATGGAGGCTAGTGGGAGCGAAAAAGGGGATGTTTTAACCATGAAGTTAAAGAACATGTCCCTTGGAGTCAAGAAAGGAAAAGGGAAAGAAAAGTCCCAATTCAAGAAATCGTCAAAGAAAATTGACAAGGGAAAGGGAAGGCCGTTGTGAATAGCAATCCCAAGGCAAAAAGTGTCAAGCTCTCCGAGACCGAATGTTTCCATTGTAATCGGAAGGGGCATTATAGGAGGAGTTGTTCCAAATACTTGGAGGATCTCAAGGAAGGCCGTGTGACGCCTATTGGTATGATTTCCTCTCTCTATGTGATAAGACGTTAATTATGCTTGTACTTCCACTTGGGTACTTGATACCGGATGTGGCTCTCACCTTTGTAACCATTTGCAGGGTTTAAGGGACGTGCAAGCACTAGCAAAAGGTGATGTGGATCTCCGTATGGGCAAGGGAGCTAGAGTATCCACCGTTTCCGTGGGGACCTATGTGCTCACTTTAGCTAGTGGTTTAGAGTTGTATTTAAATAAGTGTTATTTTGTACCAACTTTAACTAAGAACATCATCTCCATTTCCGCGTTAGACGCGGAAGGCTTTTGTTTTATGATTAAGGACAAGTGTTGTACTTTTTCTTTTAATGATGTGGTTTATGGCAAGGCCATTTCAATTGGAGGAATTTATGTTTTAAATGATGTTAATGACGTTTATCATGTGGAAACTAAAAAGCTTAAAAAGGGTGATCCAAACGAATCCTACCTTTGGCATTGTCGTTTAGGCCACATAAACGAAAGACGCATTAAGAGACTTGCTTCATCAAAAGTGCTCAAACCATTTGGTTTCGAATCTTATGGTACATGCGAGTCTTGTCTTTTAGGCAAGATGACTCGTGCACCTTTTGCGGGAAAAGGGACACGAGCGAGTGAGGTTTTGGCTCTCATACATACGGATGTGTGTGGACCATTAACCATCACCACTAGAGGAGGTTTTCACTACTTCATTACTTTTACTGATGACTTAAGTACATATGGGTATGTCTACTTAATGAAGAACACGAGTGAAGCCTTTGACAAGTTCAAAGAGTTCCAAAAGGAAGTAGAGAACCAATTGGATAAAAAGATAAAGACCCTACGGTCCGACCGTGGTGGTGAGTATCTAAATATTGAATTTGATTCACACCTAAAAGATTGTGGTATAGTATCACAATGGACTCCTCCTGGCACACCGCAATTAAATGGTGTGGCCGAAAGGAGAAACCGAACTTTACTTGATATGGTTCGGTCTATGATGAGTCAAACGAGCTTCCTAGTTCATTTTGGGGTTTTGCCCTCTTGTCTGCAGTATTTTCACTAAATCGAAGCCCGACTAAAGCGGCCGATAAGACTCCATATGAGATATGGACAGGGAAAGTCCCTCATTTGTCATACATGCGTATTTGGGGTTGCGAAGCGTACGTTAAGATCAAGTCTGACAATAAGCTTGCACCCAGGTCTGACAAATGTCTTTTTGTAGGATATCCGAGGGAAACACGTGGCTATTAATTCTACAATAAACATGAGAACAAAGTGTTTGCGGCACGTGATGTTGTCTTCCTAGAAAAGGAGTTTATTTCTAGGAGACAGAGTGGGAGAAAATTTGAACTTGAAGAAGTTCGAGAGCCACAAACCGAGAATGAGGTAGAGGAGAACATGGAGGATAGCATTCCCTCTTCCTCTGAATCGGTAATTATTCCTAGAAAGTCAAGTAGGATTTCTAATCCACCTGATCGCTACCTTGGGAACATCAAAGAGGATGGTGTTTTGTTACTTCTTGAAAGTAATGAACCCACTACCTACAAATCGGCCATGTCTAATCCCGACTCCTCGCTTTGGCTAGAAGCCATGCGGTCCGAAATGGATTCCATGTACGAGAACCAAGTATGGGACTTGGTGGATTTACCTGAGGGAGTGCGACCCCTTCAGTGTAAATGGATATATAAAATTAAGCTCGGCGTGGATAAACATATGGATGTTTACAAAGCTAGATTGGTGGCAAAAGGTTTCACCCAAGTTCATGGTTTACACTATGACGAAACCTTCGCTCCAGTCGCTATGCTTAGGTCCATTAGGATAATCTTAGCGGTTACCGCATTTACAGATTATGAGATTTGGCAAATGGATGTCAAAACCGCCTTCTTGAATGGGATTCTGGAAGAAGAGGTGTACATGATACAACCTGAAGGTTTTGTGGATACATCTAACCCTAAGAAGGTGTGTAAGCTTAAAAAGTCCATTTATGGTCTTAAGCAAGCATCTAGGAGTTGGAATCATCGCTTTGATCATGTTATTAAACAATACGGTTTCACTAGAAGTGTGGAAGAACCGTGTTTATACATGAAGTTTAGTGGGAGTAAGGTTGCATTCCTTGTCCTATATGTGGATGACATATTGCTCATTGGGAATGATGTTCCATCACTCACTTCCGTTAAGGAGTGGCTAGGGAAACACTTCCAAATGAAGGACTTGGGAGAGGCACCACGAATCTTAGGTATCCGTATCTATAGGGATAGGTCCAAGAGGATACTAGCATTGAGTCAAGAAGCTTATATTGACAAAGTTCTTGACCGGTTCAATATGAAAGACTCCAAGAGAGGATTTCTACCTATGGGCCAAGGGATTACTTTGAGCAAGTCACAGTCTCCCTCCACCCCTAAGGAAATTTAACAAATAAAGACCGTCCCTTATGCTTCCGCTGGTGGGTCTATCATGTATGCTATGATTTGCACTCGTCCCGACGTTGCGTATGCCTTGAGCATGACAAGTCGGTATCAAGCCAAGCCTGGTGAGAGTCACTGGATAGCCGTAAAGAACATCCTTAAGTACTTGAGAAGGACTAAGGACTCGTTCTTAGTGTTTGGAGGGGAAACTGAGTTGCGTATAAGAGGTTACACGGACGCAAGTTTCCAAACCGATCGGGATGACATGAAATCCCAATCCGGCTATGTGTTTATGCTAAATGGAGGAGTTGTTTGCTGGAAGAGCTTCAAGCAAAGCGTTCTCGCGGATTCTACAACGGAGTGAGTACCTTGCGGCGTCGAGGGCGCGAAGGAAGCTGTTTGGATTAGGCAATTCGTGGAGGGGCTAGGAGTAGTCCATTCCGCCAAAGATCCTATCACTCTATTTTGTGATAACAGTGGAGCTATTTTTCAAGCCAAAGAGCCTAAGTCTAGTAACAAATCTAGACACATTGAAAGGAAATACCATGTAATTAGAGATTATGTGGAAAGGAAGGAATTGACATTTGTAAGGTTGGGACAGATGATAATATTGATGATCCTTTAACCAAGCCTTTATCAAAGGCTAAGCATGATGGTCATGTCGTCGCTATGGGATTGAGATGAGTACCCGATTTTCTTTAGATTATGGATATGTAATAATTGCATAGTGTATCTTTTATTATATATATGATAATCACATTCATTGTTTTCGCATTCATTTCTTTTATGAATCTTTTATTTAGTGTGACTAAATTTTAATACCTTGTTTATCTGAATAAGTTGTGGAGACAATGTTGAACACTATTCAAGTGAATAAGATGAACATTGTATTTTGTTTCTAGTCACTTAATGAGGTGACGTCTCGGAGTGACTAGATTGTAAGTCGATTGATGGTTGTTCAACACCATAAGGTCATATGTGATGACTGTTCGATTACATAGGCAGAGTGTGTGACACTTTGCCGGACAGTGACCATTTAGAGAGTCCCTAAGTTCTATTATAGACGCCTGGTCATGGCACAGATCTCTAAGATGTTCTAATGAGTCGATTCTTTTGACTGGAGACTATTATCTGAGCAAGAGCAGTTTTCGAGTGACTTTGGTTTTTGTCCTAGGTCGTGCCGTGAAAGGAGGCCAAAAGGGCATTTACTAGGTCATAGTGAGCTGTATTGTGCCATAGGATAGATAGGGCATACAAGAATTGTCCACCCACATTGGGTAACTATATCTCAAGGCCACTCGAGGAGTTAATGACTACAAATGCGTGGCCACGCTCGGAAGTAATCTGGGAGAGATTCTTCCGGTCAGGTAGTCACACTCCCGATCGAGAAAACCACTCGCGATGAGTTCATGTGCAAATGCGACCTGAAAGACACCTTGCATTGAGTGGGAGATTAAAACGGACAAGAGAATTGGTAGCGCACACCTTGTGTCGGACAAGTGGGAGATTGTTGGAGTTAGTGTCCTCCACAATAGTGCGTTAACATAATAAATCTCATTAATGGAATATCACCAGATATTTATTTATTTGATCCTCGTCAGTTGATTAACGTAAATCGATAACGGTTGGCTGACTAGAGTTTGACGTTATTGTCGTGAGACGGCGGTGATCAACTGACCCCTTTCGGTCACACCTAAAGGAACGAACCCCAATTGATAACTAATTAATTGTATGAGATACAATTTATTTAGTCCCTTGATTTATAGACTAAGAGGTTAGTCAATTATTTTTAGAGATATTTTGAGTTGCGAACTCGAGGAGCGGCAGTTATTATTTAATTATGCGATAATTGAATAGTAAGTTTTGGGAGACGGGTTTTAGATAATTAACTATTAATTTACTAAAATTGTACAAATTGATTAATGTGATTAATATTAGTACGTAAATAATATGTGTAGTGGTACACATATATTTACGGAGTGAATTGGACGAATTAATTATGGAAGTATTTAAACATGATACGATGTTTAAAATAAAAATTACACGGATTTGTGCGACAAATATAAGAACCAACATGGACCCGTAAATGGTCAAGTGGACCGTGTAAAATAAGAGTAGTGGATGATTACTCACATAATCATTTCACCTTATTTTGTATACTACCATAATTTATCTTATACTAGATTTTGCATGTGATGTAAGATAAAAATATAAGACAAAATTGTCCACTACCACACTCCACCCACCCGCCACTTCCCTTCCCATACACTCCATATATTGTTCATTTATTCACTCTACCTCACTATTTCACTCAACACTTTTGCATGTGAATAATTCTACTACATCTCTCTAAAATAATAATCATCTCTACTAAGCTTGTTAGTAAGAACATAAATAATATTACTAAGACTAGTTAGTAATATTTCTAATAATAATCAAGGGTACAATATTAATAAGTTCTAGTTCAATACTTGTTAATATTTTTGGGTTAGTTCTTGGGTACAACAAGAAGGAGATCTTCTTATTGAAGATTTGTATGGAGGATCTTCCATTTGGTTTAAGCTCAAGAACAAGCTAGTAAGGTGAACTAGCTTGTGCCCTTTTTACCACAAAATCAATGTAAGGAAATTGTTTTCCTTATACTTTCATTTTTATGCTTTCATATTAGCATGCATGTTACATAGATCACCTAAATGACAATTTATGAGATAAATTAATTTTATTAAAGAGTCTAATATGGATCTATGATCTTTCAACAAGCATTGGAAAAATCATGCGTGATATACACAGAAAGCGACGAAGGTTAAAATCTTTGAATGAAGGGAATCGATCTCGAGGAGCTGTTCGGGAAAGACGGCAGCTGGTAAAGGAGATAGCCGACCTGCTAAAGCAAGAAGAAATCTTTTTGAAGCAACAATCAAGGGCCCTTTGGCTAAAGGAGGGCGATAGAAATACCAAATATTTTCATCGCAAAGCTAGCCAGAGAAAACAAAAGAATCATATCGAACAAATTGTAGATGATAATGGTCGTGTACATCTTGGCTTTGAGGCAATATCGGGAGCTGCCCGTGGGTACTATGAGAGCCTCTTTGAGTCCGGACAGCCAAGGGATTTTGAACACCTGCTTGATGTGGTGGAGGGACGAGTGACAGACGGCATGAATAATCTGCTACGAGGAGAGTACAGTACCGAAGAGGTGGAATTGGATCTGAACCAGATGCATCCGCTGAAAGCTCCTGGACCGGATGGTATGAATGGCTTATTTTTTCAAACTTATTGGCACATTGTGGGTAAGGAAGTGGTGAGAACTGTCTTGGGTATTTTGAGGGGAGCCCCATTCCCGGATGAGCTGAATAAGACATATATTGTACTTATACCCAAGAAAAAAGAACCAAATAAGATGACCGATTTTCGACCAATTAGCTTATGTAATGTCATTTATAAATTGGTGTCTAAAGTTCTTGCAAACCATCTGAAGATATTTTTAGGGGATATTGTTTCAGAAAATCAAAGTGCCTTCACCTCGGGGAGATTGATAACGGATAACATTTTGGTCGCCTTTGAAATTTTTCACCACATGAAAAATTCAAGAAATAAGAATGGCAATATGGCGATAAAACTAGACATGTCAAAAGCATACGACCGGGTGGAATGGAGTTTTCTTGAACGGGTTCTTAGGAGGATGAGGTTCGAGTCGAGGTGGGTTAATAGGGTGATGCACTGTGTTTCTTCGGTCTCATTTTCGGTTTTGGTAAATGGGGTACCCACTGAAGGGTTTCAGCCAGGTCATGGATTACGGCAAGGGGACCCATTATCCCCTTACTTATTCATCTTATGTGCCGAGGTTTTGTCAGGACTAATGAGGAGAGCCGTGGAGCAGGGTTCGTTACATGGTATTCGAATTGCACCCTCGTCCCCGCCAGTGTCACATCTTCTTTTTGCGGACGATAGTATATTCTTTGTCCAAGCGAATTTGGTGGAAGCCCACAAAGTGAAGCAGATTCTTCGGGATTATGAGCTAGCATCGGGTCAAATGGTGAATTTTGATAAGACCACTGTCTCATTTAGCAGAGGCACGCGGAAACGAGACAGACTTGGGGTGAAGGGGTGTCTTGGGATTAAGGTGGTGGATGCGCAGGAACGATACCTAGGGTTTCCTACGGTAGTTAGCCATTCTAGGAGGGTTGTAGCTGATGTGATTCGGGACAAGTTGTCTAAGAAGTTGCAAGGATGGCGGGGTCAGCTATTTTCGAAAGCTGGTAGGGAGTTATTGATAAAGGCTATGGCCCAATCAATCCCGACTTATGCAATGAGCATCTTCAAGTTGCCAGCTAATTTTTGTGACGAACTTCGGTCACTTGTGTCTCGTTTCTGGTGGGGTTCTTCTAATGGTAAGGGCAAGATACCATGGATTTCTTGGTCAAAGCTGTGCAAACCGAAATGCTTAGGGGGTTTAGGAATCCGAGATTATCACCATTTTAATATGGCTCTCCTCGAAAAACAAGCATGGAGATTGCTCACCAACAGATCGAGTCTTATGGTCCGAGTCCTTGGAGGTAAATACTTCCCGAGTGGAAGGTTTATGGAAGCCGAATTGGGTACCAACCCAAGCTACACTTGGTGAGGAATATGGGATTCTAAACAAGTTCTCCGACTGGGCATTAGGCGGCGAATTGGAGATGGACTGAGCACACGAGTATGGGATAATTCATGGGTGACAGGTACGCAAACTCGTAGAGTGCTCTCCCCTAGACGAGGTGCGGATTCAGACATGTTGGTGGCAGACTTGTGGTTAGCGGACGGGTCTGGATAGGACACGTGATGTGAATACGGTACAATGCTTCAAATAAAAATTCTACGGGAAAATACCGTATCACGAAATGCAAAAAAAAAAATTAAAAAAACGGAGGGGTAGCTTGAGGCACACGGTCAAGCTTGGGAAAAAGGAGAAAAAAAAAAAGATCAATGCACCATCATTAATCCTTTCCTAGTTAATTGTATTAGTTTCTAGTTTTTGTTGTAGTTTTAATTTTCCATAAGCTTTTAAATAAATTTGTAGAAAACTAGGATAGATTAAATTAGCTTTGGAATTATGGGTCAAAGAAGGCATTAAAGCCCTCTTGGTGAACCGTGTAAATAGGCTATATAAGGCCTATTTGATTTGTTTTATTTTTCATATGTTGTTTTATAAAAATTGAGTTAATTCTCTAAAATCTTGTCTTGGTTATTTGTGTCGTTACACAAGTACTTTGGCTTAAGAGGTCGAAACGCGTATTTCGAACCTTGCTTAAACGAGGGACGTGCTCCTTAGTTTGAGTCGAGTTATTCGACGAGTATCGGATAATTCAAATATTGGCGTGGTTATAGGTCTAACCGCGACAAATATCCTTTCTTTTCCCCTTATTTTCAAAAAGCTAAAAAAATACAAAATTCACAATGTCGAGTCAAAATCACGAGTCTTTCGCTTCCGCTAAATTCACATCAAATGTGGTATCAGAGCTTCGGCTCTCGGATATCTTGAGCATAGAAGATTCTGTGAAATGCGATTCTCTTTTCAACCAACCATCTCTCGACCTTTCACTACCACCTATCTTCGACATATACAATGATGAGGACGGACTT
Organism: Silene latifolia; assembly: GCF_048544455.1. Taxonomy (NCBI): domain Eukaryota; kingdom Viridiplantae; phylum Streptophyta; class Magnoliopsida; order Caryophyllales; family Caryophyllaceae; genus Silene; species Silene latifolia. The sequence continues at coordinate 175,529,799 of NC_133527.1, read as the reverse complement.
CGTTGGTCGGAGCTCCAACACGAGCTAATAGACCAATATGATGCTTGGTGCGAACTAGGCCCCAACAACCGCAACAATGTGGGTTTAATCGACCCAACCATTGATGAATTCGTGCCCGCCACACGCGACGAACAAGGCTGCCACGGAAGTGGCCTAATCCCTAATGTCGACTTTGGTGACAAGCGATCCTTGCCGGACCCACCCACGGCACAACCAGGCCGTGACCCCGAGACACCGGCAGGCCACGCACCACCCAACCAGCCCACCGTCGACGTGGCCGTTCAAAAGGACGGATTCCCTTTGTCATCCCGAATTGAGACTTGCCGTGGTGGATGGCTCACGACGCAAGTAGAGGAGCCAACCGAGATTGCAAGCATGTATCGATTTGAAGCAAAGGGACAAGGAAGCCTTAAGTTCATTCTTAGGCGAGTTCGGGTTAGTGATCCACCAACAATGGGAGGGACTCCAAGGGCCTTGGAAAGAAAAATCGAGGAAACCAATTGGATAGGTTTGAACCCTTATGCTAGGAGGAGTGGGGGTAAGACAATAGCCACTCAAGGGACCTTGGAAAGACAAGTCGAGGAGACCGATTGGATTGGTTTAAATCCTTATGCTAAGAGGGGCCGAGGCAAAGCAATAGCGTCGTGGATAAAAGAATCAATTGGAAGCAACAAGATTGAATCAAGCGATGAGGGCAGCATGGCCGCCTCAAGGATCGCAGTTAAGGCCTTACAACCACGAGTTCCTAGACGTTTTAAAAATACAATTCGAAAAAGGAAGCGACGAAGAATTGGGAGTCATGAAGAATCGGGACGATTCTTCTAAAAGAAGGAGGAATTGATGTTAATACGGTACGATGCTTCAAATAAAAATTCTACGGGAAAATACCGTATCACGAAATGCAAAAAAAAAATAAAAAAAACGGAGGGGTAGCTTGAGGCACACGGTCAAGCTTGGGAAAAAGGAGAAAAAAAAAAGATCAATGCACCATTATTAATCCTTTCCTAGTTAATTGTATTAGTTTCTAGTTTTTGTTGTAGTTTTAATTTTCCATAAGCTTTTAAATAAATTTGTAGAAAACTAGGATAGATTAAATTTGCTTTGGAATTATGGGTCAAAGAAGGCATTAAAGCCCTCTTGGTGAACCGTGTAAATAGGCTATATAAGGCCTATTTGATTTGTTTTATTTTTCATATGTTGTTTTATAAAAATTGAGTTAATTCTCTAAAATCTTGTCTTGGTTATTTGTGTCGTTACACAAGTACTTTGGCATAAGAGGTCGAAACGCGTATTTCGAACCTTGCTTAAACGAGGGACGTGCTCCTTAGTTTGAGTCGAGTTATTCGACGAGTATCGGATAATTCAAATATTGGCGTGGTTATAGGTCTAACCGCGACAAATATCCTTTCTTTTCCCCTTATTTTCAAAAAGCTAAAAAAATACAAAATTCACAATGTCGAGGCAAAATCACGAGTCTCCCGCTTCCGCTAAATTCACATCAACACGCATAAGGTTCGTCAATTCTTTCTACCTTTTGAGCAGGAACGTATCCTAAATATACGACTTAGCAACTCCAGGCCGAGTGATACATGGGTTTGGGATATGGAGAATGACAGAGAGTATTCGGTTAAAACAGCCTATAAAGTCATTACTCAACGAGGGGAAGAGGAAGTGGGGTCGTCTGATGATGGGATGGAGAAGATATTGTGGAACCGCATATGGAAAGCTAATGTTTTACCGAAGACGAAAGTCTTTTTTTGGCAGCTATGCAATGAGGCTATTGCTACTAAGTGGAACCTGGCTTCTCGAGTTTGTACTATGGATAGTGACTTCCTGATTTTCTCTAGCGAGATGGAGACTTGTCTCCACCTCGTAAGGGGATGTGGGTGGGCGGGAGGGTTCTGGAATAGGTTGGGGATTGATGTGAAGGTGGCCAACGGTTTTGAGCGGGTGAGGGAGTGGGTGGAGGATGTGTGGAGGGAGTTGGAGGATAGCGAGATAGATAAGTTCATCATGGGGTGTTGGGCGATGTGGGAAGTGCGGAATAGATGGGTCTTTGAACATGAGGAGGTAAATGTTGAGAAGGTGGTAAGGAGGATGGAAAATTTGAGGAGGGAGCTGATGGATAGTGAGGAGGATTATGTTGAACGAGGAGTACAGGCGAATGTGGAGGTGGGTTGGAGGAAGCCGAGGGAAGGATGGGTCAAGCTGAACATGGATGCAGTGGTTAAGGAAGGATGGGGAACGGGGATGGGAGTGGTTTGTCGTGACAGCGGGGTGAATGTATTGTGGGGAATGTCGATCAGACGAGGGGGGATGGTTGAACCAAGAGTGGCGGAAGCTGAAGCGGTCTTGGCGGGTATAGAAGAAGCAAGAAGACGTGGTTACAAGCATATTGAAGTCGAGAGTGATTGCAAGAGTCTAGTTGATGCGTTAAAGATACAAGCAAAGGGTCGAAGCGACTTCCATTTAGTTCTAGCTGATATTTATATTCATTGCAGTTTTTTTGATTGTATTGTTTGGTCGTTTGTGAGTCGTAAATTTAATAGGGTGGCACATGGTCTTGCTCATTGGGGCTCGACGCACTCTGGTAGGAAGATATGGGTCGGGGAATTACCTCATACGATTCAAAACGATGTAACTGTTGACTTTGCTTTATAAGATAACCCATTTTGGGATTTCAAAAAAAAAATATGTATCCCCCGCCACCCAATTCTTGGTGGAAAGGTCCACCGGACGGTCCAAGGATCGAGCAATTCGGGTGATGATGCCACCCATATGGATCGGGACTTTTTGCCCCGGAGAATTGGCAATTTTCGACAAATGAATCGCAAGGTGGTGAGCCACATTAATCTTGAAGGCAGTGGGTTTTGTAAACAAATAGGACCCCAACATTTCTAATTCATTAGTCCTAAATACCCACGGCTCATCCACCGCAAGAACAGTGCATCCCATAAATCTATGCCAAACCCGAATGACGGGGTTGTGGCAATTAATTGCGGCGCTTTTTACCCCAACGGCATCATCAAGGCCGGATATGGCCTTCAAAACTCGGGAGTAATGAAATGTAGCGGGAGGGTTATGTGATGTGGCATTTTCTAACCCAAAAATGTTAGCCAACCGGCTCAAGGATATTGTATGGTCCCGGTTCATAAGACGAAAGTTGAGAGTAGCCACTAAGTTCGTCTGACGGTGCTTGCTAATTCTCAAGCTACTCAAGAATTCCCATGTAAGTCGAGGGTAAGTATATTCATGCATGTGGTACATCCCCCTCATTTCTACTCCGGTGAAAAGAGCTTCCGTCTCTCTAGCTAACCCTAGGGCCGATAAAGACGGATGATGTAAAAACTTTGTAGGGGTAAGGGGACGATTCTTAAAGAGGATAAACTTACCTTTCTGAATTTGGGTGGCAAACTCCACCGATGGGAAATCCGGGTCCGGGTTGGTATCATTGGCGGCGCGCGCAATAAGCTCCGCTTGGGCCCGTGCAACATTAGCTCTTGTTATTCTTCCCGCCATATTGAAGATTAGAGGGGATTTTGTAATACTACAGTTTAGAGTCTCTGGGTACTCTATCGAGTAGGCCTTAATCTGTAGAGTAAGGGTGTGTTGCATTTTAAAATAGTTTCTGACCTGTTGGGTACTCGACCGAGTAACCTTGATACTCGATCGAGTAAGGGGTGACTCGATCGAGTACCTCAGCTACTCGATCGAGTAGCCGGTTTACAGGGGATGATTTGTCGGTTTTTTTTAATAATGCGAAGTATATAATTATTTCCACCACTGTTATTTAAACACTTTTAAAACCTAATTGCTTTCAAAAGAGAAAACAAACTACGTTCTTCGCATCAATCGCATTGTTGGCAAATCCCGGAGCTTGGAAGGTCGGATTTTACCTTTCTTTATACCTTTGTGATCCTTGCGTCGAGGGTAAGATCTACGTACCGTTTTTATAGTAATACATTAAAGTTGGTTAAACCCTAACATTGGGATTTGGGGATTTTGTTGTATTTCGTGATTGGTAGTGATTATATGTTTATATGTTAGGAGGAGGATTCGTAGAAGAAGCCTTTTGATATCAGCTGTGAGACCGTCTGATTGTGTTGCTTTCCAGGTAGGGTTTCCCTACTCAGTATTAGTCCCATAATGTGTTGTTGATGTGTTGTGGTTGTTGAATATTATCGTATTCGTATTGTGACGGTTGTTGGTTTGATTGTTTGTCTCTGGTTCTCGAGATGCGTTCTTGGCTGAGTGGAGTCACTTGCGGGAGTGGCTTCACGCCCTAGTTTCACCCTCCGTGGAACCCGCCACGAAAGGGGATGTGCACATTAATGGGACAGGATTATCGCTCGGTATGATGAGCGGGGATTTGGTGGGTATGGCTGCGGTCCCCCACTGGCAGGGCTGGTCCAGTGGACAGTCGGTGACGGAGATTGATGGGAGTGGGTGTGATTGTGTGTCTGACCGTTGAGCTGCTTGTTTACCGCATTGTTGGTTTATATATATTGTGTGATTAGTACTGACCCCGTTTAATGTTTTAAAAATTGTGCTGATCCATTCGGGGATGGTGAGCAGTTATTGAGCAGGTATGAGTTGAGTTACATGGGATAGCTGGGATGTGCCACCGTCTGATGATAGAAGTCTTCCGTTGTAGCATAGTAGTTTAATAAACATTTCATTTAGTTGATTAGACAGTTGGTTTGAGAACTTGTATTCGTATTTTGGTATTTGGTTTTAGATTGTAACCTTTCACTAAAGTTATACTATTTAAACTCTATTTCGTTATTGTCTTATGATCATCATTGCCTCGGGCAACCGAGATGGTAATGTCTTCATGCCTGAGTGGTCCTGGTAAGGAACTTGGAGTATGGGGGTGTTACAAATGGTATCAGAGCGATGATCCTGAAACCTGTAACCAATGAATCTAATGAATATAGGGAGTCAATTAAAATGAACCCGGGGTAAAGGTTGTAGGAGCTAATGCAAAGGCTTGGGAGACGTCCTAAAGTCGCGATCTCGCCCTACAATTTAGAACCGGTCACATGGGGGGTATATGTCAAGGTCATATGTGTTGCTTGTTAGCTTGTATGTGGATGTGATGATGTATGTTGTAATTGTTGGATGTTTGGAGTAGAAGGTTGAAATCGTGAATGAAAGGTTGGTGAAGTATATGAAAATGTTGTTGAATAAGAGGCATGTTGGATGTTTATATTATATGGCATTTGATAACATGAAAAAGTTATTTTGTTGTTCATATGAAGAGTTGTGTAGAATTGTATGCCTAACTATATTATGATGTTGGGTTTATAAAGTTGTATAGTATGTTGGGATATGAGTATAGCATGCGGGTAGTATATACGAGTTAGCATGACTCGATCGAGTGGGTATTTGACGTTTTTGCAACCAGAATCGTGTTTTTGGGCACTCGATCGAGTACATAGGGCACTCGATCGAGTAGGGGTCACTCGATCCTCGGTCGAGTATGTTAGAGATCAGAAGGTCTGTTTTGGGTCTGATGTCGGGGCACTCGATCGAGTATGGTGGGCACTCGATCGAGTAGCCTCTACTCGATCGAGTAGGTCTAGGCACTCGATCGAGTGTGTTCTGGGCAGCTTGCTTTCGTGTTGTGAGGTTTTAGTGCGTATGTTTATATCTACCCTTTCTTATATAGTTTCAAGATGCCGCCCAAGAGAAACGCTTTGTATGCGAGAGCTGAGAGCATGAACATAGATGATATCGTTAAGATGTTGGAGCATCAGGATGTTCTTACAGAGGCCTTAAAGAAAGTGGGAAAGGATAAGGAGGTTGATCACTCTAAGATCAGCCTCTATATAGCGAGGTTTAACCCAAAAGAGTACAAGGGGACTGGGGAGCCAAAACTTCTTGACAACTGGCATCGTGAGATGGAGAACATAATAGACCTGGTTCACTGTCCTGATGAGATGAGAGTAGAACAAGCTGCGTTCTACCTGAGAGAAGCAGCTGGTGAGTGGTGGGATAAGGTGAAGGTGAGTGCTAGGGAGTTGTATGTGAACCAGGGCTTACCTGCTATACCTTGGGAAGAGTTTCGGAGGGCTATGAGAAAAGAGTTTGTACCGGAGCATGTGAGGAGTAAGTTGAGAAAGGAGTTTGATGGGTTTAAGATGACATCTGACATGTCTGTGGCCGAGTACTACAGGCAGTTTAATGAGAAGTCTAGGTATGCTGAGGATATGGGTTTAAGTGAGGAGAACCTAGCGCTAAGGTTTGAGAGGGGGTTGACCCCTAAGATCATGGATAAGCTACCCGTGGGAGTCCTTACTGATGTTAAGGACGCTTATGAGAGGGCTGGGAGAGCCGAGAGGTTAGTGGAGATGGCTCAAGAGAGAGTGGTTGAGAAAAGAAAGGCTGAGAGCGAAGGTGATGGCCAATCTAGTCACAAGAAAAGCAACCACAATCAAGCTAGAGGGTTTTCTTCTGGGTCAGGGTTCAGTGCTGGGGCTTCCTTTGGGCGTGGCCGCGTGAGTAGTAGTGGTAGTTGAGGAATGACCTGCTATGGCGGTGGCGGTGTAGGCCACAAGAGACATGAGTGCACGCGTATGCCTGGAGCTTTTCAGAGACCGGCTTAGGGGAGCTATTCTCAAGGACCTGCACAGAGTTATGTGAGCAATAGGCCGTCTGGGTCATGGTCTAACCGGGGAAGTCAAAGCTATCAAAGTGGAGGTAACCGCAATGGCGGTAATTCTTATCAGAAACCAGCTACGAACAACAACAACAAATAGGGGTCGGGTGCTAAGCCGACCACATCACCAATCTTGTCCGGGGAGGTGGACAAAGACCGATGGAAAGTCAAGTGTTCATGATGGACAAGAAAGCAGCTGAGGATGATGCACATGTTATCACTGGTACTTTTCTTGTTAACGGTATTCATACCTATGTATTGTTTGATTCGGGGGCGTCTCAGTCGTTTGTATCTTCGAGTCATGTTAAACGGTTGGGTTTGAGGGTATATGAGTCTGTAAGTGAGAAAGTTTTTATACCTTCGGGTGAGTCTGTATCATGTAGGAGGTTATATAGGGATGTACCTATGATAGTTGAGCAAGTTGATCTACCTGTAGACTTGCTAGAGTTTCCTTTTGACGGTTTTGAGATGATAGTCGGGATGGATTGGTTGGGAAAGTATAAAGCTAAGATAGACTATCATCAAAAGAAAGTGTCTTTGAGGGGTCCTAAGGGCGTTAGTGTGTCTTATCGTGGGTTTCTGGTCAAACCCAAAGTTAAGTTGATTGCAGCTGTCACTTTGAAGTCTTATCTGAGGAAGGGATGCCCTTTGATCTTGTGCCATGTGAGAGATGACCGGATAGAGAGTCCGATAGTTGATCAGATACCAGTGGTGGGAGAGTTTGCAGATGTTTTTCCAGAGGAGATTCCAGGGTTGCCACCGAAGAGGGAGATAAATTTCACAGTTGAGAAGAAACCAGGGACGGGCCCAATCTCTAAGGCACCGTACCGGATGGGTCCTAAAGAGATGGAGGACCTCAGGAAGCAGTTAGATGATCTGATAGAGAAGGGATACATTAGACCAAGTGTATCGCCGTGGGGAGCACCAGTTCTTTTTGTGAAGAAGAAAGATGGGAGTTTGAGGTTGTGCATAGACTACAGAGAGCTGAACCGAGTGACGGTGAAGAACAAGTATCCTTTGCCAAGGATAGATGACCTGTTTGATCAGTTGAGTGGTGCATCAGTCTTTTCCAAGATTGATTTGAGGTCGGTGATGTGGCTAAAGTCGTATTACCAAATCAAAGTAAAACTATCTCAGGACTAACAAGAATAGCTAGTGATAAGACAGGTATCGAATCCACAGGGAGGCGGTAAAAGCTAGTCTAAGAGTATTTAAACTGTCTAGAAGTAACCAATTTCGGGGTTTTGTTTTGAGTTGCTTCTAACAAACTAATTGCAATAAATAAAGGATGAATAACAATATTATTAAAAGTCTAGGAATTAGGTTCACTAGGTCAATCAGTCGGGGATTATCAATTAATTACTAAATCTATCAAGTTGTTTAAGGTCATAAGATCGGTCGACTCCATTATGCCCTTTAGATCGATTCTAACATGCGGTCGCTATGATTAGATACTTTCTATTTGATTATCGCAGCCTATATCAATTCTAACCCGGTCGGCGATAGGATCGATTCGCTACACTAATTAATAACTCAGGCCTCAAGTGATTAACTAGAAGAATTACAACAATCAAACAACAACTTTAACGATATCAATAGCAATTAATTGACTTTCCCTTTTAATTAACCTAGATCCCCTTCATCCTAGATGAGGGGATTAGCTACTCATGACTATAATAACAACAACAAATATGATTAAAGATGAAAACATAATTGCAAGATGAAAACAATACTTGAAGAACATAAAACAATGATTTAATTAAAGAGGAAAGATTAGTACCATACAAAAGGAAGATTAGGGTTCTTAAGAGAGTTTTCCAGCAATACTTAGCAAAATATAACGTAATCCAACAATAAAACACGAGTTTCTAATTTATAATAAAAGATAAGTGTTTTAGGAAATTCCGGAAAAAAGCCCGTCAGAGAGGATCCTCGATCGAGTCAGAGGTGACTCGATCGAGGATAGCTGCTCGATCGAGTCAGCAGTGACTCGATCGAGGAACTTCTTCACAGGTTCTTTCTTCTCTTCTTTTACTTCTTGTCTTCATGATTCCTCGTTTCCCGTGCCATGCTTCGTGTATTCTACCGTGCCGTCTCCGCTCTGCTAATCTCAGCTTGATCACACTCATATTGAGTCATTTCTGCATCAAAACACAAAATAGCGGCAGTATCGACAATTCATTGAAATAAAGCTTATAAATGATATAATAGGCACGAAACGGTATGAAATACGATGTAAAGGGAGCTATAAAAGTATATATGAAAGTGATACATCTGTGGGGTAATATCCGTATAAGACCCTTTAAATTTAGGACTATAACGTAAATTTAACATGTGAAATATGGTCATAAACGAAATACAATATAGAAACGACAAAGATAAAGAATCAACCTCGGGTCCTTTGTAGTGCGGCGTAAAGAACAGAAATCAACAGAGATTCCCTCCTAATTGTTGCACCCAAGACCGTCTGAGACTATGCCCTTGTGCTAGAAATGCTTTCTAATTGACTTGCAATATTGAGAAAGCTCTTGTGAGGTTTTACGATGTGAGATCTAGGAATTTCAGAGAAAGTTGCACTGAAACCTAATTTTCTGTAAATGAAATTGTCTAGGTCAAAAGGAGAGGGAGTCTCTCCTTTTGTTTGGTTCGGCCAAACCGAGAGCCCTAGGGGAGGGAGTGGGCTTTCACTTCCTCCTTCTTTTTAACTCGTAGTCCGACCAATTCCGCTAAAATGTATATGACGCGATTTTCATTATAAATCGTCATCGGTTATCGGCTATTAAAATATCAACTAATAATACGGGTTAGTTGAATTATTAATACATGTCCGACAAAGACGATATTGTATAATTTATTCAATATACATTAATTAAATATAATCGTTTATATTTAATTTGCGAATTAACTGTTTAATTCGCTTTAGCCCATTTTATTTAATCCGTATTAAATATAATATCTCAACATCACATTTTGACTAATTACTAGTCAAATAACTCGGACTAATCAACCGTTAGTCAAAATTGGCATCTACATGACTTGTATTTTCATACTTGTCACATCTCTCAAACGTATCCTATAGGTGTGACTTTTAGGGACCAGTTGATCACCGCCATCTGTATGACAATAACGTCAAACTTATCTAGCAAGCCAACCGTTATTGATAAACGTGGATCAACTGATAATAATACCAAAAGTATGCCCTTTGATCCTTTTAGAGATTTATAAGTCCTTGCACTAACTGTTAAGGACACCAACCCCAACAAGCTCCCACTTGTCCGTACAAGTGTATGTGCAATGACGTTATCCGCACTAACTGGAGGACACAAGCTCCAACAAACTCCCACTTGTCCGTACAAGTGTATGTGCGATAACCGATTCTCATATTCATTTAAAATTTCTCCCACTCAATGTAAAACAATTTGCAGATCCGGATCCGCAAAGGTCGTATTTTACAATCGATCTGTATCAAGAGTGGTTTCCCCGACTAGAGAGTAACTTAACTAATAAAACGAATCCGTATCCGAGCATGGCCATGCATTTCAGTTACAGCTCCTCGAGTGGCCCTGAGAAATATCGAGTACCTGATAAAGGCTGAATATTTCCTTCAACTCGACTCCTTCCGATCTAAGCACAGCATGAAACGACCCAGAAAAAATCTACTAGGCCCCTGTTACGGATGACCGTGAGAAAGAAACCAAAGTCACCCAAAATCTGCCGTAGTCTCAAGAGACAGTCGATAGTCAAAAGAATCGACTCTTAGGATCACCATGGAGGTCTTATCCACGACCGGGCAGCGAATGTTATAAAACATTTAGGACTCCACGTCGATGTCACAATGGTGTCCTACGAGATATCCGTATAACTCGCCTCTGTGATTGGTCATTCAACCGGTTGACTTATGGCTCGTTGAACCCACCATCAACCAACGTCACAAAATAATTGCCAGAGTTATCAGCTCATGTGGGCAATTAAGGACTAAAAATATAATGTTTGTTCAGTTCACTTTGTGGTGTTCAAAATTGTCGTACAATTCCACATGAAAAACAAAATATATAAATATCAAAACGATGATGTTGTATAGAGTACAAAAGAGAATGAATTTAATCCATAAAAGAGTACTACAACTCAGGAACACGTTTAATTCCCATGGAATTAACGTGCCCTTCATGCTTATCTTGTCGTAATGGTTTAGTGAGAGGATCTGCTATGTTATCATCTGTAGCAATCTTTTCTATCACTACTTCCTTTTGCTCCACGTAATCTCGGATTAGATGAGCTTTCCGTTGTACATGTCTAGACTTGTTGCTAGACTTTGGCTCCTTAGCTTGGAAGATGGCACCACTATTGTCGCAATAGATGGTGATCGGGTCATTCGAACTAGGCACTACAGATAGTCCATGTAACAATTGACGCATCCATATCGCTTCCTTTGTAGCTTCAGACGCGGCATAGTACTCGGACTCGAGAGAATCTCTTTGTAACAGTTTTTGTTTGGAACTCTTCCAGCTGACTGCAGCGACATTAAGAGTAAATACGAATCCAGACTGAGATTTCGAGTCATCTCGATCCGTTTGGAAGCTAGCATCTGCATAACCGGTTGCGCATAGCTTTTGATCGCCTCCATAAGTCAATGCCCAATCTTTAGTCCTCCGTAGGTACTTAAGAATGTTCTTGACAGCCAGCCAATGTGATTCACCTGGATGCTGTTGGAATCGACTTGTCATACTCAATGCATATGCCACGTCCGGACGTGTGCATATCATGGCATACATGATTGATCCTATAGCCGAGGCATAAGGAATCCGTGTCATGCGCTCTTTCTCTTCCGGTGTCTCTGGTGCCTGAGACTTGCTCAAATGCACCCCTGGAGCCATAGGAAGAAACCCCTTCTTGGAGTTAGTCATCTTTGAATCTCTCTAGGACTTTGTCTATGTAAGACTCTGACGAGAGATAACATCCGTCGTGATCTATCTCGATAGATACGAATGCCCAGAATTCTTTGTGCCTCACCCAGATCTTTCATCTGGAAATGGTTTTTCAACCATACTTTCACCGAAGTTAAGAGAGGTATGTCATTCCCAATCAGGAGTATGTCGTCAACATACAGTATTAGGAAGACAATCTTGCTCCCACTCGACTTGATATACAGACATGGTTCCTCGACTGATCGAGTAAATCCATTTTCTTTTATCACTTGGTCGAAGCGATGATTCCAACTCCTTGATGCTTGCTTAAGTCCATAAATGGAACGCTTAAGCTTGCACACTTTCTTAGGATGTTCTGGATCGATGAAACCTTCGGGTTGTACCATGTACAACTCTTCCTCCAAAAAGCCGTTTAAGAAGGCGGTTTTCACGTCCATTTGCCAAATTTCATAGTCATGAAAAGCGGCAATCGCTAAGATAATCCGAATGGAACGCAGCATGACTACGGGTTCAAAAATTTCATCGTAGTGCAAACCTGGCACTTGGGTGAAACCTTTAGCAACTAGTCGTGCTTTGTAGATATCTTGTTGACCTTCCACAGAATGCTTTATCTTGTAAAGCCATTTGCATTGAAGGGGACGAACCTTAGCAGGTAAGTCAACAAGATCCCACACGTTGTTCTCGTACATGGAGTCCATCTCGGATTGCATGGCCTCAAGCCATAGCTTTGAGTCAGAACTAGTCATGGCACCTTTATAGGTCGCGGGTTCACTACTCGTTAAGAGTAGAACGTCATCTATATCATGTTCCTCGACCATACCAATGTATCTGTCCGGAGGAATAGAGACTCTTTCCGACCTCCTAGGTTCCTCAGGAATATTAACCGCATGTAGGGATTGAAGGAACTGGTTCCTCCAATGGTTGCTCGGTACTTGGTTCGAATCTCCGACGTTCGAAGGTTCTATCACTCTTTGCATTCTCGAGAAATTCCTTCTCTAAGAATGTCGCACTAGCCGCAACAAAAAAACACGTTGTTCGGTTGGCGAATAGAAGTAATGACCAAGTGTTCCTTTAGGATAACCTATAAAGTATGTCTTGACCGATCGCGGGCCGAGCTTATCCTCGTGTCTCCACTTGACATAAGCCTCGCAGCCCCAAACCCGTATAAAGGACAAGTTAGGGACCGTTCCCTTCCATAGTTCATATGGAGTCTTGTCAACAGACTTTAGACGGACTTCGGTTAAGTATTAGAGCGGGCGACAAAAGAGCATAACCCCACAATGAGTCGAGCAACACAAGTGTGACTCATCATGGATCGAACCATATCAAGTAGTGTTTGATTTCTCCGTTCGGACACACCATTCAAATGAGGTGTTCCAGTGGAGTTAACTCGTAGGGCAATCCCACCGTCTTTAAGGTGTTGATCAAACTCGTGAGAAAGATACTCGCCACCACGATCCGAACGTAGTGTTTTAATCTTTCTACCCAAAGAGGTTCTCACCCTATTCTCGGTATTCTTTGAATTTCTCAAAGGATTCACTTTTGTGCTTCATTAAGTAGACATAGCCATATCTACTTAAATCGTCCGTGAAAGTGATGAAATACCTATAGCCTTCTCGTGCGGTGATTGACATAGGTCCACATACATCCGTGTGTATGAGTCCTAATAGGTCAGCAGCGCGCATTCCAACACCTTTGAAGGAAATACGAGTCATTTTACCGATGAGACATGATTCACACGTGCCAAATGATTGAAAATCAAAGGCCGAGATAGCTCCATTCTTGATGAGCTGTTTTACGCGTTTCTCATTAATGTGTCCCATGCGGCGAGTGCCATAGATACGTTTGATCTTTGTCACCAACCTTTAACTTTTTATTCATTACGTGTAATATTTCGTTTCGATCTAAAACATAAATTCCATTCATGGAGACTGCCTTGCCATAAATCATATTATGTAATGAGAAAATGCAAGAATTATTCTCTATTACAAATGAAAATCCAAGTTTGTCAAGTGCGAAACAAAAATAATGTTTTTAGAAAGACTGGTACATAATAGCGATTATATAAAAATAACTCAAATTCGCTAGGAAGTGGATCACATATGTTCCCCTCGAGACGGCAGCCACTCGTGCTCCATTCCCGACACGCAGTCCACCTCACCCTTTACGAGGGGTTCGATGTTTGAGCCCCCGCACGTGATTACACGAGATGAGAACCACAACCAGTATCTAGTACCCAAGTTCCGTAACTTGCGTGGTTAATCTCAATCATATGAATAAAAGTAGTAGAGGAAGAAAACATACCAACAGGTTTAACACGACCTGCCTTGATGTCCTCATGGTATACGGGACATGTACGCCTCCAATGCCCAGTCTTGTGGCAATAGTGACACTCCATGTTACCATCCTTGCTCTTTGTCGCGCCTGATGAGTTGCTCGACTCACCAGGACCACTCTTACCTGAACCCGACTTCTTAAACTTCGCCTTACCTACTGGTAGGTCTGCTTTAGCTTTGCCCTTACCCTTGCCTTTGTTTGACACAACGAGAACATCCTGTTTCATGCTCCCACCGAACTTCATGTCCTTCTCGGTGCATACGAGAAGGGAGTGCGGTTCATGGGGAGTTTTCTTCAAATCATTCATATAGTAATTCGCTCTAAAGAGCGCAAAACCATCGTGGAGTGAATGAAGCATGCGGTCGATCACAATGTTCTCGCTGATCTTACAATTAAAGGTCTCCAGCTTCTCGACATTCTCAATCATGCTGAGAATGTGTGGGCTAACTGGTTGGCCCTTCTGGAGTCTCGCATCAAAGAAGCGAGTGGTATGCTCATAGGTCACGATTCTCGGTGCTTTCGAGAATTCCTTGGTGAGCGTGGTGAAAATCTTGTTCGCACCATGGGCTATGAAGCGTTTCTGCAAATTGGGTTCCATTGCAAAAATGAGTACGTTTTTAATCGCACCCGCTTCCATACAGAAATCATTAAACTTGGTGATTTCAGCAGCTCTAGCCGTGGGACCTGGGTTTGCCAGGATGGGCTCTAATAGATATTTGAGCTTCCTGTCAGCCGCGGCAGCATTCCGTAATGCCGCCTCCCAGTCCGCGAAGTTTGATCCATCATTCTTGATCGAGTAGACCGATTCATCCGATTCATGAAGATCCGGCCGGACTCACGGTCCAATGTGGCACTTGGCATTGGGTTATCGGTAGAACCACCATTTGGTTTTAGCGAGTTTAAAAGTTCGTGTTCTACACTTTGAAAAAGAAAGAAAAACAAAAACGAAATAAGCAACTCATCGAGGTGATTTAAGTCTATTTAATTTATATAAACGTGTAGACTCAAGCACTTGCATAATTGATCTCCCTCAAGAACAATACAAGTGATCCCAAGACTCAATTTCTGTAAATTGATAAGCCAACTGTTTAGCTAATTCTTCCGTAAGAACTCTTGGTCGATAGATTTCTGTAAATCCTATCTATAGTCCACCATGATCACAGGATCGTACGAGTGACCATAGTGTTGAGATAAAATAGGTCAATCGGTTCCAACTTACCCGACGTAGAAGGGGTCATATTATGCCTACCGACGAAGAAGGGACTCATTGGAGTTTGACCTATAAAGACCGTTCTCAATTTTGGTTTATACGAGGAAGATCCCATCAACTTAATTATAATTCATATTAAGTGAACGAATAACTAGCGTCTGCGTGAATGAATTAATTTAGGTGATGGCTTAGCATAGATCGTGTGACATGAGAATGTCAAAGAAAACTAACTCGTGACCACTATATGTGTCAGTTTTCATGCAATAAATAGGTGGTTTGGTTTTTAGGCGGAATATGATGCATATTATCGTTGCGAAAAATAAATAAAAGAATGCAATACGTAAATAAAAAATTCCTAGTGTGGCCTATCCTAATAAAAAGAACATAAAACAACTTTGGAATCCACCGTTGGACCCGAGAAGCTTGTCTTGATGTTCCATCTTGATCCATGTAGCGGGAGTGAGCATCCGGTCTCCATCTTTGGTCTTCTCAAAAATTACAATTAAAATTACAAAATATAAACCTATTTACATTCTAATTAAAAACTGTAATTACAAGTGAAAAATCCAAAACGGAGATACGAGATCTCAAAATACAACCAAGACCGTGTTCCATCATTACGGTAACACGTTCTACTAAGGCCACACTAAGTTACAACTGTTTGTAAAATAAATAAATACGTAATATAAAGCATTCACGGCATTCAAATCAACGATAAAAGAAAATGCCTCAACTAAAACAAATTCATTCGTGACATAATTCCGTAATTATGTTAAATTTATCCAAACCACCTTTTAATGATTAAAATTCATGCGATAAAACCGCTTCTATCAATTTAATTTTAATCTATTACAATCCGTTACTTTAAATACGCTTTAAAATAACTCAATGGTACGTGTGTGAACCGTTTCACAATCATAGCGAGTGTACAATATCCGTATAAAGTACATATTAAGGCCAAAAGAAAATTTAAAACAAAAGAAAAAATTTTCAAAGCTGCCAAACCAAAAATCACTCGATCCAGGGACATAAGTGCTCGTAGAGGAATAAAGAGCTCGATCGATCAATCGCTAGTCGATCGAGAGGATTGCCAAACAGAAAGTGCTCGATCGACTACACTGGAGGTCGATCGAGTACTTTTATTAGCAACACTGCTTCGATCGATCGAGTACGAGGAGGTCTCGATCGAGCGATCGAGGTTTTAAAGCGGTCGATCGAGTGCAGCAAGGACTCGATCGAGTAAAACAAGACAGAAAAACCACTCGATCGATTTAAAAACTTGCTCGATCGAGTACAAAAATTTCTGGAAAACTTAAAACCCTCGTGAAACAGTTTGTCAACACAAAACTTATTGCAATTTTGATCAAAACCTTGTAAAATTAAATCAACAAATTGCAAAACATAAACATAAACATATTGCTATAATGATCGTGTAAAATAACAATATGCAACGGACAATAACCGTATCAACCGTGTAAACACAAGACACGGTTATCAAAACACAAAAACGCAACAGCCAAAAAATATTTCTGCCGTGAGAAATAGGCTGATGCCGCACGGTTTTTAAGACAAAAACAAGATCGTTTCAAATCGATTTATGAAAAATCACAATGAAAATTTACGTGGCCTCGCTCTGATACCACTTGTGGGGTAATATCCGTATAAGACCCTTTAAATTTAGGACTATAACGTAAATTTAACATGTGAAATATGGTCATAAACGAAATACAATATAGAAACGACAAAGATAAAGAATCAACCTCGGGTCCTTTGTAGTGCGGCGTAAAGAACAGAAATCAACAGAGATTCCCTCCTAATTGTTGCACCCAAGACCGTCTGAGACTATGCCCTTGTGCTAGAAATGCTTTCTAATTGACTTGCAATATTGAGAAAGCTCTTGTGAGGTTTTACGATGTGAGATCTAGGAATTTCAGAGAAAGTTGCACTGAAACCCTAATTTTCTGTAAAATGAAATTGTCTAGGTCAAAAGGAGAGGGAGTCTCTCCTTTTGTTTGGTTCGGCCAAACCGAGAGCCCTAGGGGAGGGAGTGGGCTTTCACTTCCTCCTTCTTTTTAACTCGTAGTCCGACCAATTCCGCTAAAATGTATATGACGCGATTTTCATTATA
The DNA here is from genome assembly GCF_048544455.1 of Silene latifolia. Lineage (NCBI taxonomy): Eukaryota > Viridiplantae > Streptophyta > Magnoliopsida > Caryophyllales > Caryophyllaceae > Silene > Silene latifolia. The sequence goes on along the minus strand of NC_133527.1, from coordinate 175,512,538 downwards.
AATCGTCATCGGTTATCGGCTATTAAAATATCAACTAATAATACGGGTTAGTTGAATTATTAATACATGTCCGACAAAGACGATATTGTATAATTTATTCAATATACATTAATTAAATATAATCGTTTATATTTAATTTGCGAATTAACTGTTTAATTCGCTTTAGCCCATTTTATTTAATCCGTATTAAATATAATATCTCAACATCACATTTTGACTAATTACTAGTCAAATAACTCGGACTAACTGGTTAGTCAAAATTGGCATCTACATGACTGTATTTTCATACTGTCACATCTCTCAAACGTATCCTATAGGTGTGACTTTTAGGGACCAGTTGATCACCGCCATCTGTATGACAATAACGTCAAACTTATCTAGCAAGCCAACCGTTATTGATAAACGTGGATCAACTGATAATAATACCAAAAGTATGCCCTTTGATCCTTTTAGAGATTTATAAGTTCTTGCACTAACTATTAAGGACACCAACCCCAACAACATCAAACTCCCCCAAACCAAACCTTTGCTTGTCCTCAAGCAAAGCAATCAGACCAAAACAAAGGACAACAAACATATGGTGAATGAATAACTCAGAGCAAATGTCTAGGCACATACAAGACTCAGCTGTCCATATCTATAACAAAGTAATGACCGAAGTTGTGCTAAAAAAACAAATTCATAAGCACGGGTAATAGACTATCGCAGCTCTTACTCAAGATGTGACATGATACCGAGACTCAACCAAATACCTTTCAACCTTGCAAAACCATTTTGTCGGATTCTCGCGGTTTCACTCATGCACTCATAATGGGTGAGATATATGTAAGATCGAAAGAAATAAGACACTCACTCAACTTATGAGATATGCATGCAATCTAATGTGATAAGAGATTCTCCAGCTAATACGCATTCACGAAACAGACCAAGTACATGTATCAAGGACAGAATGGTGGTAAAGTGGCATGGGTATAGAAGTGCCTTGTGCAAAAGCACGTATGGATATGTGGGGCTCAGACGGTAGTCGCGGCTCTAGACCAATAGCCAAAACTAATAAGTAATAAATTAAACATCCAACTGGAGAAATAATCTCAACTTTGACAACATATGAGAGAAATGTAAAGGCTCTCCAAATGTGCATTAGACTCCAGCAATTACCACACACGACCTCCTAACAAAACTGAATGAAACATACATTTTTTCTCTTCTTTTCTCTTTTCAATCTTTTCTCTTTTTTTTCGAAACTTTTTCTTCTTTTTTTTTCTTTTTTTTTCTTTTTCTTTTTTTCTCTTCTTTTTTTTTTCTTCTTTTCGAGACTTTCATCATTTCATTTTTTTTTCTGCTTCATAACATTCTCCTTTTCCACATAAGAGGTCACACAGTTGCTACAAAAAGATAGCTACTACCCACATGACAAATAAAGTCCCAACCCAACCAAAGTAGCTATAACAATAAGGCTCAAACAACTGCGACTGTCCCGAAAAAGGTAGGCAAATTCTGGAATGTAGCTAAGAAATAGGATATAAAATGGCTACATGGTTCAAACGGGCTAACAAAACTGGGTAATGTAAGGCTTATTTGAACAATGAGAATCGCCTATCCACATGTACTTAATCAAATGAACGCGCAAAAGCTAAGAAACTAATGTCACACTTATGCAGTTTGATATTACATATACCACAAGGAGACCACACTCATTAGCCTAAATAACAATGAGACCGGTTTATTAATGTTCCCGGCCTAGGAAGCTCTAAAGACCTCAGAAATTTAAGTAGTTTACCAACAAAATAAAGTCAAGTCTACTCGGCATAAGGCATATTGTGACGGTCAAGACTTGAGTAAAGAGCTTTGGTCATCATAGCTAACAGGTCAAAACAATGTACATGAACAACTAAATGAGACTCAAATGCAAAGACAAAGCAAATTATCATCATTGCTATACAATTCACCAAGACTCGACTCAAAATAAACAAAAAATAAATAAAAGACATGTTTTTGGATTTTATAATTTTCAAATTTTTTTGATTTTTTGATTTTTTCACACAACAATAAATAAAAGCACACAACAGAAATAAACACACTCCCCCAAACCTAAATGTCACAGTGTCCTCATTGTGACGCCTACAAAGATAGCAATCACACGAAAAACCAAAGAACCTATAGGACACTACTAATAAAGGAAAGAGGGTAAAAAGGAAATGCAATAAAAATAAAAAGAAAGATAATACCAAATTTGTAATGCAAGAGCCTCCCCAAACCAAATTGGAAAAAAAGAGGGATGTAGTGACCACACACTCTCGGGCTCCAACCATCATCAAAACCATCAATATCGGCATATAAGGACATAAGCTCGGGATCGGGAACGGCGCTGCGGGCCACGCCTCTACCACGAGTGGGTCTCCGAACACGGCTGCGACCACGAGTGCCTCCGATGCGGTGGGTGGAAGTAGAAGCGAAAGAACGGCCGAACGGGCCTCTCTGGGAACAAGGGATGCGGTGTCCTCCCAAAAATGTAGGCCGAGAGGGGCGGACCGGAGTGTAGAAGGGACGGCCTAATGCACCAAACTCGGTGCTAAACTGTCCAAACTCCGTAGGAGTCACTCCGTAAAGATGAAACACACGGCTGTCGTCACCGGGAGTAGTGTAGTAAGAAGGTGACACACCGCCATCTTCCCCCCCAAGCTAAAGTCATAGCCTCCACTGTTCCCACATCCTCCTCTCTCACAAAGCAGTGTTGATGCCGGTATGCATCCTCACTTCCCGTTCAACGACGGATCAAAATGGTAACCTGGAGCATAGCCTGAAGTGGGATAGGTCAAGGAGGTGGAGGAGGAGCGGGCCGGTAGTAGGAACCTGGCAAATGGGTAGTAGGTGCACGACGTCTCGGCGCCCGCCGTGGTGGTAGTAGTACTAGACCCGGAAAAGTAATCAAAAGATCCTCGGGAATCGAGATAAGTAACGGTGGTGGGCGCACCACGCCCGTACTCTCCTCGAGGGGGTCAACAAAGAGCAAACGGGCGCGAAGGAAGAAGCATGTATGACTCACCGCGGACCCTCCAAAGTAATGGTCCTTCCCATTCTTAATATCAATATAGGAAATGTCATAGCGAAGGTGGTCATCATCAATAAGTGGCTCATAGTCAGCCATGGGCTCATATGGGTCATCACCCTCAAAGTCACAAACAGCCCTAGCAATCTTGGTGACAAGAGCACCACGGTCAAGGTTCCCGTACCGCCCAATCGCCCTATCAAATGCTGAGCAGACAAGAGCAGGGAGAGAGAATTGGAATGTCTCCTCCCTAAAAGGATTCAAGTAACTAGCAAGTATTAAGACCTCAATAGTGGAGGTCTTGCTCTTATCAGTCCGACCAAACAGCAAATAACTCAGATACCTCAAAAACATACGAAGGCAAATGTGTTGGACATCTAACAAAGCCATGGCACTAACGTCCGCATCCATATAACCAGTAAACAATGGAAAATAACGAACGGCAGACAACCCACCAACACCATACAAGTCCCCTTCAGTATGCTTATCCAACTCCAAAATTTCAGAAATACGGCCAAAGGTTAAAGACCGTTCAACATTAAGCAAACGAAATCGGATTAGGTGATCACTGGGGAAATAAGTATAAGAGCTCAGAAATTCAAGAGTTAGGGCAGGGTAAGATAACTCGTGGAGCGTGAAAAGACCCTGCAACCCGATTTCATTAAACATGCCAAACATAATGTCGTCTATCTTCAAAGTGCGCAAAATTTCCCTATCAACACATCGAGTGGCACTCATAGACTTGGATAACAGATACACAAACCTGTCCTTCTGCACTTTGTCACGAAATTCAATAAACGGATAATCGTCTAAGGGAGACAAATCATCCTCTGAAGACACAACCTCCTCAGGAATTACTTCGGGTTGTTGAACCGGTGCTCTCCTTTCTCTAATACGCTTATTTCCTTGCCTGGAAGTCGACATTATCTACATAAGAGCAAGTAGAAAATTAAACTCCAACCATGTCAGAAAACAGTCCCGGTTTTGGCACTCATGGGTCCGAAAAATCAATTTTTAAGACTCCAAATGACAATGAAAGCATCCAAAAACTTAGGGGAACATGAGTATGTATCAAATATAGAAGATTCCAAGCAATAGAATACAATTCTAACCAATATAATGCAAAATTTCTACCCGGATTTTGAAGAACCCTAATTCCCAAATTAGCAAATTAGGCATGAATTTCAACAAGTAAGGGGCTAGAAAGCAAGGAAATAGCAATTGTATACTAGCAAGGGAAGATTCAATACAATAAACTCAAGATTTAAGCAAGAAAAAGCAGAATTTTCGAGACATATAAACTCAAAATCGCGACTTACCTGAGCAATTTAAGCAATAGAATGGAGAAAATAAGCACAAGAGAATGATTCAATCAAGTAATAAGCAAGAAAGCACAAAGTTTAAGTGAGTTTTGATGATGATTATGATGAATAAAGAGAGAATGAGTAGTAGAGGAGGAAGGAATGCAGGAAGTATGTCGAAAAAGGAAGAAGGAAAGGGAAAGAAGTAGGAGCAATTAAACACAAAACCAGTAAAAACCAAGCGCGGAACCGGGTTTATTTTGGATCCTCGATCGAGTCGCATGTGACTCGGTCGAGGAACCAATTTCAGGAATACCCAACTCTCGTTTTAAACTTTTCTAAATTCACCGCAGGTTCCTCGATCGAGTCGCAAGTGACTCGATCGAGCTGATAGGTTCCTCGATCGAGTCGCCATTGACTCGATCGAGGAAGTAGGTAGAGGCTCCTCTCTTCGTCATTTGTTACTCATAACTTCAAATCCCGTCAAATTTCCTGCAAAAGACACTTGAAAGCGCATCAAGTACCCTCTCCTCGTCTCTCCAAGTTCAAAGAAACATAAAAACAAAAGCAATACGTGAATTTAAATCCTAATTACAAACTAATGATTTACAAAATCCGAGCCTCTCTCGGTAGCGCTGGTTTTTTATGGTCCCGCACGACCGTAATTCTTCATCAGTAAGAAGAATCAATGGGGAAGAGGTCAAGAGCCTCTATTACCCCTACGAAAGCACCTTCATAATAAGTCTTCAAGCGTTGCCCATTCACTTTGAAGGTCTTTTCTGTGTCAGAATACAGTGTAACTGACCCAAATTTGTTCACATCGATGAATAAAGAACGGTCCAGACCATCTACTCTTCAATTTACCTGGAAACAAGCGCAAACGAGAGTTAAATAAGAGGACTTTCTCACCAACATGAAATTCTCTTTGCAAGATATGCTTGTCATGCCACTTCTTCGTTCGCTCCTTGTAAACTTGAGCACTATCATAGGCATGCAGTCGAAATTCATCTAGCTCATTCAACTGCATCAGTCGTTTCTCACCCGCCAGTGAGGGATCCATATTCAGCTCCTTGATGGCCCACATAGCCCTATACTCAAGCTCCACCGGTAAATGACAGGACTTGCCATAGACAAGTCGGTAAGGTGAGGTGCCAATCGGCGTTTTGAAGGCAGTACGGTAAGCCCACAAAGTATCATCGAGCTTCCGACTCCAATCCTTTCTATTCTTGCTTACCACCTTTTCCAAGATCTGTTTCAGCTCTCTGTTGGAAACTTCTACTTGTCCACTGGTTTGAGGATGATAAGCCAGTCCTCTTCGGTGCGTAACGCCATACTTCTTCATGAGGGAATTGAGATGACGCTCATTGAAGTGCGTGCCTCCATCACTAATCACTGCGCGAGGCACTCCAAACCGTGGAAAGATAGTCTTCTGAAACAACTTAACAACAGATTTAGCATCACAAGTGGGGGTGGAAATTGCCTCCACCCATTTAGAAACATAATCTACAGCTACTAATATGTATTGGTTCCCAAAAGATGTAGGGAACGGCCCTTGGTAATCAATGCCCCAAACATCAAAAATCTCTACTTCGGAGATTCCAGTTTGAGGCATCTCATGCCTTTGCGAGATATTGCCAGTTCTTTGACAAGCATCACAAGAACGGATAAAGTTAGTGGCATCCTTAAGGATAGTAGGCCAATAAAAACCCGATTGCATTACCTTAGCAAATGTCCTAGAAGGACCATGATGACCACCATATGAAGAAGAGTGACAATGAGAAAGGATGGCACGTACCTCACCCTCCGGGATACATCGTCTCAGTATATACCATCAAAGACACTCTCGGAAGGATAGGGATCGTCCCCAGGAAGTACCTCTTCACATCATGCATGAACCTCTTCTTCACGATAAGATAAGTCAAGAGGAAGCGTACCTCCTACCAAATAATTGGCATAATCTGCAAACCATGGGGTATTTGCAGCTACAGCTAGAAGATGGTCGTCTGGAAAAGAATCATCGATGGGCAAAATCTCTCTTCCTGAGAATCTCAATCTGGACAAATGATCTGCAACAACATTTTCAAAGACTGGACTTATCACGGATTTCCAAATCAAATTCTTGCAATAATAAAATCCATCTAATAAGTCTAGGTTTAGCCTCTTGTTTGGTTAAAAGATATTTTAAAGCTGCATGGTCAGTGTGTACAATAACTTTAGAACCAACAAGATAAGCTCTAAATTTGTCTAAAGAATAGACAACTGCAAGAAGCTCCTTCTCTGTAGTAGCATAGTTGATTTGTGCATCGTCGAGAGTCTTGCTTGCATAGTAAATGGCATTTAACACCTTATCCTTTCGCTGCCCCAAAACAGCTCCAACTGCATAGTCACTGGCATCGCACATAATCTCAAAAGGAAGGCTCCAATCCGGAGATCGGATAATAGGAGCTGAGATAAGTGCTTGTTTAATCCTGTCAAAGGCTTGAATACACTTGTCAGTAAACACAAAAGGGGCATCTTTATGGAGAAGCTGAGTTAGAGGTTGAGCAATTTTAGAAAAATCCTTTATAAAGCGGCGATAGAACCCTGCATGACCAAGAAAACTACGCACACTTTTAACATTAACCGGGATGCGGAGTTGCTCAATTACCTCAACCTTAGCTTTATCCACTTGAATGCCCTTACCTCGACACCAAATGACCGAGTACCACTCCTTCAAGAACCATGAAGTGGCACTTTTCCCGATTGAGAACAAGGTTGCTCTCCTCACAAACAACAAAACCTTAGTCAAGTTTCTCAAGCAAACATCAAAATCGCACCATATACACCGAAATCATCCATAAAGACTTCCATGATAGACTCTATGTAATCATAAAATATGGCCATCATACAACGCTGAAAGGTAGCAGGAGCATTACATAAACCAAAGGGCATCCTCCTATAAGCAAATACACCATATGGACAAGTGAAAGTGGTCTTTTCCTGATCCTCAGGATGAATGGGTATCTGAAAGAAACCGGAGTAGCCATCTAGGTAACAGAAATAACTATGACATGCTAATCTCTCTAACATTTGGTCAATGTAAGGAAGTGGGAAATGGTCCTTTTTAGTGGCCGTGTTCAACTTCCTATAGTCAATGCACATCCTCCATCCTGTGACAAGTCTAGTAGCAATCAATTCATTTTTATCATTCTTTACTACTTTGTAGTACCTCCCTTCTTAGGTACAACTTGGACAGATCGACCCATTTAGAATCGAAATAGAGAAAATAATACCAGCATCAAGTAATTTCTGTACCTCTTTTCTTACCACCTCCTGCATAGGAGGATTTAGTCGTCTCTGACCTTGTGGCCTTCTTCCAAGTGAATTCTATGCATACAAAAGTCAGGACTAATACCTTTGAGATCGTCAATGCTATACCCAATTGCCTTTTTATGAGTTCTCAAAACAGTCAACAAAGCAGATAGTTGACCTTGATTAGGTTAGCATTGACAATCACCGGATTCATCTCACATCATCAAGAAATTCATATTTGAGATGAGAGGAAGGGGTTTCAATTCGGTTTCTTTACCTCGCTTACCTTAGGTGTGACACCCAAATTGTATACCTTCTGATGTGGGCATTCCTCTCCAGTTAGAAGCTTCTCAATTCGATGAACTTCTGGACTCCATGAACCCGTCTGATCAGCTAGATCAGAAACCAGGGCAATCTCCAGAGGATCCCTGTCAAAACACATAGGAAGACACTCATCAATAGTAAAATCAACAACATCTATACTATGACAAGTCTCTTCTATCATGGGGTTTTTCAATACTTTTTCTAAGTTGAAAATATTCGTGTCATCCCCCACAGCTAAGGTCAATCTCCCTTGCCTAACATCTATGACCGCCCCCGCAGTATGTAAGAACGGTCTGCCCAAGATGATAGGGATTTGGTTGTCTTCAGCCATGTCCATGACAACAAAATCAACGGGGATGAAAAACTTCCCTATTCGAACAGGAACATCCTCTAACACCCCCGGAGGGTGTTTAACGATTCTATCGGCCATCTCGGTGTCATATTAGAATCACAACGGACCCATATTTAACTTTTTACAGATAGAATACGGCATAACACTGACACTAGCTCCCAAATCACAAAGAGCTTTACTAATAGAGAGATGACCAATTTGACAAGGGATAGAAAAACTTCCTGGATCCTTTAATTTCGGTGGTGAGTTAATTGGCAACATGGCACTGCACTTCTGAGTGTAAGCAATAGTTTCTACCGCGTCAAAGGATCTCTTCCTTGTCAGAATCTCCTTCATGAACTTTGCATAAGCCGGCACTTGAGTGATCAATTCAGTAAAAGGGACACTTACCTATAGATTCTTCACGACCTCCATAAACTTACCGAACTGCTTATCCAGCTTGGATTTTTGTTGTCGGTGAGGAAAAGGTAGAGAAATAGTTATGGGCTCGGCTTGCTTATTCTTAGAAACCACTTTTGAAACACCGTCGGCTGGCAATTGTGGGATCCTCGATCGAGTCAAGGGTGACTCGATCGAGCTGGGTGGATCCTCGATCGGGTCGCCTGTGACTCGGTCGAGGAACCTTTGCAGGTTCAGCTTTTTCGTCTTTTTTACTTTTATCGTCAGCTCGTGTTTCAACTTCGTCAGGCTCTTTCTCATCATCACTAAGCTCCAAATTACCCAATACTTTGGGGTGCATGTAAGGGACTTCATCAACAGTAATGGGCACTTCATTCTCAAGACTTTGCAGGTCGGGGTTCGTATAAGAAGTACCGCTCCTCAGCTGAATAACATTAGCTTGCTCATGAGCTTGCTTACCTTGAGGAGGAAGACCTACGGCCTGTTTTGATGGGTTTTGAAGTGCCATCTGAGCCACTTGATTATCTAGCATCTTGTTATGGGCAATCAACTCAGAAATCTGAGCCGTCTGCTTCTGCTGCATTGACAAAGTTTGTTGCAAAAGATTGCGCAACTCTGCTATATCATTATTCGGAGCTTGTTGAGGAATTTGCTGAGGAGGCTGTTGATATTGGTTGTTGAACTGCTGGCCTCCTTGATTTTGCCTTTGATATCCCCCTTGTTGTTGATTACCGCGATTGTTGGGAGGGATATAAGGATTCTTTTGCGGTTGTGACTGCTGCGGGTTTTGCACATTCTGGCTGGACCATTGAAGGAATGGATGTTCCTTCGTTCTTTCATTATAAAAGTTGGAGAAAGGTGTACCTTGTGCACCTTGTCTGTAAGCCTGAAAGGCAGCAACCTGCTCAAATGTGCTCATACAATCAGCTGCACCATGACCATCTAAACCGCATCTAGCACAAGTCTCCTCTACTTGCTGACTCATAGCATGAACTCTTTCTTTGCTACCCAATGATTGGGTAGTCTTTATCTCAGCAATCTGGGCTGAAATAGTCTCCAGCTGTGCCGCCAAAGCACTATCAACTCCAGTACCTCGCGTGCTTCCCCTAGGATTTCCATACCTCGCGGTATGGGTAGCAATCTGATCAATCAACTTCCACGCGTCACCATCTAGTGTGTTATCTTGAAACCTCCCATTAGCAGATGAATCCAAAAGGGCACGATGATCGTCAAACAACCCGTTATAAAACTGGTTGCAAAGGAACCACTTTGGGAAACCATGATGGGAACTCGATCGAACTAAACGCTTGAAGCGAGTCCAAGCTTCGTTCAAATCTTCATGGGCTGCTTGCTTGAAACTAGTAATTTGATTCCTCAAAGCATTAGTCTTCTGAGGCGGGAAGTACCTCTTGTAGAAAGCAAGAGCCAAGGAATTCCAATCAGAACTCCTTCGTATCCATATCCATATCTCTTAACCACTCAGAGCTCCATCTTTCGAGAGAAAGGAAAGAGCACCGCTTAACTTGTCTTGTGTCACTCCAGCTGTTAATGGGATAGAACAAAGAGAAGTGACAAACTTTTCCATATGCGTTGCGGGGTCCTCGCAAATGTCCCTCCAAACATGTTTCGTTCCACCAAATTAATGTAAGATGGCCGAATCTCGAATGTTCCATTGGTAGAAGTGGGCAGCTTGAAACCTTGTGGAATAGAATCTAAGGTTGGCTCGAGTGACTAGCTAGGGTAGACATGATGATATTTTCAGAACAGGAGTTTCAGGAATAGGAATATCAGAGATAGGAATTTCTTCCTCTTCCTCTTCGTAGGACCGACCGGGCCGACTCTCTGTGGAGCTTGCCGTTTCGACGTCAAGTATACTCAAGTCTTCTACTTGACTCACTTCTTGATTAAATTTCCGTCTCAGTAGCGAAAAGTCTTCTCGGTTCGGGATCAAAAGGAATAATCTCGGACCTATTAGACCTGGGCATAAACAGAACTAACAAGAAAGTGTGAGAACGGTCTCAAGGAACTGGGTTCCCCGAGACAAAAAGACAAAATAAACACAAAAAGACTAAACAATTGTTGCCTCCCGCAAGAACGGCGCCAAATTTGATGTGGCTAAAGTCGTATTACCAAATCAAAGTAAAACTATCTCAGGACTAACAAGAATAGCTAGTGATAAGACAGGTATCGAATCCACAGGGAGGCGGTAAAAGCTAGTCTAAGAGTATTTAAACTGTCTAGAAGTAACCAATTTCGGGGTTTTGTTTTGAGTTGCTTCTAACAAACTAATTGCAATAAATAAAGGATGAATAACAATATTATTAAAAGTCTAGGAATTAGGTTCACTAGGTCAATCAGTCGGGGATTATCAATCAATTACTAAATCTATCAAGTTGTTTAAGGTCATAAGATCGGTCGACTCCATTATGCCCTTTAGATCGATTCTAACATGCGGTCGCTATGATTAGATACTTTCTATTTGATTATCGCAGCCTATATCAATTCTAACCCGGTCGGCGATAGGATCGATTCGCTACACTAATTAATAACTCAGGCCTCAAGTGATTAACTAGAAGAATTACAACAATCAAACAACAACTTTAACGATATCAATAGCAATTAATTGACTTTCCCTTTTAATTAACCTAGATCCCCTTCATCCTAGATGAGGGGATTAGCTACTCATGACTATAATAACAACAACAAATATGATTAAAGATGAAAACATAATTGCAAGATGAAAACAATAATTGAAGAACATAAAACAATGATTTAATTAAAGAGGAAAGATTAGTACCATACAAAAGGAAGATTAGGGTTCTTAAGAGAGTTTTCCAGCAATACTTAGCAAAATATAACGTAATCCAACAATAAAACACGAGTTTCTAATTTATAATAAAAGATAAGTGTTTTAGGAAATTCCGGAAAAAAGCCCGTCAGAGAGGATCCTCGATCGAGTCAGAGGTGACTCGATCGAGGACAGCTGCTCGATCGAGTCAGCAGTGACTCGATCGAGGAACTTCTTCACAGGTTCTTTCTTCTCTTCTTTTACTTCTTGTCTTCATGATTCCTCGTTTCCCGTGCCATGCTTCGTGTATTCTACCGTGCCGTCTCCGCTCTGCTAATCTCAGCTTGATCACACTCATAATGAGTCATTTCTGCATCAAAACACAAAATAGCGGCAGTATCGACAATTCATTGAAATAAAGCTTATAAATGATATAATAGGCACGAAACGGTATGAAATACGATGTAAAGGGAGCTATAAAAGTATATATGAAAGTGATACATCTGTGGGGTAATATCCGTATAAGACCCTTTAAATTTAGGACTATAACGTAAATTTAACATGTGAAATATGGTCATAAACGAAATACAATATAGAAACGACAAAGATAAAGAATCAACCTCGGGTCCTTTGTAGTGCGGCGTAAAGAACAGAAATCAACAGAGATTCCCTCCTAATTGTTGCACCCAAGACCGTCTGAGACTATGCCCTTGTGCTAGAAATGCTTTCTAATTGACTTGCAATATTGAGAAAGCTCTTGTGAGGTTTTACGATGTGAGATCTAGGAATTTCAGAGAAAGTTGCACTGAAACCCTAATTTTCTGTAAAATGAAATTGTCTAGGTCAAAAGGAGAGGGAGTCTCTCCTTTTGTTTGGTTCGGCCAAACCGAGAGCCCTAGGGGAGGGAGTGGGCTTTCACTTCCTCCTTCTTTTTAACTCGTAGTCCGACCAATTCCGCTAAAATGTATATGACGCGATTTTCATTATAAATCGTCATCGGTTATCGGCTATTAAAATATCAACTAATAATACGGGTTAGTTGAATTATTAATACATGTCCGACAAAGACGATATTGTATAATTTATTCAATATACATTAATTAAATATAATCGTTTATATTTAATTTGCGAATTAACTGTTTAATTCGCTTTAGCCCATTTTATTTAATCCGTATTAAATATAATATCTCAACATCACATTTTGACTAATTACTAGTCAAATAACTCGGACTAACTGGTTAGTCAAAATTGGCATCTACATGACTGTATTTTCATACTGTCACATCTCTCAAACGTATCCTATAGGTGTGACTTTTAGGGACCAGTTGATCACCGCCATCTGTATGACAATAACGTCAAACTTATCAAGCAAGCCAACCGTTATTGATAAACGTGGATCAACTGATAATAATACCAAAAGTATGCCCTTTGATCCTTTTAGAGATTTATAAGTCCTTGCACTAACTGTTAAGGACACCAACCCCAACAAGCTATAAAAGTATATATGAAAGTGATACATCAGTCGGGGTACCATCAGGTGAAGATTAGAGATGTGGACATACCAAAGACAGCTTTCACGTCGAGGTATGGCCATTATGAGTATGTGGTGATGCCGTTTGGGTTATCTAATGCACCGGCCGTGTTTATGGATTTGATGAACAGAATCTTCAGACAGTTTTTGGACAAGTTTGTGGTGGTGTTTATCGATGACATCTTAGTCAACTCCAAGACTAAGGAGGAGCATGAGGAGCATTTGTGGATTGTGTTGCAGACTTTGAGGGAGCATGAGTTATATGCTAAGCTGTCTTTGAGGGAGCATAAGTTATATGCTAAGCTGTCTAAGTGTGAGTACTGGTTATAGAAAGTTGCATTTCTGGGACATGTGATCTCTAAGGATGGGGTACCTGTGGATCCGGCAAATATTGAGGCAGTGACAAAGTGGGAAGCACCAAAGAATGTTGCTGAGATCAGGAGTTTCTTGGGTTTAGCTGGATACTACAGACGGTTGTGAAAGATTTCTCCAAGATAGCTAGACCTATGACAGCTTTGATAAGGAAAGAGAACAAGTTTCGTTGGGATGAGAGTTGTGAGACGGCGTTCCAAACATTAAAGGAGTGTTTGACCACAGCTCCTATCTTATCATTGCCTGAAGGGATCGAGAACTTTGAGGTTTATACAGATGCCTCAAAGAATGGGTTGGGGTGTGTGTTGATGCAGAATGGTAAAGTGATCGCCTATGCTTCTAGGCAATTGAAGCCTAATGAGGAGAACTACCCTACACATGATCTGGAGTTGGGTGCCGTGGTGTTTGCTCTCAAGATATGGAGACATTACCTTTATGGAGCAATCTTTAAGGTATTTTTGGATCACAAGAGTCTCAAGTACATCTTCACTCAAAAGGAGTTGAACATGAGACGGAGGAGGTGGATGGAGCTGATTGGCGATTATGACATGGAAATTATCTACCATGAAGGGAAAGCCAATGTTGTTGCAGATGCTTTGAGTAGGAAGAGTGTACATTCTTTGTGTACAGCTTTATCTTTGATGAGGTTGAGAGATGAGGTAGCGAAGTTTGGGATACATATGATGCAGAAAGGAGATGCCATGGGAGATTTGACAGTATAGCCTAATCTTTATGATGATATTCGAGGTAAACAGGCGTTGGATCCTAAGATAGTTGAGTGGAGAGCTGGAGTAGAGAAAGGGACAGTGTCTCGATTCTCTATTCATACAGATGGTAGTTTGAGGTTTGACGGTAGGTGGTGTGTCCCTAATGATGAGGAGCTGAAAAAGACTATCATGACAGAGGCACATTGTACACTATATTCAGTACATCCAGGTGGTGACAAGCTGTACAAGGATTTAAAGAACACGTTTTGGTGGCCTGGGATGAAGAAAGAAACAGCTGAGTTTGTGGCCCGTTGTTTGACATGCGAGAGAGTTAAAGGAGAACAGCGACGACCACAAGGCAAGATTCAGTATTTAAAGGTACCTGAGTGGAAGTGGGAATCCATTTCTATGGATTTTATCGTGGGTTTGCCAAAGAGTCAACAGGGTAACAACATGATATGGGTAATAGTGGATCGACTGACCAAGTCAACTCACTTTGTGCCAATGAAAGATACATGGACTAAAGCACAATTAGCTATGGCTTATCGGAAGAATGTGCTTAAGTTACATGGAGTCCCTAAGGACATAGTGTCTGACAGAGATGCGAAATTTATCTCAAGGTTTTGGAAAGAGTTGCAGGAATCTTTGGGAACAACTTTGAAGATGAGTACAGCATTTTATACTTTGTGATGACGGTCGATCGAGAGAACGATCAAGACTCTTGAGGATATGTTACGAGCTTGTGTGATGGACTTTGGTGGTAGCTGGGAACAGAGGTTGGATTTGATAGAGTTTTCTTACAACAACAGCTATCACACTAGTATTGGTATGGCACCGTTTGAGGCTTTATATGGGAGAAGATGTAGGAGTCCAATTTGTTGGGACGACAGTGCTGAGGCAGTGGTTCTAGGGCCAGAGATGCTACATGAGATGGTTGAACAGATTAAGATGATCAGGGAACAGATGAGAGCAGCTCAGGATAGGGAAAAGAGTTATGCAGATCTACATCGCCGGGATATAGAGTTTCAGGTTGGGGACAAGTTTCTTCTGAAAGTGTCTCCTATGCGTGGGGTTATGAGATTTTGGAAGAAAGACAAGTTGAGTCAGAAGTTCATAGGACCTTATGAGATCTTAGACGTAGTTGGAGAGGTTGCATATCGTCTGGCTTTACCAGCTGCGTTAGAGACAGTGCATAATGTGTTTCATGTATCTCAGCTGCGGAAGTATGTGAGTGACCCGTCACATGTGTTAGAGGCAGAGAGCTTAGAGCTAGATGAGTCCTTATCATATCTTGAGGTCCCTAAGCAGATTCTTGACCGAAAGGTTAGGAAGACTAGGAGTGGTGAGACAGTTTTGCTTAAGATCCTTTGGTCTAACAACGAGACTAAGGAAGCTACATGGGAGGCAGAGGAGGCCATGATAGAGCGTTACCCTTTCCTTTTTGATCAGGTATGTATGGTTACGGGGACATAACCTTGATTCTTTTAGGGGGGTAGGAGATGATCGCGAAGAGTTTTTAAGAGTTTTATACCCTTTGTATGTTGTGTCGGTATGTTTGTTGTGGTTGAGTCGGGTTGAGTTTGGGTTAGTAACATGTTTTATGTTGAGTTTTGTTTTGGTTGTTGAGTCGGGAGTGTTGTAGTGTGTGTATTTGTTTTGGTTGTGGTTTGAACTTCAGGGACGAAGTTCTTTTTAAGGAGGGAAGACTGTAATACTACGGTTTTATGAGTCTCTGGGTACTCTATCGAGTAGGCCTTACTCTATCGAGTAAGGGTGTGTTGCATTTTAAAATAGTTTCTGACCTGTTAGGTACTCGATCGAGTAAGGGGGCACTCGATCGAGTACCTCAGCTACTCGATCGAGTAGCCGGTTTACGGGGGATGATTTGTCGGGTTTTGTTAATAATGCGATTAAGTATATAATTATTTCCGCCACTGTTCTTTAAACACTTTTAAAACCTAATTGCTTTCAAAAGAGAAAACAAACTACGTTCTTCGCATCAATCGCATTGTTGGCAAATCCCGGAGCTTGGAAAGTCGGATTTTACCTTTCTTTATACCTTTGTGATCCTTGCGTCGAGGGTAAGATCTACGTACCGTTTTTATAGTAATACATTAAAGTTGGTTAAACCCTAACATTGGGATTTGGGGATTTTGTTGTATTTCGTGATTGGTAGTGATTATATGTTTATATGTTAGGAGGAGGATTCGTAGAAAAAGCCTTTTGATATCAGCTGTGAGACCGTCTGATTGTGTTGCTTTCCAGGTAGGGTTTCCCTACTCAGTATTAATCCCATAATGTATTGTTGATGTGTTGTGGTTGTTGAATATTATCGTATTCGTATTGTGACGGTTGTTGGTTTGATTGTTTGTCTTTGGTTCTCGAGATGCGTTCTCGGCTGAGTGGGGTCACTTGCGGGAGTGGCTTCACGCCCTAGTTTCACCCTCCGTGGAACCCGCCACGGAAGGGGATGTGCACATTAATGGGACATGGTTATCGCTCGGTATGATGAGCGGGGATTTGGTGGGTACGGCTGCGGTCCCCCACTGGCAGGGCTGGTCCAGTGGACAGTCGGTGACGGAGATTAATGGGAGTGGGTGTGATTGTGTGTGTGACCGTTGAGCTGCTTGTTTACCGCATTGTTGGTTTATATATTGTGTGATTAGTACTGACCCCGTTTAATGTTTTAAAAACTGTGCTGATCCATTCGGGGATGGTGAGCAGTTATTGAGCAGGTATGAGTTGAGTTACATGGGATAGCTGGGATGTGCCACCGTCTGATGATAGAAGTCTTCCGCTGTAGCATAGTAGTTTAATAAATATTTCATTTAGTTGATTAGACAGTTGGTTTCAGAACTTGTATTCGTATTTTGGTTTTGGTTTTGGATTGTAACCTTTCACTAAAGTTATACTATTTAAACTTTGTTTCGTTATTGTCTTATGATCATCATTGCCTCGGGCAACCGAGATGGTAATGTCTTCATACCTGAGTGGTACTGGTAAGGCACTTGGAGTATGTGGGTGTTACAAATTTGGTGAATTTTGAATGAAGATTGGTTGAGATTTGAGGGAGTTAGGGTGTGTTTTGAGGGGAAATGATGGAGAAATGAAGAAGAAAGAAAAACGAAATGAGGCGAAATGAAGGAAAGAATTGGGGACGTCGTGTTTTAATTTGGGATCTGGTGATGTGTTGTGCCGGTCTGCAGACCGGCAACGGCGCCAAAAACTTGATGGTTATCAAATAATACCTCGCAAGTGCACGATTGTCGTTGTACACTATTGAGGGTCGATCCCACAAGGAGTTGGTAGACTACCAATCGTTCTAATTCTTGTGCTTAGCTAAGTCAAACAATTATAAGGAGATGGTAGTAATCTAACAAATAAACTAACAAAATGAAATGCAAATTAACAAGAGAAGTTAAAATGAGCAAAAAGAGATTAAATGCGTATCAAATGATAGGAAAGGCTAGAACTCGGTTCTCCCACGACTATTCGTAATTTCACATAACAATTCCCTAGGCTAATCATAAGGGTAGAAAGGCAAGGGGGAGATGGATCTAATTCGCCTACTAACTCCCTCTCGGGATCATAATAAGACACTAGCTCTACCCACCAACCCCTCTCTCGGGTTCGAAGGTCGAAATCCCTAACTCAACACCCAACTACCCCAAAAACATTCATTTTTCCAAGGTGGTCAAGTAATTGGTCAAGATCACTAAGCACTCATCGTATTCCGGGTCATCCCACTTCTCCTCTCGGAGGTCGATTTCAAACGCTAGCCTAGAGCTACCCTCCCTTGGTTCTCCCTTTCGGTCTTAACCTAGGTTAGTGATAGGACCAACTTCCGGGTACCTAATTTACAACCTAACCAACTCTCGTTGGTGGGCAAGGGTTATAAATCGACACTACCCAAAATCAATCCATAAACCAAATCATTCCTGTAGACTACCCTCACCAATTTCCCCCAACAATTAGCCTTTATAAGAATCAATTAGTGAAATTACTCATGTCGGGTCAAACCGAGTCCTAGTAGAAGACTACTCACTAATCATGTTTCTAAAGGCAAGAGAAACAACAAAGATGGATTCTTTAAGCATAATCATGGTAGAAGAATAAATTCTACTACTAATCATGCAATAATCCAACACAAATTAGGAAGAAAGACAATTTAATCTAAGAGTTGATAAGGATTAAACAAAAAGACACAAACTTTAACTCAAGAAACTCAAAGATTCAATCTTTGACACAAGGAAAAATCAAAGACTCAATCTTTGAATGCAAACAACAATGGTGAACAAAGAAAAGATGAACAAGAGAGACATAAACATCAATCAAACAACAAAGAGTGCAATTCTAACTTAAACAACTAAACAAAACTTAAGAGAAAAACAAACTGTAAACAAGTGAAATTAAGAAGAGAAATTATACCAACTCAATAGCAAAGAAAGGAACTTGGATTAAAAATAAGAAAGGAGATGCCTTCAATCTTCTTACAACCCAATTTCTACACTAATAATGGTATAATTATTGAAGAACTTGTTCTAACTGGGGAAAGATTAACAAAATAATTAACAAAGTTTGAAACTTGGAAAAGGGAAATAATTAGATCTAGGGTTGTGTGTACAAATGGTTAAGGGAGGGGGTATTTATAGTCTTTCATTGGATTTAGAAAGGAAGGGAAACAAAGCCCAATTCTCGCAGCCTGGTGCGTCCTACCGGCGGACCGGCTACCGGTCCGCCTACCAGTAGCGAGGTCATTTGCAATTTGTCTTGAAATTTTAGAAAATAAGTGGTAAGTGTGTTCTGCCGGTGGACCGGTTGCCGGCCTGCCTGCAGAACACGGTCTTCAGCTCTTCAAATTCTTCTTGGTAGTGTGCTCTACCGGTTAGCCGGCTGCCGGTCAGCCTACCGGTAGCGAGGCAATTGCTTATTCTCTTCTAAATTCCAATTCAACTTATGCTGATGTGCTCTGCCGGTGGACCGGCTGCCGGCCTACCGGTAGAACACAGCCTACAGCTCCCTTTCTTTTTCTCTTGGCAATGTCTATTGGGTGTTCTGCCGGTGTGCCGGCAGAACACATTCCTCAGCCTTTTTCAACTTCTTTTCTTCTCAAGCTAACACGAGCTAGCTCCTTCACTCGGTCTTCATTCCACCTTGCCTTTTCCAAGGCCAATTCCCTATAAAAGAGTACGGGGAGTCATAATATCGAGGTACATGGAATAAAGGGAAAAACACAAGCGAGAGTGAGCTAAAATGCGCTAAAGAAGGCAAAAATGCATGAGAAACGGGAGGTGAAATGGCGTAAACTAAGCACATATCAAGGACGAAAGTTGCATAGTGAGGATTTTGGTTCCTCGATCGTGTCCACCCTGGCTCGATCGGGGCACCAAATTGAACCGGGTTCCGCGCTCCTGAACCGGCTGATTTCGCCTTTTATTGCTTTTCTTATTTCTTATTTGTTCTTCATTCCGTCACTTTCCTTCCTCTCATATACCGTTATTTTCCCCTTTCTCTCTCAATTCCTCCACATTCATCATCAAATATCCAATTGGACTTGTGTTTAGTTGCCTATTAAGTGACTTCATCAATCTATTGTGCTTATTTTCGAATTTTCATTACTATATTTGCTAAGGTAAGTCCCGATTTATGCCTCTTTTGATCCGAAAAATCTGAACTTTTGTGCTCAAATCTTGTGTTTCTTGTAACACCCGCGAATTTTCTGTTTTGGCATTTATAATTTAATTAGCCATTTTATTATTTTATTTATATTTTAAATCCGTTTTTATAAAAATGCGGCTTTACATGTATAATAATGTTAATATTAATAAAAATATCCGTCTTAAGTTTGTAGTAGGTTTAAAACGTATTTTAGTGGAAAATCGACTCAATTTAAGGTTTTGGGCTTAGGATGACCATTGGGCCTTTCTTTTATTTCTTCCCCTCCACCAATCCTACACTCAAAAACCCTATCTTCTTCCTTCTACTCTAAAATTTCAGCAACTTTCCTCAACAAACAAACACAAAACACCATTGTTACACAACTTCCACCTCCTTCACTAAAATGGCCATAAAACCTTCGTTTCTTATCGATTTTCAACGATTTTTGCGCCTATCTCTTCCTCTCCTCGCCCTCCATCTTCCTAGGTAAGAAAGATCTTGACTTTCCCTCATCCTTCCTGCTGTCCGTGACTTTTATGGCACGATTTTCAAGGTCTTACTTGGAAACTCGGTTCTTGAGCTTCCTTTTGGGCAACCGGCATGGTTTTAAGTCGGAATCTTGCATTTTGAAGAAATAATGAGGTAACGGTGATGGGTTACTCGGTATTATGTCATTTGTATGTTTATATGTTATGTTTTGTTGTTATAAGCTAGTAATTGTGATTCTTATGAGATTATTGTGTAGTTGCTTAAGATGGATTTATACAAGGTTTTACTTGCTTAAATTGAGTAAAGATGGTATCTTTGGCCATCTTATGAGACAGATAATTAGATGTGGTTGTTGTTATATGTCACTAGTATCATTACTTGCTTAAAGTTTCAGTTTTGAGACGGTTCCATTTAGCTTGCTAATGTTGCATTTTTGAGACTATTTTGGGTGACCCGTGTTGGTCTGAAACCCGTCGTATCTGACTGGTGCGACTTCCAATGCTACTAAAAATATGACAGATGGATCAGCGTCGAAAAATTAGGTGGTTTAGCCACTTGAATCACTCGATTCGGAGTCCGTATGAGTAAATGGTGCCCGTTGTACCGTTTCAAGTTCTATAAATATATATATATCCTTTGTGTATGATGGTTGTTTATGCTTTTTATTCGTATCATGACCAAAGTTTTCCCTTGTTGACTCGTATATGCTTATAGGTAGCTCGGATTTTGGTTTGTTTACGTTTTGCCTCGTGTTCGGTATTAGTTAATTCATTTGTTATCGGTTATTTATAATTTGTTCAAGTAACATGTGAAAGAGAAATGAAACGTTTATTCACCGACCGCTCATTATATTTTATAAATTGGGTTCACTATAATTTATATGGAGAATTTACATACTTCCTTCTTTTGGGCTTGTTATGTTTTAAATGTTGGACTTCACATGATTGCATGGTTGGACTTTGCATGATTAACTTGATGGATTTCCTATGACTTCAAGTATTGGGTTTTTATGACTTGTTTGATGGGCTCATAAATGAGTCGCTTGAGTTGGTCACATTTATTCTGTAGATTTCACATAACTTAAATTATTCATTATCGCTTGTTATATTTTATTTAACCGGCATGTTTAAATATGAAATAAAATATTTATTTTTGTGTTACAAGTATGAAAAGATTATTATAAATAATTACTTGTAAGAGTCGTACTCTTGTAGAAATGCCATAGTACTATCATATATGCTTGATTTACATTTACACCCTACTTGTGCTGTTCTGGCAAGTACGGGTTTGGCCTACTTGTGCTGTTCTGGGAAGTATGAGTTTGGCCACTTGTGCTCTGCTAGCAAGTGAGTCTTATCTTAGTCTTTCCGCCACTTTCGTGCTGTTCTGGCGATTGGAGTACTCGGTCTCCATTAGTAGTCGAATCTTGGGTGCGTGTTGTGCTGGCGCACGTCGAATCGGGATGTACACCCGAGAATCTGAAGATTTAGACTAGGGCCGTATTATTATCGTAGTCCTACCCGGGGAAATTATAGTCTAATAGTAGTAAATGTCTTACATTATTTGGATGGCTTCTTTGGTCATATCTCCTTGAAATACGTGCTCGTGGCTAAGTGGTCGTGTCTGTTTCCTTGTCTTTCTTCTCCATTTATTTTATTGTTGCTTATGCCTTACTTACTTGTTTATTCCATCATTTCTTTTTCCTTGTTGGTTTAAACACGTATGATCTCATGTTTAGTTATAAGTCGATTCACTCATAACTTATCTAATATGAATATTTGTTCATGTTCTTTGTTATGTTCGTTTTGACATAATGTGGCTGGGAGAACCCTGAGTTACTCCCCACTGACTGTGGCTTTCATGTTTACATGAATGATAGGTTTGTGAAGATGCATTTGTGGGGTTTTGACGTGTGAGCTAGCGAGCACCTTGGACTAGTAGTCGTTTTAGTAGGATTGCTTAGACTCACCTTTTATCATTTGTCATTCGAGGGATATAATTTCCCTCACCTTGACTATCACGTTTGTATAATTTAATCTTTATTTCCGCAAATCTTTATTTGTGTTTTGGATTTTAATGAACCCGCGCTTTAAATTTTAAAAGTTTCAAAAATTTCCTAATTTCCGCTTGAATTTATAAGTTATGTTTTCCGCGTTATTGCGGGGGTTCATAGTTGGTATCAGAGCCTATGTTGCTCCCGACGCACACACGTGTACTCCAAATTTAAATTTGAACTTGACCTTGAATAATTAATAAGATATGGGTAAACTTAAGGACCAAAAGTGGTAGTATGTAGTGTGTTCGCTCTTTGTTAGGTTCTAACATGTTTGTTCATTGTCATTTAATAATTTTTGTGCCCTTTGATCAATGACCGTGAACTTACCTATGTGGAGATCAAGACTTGGTGCCTAGTGCCGGAAACTGAAGGTTTGTTCGACCTTTGAAGAATGCTTCTTCTTCCTCGAAGATATTCCTCCTTCTTTGTGTTCCTTGCCTTATTCTTTACCTCTTAGTGCCTATCTTTCTTCTAAACTCTCTTTTTTTCCTTGGAAGCTACTCTTGTACCCTCTTAACTTGTCCTTTTTTCCTTACTTGTCCTCCCTTGACGCCTTTTAGATAGTTCGCTTTATTTTGTGGGATGTTAATCTTGTTTGGATACTTTGGCTTTGTGGAGTTTGTTGTATTTGACTCATAACCTTGGTTTAGTGGTTATGATGTTAGAGAGACTTAGGTAGTGTGGCGAGACATACTTGGTAATTCTTATACCTAGTTTCTTGACATAAAGTGAACATAATTGATTAGTGGAATTATGTGTGTAGGTGTGAATTGCCTATGTTACTAAGGTTATAGAACTTGGTCTTGTTGTTTATACTTGGAAGTTTGACTTGAGCTCGAGGTTAGCATAGTCGGTATACTTTTCTAGTGTTGTGATGATTACATAAGAACCATGTTAGGCGAGAGTTGTTGCTAGTTTTGGAATCTCATTTGGGTATTCACTTTGCGGTAATGAGGATTAGTAGCCAGAGTTCTTGAGATATGATTATAAGTTGAGATCGATAGATGTTGAGTTGAGATTAGATGAGTTAGATGTTTTGGGTGGTTGTCTCGTAATTTGGAGATTGTCACCATCTATGCTTAAGGTTTCGAGAGTATAACAAGATCTCTTTGGGATGATAGAATGTGCAAAAGAACTTTTGAATTTGGATTTTTATTGAGGGTTTTACCGTTTGAGAAAATCATAATTGACACTAGTTGGATATGAGTATAGCTTTGTTAGAAGCGTTGACCTTGATCTCGTGGAGGTTGTTTGTAGTTGTTTGAGGATTTGGAGTGGTGAAATCACACTTATAGTGAAGTACCTTGTTTCATGGTATGACTTAGATGTAAAGTGGCGTAAGTTATTTTGAGGAAACCCTTAGAGGTAATGTGATTGTGAGATTTATTTTATTGGGAAGTTTTCGGAACCGTTTAGGATGATGTTGTCGTTTGTGGTTTGAGTATATGACGTTTCCGTGTTGTCTAGTTTCCCTTTTCTGTTTGACCATAAGCTTTACTGATCATACCTCTCTTCCTCACTCGTTGTACTTCCCTTTGAGTTTGATACTGGAGGCCTATAAAACTCTATGTTCTGTGACCTCCTTGTTGACCTTACCGTGACTTTTTACCCTTAAGAGTTCGTTATAGTCTTTTTGTTGGTTAAGTTTTGGGTTCCTTAGTGTACTTTGTAATTATGGTGTCTAAATCGCTTTTCATTTTATGCAATTTCTAACCATTTGAGTTACCATTTTGGATTCATTGTTAAAATTTTGTGCTACTTTGGCAAAATCTTACTTATTTTAAAGGTTCGAAAATGAAGGTTTGCTTGCAATTTGGTAGGTTCGTAGAAAAATTTGATTCTTTGTTGATGTTTAATGTTACATTTTCAAAAATTTGACTTCTTTTAGATTTTGAAAAACGGATCTTTTACTTTCAATCTGGCTTTTGCAAAAGAAAATATGAGTGGATTATCATTTTCATTTGGTTTTAACGTTGATAGGATGTTGGAACTCGTTATTGGAGACGTCTAATAACTTGTTCTATGCTTATCGGCGAATGACTTTGTATTTGAGCTTGTCTTTGACTTAGAAAGTTTGCGTTCTTGTGTGCACAACAAGAACTATTTCGTTCCATGGAAGATGACTTATACTTTTGAAACATCATTTTAAAAGTTTTTTTTGAAGAATTACTATGCCCATCCTTGTAAATGTTTTCATTGTCGATTTCAAAAGAAATCCGAATTTATCTTTATAACTTTTCATTTTTACTTTCAAGTTTCGAGGACGAAACTTTTTAAAAGGTGGGATGATTGTAACACCCGCGAATTTTCTGTTTTGGCATTTATAATTTAATTAGCCATTTTATTATTTTATTTATATTTTAAATCCGTTTTTATAAAATTGCGGCTTTACATGTATAATAATGTTAATATTAATAAAAATATCCGTCTTAAGTTTGTAGTAGGTTTAAAACGTATTTTAGTGGAAAATCGACTCAATTTAAGGTTTTGGGCTTAGGATGACCATCGGGCCTTTCTTTTATTTCTTCCCCTCCACCAATCCTACACTCAAAAACCCTATCTTCTTCCTTCTACTCTAAAATTTCAGCAACTTTCCTCAAAAACAAACATAAAACACCATTGTTACACAACTTCCACCTCCTTCACTAAAATGGCCACAAAACCTTCGTTTCTTATCGATTTTAAACGATTTTCGCGCCTATCTCTTCCTCTCCTCGCCCTCCATCTTCCTAGGTAAGAAAGATCTTGACTTTCCCTCACCCTTCCTGCTGTCCGTGACTTTTATGGCACGATTTTCAAGGTCTTACTTGGAAACTCGGTTCTTGAGCTTCCTTTTGGGCACCCGGTATGGCTTTAAGTCGGAATCTTGCATTTTGAAGAAATAATGAGGTAACGGTGATGGGTTACTCGGTATTATGTCATTTGTATGTTTATATGTTATGTTTTGTTGTTATAAGCTAGTAATTGTGATTCTTATGAGATTATTGTGTAGTTGCTTAAGATGGATTTATACAAGGTTTTACTTGCTTAAATTGAGTAAAGATGGTATCTTTGGCCTTCTTATGAGACAGATAATTAGATGTGGTTGTTGTTATATGTCACTAGTATCATTACTTGCTTAAAGTTTCAGTTTTGAGACGGTTCCATTTAGCTTGCTAAAGTTGCATTTTTGAGATATTTTGGGTGACCCGTGTTGGTCTGAAACCCGTCGTATCTGACTGGTGCGACTTCCAATGCTACTAAAAATATGACAGATGGATCAGCGTCGAAAAATTAGGTGGTTTAGCCACTTGAATCACTCGATTCGGAGTCCGTATGAGTAAATGGTGCCCGTTTTACCGTTTCAAGTTCTATAAATATATATATATCCTTTGTGTATGATGGTTGTTTATGCTTTTTATTCGTATCATGACCAAAGTTTTCCCTTGTTGACTCGTATATGCTTATAGGTAGCTCGGATTTTGGTTTGTTTACGTTTTGCCTCGTGTTCGGTATTAGTTAATTCATTTGTTATCGGTTATTTATAATTTGTTCAAGTAACATGTGAAAGAGAAATGAAACATTTATTCACCGACCGCTCATTATATTTTATAAATTGGGTTCACTATAATTTATATGGAGAATTTACATACTTCCTTCTTTTGGGCTTGTTATGTTTTAAATGTTGGACTTCACATGATTGCATGGTTGGACTTTGCATGATTAACTTGATGGATTTCCTATGACTTCAAGTATTGGGTTTTTATGACTTGTTTGATCGGCTCATAAATGAGTCGCTTGAGTTGGTCACATTTATTCTGTAGATTTCACATAACTTAAATTATTCATTATCGCTTGTTATATTTTATTTAACCTGCATGTTTAAATATGAAATGAAATATTTATTTTTGTGTTACAAGTATGAAAAGATTATTATAAATAATTACTTGTAAGAGTCGTACTCTTGTAGAAATGCCATGGTACTATCATATATGCTTGATTTACATTTACACCCTACTTGTGTTGTTCTGGCAAGTACGGGTTTGGCCTACTTGTGTTGTTCTGGCAAGTATGGCTTTGGCCACTTGTGCTGTGCTGGCAAGTGAGTCTTATCTTAGTCTTTCCGCCACTTTCGTTCTGTTCTGGCGATTGGGGTACTCGATCTCCATTAGTAGTCGAGTCTTGGGTGCATGCTATGCTGGCGCACGTCGAATCGGGATGTACACTCGAGAATCTGCAGATTTAGACTAGGGCCGTATTATTATCGTAGTCCTACCCGGGGAAATTATAGTCTAAGAGTAGTAAATGTCTTACATTATTTGGATGGCTAGTTTGGTCATATCTCCTTGAAATACGTGCTCGTGGCTAAGTGGCCGTGTCTGTTTCCTTGTCTTTCTTCTCCATTTATTTTATTGTTGCTTATGCCTTACTTACTTGTTTATTCCATTATTTCTTTTATCCTTGTTGGTTTAAACACGTATGATCCCATGTTTAGTTATAGGTCGATTCACTCATAACTTATCTAATATGATTATTTGTTCATGTTCTTTGTTATGTTCGTTTTGACATAATGTGGCTGGAAGAACCCTGAGTTACTCCCCACTGACTGTGGCTTTCATGTTTACATGAATGACAGGTTTGTGAAGATGCATTTGTGGGGTTTAGACGTGTGAGCTAGCGAGCACCTTGGACTAGTAGTCGTTTTACTAGGATTGCTTAGACTCACCTTTTATCATTTGTCATTCGAGGGATATAATTGTTGGAGCTTGTGTCCTCCACACATTAGTGTGATAACATTTGTAAATCTCTTACAGGTTCACAAGGGTATACTTCGTATTTTAATCAGTTGATTAACGATTACCTAATAACGGTTGGTTTGCTAGAAAGTTTGACGTTATTATCATACAGATGGCGGTGATCAACTGGTCCCTAAAGGTCACACCAATAGGATGTGTTTGAGAGATGTGGTTATACAAATATAATCACATTGATGCCTTATATGACTAAACAGTTAGTCAATGTGTTGATGAGACAATTATTTAATGAAGATTAAATAATATTAGTTGAGACGAATTAACTGTCAATTCGTAAATTGAATATAATAAGTTATATTTAATTAAATGTATGTAATGTTAGCTTGGACGAATTAATCTGTTAATTTGTAATTAAATGTAATCGGTTATATTTAATATTAACAAGATGAATGTGTCATAGTGGTAATAGTGAGGGTACTCAAACCAAGAGGTCATGGGTCCGATCCTCACTAGATGACAATTTACACATTTTATACATTTTTGGAATAACCGAAAAAAGAGATATTAACTCTCCTTATTTCGGTATGTGGGCCGAAAATAAGAAGAAAGAAAACCCATTCCTCTCTTCTTGTTTTTCACGGTTTAAGAGAGGGATTAGGTTAATTTTTCTAACCTAATTTTTTTATCTCACTTTTTTGCCTCTCATCTCTACGAAAAACACAAAAAACCTAAAGATTAGTTAGTTAATTTTTGGATCGATTCTAGCATAATTAAAGGGCATTTCTCATATCATCTTGGGTGCAACTGATAGGAGAATATCATTGCGATATTGTTCATAGGCCATATAAGCTAGGACCGAAGGTTATTTCGTCATCTCTTTACCTTTTTGTTTATGCAATTTATTTTATGACATGCTTTCATTGTGATAAATTCGTTATAGTCCTTAAATTTAAAGGGATGCATACTGATAAATCTCACAAGTGGTATCAGAGCCAAGGCTACGAATTTTGATTTTGATGATTTTTATAAAATTGTTTGTAAACAATATTTAGGGTTTGCGAAAAAAAAGGTAATAGGCTGGATTTTTTTTTTTAGCCGTGGAATTTTTTTTTTTTCATTTTCGTTACTGTTCACGGATGAACAGTACTTTAAAAAAAATATATATATATATATTTTCTGTTTTTTCTTTCGGTTTCTCCTGAAAAACCGATTAAAGTTTTTTACGGCTGTTTTTGTTTATGCCGTTGAAAAGCATCCGAGAAAAGAATTTTTTTGTTTTTTCCTATTACTGTTCACGTGGTTACTGTTCACAGTGGCCAGAATAAAAAAAAATTGTTTTGTTATGGTTTTTACAGAAAAACCGCAAGAAAAAAGATATAAAAACGGGTTGTTTTTGTTGTTTTGTCTATCCAGCCGAGAGAAAAAAAAAAAAAAAAAAAAAAAAAAAAAAAAAAAAAAAAATTGGTTTCTTTTACTGTTCACGTGCTGGACAGATTTAAAAAAAATAATTTTTTTTTGTTTTTTTTTCGGTTTTAGCTATAAAATCGAGAAAAGTTTTTTTGGGTTGTTTCGGTTTTTACCGAGATAAATTTTAAAGAAATTTTTTTTGGGTTTGTTGTGGCCAATTAATTATTATGAAGCGGTTCATAATTCATAGATACCTAATCATTTTAAAGCAGTTTAAAATTTTGACGGATTAAATTCATATTACAAGTTTAATATAAATTAAGATTGAAATTAATGTGATTAATTGAGGAATTGTCACTTAATTTGATAATTTAAATGGGTGGTTTGGATAAAATTAATCTACATAATTAAAGAATTATGTCTTGCATGTTTAATTTTTTTTAGTTGATGCATTTTATTTAGTTGAATGAATCGTTTGAATGGTTTAATTTACGTATTTTTGCAATCGGTTGTAATTTGTAATACTTAGTGTGGCCTTAGTCAAATTATGTTTTCGTAATGAAGTAAACATAATTTTTATGTAATTATGAGATATCGAATCTCCTTTATTTTTCTTTAGTTTTGGGTTTTTGAAATTAGAATGTAATAAATAGGTTTATTATGTAATTTTATTTATTGTAATTTCAAATAAGACTAAAGATGGAAGTTGGAGCTCACTCCCGCTACATGGATCAAGATGGAACATCAAGACAAGCTTCTCGGGTCCAAGGATGGATTCCAAACTTGTATTTATGTTCATTTTGATAGGATATGCCACACTAGGACTTTATTATTGTTTTTACGTTTTACTATTCTTATTATTTTTCATTCACATGCTAATTAATGCATCATATTCCGCCTAAACCAAAAAACCTACTACTAAAATGCATAAAAATTGACTCATATAGATTGTATGTTAGTTTTCATGGACATACAGATGTCACATAATTATTAAGCCATCACCTTAGTTTATTCATTCACGCATGCTAGATATTAGTTCACTTAAAATGAATTAAAATAAAGTTGATGGGATCTTCCTCTAAAACGGAAATTGAGATTAGTCTTTATAAGGGCAAACAACTATGAATCCCTTCTTCGTCGGTAGGCATAATATGACCCCTTCTACGTTGGGTAAGTAGTTTGTGTTGACTTAGTTTATCTCAACATTATAGTCCGAAGAGTTTCTCGTGATTATAATGGACTAAAGATAGAATTTACAGAAATTTATCGACCAAGAATTCTAAAGGTAGAATTAGCCAAGAGGTGGGCTTATCAATTTACAGAAATTGACTCTTGGGATCATTTATATAATTCTTGAGGAAGGTCAATTGTATAAATGCATGAGTCTTCGCGTTATAACAGTATTGCATTAGACTTAAAAATCAAATCGATGCATAGGCTTATTATTCAATTTTCTTTTCGCAGTGTAGAACACGTTAATTTTATCACAACAAATGGCTGGAAATAACGAAATCCCAATGCCAAGTGCCACACTTGATCGCGCGTCCTGGCCGAAAGTTTTTATGGACAACATGAATCAGTTCACACGTCCGAAAAATGACGGGTCCAACTTTGCGGATCGGGAGGCAAAGACTACGGAATGCTGCCATTGCGACGGTAAGCTCGGTACTTAATTGAGCCAATACCGGTAAACCCAAGCCCCAATGCAGGAGTCAACGAGTCACTCGCTTATAGTGATTTCGTTATGGAAGCGGGTGCGATAAAGAACGTACTCATCTTTGCAATGGAAACCAATTTGCAGAGACACTTCATTGCCCAAGGTGCAAACAAGATTTTCACCACGCTCACTAACGAATTCTCAATGGCACCGAGAATCGTTACTTATGAGCATACCTGTCGCTTCTTTGATGCGAAACTCCAAAAGGGTCAACCGGTTAGCCCACACATTCTTAACATGATTGAGAATGTCGAGAAATTGGAGGCACTTAGTTGCAAAATCAGTGAGAGCATTGTCATTGACCGAATGCTTCATTCTCTTCATGATGGTTTTGCCCTTTTCAGGGCGAACTACTACATGAATGACTTGAAAAAGAGTCCTCATGAGCTACACTCCCTTCTTGTACAGACCGAGAAGGATATGAAATTGAGTGGGAGCATGAAGCAGGATGTTCTCATGATTTCCAATAAAAGTAAAGGTAAGGGCAAGGCTCATGGCGACCTAGCTGTAGGTAAGCCAAAGTTCAAGAAGCCAGGAAACGGTAAGAGTGGGCCTGGTGAGACTAGTGGCTCACAGGGCAAGACAAAGAGCAAGGGCGGTGACATTGAGTGCCACCATTGTCACAAGACTGGACATTGGAGGAGGAACTGTCCCGTGTACCGTGAGGACATAAAAGCAGGCCGCGTCGTTCCTGTTGGTATGTCATCTTATATTCATATGATTGAGATAAACCATGCAAGTTTCGGAACTTGGGTACTTGATACTGGTTGTGGTTCTCATCTGTGTAATTATTTGCAGGACCTAAAGAACATCATGCCTCTCGAAAAGGGTGATGTGGACCTGCGAGTCTGGAATGGAGCACGAGTTGCTGCAGTCTCGAAGGGAACATACGTAATCCAACTCCCTAGTGATTTTGAGTTATTTTTATAACTGTTACTATGTACCCAGTTTATCTAAGAACATTATTTCAGTTTCCGTACTTGCTAAAGACGGTTTTCCATTTTCAATAAAGGATAATAGCTGTATTTTCTTTTTATGAAATGATTTATGGCAAAGCAGTTTCCATGAATGGAATTTACATCTTAGATCAAACCATGGAAGAATTACACATGAATAATAAGAAATTAAAGGTTGGTGACAAAGATCACACATGTCTATGGCATTGTCGAATGGGACACATAAATGAGAAACGCGTAAAGAAACTCGTCGATAATGGGACTATTCCCACATTCGAATTTTCTACATATGGCACGTGTGAATCATGTCTCATTGGCAATATGACTCGAATTTCCTTCAAAGGTGTTGGAATGCGCGCTAGTGACCTATTAGGACTCGTACATACTGATGTTTGTGGACCTATGTCAATTACCGCTAGAGATGGCTATAGATAATTTATCACTTTCACGGACGATTTGAGTAGATACGGATATGTCTACTTAATGAAGCATAAAAGTGAGTCCTTTGAGAAATTCAAGGAATACCAGAACAGGGTTCAGAACCAACTGGGTAGAAAGGTTATAGCACTCCGTTCAGATCGGGGTAGCGAATATCTTTCAAAGGAGTTTGATCAACACCTCAAAGACTGTGGAATCGTTCTACAGTTAACTCCACCTGGAACACCTCAATTAAATGGTGTGTCCGAACGGAGAAATCGAACCTTACTTGATATGGTTCGATCCATGATGAGTCACACGGTGGTGCCTGATTCATTATGGGGTTTTGCTCTTTTGTCAGTTGCTCTTATACTTAACCGAAGTCCGACTAAAGCTGTCGACAAGACTCCATATGAAATGTGGAAGGGAACGGTCCCTAACTTGTCCTTTATTCGGGTTTGGGGTTGCGAGGCTTATGTCAAGTGGAGACACGAGGATAAGCTCGGCCTGCGATCGGTCAAGACATACTTTATAGGTTATCCAAAAGGAACATTTGGTCATTACTTCTATTCGCCTACCGAACATCGAGTTTTTGTTGCGGCTAGTGCGACGTTCTTAGAGAAAGAATTTCTCGAGAACAAGACAAGTAATAGAACCTTCGAGCGTCGGAGATTCCAGAACCAACAACTGAGGAACAGATAGAGGAAGTTGTTCCTCCAACTGATGATACGGTTAATATTCCTGAGGAACCTAGGAGGTCGGGTAGAGTCTCTAATCCTCCGGACAGATACATTGGTATGGTCGAGGAGAATGACGTTTTACTCCTGGAGAGTAATGAACCCGCTACCTATAAAGGTGACATGACCTGTTCCGACTCAAAGCTATGGCTCGAAGCCATGCAATCCGAGATGGACTCCATGTATGAGAATAACGTATGAAATCTAGTTGATTTACCTAATAAGGTAAAACCTTTACAGTACAAATGGCTTTACAAAATAAAGCGTTCTGTAGACGCGCAACCAGATACCTATAAGACACGACTAATGGCAAAAGTTTTCACTCAAGTGCACGAATTGCATTATGATGAGATTTTTGCACCTGTAGTCATGCTACGTTCCATTCGAACAATCTTAGCGATTGCCGCCTTTCATGACTATGAAATTTGGCAAATGGATGTAAAAACCGCCTTCTTAAACGGTTATTTGGAGGAAGAGTTGTACATGGTGCAACCCGAAGGTTTCATAGATCCTGAACATCCTAAGAAAGTATGCAAGCTTAAGCGTTCCATTTATGGACTTAAGCAAGCTTCTCGGAGTTGGAATCATCGTTTCGACCAGGTGATAAAAGAGTATGGTTTTACTCGATCGGTCGAGGAACCATGCTTATATACCAAGTCGAGTGGGAGTAAGATTGTATTCTTGATATTGTATGTTGATGACATACTCTTGATTGGGAATGACATTCCTCTCCTATCTTCGGTTAAAGGATGGTTGAAGAACCATTTCCAGATGAAAGATCTGGGTGAGGCACAACGCATTTTGGGAATTCGTATCTACCGAGATAGATCACGACGCACGTTATCACTTAGTCAGGAGTCTTATTTGGATAAGATTCTTGAGAGGTTCAGCATGACCAACTCCAAGAAGGGGAACCTTCCAATGACGTCTGGGATGCAGTTGAGCAAGTCTCAGCCACCCACGACGCCTGAAGGGATTGAGCGCATGAGTCGTGTTCCTTATGCATCTGCAATAGGATCAATCATGTATGCCATGATATGCACACGTCTAGACGTGGCATATGCATTGAGTATGACGAGTCGGTACCAAAAGAATCTATGTGAAACACATTGGATAGTTGTTAAAAATATCCTCAAGTACCTACGGAGGACTAAGGATAGGGTATTGACTTATGGAGGAGATACTAAGCTATGCGCAATCGGTTACGCATATGCTAGCTTCCAAACAGATCGAGATGATTAGAAATCTCAGTCTAGATTCGTTGTTACTCTTAATGGTGCTGCGGTCAGTTGGAATAGTTCCAAACAGGAAGTTGTAGCAGATTCTACTACTGAGCCATTGAAATATGATAAGCATGGAGGGCATGTTATTTCCATGAGAATTAAACGTGTACCTGAGTTATAGTAGTTGATTATGAATTCGATACGTTATCTTTTTCATAAACTATTTATAACTTCATCGTTTTTATAATATTTTGTTTTTCATGTGGATTGAACGCCACAAAGTGAACTGAATTACATTATATTTGTTTTGGTCCGTAATCGCCAATGTGAGTTGATAACTCCGGCTATTATATTGTGCAGTCGATTGATGGTGGGTTCAACGAGCCATAAGTCAAATGGTTGACTAATCGATCACAGATGCGAGATTATAACGATACCTCGTAGGACAAATTTTTGTGACAACGTAATAGAGTCCTAAATGTTTAATAACATTCGGTGCCAGGTCATGGATAGGACATCCATTGTGTTCCTAGAGTCGATTCTTTTGACTATCGACTGTCTCTTGAGATTAAGGCAGTTTTTGGGTGACTTTGGTTTCTTTCTCACGGTCTGCCGTAACTGGAGGCTAAGTAGATTTTTTCTGGGTCATTTCATACTGTGCTTACATCTCCAGGATTCAAGTTGAGGAAAATATCCAACCCTTATCAGGTATAGTTATTTCTCAGGGCCACTCGAGGAGTTGTAACTGAAATGCATGGTCATGCTCGAATGTTGATTCGTTTATCAGTTAAGTTACTCTCTAGTCGGGGAAACCACTCTTGATGATGATCGCTTGTAAAATACGACCTTTGTGAATACGGATTTGCAAATTGTTTTACATTGAGTGGGAGAAATTTTAGGATATGAGAATCGCTTATCGCACATACACTTGTGAGGACAAGTGGGAGTTTGTTGGAGCTTGTGTCCTCCACAAATTAGTGTGATAACATTTGTAAATCTCTTACAGGTTCACAAGGGTATACTTCGTATTTTTAATCGCTTGATTAACGATTACCTAATAACGGTTGGCTTGCTAGAAAGTTTGACGTTATTATCATACAGATGGCGGTGATCAACTGGTCCCTAAAGGTCACACCTATAGGATGTGTTTGAGAGATGTGGTTATAGAAATATAATCACATTGATGCCTTATATGACTAAACAGTTAGTCAATGTGTTGATGAGACAATTATTTAATGAAGATTAAATAATATTAGTTGAGACGAATTAATCACAATTCGTAAATTGAATATAATAAGTTATATTTAATTAAATGTATGTAATGTTAGCTTGGACGAATTAATCTGTTAATTCGTAATTAAATGTAATCGGTTATATTTAATATCAACAAGATGAATGTGTCATAGTGGTAATAGTGAGGGTATTCAAACCAAGAGGTCATGGGTTCGATCCTCACTAGATGACAATTTACACATTTTATACATTTTTGGAATAACCGAAAAAAGAGATATTAACTCTCCTTATTTCGGTATGTGGGCCGAAAATAAGAAGAAAGAAAACCCATTCCTCTCTTCTTGTTTTTCACGGTTTAAGAGAGGGATTAGGTTAATTTTTCTAACCTAATTTTTTGATCTCACTTTTTTGCCTCTCATCTCTACGAAAAACACAAAAAACCTAAAGATTAATTAGTTAATTTTTGGATCGATTCTAGCATAATCAAAGAGCATTTCTCATATCATCTTAGGTGCAACTGATAGGAGAATATCATTGCGATATTATTCATAGGCTATATAAGCTAGGACCGAAGGTTATTTCGTCATCTCTTTTTACCTTTTTGTTTATGCAATTTATTTTATGACATGCTTTCATCATGATAAATTCGTTATAGTCCTTAAATTTAAAGGGATGCATACTGATAAATCCCACAATAATTCCCCTCACCTTGACTATCACGTTTGTATAATTTAATCTTTATTTCCGCAAATCTTTATTTGTGTTTTGGATTTTAATGAACCCGCGCTTTAAATTTTTAAAAGTTTCAAAAATTTCCTAATTTCCGCTTGAATTTATAAGTTATGTTTTCCGCATTATTGTGGGGGTTCACATTTCTTGCCTTGAATCCTCTATTGCTCATATACAATTGCTATTTCCTTGCTTATTATCCCTTTATTTGATGAATTAAAATTCTAATTTGATAATTTGGGAATTAGGGTTCTTCAAATATGGGTTTGATTTTTGCATTAAATTGAATAGAAATTGTGTTCTTATGCTTGGATTCTTCACTAATTGACATATAATTGCAATTCCCTTACTTTCTAGATGGTTTCTGTGTGTTTTTCGACCTAAAAATCGAATTTCTTCGACCTATATATGCTGAAAACGGGACTGTTTTGCTATAACAGTCGAGTTGTGATTTTATACTTGTATTCTTTGCAGGTAATGTCGACTAGTGGGCAAGGTAATAAAAGACCACGGGAGAGGCACGCTCCCGTTCATTAGCCTGAGGTGGTAGAGTCTTCCGAGGAGGAAGATGAGTTATCACCGATCGACGAATTCCCTTTTATTGAGTTTCGTGACAAAGAGCAGCGGGACAAGTTCGAGTTCTTGATGTCTAAAACTATGAATGCCACTCGGCCCTTGACCACATGACTGGGCGGTATTCTGATTTGGATTGCGGTGCCATTATCACTAGGATTGCTAGAGTGTTGTGGATTTTGAGGGGAATGACCCATATGAGCCGATGGATGACCATGAGCCGTTGGTAGATGATGACCACCTACGCTATGACATTTCTTACATTGATATTCGGGGTGGGAAGGATCATTACTGGAGAGTGTGTGGTCAGTCTTACATGCTTTTGCCTAGTGATCATTTGCCGGCTGTTGAGCCTCTTGAGGAGAGTACAGCTAGAGTGAGGATCGATGAGGGTGTTAACACCGCTTTGACTGAGCGGCGTTTGTGGGAACATATGGAGGTTGTTACTCTTGCTGCTCGGGGGCAATACACGGGTGTTTCTCCGAGCTACTACACCACACCTGGTGACGATAGTCGTGTTTTCCACCTTTATGGTGTGACCCCTGCTGAGTTTGGGCAGTTTAGTACCGACTATGGTGCCCTGGGTCGCCCCTTTTACACTCATATCCGTCCTCACCAGCCCACTAGTGTCTTTCCGGAGGATATGGGTGTTCCTTTGTCGCAGAGAGGGACAGGTGGCCAGTTTGGAGCTTCTACTTCTGCTGCAGCAGCTTCTCCCAGAGTTGGCCGTGCTAGGGGCCGTGGTAGGCGAGCTGGCCGTACTAGAGGGCGTGGGGGTCTGGTTCATGATCCCGAGTTGTTGGCTATGTATGCTGAGATTGATGGCTTTGATGAAGCCGACCTTGATGATGATGATGGTGGAGCGCAGTAGTGACAGTTGGTCACTATATCCCTCACTTTCCAGGTGGTTTGGGGGAGCCTTTTGCTACACAATTGGTACTATCTTTCTTTGTTTTTGTTTTATTGCATTTCTTATTTTCCCCTCTTCCCTTTGTTAGTAGTGTCCTATAGGTTGCTGGATTTTTCTGTGTGATTGCTATGTTGTAGGCGTCACAATGAGGACACTGTGACATTTAGGTTTGGGGGAGAGTATTTATTTATTGTTGTGTGTTTATTTATTGTTGTGTGTGAAAAAAACCAAACAAAAATTCATAAAAATTGAAAAAATTGAAAAAATTATAAATACAAAAACATGTTTTTATTTATTTTGAGTCGGGTCTTGGTGAGTTGTTTAGCAATGATGATAATTTGCTTTGTCTTTGCATTTGAATCCCGTTCAATTATCCATGTACATTGTTTTGACCCGTTAGCTATGATAAACAAAGCTCTTTACTCAAGTCTTGACCATCACAATATGCCTTCTGCCGAGTAAATTTGACTATATTTTGTTGGTAAACCACTTAAATTTATGAGGTCTTTAGAGCTTCCTAGGCCGGGAACATTAATAAACCGGTCTCATTTGTTATTTAGGCTAAAGAGTGTGGTCTCCTTGTGGAATATGTAATATCAAACTGCATAAGTGTGACATTAGTTTCTTAGCTTTTTGCGCGTTCATATGATTGAGTACATAAGGAAAGGCGGTTCTTAATGTTCAAATATGCCATACATTACCCAATTTTGTTAGCCCGATTGAACCATGTAGCCATTTTATATCCTATTTCTTAGCTACATTCCAGAATTTGCCTAACTTTTCGGGACAGTCGCAGTTGCTTTAGTCTTTTGTTGTTATAGCTACTTTGGTTGGGTTGGGACTTTTATTTCATGTGGGTAGTAACTATCTTTTTGTAGTAATTGTGTGATCTCCTATGTTGAAAAAAATATTATGAAGCAAAGAAAAAAATCAAAAATTCCGAAAAAAAAGAAGAAAAAAAAAATTGCTTCATCAAGTTTTGTTAGGAGATCGTGAGTGGTAATTACTAGAGTCTAATGCACTTTTGGAGAGTCTTTTCATTCTCTCATATGTTGTCAAAGTTGAGATGATTTCTCTAGTTGGATGGTTGTATTGTGTACTATTAGATTTGGCTATTGGTTTAGCGCTGCGACTACCGTCTTAGCCTCACATACCCATACGTGCTTTTGCACAAGCCACTTCTATACTCATGCCTCTTTACCACCATTCTGTCCTTGATACATGTACTTGGTCTGTAATGTGAATGCGCACCAGTTGGAGAATCTACTATCACATTAGATTGCATGCATGTTTCATAAGTTGAGTGAGTGTCTTTATTCTTTCTACCTTACATATATCTCACCCCCTATGAGTGCATGAGTGAAACCGCGAGAATCCAGCAGAATTGTCTCGCAAGGTTGAAAAGCATTTGGCTGAGTCTCGGTATCATGTCACATCTTGAGTAG
This sequence comes from Silene latifolia, assembly GCF_048544455.1. NCBI lineage: Eukaryota > Viridiplantae > Streptophyta > Magnoliopsida > Caryophyllales > Caryophyllaceae > Silene > Silene latifolia. The sequence goes on along the minus strand of NC_133527.1, from coordinate 175,474,141 downwards.
AGTTACGTTAATTTGTTACCCGTGCCTTTGAATTTTTTTTGTCGGCACAATTTTTGGTTATTACTTTGTTATAGATATGGATAGCTGGGATTTGTATGTGCCTAGACATTTGCTCTGAGTTATTCTTTCACCATTTGTATGTTTGTCTTTTGTATGGTTTGATTGCTTTGCTTGAGGACAAGCAAAGGATTGGTTTGGGGGAGTTTGATGTATCACTTTCTTATACACTTTTATAACTCCTTTAGTGATGATTCATTTACCGTTTTCGTGCCTTTTATGTCATTTATATGCCTTTTATAGTGAATTGTCGATACTGCCGCTATTTTGTGTTTTAATGCAGAAATGACGCATTACGAGGATAATCAAGTTGAGATGAGCATTGCGGATATGGCATAGTGGAATACACGAAGCATGACACGAGAAACGAGGTGGCTTGAGGATTAGAAGTGAAGAGGACGAGAACAAGCCATGTGAAGCTGGTTCCTCGATCGATTCCATTAAGGCGATATAAATATTAGCAAACTGATTATTACCACCTACCTGTGGATTCGATACCTGTCTTACTGCTAGCTACTTTGTTAGTAACTGAGATAGATTTATTTTGATATTGGTGATACGACTTTAGCTATATCAAATGTCAAGTAGTCACACAATGTAAACGTCACACTTGAGTCACGATAAGAGTAAGAATGATTATACAAATATAAACACGATAGAATGTCATATGTCACGGATAAACAAGATTATACCACAGAATCACTAATGTCACATTTATACTTATGGCTTACATCTCACCATAAGTACGGATGAGAACATCAATTCTGACGATCATATCGCAACTGGAGGGCTTATAGCTCACCTCTAGTATCTGATAGGACCAAGACTCTCACAACCGAACAATACAAGACATTATCAAGAATACGACTCTTCTTTTTTTGGGAAAATGTAAGCTTCTCATTAAAGATCATAAATCTCCAAATACAAACAATTTGAAGGCATAGTGATACTAACTTCCTTCATGACTTCACAAATGAATCTAACCAATTCTTAACATTAATCGATTGACACTTAGACTGAAATTTCTTAACTCTATTATAAACGTCAACCTGAACATATTTAACAAGTTGTTCAGGACGTAACACGGCCTAATCCACTCTGCATTTGTTCCTAGCCATCCACAAGTGATAAATCAACCCTGCATAAGTAACTATTTATAATAAATATTTCATTCTTGTGTTATCTTAATAAATATTCCACTTCATAATTTAACATGCCGGTTAAAATAAAATATAATAAGCGATAATGAATAATTTACATTGTATGGGATCACGGGATAAAGTGGAACCGACACAAATGACTCGCTCTTAGGCCCAAAAAATAAAATATGCGGAACCCAATGAGAGAAACATATAAGCCCAACACTTGATCATGTTAAGCCCAACAACAAGACTTATTAAACCCAACAAATGTGACATAATAAGCCCAAATAAATTAATATGTTAAGTTCGACATAAGAAGCATGTGAAATCCAAATAGTCTGACACAACAAGTCCAACAAAGAAATGTGGTGACCCCAAATGAGTACATATGACGAGCCCAAAAGGATAAATATGTAAATGGACGATATTTAATGAATTACATCATATATAATACGAGACGGATATTTAATCATTTCAAATATCCCGACTTTGCGCCAAGGAATCCTTAAATACGACTCAAGACCCCTTTTTGGACAGCACCTATACACGACTCAAGACCATTTGGGCAGCCCTATTCACGACTTGACAATCAGCTACCTATACCACCCATTCCAGCCACGCTTTTCACCCCAAAACCGCCACCAACCAAGCCACAACCAGCTCCAACAACCATCTAAACAAGACCGTCATGTGTAGACTAAGGTCAATCCGTGGACAACCCTCATTGCAGTCCCTCGACCGTGTCAAACCACCACTATTCCCTGCCCAAAACAGAGCCACAAAGCAGGCTACCAGACCCGCCAACACAGACTACACCGTGACACTTTGACACGATATTACGAGTGGAAACCAGACGAAGCTTTCCCAAAACGAGGACTAGAAGGTGATTTTGGACATGTAAAAGCAAGACAAAAACAGTCCAAAGATGTAGTATACATTCGTTCTCAAGACTGTCCCAAAACAGAGGAGTAAACAGTCCATTTCCCGCTTAATTTCGAGACGGGACTCAACAAGCTCAGGGTACTAACAGCCCACGCAAATCTATTCTAAGAAGACTAAGGGAGGGAATAAAACAGAAACAGTGATAGCACATAAACACGGGATACGCAGTGAACCCGACAACTCTCCCCCATACACGATTCCAGCTTGAAACGAGTTCAAGTTTCACAAACAGCCGCGCGAAATCACTACTAACACCATAAACTTAACCACAGGTAAGAGGAAAATAGAAAGGACTAAACTTTACGACACATAGAGGTGAAAAACGAGTAGGAAGGAAATGTCACGGTCCGAAACTTTGTGTCGTGGCGTGACGCGCACCCTTGTCTAAACACTCGACAAGAATGCAAGAGAGAGCATCAAGCACTAGTGTTTGTCAAGCACTAGTGCATTCGTAATCGGTCTCGGGTTGTGGGTGTCGGGATCCTAGTCTCGATCGACACACACGGGCTTGTTAGTGAAGTGAAGGCAAGAGTCGTTCACAAGAAAGCAACAACAAGCAATAAGAAGGCAACTTGGTGGAAAGTAGATTTTGATTGACTAGTACTCCCCAAAGAGGGAAATTTGATAGTTACATCCTGGTAACAGGAAACATTGAAATTACAAAACTAGTGTAGAATAGCGATATACCTATTCATGGAAAGAAAAGCTATGCTATTTATGCTAAATCAGGAAAGTATTTACTAAAAATATATAAAATAAAATGAAACTACATAGCATAAATAAATCTAATGGTTCGAAGTGTGCGGACGTCACACTCTCCCCCACCTAATCTGTCACTGTTACCTTAGCTTCTCGAATTTCGGAGTGGAAACGTCCAAAAAGGCACGAGCTACCCTTCGGGCTTCAAGCTTGACAACTAGAAAGAAGGAGGAAGAGAATGGTATAAAGATTATGAAATTTGGTTGAGAAACGGTGGAGGGATCTGAGCTTGAAGTCGACTAAAATGGCGTACGGTCTCTGTTTGTTTTGTTGTTGTTCCTGTTGTCTGTTTCGAAGGGAAAGAAGAAGACGCTGGAGGGAGAGTATGAAGGGGGAGGTGGGACACGGTGCAATCAACAATAATATATACGTTGTATAATAATAATAATAATATATAATGATGTATATAAAAGTAGAGTGTGGGGTGAGTAGGTGGTATGTGCTGTCGATATTTGATTGGTCCGAGTTTAGTCAAGATTCCCAATTGAAATGCGATGGTCTATGTTAGACGGAAATTAAGACGGGAATTATTATTATTAGCGCCACTATTATTGTCCGACCAATATATATATATATATATATATATATATATATATAGTAATAAGATCATCTAAGTCCATGTCTTACACTTGAGTCCATGAGTTCTATTGTCATCCCTTAGATCATGTTATTGAATGGCGGGCTTCAAGCTTGACAACTAGAAAGAAGGAGGAAGAGAATGGTATAAAGATTATGAAATTTGGTTGAGAAACGGTGGAGGGATCTGAGCTTGAAGTCGACTAAAATGGCGTACGGTCTCTGTTTGTTTTGTTGTTGTTCCTGTTGTCTGTTTCGAAGGGAAAGAAGAAGACGCTGGAGGGAGAGTATGAAGGGGGAGGTGGGACACGGTGCAATCAACAATAATATATACGTTGTATAATAATAATAATAATATATAATGATGTATATAAAAGTAGAGTGTGGGGTGAGTAGGTGGTATGTGCTGTCGATATTTGATTGGTCCGAGTTTAGTCAAGATTCCCAATTGAAATGCGATGGTCTATGTTAGACGGAAATTAAGACGGGAATTATTATTATTAGCGCCACTATTATTGTCCGACCAATATATATATATATATATATATATATATATATATATATATATATATATATATATATATATATAGTAATAAGATCATCTAAGTCCATGTCTTACACTTGAGTCCATGAGTTCTATTGTCATCCCTTAGATCATGTTATTGAATGGCTTAGATTAAAAGTAAAAAGCAACTAATAATATTATTCTAATGGCTAAAATAATTACCTCTCTCCTCCTACCACTCATAGGGTATTAGCATGCATGCAGCTTGTCAATCAAAACATCACTCACACACGTCCTAAAAACTTCCCCCCACTTTCCATCTCTCTATTATTCAAAATTAATTTTCCCCCAAAACATTTCCCCCAAATAAAACCACATTCATTTCAACTGCTTAAGACGAAACTGCTATAAAAATCCCCCAATTTTATCGCTTTTTTGTTACCTTATTATCGTTTTTTTCTCCATTTTCTTTGCTCACTTGCAAACTGTCATTGTCGTCCTTTCAATCACTTTAGAAGGTAATTTTTTTGGGGGGTTTTAGAGTTTTATGATTTTTTTCTAGGTTTTTAGAGTTTTATTATTTGTTCTCTTCATTTATTTAGACGTTTTTTTTAATTTATTGGACATTGTTATGTTATTGGACTGTATTTGATCACTGTACTTTGTCACCATTGTTGATGTACTGTTCTATTTGATCACTGTTTTTGGTTTCTTCATTTTGATTAGCCAGTTATTTTTAGCACATTTAGGACATGTAGGACAGTTATTTTTTATCACTGTATTTTGTCAACTAACGTTTTGAGCATATATGTTCATATTCATTAAGATTAGTCATATTTTTTTGAAAAATCCTACTTTTGTTGCTAACAATTACTCTTTCTTTGTTAAAATTACAGTTTATCCATTTTTTTTGGAGAAATCCCACTTTTGATTACCCTTTTGTTAGAATTACACTTTTGTTGCTAAAATAACACTTTATGCTGCTACAATTACACTTTTCTTTGCTAAAATGACACTGTAGTCTGTTAAAATAACACTTTATCTTGTTAGAATTACACTTTTGTCATAAAAATCACACTCTTTTTCTCGTAAAAATGTCATTGTTGCTTGTTAAAATAACACTGTATTTTGTTAGAATTACACTTTTGTAAGCTAGAATAACACTTTATTCTGCTACAAATCCCACTTTTGATTACCCTTTTGTTAGAATCACACTTTTGTTGCTAAAATAACACTTTATGCTGTTACAATTAGACTTTTTTTTGCTAAAATTACACTCGCTGTTCTGTAAAAATAACACTTTATCTTGTTAGAATTACACTTTTGTCACTAAAATCACACTCGTTTTCTGTTAAAATGTCATCATTTGCTGTTAAAATAACACTTTATTTTGTTAGAATTACACTTTCCTCTGCTACAATTACACTTTTGTTTGTTAAAATAACACTTTGTCTTTGCTACAATCACACTTTTTTTTTTTGAGAGTTTTCTCATTTGCCTGTTAAAATAACACTTTATTTTATTAGAATTACACTTGTGGTCGCTATAATTACACTTTATCTTTCACAATTTTAACTTTTCTTTTTGTCTTATTTTTTTTGTATGTAACAATTAATTTTGAGTAATGTTAACGGATGTCGTGGAAATGAGGGTAAATCAGGCAAGTCCAAAAAAGCAAAGGTGCTTGTTAAGTTGAGTAAGGAGCTTGTTGTTGCCAAACCAGCCAAACCAAATAAAACCGGATACGAAGAAAATAGCAAAGGTGGTGTGAAGTGCCTACTAAGGCAAACCGGTTGAGCTAGTTGAAAAGCTTAATGATGCACAATGAGATGCGGTACGGAGGATCGGTTTCGGTGGTATTCTGGAGCTTAAGCTTAAAACATATCCGATGGGTCATGTTAAAGATTTTCTCAAAGCATTCAAGATGATGAATCGTATATTTTTCGTGCCAAGGATAAGGAGTTCATGGTCACCAAGCATGACGTGTATGACTGTTTTATGTTACCACTTGGTCCTAAAACTCTTGATCTAGTACCTACGGGCCGCCAAAAGGATTCTCAAGCGCCGGAGAACAAGCAATTGAAAGATAAATGGCGAAAAGCGTACAACATAAAAGGGGTTAACGAAGGCATTAATTTAGGAATTGTCTTCCAAGATATTTTAAAAAAAAAAAATACAAAAAGGAGGTCCGCACTCGCAGTCGTTTGTTCGCTCGCAATGTCATCATTCCTAACTCCAACATCATACAAGTGGGGTTGACTTCAAGCTTTTGAGAGTCATTGAAGATGTGGACTCGATTACGCAGCACGATTGGTGTACTTATGTGTCTTTGGAAAATTTGGTGAAGGTCATGCAGATATCGGTGAAAATAAATGACGCCGTTGGGGTGTATCCCCTTCTTAATGATTACGTACTTTCAACGTTTCGATTTCCGTGGTAAGAGTTATCGCCACAGTCTGCCTCTCATTAAGCACTGGGACCGGCAGACGCTTTCTGACAGACTACATGGTGAGCTTGACAAGAACCGTTTGGGTCGGCTAACTTGGTCCTTGGTCAAGTATCCTCGGTGCCTTCAAAAAGAACTGTTAAGCATTGGTGGGGTGCCTAATGACAGCCAAGTGTTGGCCATTGGAAATGTGGTTAGTGATGCGGCATTACAAGTGACTTCAACTTCGACAGAAGAAGTTCATCGAGATTGAACTCCCTTCTGGTGTTGATGATGACGAGGAGTTGAAAGCTCGGGCTGTAGATGTAAGTGCTATTTGTTTATTTGACAAGGCTAATTTTAATGTTTAAAAGTTACTTTTTCTTTCACTACAATTACACTACATTTGTAATTGCGATATTAATCAGTAATTGCTTAAATTACAAGGTTGTCAGTTAAAATTATACTTTTTAAAGTTAAAATTATACTTTTGTATGTTACAATCACACTTTTGTCCTTTAAAATTATACTTTTTAAAGTTAATATTTTACTATTGTAGCTTACAATTACACTTTCGTCCGTTAGAATTATACTTTTTGACCTTAGAATTACAAATTGTTAAGGTTAAAATTATACTTTTGAATGAACACTTTTGACTGAACAATTGTCCAATTATCTGTATTTTAATGTAGGATGTGCATGAGCTTTACTTGAAGATGCAAAGGAATGCTACTCTGTCTTCTATTCATGGTATGCGATGCACCATTGACGCTCAAAAGGTTAACAGGAGGGATGAACCATTCTAGTGACCTTGTCGCTACACAATGCACGCAATCATTCTTTCAAAGCCAAAGGATGAAGGATTATCTTTGTGGAAATGCAGGAGATAGTCGAACGAATAAATCATTCCCAAATCGCACATGTTCTCGCAACAAAGTCCAGGTGATCGTATCATAATGATGAGGTAGATGACGACGGGATGCGAGCGAAGATGTTGGTGAAGATAATGAAGAGGAGGACAATGGTGATGAGGACGAGGGAGATGACGAGGATGGTGATAATGTTGACGATGAGGAGGATGGTGATGATATGGAGGAGGATGGATCCGATAATGAGAAAGAGGTGATCAGAGATGTTGGTACTGCACCGTGAAGGCACGGTGGCCGCCTCAATTGTTTCGGATGAAGCAGCTAGTGAGAAAGCACTGGAGGTGTCTACACAACAGATAATGGAGGCCGTGCAATTTTACAGGCTCTACTGACTTTGCGGACTCGCTAACGAGACGAGTACGAAGGACACCGACGTGGATGTTGGTAGTACTTGTGAGATTTCCGTTATTTACGTAAGGAGGAAGGTAGATAGAAAGCGATGGTCATTAAAGAACCACCAAAATTTGACCGGGAAATTCTCGAAGATATATATTCAAAAGAAGAGCTTGATGAGGCCGAGAAGAAGTTCTATGCGAATGCTTGCACTGCAAAGGAAGAAGAGCAGACGATGGATATGGACGTGCATGTGGCCGGGGATATTGAGATAGCGACAATAAAAATGAGGACGATGGGCCCACCGACGCCGATCCACCCGTCACTCAATCGCCGATTTCGTCATGCGGAGATTATTGAAGGCATCGCCGAGCGTAAATGCCGGCCAGAGAAGACCATGGAATTGGAGAGGTAAGAGAATTGGTGAATGTGGCCTCCGACGCTACGGGAGCGGTTGTGCATGTGAGTGAAGTTCTGAATGCCGAGGCGGACAAGGATGATGACAAGATTGGGAAGGGTAATGCTGAACCTGGTCTCCAATGTTCAAGTTCAATAGTGTTTTCTGCAACACTAGACGATGTTGTACAAGTGGATTCTAAATCTTTGGAATTTAGTGGGCCTGATGCCGGGGAGCCTGAGAAGGCGGATAATGCTTTGGCGGAAGTTCAGAACACAGAAGTTGCCCCCCTGCCACTCAGTTCCTATTCTCTACTGCTGAGATATGTGATGCAGAGCGCGCAGCCGAACAACATTATGAAGAGGGTGCAGGAAACGGCGGAGGCGCAACCACTGACGAGCGGTTGTTAAAGGGAAACGAGCAGCCGGAATATGTATATGCGTTGCAGGCAAAGGAATTTATGGACGTAGAATGGACAAGTATCAGATATTCTTCTTGCGGACGTAAACGCATTGCCCCAGGAGCACCCAATATCTGTGCATGCTGAAAATGAGGAAGGTTGGAATAATGATGAGCCAAATTTGGATATAAGTTCTCAGACAGTGGTAGAGAAGGTGTTGGATGGGGCTGCACTGAAGGATCACGGAGGTAATGCCGTGGAGGAAGTTATTTAGTTAGAATTACATTTTTCTCTTTTAAAGTTACACTTTTGTTATTTACAGTAACACTTTTTTGGCTTAGAATGACACTTTTCTCTGCTGCAATTAGACAATTGTTAGTTAAAATCACACTTTATTCAGTTAGAATTACAATTTTCTCACCTAAAACTACACTTTTTTAAGTTAAAATTATACTTTTGTAGCTTACAATTACACTTTTGTCTTCTAGAATTAGACTATTTTTAGTTAAAATTACACTTATTTGTGATAAAATAACACTCTATTTTGTTTGAATTATAATTTTGTCTACTAAATTATACTTTCTTCTCTCGCCACGCTTACATTTACTTACCGATGATGAAATAACACTATTTTTATTACGATGCGGCATTGAGGATGTTGCTTGGAAGTCTTCGGAAGGGACTATCGAGAGAAGAGAGGTAACAAATGACGTAGTACCGCAGGCAAAGAACGCCGACATTCCTATCCCTGGTCCCGTCGTCCCTCACGGTGATCTGAGCTACCATCCTTTTTTACTTCACTCGAGTGAGCCCTTACCATGCATGGATCACGTCATTGAGAACCTTGGGTGTTCTATTGATTGTGGGGCACCTAATCCCGATTCGTGCTTTGCGACGAGAAACCTAGCATTCATCGAGCTCCTAGTGCCAATGTTCAAGGATGAGAAATTTGTGATTGACTATGCGTTCAATCGATCGACGCGTTTAACGAGTTGTAAGTGTATTATTCTTTACAAGAGGCCCTTAACATTCCTAATTATATATATATTTGATGGCTAATTACATTTTTTTGTTATAGGGAACGATTGGTCCAATTCAAATGAGTTTTATTTCATTACCCGGGAAGATATTGCAACTTTGAACCCTCGCGAGCAAATCATGACAAGTGTTATTGATGGTTGGTGCTTGCTACTCAACCACATCATGAAACCTTCGGACATATCCCGTTCTTTCTTTGGACTAAGTCACACTGTAAGTTAAAATGTTACCTTTGTGTGTTAAAATTACACATTTGTCCGTTAGAATTATACTTTTTAAAGTTAAAAAGTTGGTTTTGTATGTTAAAATTGCACATTTGTCCGTTAAAATGATACTTTTTGCCGTTAGAATTACACTTTTGATTGTTTAAATTATACTTTTAACATCTCCCTTCTGAGTTTATTCTAACACTTTTTTTGGTTAAAGGTTCACTTTATTTTTATAAAATAGCTCTTTTAATTATCTGTTCACGCATTTAACACTTTTCAAATTAAAGGACCCCGCAAGGTATATTTGGAACGCTCAAAAGCTTGGGAAAGTGTTGAAAAAAGACGAAGACATTTATGGTGGGTGGGATGCCTGGCTGAAACTGTCGTGCACCATTCCAGCTTGATACGGACATGGTAGGTAACAAAACATGTAATCTTGTCTCATGGTTTTTAAGTTTTCCTTGTTCGATCTTAGCGACACACGGTGCGCATCTTTCGCCCGTGTTATCTGGCGACGGTGATCACTACAGCTGCGTGTGCATCAACTTTCTCACCGAGCAGATTGACTACCTCGACAACCGCAAGTACGATGACCCAATAGAAACGCTCCCTTACGGAGGGATAGCGCGTATTTCGGTAAGTGTCCGATATCCGTAAGTCAACCAATTTATATGGGTCGTACTACGTTAACACACCGACGTTTTTTCATGTTCAGCAAATATAATGGGAAGTATTTGGTGTCCAAAGGGTCATGTCTAAGGGGGCAAAGGTCGGCGGGTTCAAGATTGTCAACATTGAGTTCACCGGCAAGGTCAAGGGTATTCGAGAAATGACTGTGGCGTTTTCATGATGCTACATATGATGTTCTACCGCGGAAGCCCTTTTCAATGTGACCTCGGGAAAGAGGATGATATGAGTTTGTACCGTGCTGAGATTGCCGCAACACTCGTCCTCTGTGACATTAACAAAGATCGAGAAGATATCCCGACGAGGGTTGGTTTTTTCAAAACGATCACTGGACATCCGTTGACAAGAAAGTTGAATGCTGTTAAGAGGAAAACAGATGGTGACATAGGGCCGGAGTCCACAAAACGTGCTCGCGTAACTGAATTTGAAGAGCCCGTTATGGAGGCGACGCCTGTTGCCATGCGCATTCCATCTGTTAAAGCGCTATCCTCTGTTAAGAGCCATCCCCGTGGAAAGGGGGACGGGTTGGGCTGCTCTCTCGACTGTGGTAGAGGTGGTCTCAACACAAATGTGGTGTCGAAGCTGCTCCGGGGCAACCAAGCGTTAATAAAGGATATTAAAAATAGGAGGAAGCATGTTGCCGACTATTGCTTGTTAGATGACCACACTTATGACGAACGGTCTGTCAATCTGGCTTAATTAACTACTTCTTTAATCAAGGATACTCAGTTTTTTTTTCACATTTATTTTACTTTAATTAACGACTTCTTTAATATTACGGAGTGCAGTGAACAGCTGGTCTGGTACACCCGTCACGCAACGCTTCGGAGAAAAGACATTATGTCCTTGATGCCTGAAAACCTTATGTCGTTAAATGTGATCGAGTGCTAGTCGATTTTGATGAACCATTTGGAGAAGGAGGAATATGGCGACCAAATGAGGATGTCATTCTTTGGTATACGTCACATGGTAATTCCATTTATCATTGCATAATATTTATGTCCACTTCTATTACACCTTTGTTACTTAGAATGACACTTTTCTTAATTACAGTGTTATTATGTGAATGTTTCACTTTAGTTCTTTTAATCCACAAAAGTGTCATTCTAACCGTGTGAAGTGTAATTTTAAAGGACAATAGTGTAATTTTGGGTGACAATGTAACCACATTAATCATGTTCACTATTGCCTTTTCAAGGATTTCTATCATTGCGTATGCTCGGGACGTTTGAGCAACCAGGCACACAATCGACAAAGAACTATGACGACTGCACGATCCGGGACACCTTCATCGTCGACAAAGAGCGTACGTTAACTTGAAAACAGACTTGCTATTTGTCCCGTTCTGCATTGACGACCATTTTGCATGCGTATGTATCAATCACAAATCAAATACAATCGACTTGCTTTGACGGGCAAAGGCATTCGACTTGAAAAAGTCGCAATTTGGCAAAGCAGCGCGTTTAATTGTAAGTTATTGTCGATCGCTTTCTTCCGAATGCTATCTTTTTTGTTCAATCAGTTTTTATAAGGTAATTATGTACATTTGCGGTCTAGCGCGGTGAGTGATTATTTAGAATCACGGGATAAGGACAAGAAGAACACTAGGGCACGGAAATTCCTAATTATGTGTTGCGCCGATACCTTTCAAATGGGATGTCACCAACTCTCAACCAACCGTAGTCGGGTCCTTTCACCATGATGGCGATGCTCTTATACGAGGGTCTTCCTTTTGAGCATGAAGACCTCGAGAAGAAGAAATCACGGCGCTATTTGGTGATCCACCGGTAGCTGCGCCCTCGTTCGCGCATATGAACATTTTGCGCGAAGGTGTGCTCGAGAAGGTCAAAGCTTTTGTTAGCACGAAGGACAAACGTGGAAGGTATTACAACGAGCGTAGACAAACCCCGTGCCAATGTGAAAAAATAACAACCTTAATTTAGTAGTTCTGTTTTTGTGGGAATATTCCCTTGGCTATGTAAACACTTATTTCATACTTGGTATTATTTGCAGATGTTAGCAACCTTAATGTAGACAGTTAGTTTTTGTGTAAATAATCTTACAACATTCTATAAAAGAATGTCTTGTCCTCTCAAGCAAGATGCAGCCACAATCGTCTTTCAATGTATCTACTTCAACAATATAGAGTAATATGTTAGTTAAATCGATCGAAGAAAGTGTGACTTTGTAATACACAAAAGTGTAATTCTAACCGTCGAAGTGTAATTCTAACAGGCCATAGCAAAGGATGAGATAGACCTTACATTACATAAAATATAAATGTAATTTTAAAAGGCAAAAGTGTCATTTTAGTAGTTTTATTTATGAAAAGATAGTAATGTTGTTTTACCTATCTGAAAGATGGTGCAATAATAACTATGTGTACTTTGAAGAACATAATTTGTCATAATAGTCAAGAGTGAAAATTTCAACGTTCTGAATTTGCACATTATAACTGTGTCGTCTAATAAAAAATACTTCATCAAAATACATTGTAATACCAACGGCGACTAGTTGTCTTCCTGGCAGTTTGATGTCTAAACACAATACGAAACATCATGTTGTACCTCGTATTTTGTGTAGACATCCCAAAAAATTGTACTACTTATTACGTATTAAATTGATTATTCTAAGATGCCTTGTTCTTCTTCTTCTTCGTCTTCTTCTCCTTCTTCTTCGTCTTCTCCATCTTCTTCTTCTTCCGACGAGGTTTCTGATGATTGCGACACTGGCGGGTGCTCTGTGAATGGGTTAGGGCAGTTCCTTTTGTCATAGTTAGCTAATCGCTTGCAATTTTTACACATACGTTTTGGCTTCCTTGCTAAAGCAACTGCTTTTTCCTTCTTCGACAACATTCTCTTTCCGCTCCCTTTGTTCTTGGATTTCTTGGGCGGCAAAATGGTTATCTCCTCACTAGGAGAACATCCAAGAATTTTCTCCAACTGTTGTCGTTTATTCAATGGTGATCCTAATGGTGAGAGTTTCTCCTTAAACTGTCTAATTAGACTAGAGAAGTTCTCGACATCATTCTTCAATTTGCCCATGAGCAACCCAACTGTCTGATGAATCTCCGACCACATTACTGACATCGCAATCTGTTTTCCATCTATTATATCAACGTCCTCAGTTGCTTCACCATTATAATCGAACATTTTAGACAACCTTGCATCTTTACACCATCTTTTAACAATACATTGTTCTGGAATAATCTTCACTCCGTTTGATGAGTAAATCCATATGACATGCCGACAAATAATGCCTTTCCTCTCAAGCATTCTGCAGCTACAAGTGGCTTTCAATGTATCTAGTTCAACAATATAGAGTAATACGTTAGTTAAATCAGTCAGATGAAAGTGTGACTGTAATACACAAAAGTAGCATTTTAATCAATAAAAGTGTGATTGTAACGGATAAAAGTATAACTTTAATCAATTTGTAATTTTAACTACCCAAAGTGTAATACTAATCAATAAAAGTGTAATTTTAACGGATTAAAGTATAACTTTAGCAACCCAAAGTATTATTTTAACAACCCAACGTATAATTCTAACAACCCTAGGTGTAAATCTAATCAACAAAAGTATAATTTTAACGGATAAAAGTATAATTTTAGTAAACAAATGCTACGAAATGATACCTGGGCGTATGTGACCTCATAATTTCTCTCCCCAAGTTTGCATCTCTTACAGTGGTCACTTCTAAAGAGCCACACTCAGTGAATCCTCTACTTTTACAAGTACCAATTGAGCACTTGCCCTCTTCTTTAAATTCCTCGAATACTTTATGACCGTACACTTCCCCCCGTGCACTTCAATAGCTAGATGCGTTGATATTTCAGGGAAACTGTGTCATTACGTTGTCAATCTGTTTCGTGTGTCTTTGCTGGTCCATCGCAATGTCAAAAACGCATCGTAAACTCAACTAATGTTCCCGACTTACTCTCAAATCTCTTAAAAAAACTATTTTCGCTCTCTGATCTTTGGGTTGTCCTCATAACACCTCCCATATCTAGGTCCCTACAATGAGCCATAACCCACTGCTTCCTTTTAGCGTACATTTCTTGGAACCAGTCAATGTTATTAACATTGTGTTCCCTGCCAATTTCTTCCCATTTTGCATCGAACTCTGCCGCTTCAATGTCTTCATCCCATATTATGGCATTCAATTTCTTTAGAAACACTGAATAATCATCTCTCGCCATTCCATACTTGCTTGGAACCTTGTTCATGATATGCCACATACAATAGCGGTGGCGCGCTGTCTTGAACACCAATGGCACCGCTTTAAGAATACCAGCATCCTGATCGGTGATAATGTACTTAGGCTCTTTGCCACCCATCGCACCCAGAAAACGGGTGAACACCCATTTAAACGAGTCTGCATCTTCATGAGAGACAAGCGCTCCACAGAAAGTGGCTGACCGTTTATGATTATCAACCCCCGTGAAAGGTGTGAATGACATGTCATACTTATTGGTGGAATACGTCGGGTCGAATGACACTGCATCCCCAAAAACTGAGTAGTTCCTTCTAGCGATCCCGTCGGCCCATATAGCTTTACTAAGGCTACCGTCAGAATCAACATCATAGTCAAAGAAGAACCCTGGTCTAGTAAATGTGACCAATTCCTTAAAGTGGTCCACGAACATCTGACCGTCCCGTTCATGAATGTAGCATTTCACATCCCTGTGAAAGTTCTTAAAAGAATTCAAACTAGCACCGATGTTTTCAAACCCATTAACATGTTCCTTCAGAATTTTGTAAGTCTTCGTAGCTCCTATCTTCAGCTGTTGATTATTGACAATCTTTTAGATGTACGGATTTTAATCATCAAAAACATAATTAAAACATATACAAATACATAAGTTCAAATAAAGAAAAGTGTTGTTTTAACAATAGAAAATGTAATTGTAGACTCAAAAAGTGTCATTTTAGATGACAAAAGTGTAATTCTAACAAAATAAAGTGAAATTATAACATAAACAAGTGTAATTTTAATCAAGAAAAGTGTAATTCCAATCAACTCAGCCTTGAATTATAAAGGATTATCATTTTGTGATAGTCTGTTATGTTGCATGCCAACTTTTGAAACTCTCTATCTCTGGCTGATAGAGAAAACAGATACAAATGTATAAGTTCAAAAAAATAAAAGTGTTCTTTTAACAAGAAAAAATGTAATTGTAGACGCAAAAAGTGTCATTTTAGTTGACAAAAGTGTAATTCTAACAAATTAAAGTGAAATTATAACATAAACAAGTGTAATTTTAATCAAGACTATTGTAATTTTAATTAACTCACCCTTGAATTATAAAGGATTATCATTTTGTGATAGTCTGTTATGTTGCATGCCAACTTTTGTAACTCTCTATCTCTGGCTGATACGAGTTCATGGTTGTGCCCACTTGTGGAATCACAATTCGTAATTCCCCTTCATCAAGAACAGCCTAATCCTCGCTTTGCAACCAACACGCCTGACTTTGTGTCTCCTACCTGAGTCCTGGCCGCCACTACACTCCAATTGTCCCTTCTGTTTGAACCCCTCCCGGTTGCAAACCAACAGTTTAGATTTGATCTCCCCTCCACGCCATCTCTTAGTCGTGTACTTACGCACATCAAAACCACAAGCAACAAAGATAAATTCTATAAAATGTCACTGCTTCCTCTATTTCCAGAATTCCGACCAACATAGGGGTGAACTTAGCTTCAACATCTTTGCAAAATTCTTCTTCGTTCGGCTTTCGTTTTCCATTGTGCTCAATATTATCTGACAATAGCGTAATTATTATCAATTGTTTTCATAACAACTTAAAGTAACCCATATATTTGTTCAAATTATATATTTCTTAAAATTACACTTTTCGTAGTTATAATTACACTTTTTCCTGTTAGAATTATACTTTCTACTATTACAATTCTAGTTTATAAACTTGCAGCTTTTCTGTTACAATCAACCCTTTGGTTGTTAAAATTACACTTTTCTGTGTTACAATTATACTTGTTTCTATTAGAATTACAGTTTGAAAACTTACAGAAATTGTCTTTTGCAATCACACTTTTACTAGTAAGAATTAATGTTTACAAATTTAGAACTTTTGCCTGTTATAATAACAATTTAACCTGTTAAAATTACAGTCCAATCTGTTAGAATTATACTTTTTATTATTACTGTTCCGGGTGTAATTCCAGAGCAGATATTTGTTACCACTCGTAGCTTGTAGAACGATGTCTTTGCTTGAATCCTCCTTCGATCTCTCCTGAAACCATGAACAAACTGAGGGCTCGGCTTTGGCCGAGCGTACTCACTCCGACGCTCAAGTCAGTAAACTTAGAGAGGTAAGTTGTTGTTACTTGACTAAACGTGTATTGTAGAGAGATAAGGGAGATATTACCAGATGAATAGTGGTTCTTGGGTTAATTTATGGATCCTTTCCTCAATGAAGGTTGAGGAGTATTTATAGACTTTCACCTTTTGTCACGTAGTGGCCAAGTGGCCAAGTGGCTGGCAGGTGGAAAGACCGTCTTACCCTCGGCCGATGGACCTATGGCAGGCTGGCCGAGGGGTCTTGGATATGAGTACGCGGATATGTGCCCCGGCTGGCGGGTTGCCCGGCCGAGACCCAGGTGACAGGCCGATGGGCTTCATCGGCTAGACTGTCTAAGTCGTTGACTTTGCTGTGGATACCCTTGACCTCGCTTAATATGTTGACTTGGTCAGTGGTGCAGAATATGCCCCATCAATTTGCCCCCAGCGTAGTCTATGCCGTGGTATGGGCTCCGATGTATGTTGAGCGTATATTCTGCGCAAGTATTTTTGCAAAATTTTTGGTATCGGCTTCTTCTGATGCATCGGCGTGGTATCGGCTTCTTCTGATGCATCGGCGTGGTTCTTGTTAGGCCGTACCATATCCCCCCTCCACATGGATGCGTAAAGGGCATCCGATGTGGAAAAGAATATGACGCTGGCCGAGATCAGGGCTGAGAGTGCCGGTTGTTTTTGATTGCCCCCGGCCGGTGCTTCCTAGCTTGGTTGGTTATGTGGCCGGCAGAGACCAGATACCTAGGAATTTGTTGAGGAAGATGAATAGGCGAAGATATGAAGGGGCGAGTTGAAGACGCTTGGTCACTGTTGCGTTGATTGACGTTTAACTGTTGCGACGATTGACATTCCGTGGTTGCATGTCCGACACGTGTCTGCTCGCTGATTGGCTGACGCTTCATGGGCTGTTCCCTGATTGGTCCTTCTTTATGGGCTTTTTCCTATAAATAGGGCAGTTTTTCCGTGATTTTGGCCACCAATTTCATTTTCTCAAATTTTCTCCAAAATCTTCATCTTTCTAAACTTTCAAGGGCTTCCTTTTTCTTCCAATCTTCAGAGTCTTTGATCCGGCGAGTGTTTTTTCTTTTAAGGTAAACAAACAAACTTTTTCATTTATCTTGCTAGTAATTTGTTGTGAACATGTCTTCTGCTGATGCTGGACCTAGTAAACCTGCGTCGGGGGGCCCTAGGTCTCCTTCTCCTGAAGTTGATCCTCAAATTCTGGAGGAATGGGAGGATGACGATTCTTTTGGTGATTTTGGTGATGATTTCGGTGATGATGCGGAAAGGTCTCGTCCTAATGAGGGGAGACAGTACGTCATGGATCACGGCGACGCCTGTAAGGTTCGCCTTGACCGTGCTTGGTCCCATAAGCTTGCCAGTTGTTCAGGCGAGAAACTTTTCGAGGGCCATTTTTTCTTTGGTAGGGGATACAAAATTGTTATCCCTGAGGAGGGTCAGGCCGTCTGTTGCCCTCCGCCGGGCTACACCGGCGTGTACATGCGGCATTTGGAGTACGGGCTCCGGTTTCCGCTGAATGGGTACGTTATGGCCATAATTAGAGCCATGAACGTTGCCGTTGCCCAACTGCACCCGTTGGCTATGAGAACCATAATCGGTTTTGTCTGGCTTTGTCTCTTCAAGGGAGAGGCTCCAACGGTGAATTTATTCCGCCGGCTTCATCATCTCAAACCATCAATCTCTGGCCGCGTCGGATGGTACAGTGTGCAAATGGAGCAGGGTTATGTCTCTGTTGACAAACTTTCTTCTTGCAAGGACTGGCAAGATCGGTGGGTGTACGTTAAGGTGCTTGGATGACTATCCGCCGCCCCGCTCCTTCCAAAGACCAAGTTAATTTGCGGTGTGAGACTAAGGCGGAGCATGACAGATGGGTCACCCGGAAGCATCTTAAAATGGATGCCAGCAAGGTCCTTCTTAAGGAGGATGAGAGGCTGGCAATGAGGCTCTTTGAGGTGGACAAGAGTGGGTTGCCGAAAAGATGGATTCCCCCGACGCAGATCATTCTTCAGGATGAGCCGCTTTACCATGTCGGCCTCATACCGGCCCTAGCACGGGGTGAGTGGGGTCGGTGTGAGGCCCATCACCGCTCTCAATGTTCCTGTTTCTCGAACTTCGATTTATTTCCTCTACTTAACTCTTGCTTTGTTTCTTTCGCAGACCACTTTGGACCGGACCTGTCTGAGGATATCCTCCGGAGAATAGGGCTGCACAAAGATAAAACCGTTGCTAACTTGCATCCCAAGGCTCTAGCCCATGACCGCAGGACGTCGCCGAATGATCTTATGGAACAACGGCTGAAGGGCTTGAGCAGGGAGGAGGCCCAGGCGAAGGTTGTTAGCGGCGTAGTGCGTCGGACGCGGAAAACAAAGTCTTCAGCGGCGCCGGCTTCGACACCGGTTCCACCTCCCATTCCCCCCCCTAAGAAGGTGGAGATTGTTGATATTCCCGATGAGGGGGACTCTGATGCGGAGGGATCTCCACTTATCCGTAAGAGGAAAGAGACATCCTCTACCGCTGGCAAGGAAGTGCTTCCTCCGGCCAAGAAGGCCAAACATGGTACCTATCTATCTTGTGGCTCAAATTTAGCCGGGTCATTGGGTGCTCCTGATGACAGGCTTTCTGATATGTCGAAATATGTTGATACTGATGCCTTTATTAAATTTTTGTAGACCAGGCCTGCCGCCGCTTTCGCTCTCATTGGGCGTGCAAGTGGAGGGGATCTCTCGCGAGTTGGTGATCAAGGCGTCACCGTCAAATCTTCATCCCAGAAGGCTTCCCTCTCCCAGCTGCAGGCTGGTGGTCAAAGTGTCACCACCGTCCCCTCATCCCAGAAGGCTTCCGTCTCCCAGCTTATAGAGGAAGGTACGAAGCTGATTAAGGAGCTGGCGAGGTGGAACGTGGTTACCGGTGCTCGTCTGATGGAGCAAGAGAAGGCCGTGGCTCGAGCTGTTTTGAGCGTAATGCCACTAAGCGGTGGGTGCGTCGGCGAAGCGGATCTCCTCAATGAGCGAGAAGCTTAGGGAGATGCCGAGAAGGCGCTCTTGGGCGAGAGAAAACTCGGGAGGACGCCGAAAAGGAGGTCCTTCTTGAGAGAGCCAAGGCCGAGGCCGCGGCGGCCGAAGCCGCGAAGGCTCGCTGGAGAAATGTAACCTTGTTCGAGGCGTGCCGACCTCTATCTCCAGCGAGAGGAACGAATCCGGGGACTGTTTAAGGCCCAGGCGGAGGTGATTCGGGGCAAAGAGGCCATCATTAGGCAAAAGGAGGAGGACATTGAGATGCTCCAAACCGTCATGCTCCCCAAATCGTGCGCTGAATTCCGGGATTTGGCCGAAGAAGCTGCTAGGGAAGTGATCGGGGAGCTTTTCCCTCTTGATGGTTCCTTTCCGTGGGGCCAATTTGACGAGCCGCTTGATGACAAAGCTCGAGGCTAAGGAGAAAGTCGTGGCGGAGAAGGCCAAGGAGGCGGTGAGGGCGAAGATGGAGAAGGAGGCGGCCGCGGAGAAAGCGACTCTTCTTTGAGAAGGCTAAGGCGGCCAAGGAGGAAGCCGAGAGGATGAGGGCAGGCGGTGATGAGGCCGAGGTCGCCAAGATGAGGCTCGCTAGGAAAGTCGCTGGGTTGCCCATTGAAGAAGATGCGGCTACCGGCTGCGATGGCAAGCAAGAACGAGCATAGGGAGACGGGCGGTTGTCACCGGGCTCACCCGGTGTCTCGGATAGCCTCGGCTCCTCGCACACTACCATGTGCTGCTTGATGAGAACAAGTTTACAGCAGATCTGCTTCAGCTGTTCGGGAGCCAAATATTAAGCCCTTCCTCCCTGCCATCCTTTGGTGCTTCAAATGATATATTTGTAACTTTTGCTTTTCTTTCCTTGTAGTTTGTACAACTTTGGTAGGTTGTGTTTTGGCTTATCCCAATGGGGACGGCCGTCGTCTGCATTCTTTTCACCTGTAACCTGTTATTATTAATAAGAGTTCGTTTCTTTTGCCTTCGGCATGGCCGAGGCCTTTACCTTATTTCTTTTACTTGCGTTTTTTAAGAGTTGAGCGTCTCAACTGTATTTAGCGTTTCCACTTTGCCTCTGGCTTGGAGGAGGTCTGTTCTCGTTTTTGTCTGAGTTGCCCTCTTACGTTATTAATTGAGCGTCTCTTTTTTGTTTCCGCCTCGGCTTGGCCGAGGCAGTTTAGAGTGTGTATCTCAACTGTGTTTAACGCTTCTAAGGTATTTTGAATATTTTTGCGAGTATCAACTGTGCCGGCCGCGACTGTCGCGGTGTCTGCTTTCTGGATAGTCGTGTTACGCGGCGTTTACCACTTGGGGTGACTGCCACAGCGCTACATTTCTTGATGGAGACCACCGCTCTTGTCTATGACAGTGTGAGCCGGCGTCTGTTCCTGGATAGCGTGTTACGCGGCGTCTACCACTTGGAGTGACTGCGACGGCGCCACGCCTCTGGGGGTGACTGCCGTAACGTCTACTACTTGGGGTGACTGCCACAGCGCTACATTTCTTGATGGAGACCACCGCTCTTGTCTATGACAGTGTGAGCGCGTACTTCTGGATAGCTTGTTACGCGGCGTCTACCACTTGAGGATCGCGACGACGCGCCACACCTGCTGGGGTGACTGCCGTAACGTCTACTACTTGGGGTGACTGCCACAGCGCTACATTTCTTGATGGAGACCACCGCTCTTGTCTATGACAGTGTGAGCCGGCGTCTGTTCCTGGATAGCGTGTTACGCGGCGTCTACCACTTGGAGTGACTGCGACGGCGCCACACCTGGGGGTGACTGCCGTAACGTCTACTACTTGGGGTGACGCCACAGGCGCTACATTTCTTGATGGAGACCACCGCTCTTGTCTATGACATGTGTGAGCGGCGTACATTCTGGATAGCGTGTTACGCGGCGTCTACCACTTGGAGTGATCGCGACGCGCCACACCTGGGGGGTGACTAACCGTAACGTCTACTACTTGGGGTGATCGCCACAGCGCCACATTTCTTGATGGAGACCACCGCTCTTGTCTATGACAAAGTGTGAGCGCGTCTGCATTCCTGGATAGCGTGTTACGCGGCGTCTACCACTTGGAGTGACTGCGACGGCGCCACACCTCTGGGGGTGACTGCCGTAACGTCTACTACTTGGGGTGACTGCCACAGCGCTACATTTCTTGATGGAGACCACCGCTCTTGTCTATGACAGTGTGAGCCGGCGTCTGTTCCTGGATAACGACCGCCGCTCTTGTCGGGATGACAGTGTGAGCCGGCGTCGGCTTCTTGGTAGAGACTGCCGCTCTTGTCGGGATGACAGTGTGAGCCGGCGTCTGCCTCTTCATAACGACTGCCGCTCTTGTCGGGATGACAGTGTGAGCCGGCGTCGGCTTCTTGGTAGAGACTGCGGGAAAAATGAGCACTTTGATGGGAAAACTTAGATTATTCTACGTTAGATATAAATATGTGTCGGGGTACCCACAACTGTTTTGGGCACCTCCGCCGCTATACAATGTTTTCACAAAATCGCCAGTGTCCTAATGGCTCACTAAAGGCACACCTCCCTCGTCAGCCGTCAGTTGCATCCATGAGGTCGCCCTCCTGTTGTAAGGATGGGCTTTTCCCCTTCTCTGACTGTCTTGCCACTTTGAGGGATTGCATGTTGCATCCTCTGGCAGATATCTGGACGTTGACCACCTCGTCCTCCTCGTCCTTGGAGAGGAGCTTTTGCGCTTCCCCCCGGTCCGAGACATACATTAGTGTCAGGGCCCGGATGGACATCACTGCGTCGGCCTCGCTCAGAGTAACCCGGCCTATGAGGACGTTGTAGGCGGACGAGCCGTCAATGACGACGAACTCAGCTAGGACATTCTTAGCCGCATTCCCCTCGCCGAGCATCATTGGCAGTCTGATTGAACCCAGGGGTACCAGCCGGCCGGAGAAGTCGTACATGTGGATTGGTGCGGGGGCTCAAGTCTTTGACTTTCGGTAGAGGCTAAGGAAGCACTCCCTGAACATGATGTTTGTGTAGGCGCCTGTGTCAATCAGGCACCTCTTCACCAGGTGGTTGGATATGTCCAAGTTGACTACAAGCGGGTCGCTGTGAGGGGCGATGACTCCCTCGTAGTCCTTCCTCCCAATAGTCATATCGGGGATGTCAGGGGCGATCGTTGTGTTGGGCACAAAGTTGATGGCCTGATATAGCTCGTTTAGGTGCCGTTTGTGCCCATGAGCTGACCCGCCGTTCTCATTTCCCCCGATGACCACATGGATCACTCCTATCCGTTGGAAGACGGATTTCTTATCTGAACTGCTGGCGTCAGTCTTTTGGCCCTTGGCCACATACTTGTCGAGGCTTCCCTTCCGGATTAGCTCTTCAATGGCATTCTTCGAATGCCGCGATTGTCGATGAGGTGGCCGGTGCAACCGTGGTACTCGCAGTACTGGCTCGTGTCACCGTCTCCTTTTGGCTTGGGGGGCCTTTCCCATGTCTGCCCCTCCTTTTTGCTCAGGGCGAAGACCTCGGCGGCCGTTATGACCAGAGGGGTTTTATCATGGTAATGCCTTTGGTAAAACGTTCCCGAACTCCCCCCGGTGCCCGTCGAGTCCTGTTTCCTGGCAGATCTGTCAGACCGTGACCTATTATTGTCACGGCGTCTCTCATCGGACCGTGACCCGTTATTGTCACGGCGTCTCTCATCGGACCGTGACCCGTTATTGTCACGGCGTCTTTCATCCGGGTTATCATCCTGGCGGCTCTTCTTTTCTGAGGGCTCGGCCTCGCTGGGGCCTACCCAGGTCTTGTGGTAGTCCTCTACCTTGATGGCCTGATCGGCCATCTTCCTAGCGGCATCTAGGCCCAAACCCCCGTACTTGATGAGTTCGTCTTTTAAGTCTCCCCTTGGGAGGCCTTTCATCAGTGCGAAAGCCGCCAGTTCGGGGTTGATCTCCCGAATTTGCTGAACCTTGCCGTCGAACCTCTTCACATAGCTTCGTAGAGACTCGCCCTCCTCCTGTTTGATAGTTAGAAGGTCCGACGTCTCCACGGCCCTCCTTTTGTTGCAAGAGTACTGGGCTATGAAGGCATCCTTTAGGTCGGCGAAACAGTATACCGAGCCGTCGGGAAGCCCCTTATACCAATTTTGAGCCATCCCATGCAGAGTCGTTGGGAAGACTCGACACCAGACCTCATCGGGCTGCTCCCATACCGACATGTAAGACTCGAAAGCCTCGGCGTGGTCGGTGGGATCACTTTGTCTCCTTTGTATGTGAATGCGGCAACTTCGACTTAGTTGGCACGGCGATGTCAAGGACATAAGCACCGAGGGACGTCGACAACGTGTCGAATGACACGCGGCGATCGGCTCCCGCGTTTGGTCCTGGCTCCTCTCCTCGTAGTGGGAAGGACCTCTTCTTCGACTCGGGCTTCTTCTCCGACTCTGAGTCGGACTTCTCTGCCTTCTCTCGTGGCGGGCCTCGTCGGTCTTCGCGGCGACGCTGTCCTCTCGTGAGTACGGGGAGGGCTCGGGTCTACCACTAGCACTCTGGGCTCCTCTGGTGTCTTGGCGGGTCGGCTTCTCCTAGTGCTCCGTTCAAATTTCTTGAGTCACTTTCTGGCCCCGGTCTCTTGGACGGTTTCCGCGGCTCCCGTCGGCGTGTCGGTGTGAGCCGCGTACTCCCACCAGGTCCGGGAGCATCTTCGATTTTGTTGTGTCAACCACGTGTCCCATGATGGTGACCTGGTTGGCGCGGCGTGTCCGGTATTATTGGCATTCCGAATTCGGTTGGATTACTCCACCGGTGGAGGGCCGCACTACTCCAGAATTGTGAAAGGTATCATCTTGGTAGAATGCGGTTTCGTCGGTCGCGACTACCTCTTGTTGTTTTGACATCTTAGCTTTTGGGGTGGGTTTTTGTGTTTGTTTTTTTTTTCTTTGTTTGGGAATGAATGTGACTAGCTTCTAGTGTCTTTTCCCACAGACGGCGCCAATTGTTCCGGGTGTAATTCCAGAGCAGATATTTGTTACCACTCGTAGCTTGTAGAACGATGTCTTTGCTTGAATCCTCCTTCGATCTCTCCTGAAACGATGAACAAACTGAGGGCTCGGCTTTGGCCGAGCGTACTCACTCCGACGCTCAAGTCAGTAAACTTAGAGAGGTAAGTTGTTGTTACTTGACTAAACGTGTATTGTAGAGAGATAAGGGAGATATTACCAGATGAATAGTGGTTCTTGGGTTAATTTATGGATCCTTTCCTCAATGAAGGTTGAGGAGTATTTATAGACTTTCACCTTTTGTCACGTAGTGGCCAAGTGGCCAAGTGGCTGGCAGGTGGAAAGACCGTCTTACCCTCGGCCGATGGACCTATGGCAGGCTGGCCGAGGGGTCTTGGATATGAGTACGCGGATATGTGCCCCGGCTGGCGGGTTGCCCGGCCGAGACCCAGGTGACAGGCCGATGGGCTTCATCGGCTAGACTGTCTAAGTCGTTGACTTTGCTGTGGATACCCTTGACCTCGCTTAATATGTTGACTTGGTCAGTGGTGCAGAATATGCCCCATCAATTACAATTACAGTTTCAAAACTTGCTTTTCTGTTACAATAAACCATTTGGTTGTTATAATTACACTTTTGTCTGTTACAATTATACTTGTAATTATAACAATTACAGTTTGAAAACTGACATATTTTGTCTCTTACAATAACACTTTTACCTGTTAAAATTATACTTTTATCAGATATAATTACACTTTTATAAGTTATACTTACGATATTGACAATTTCAATTTAAGATACAAATATTACACTTTTGAAATTCAATTCTACCATAATAATTACAATAATACTTTGGTGGCTTAAAATCACACCTTTTGCAGTTAAAATTACAATTTCATCGGATTCACTGTTATAAATTTCAAGCCTGACACTATGATGTTGAACTTATTATTCACAAAGTTTAACTTCCACCATGGAGAAGTTTAACTTATTATTCACAGAGTTGATATTGAACTCCATAATGATGGAGTTCATGTTAAAAGAGTGGATTTACAGATTTTACATAATAAAAAACAAGCTTAAAAAATAACCTAAAATACACTTCCTCATCATATTTAAAGAACTGTTAATATCTAACCTAATGTTTTCATAAAAATATGATATATAAACTAACATGAAGAAAATAAAAAAAAACAATCCAATAATTACCATGGCCAAATGGAACCATTTGCAAATCCGTCATTTTTTACGTTGGACGTTGGTCTTGTTGTTTGTTTCTGAGCTTCGAGGATAATAATGGAAGATGATCAAGGAAGTGATAATGCAAGTGATAAAGGAAGATGGGAAATGAAGAAAGTAGGATTTGCTCTCAATTTTCGCCGATCGATGAGGTTTTTTTTTTCAAATTGTGTTTTGGTGAAGTATGTTTAGAAATGTGTTGAGGAAGGTTGTTGAGTGATTATGCATGTGTTTGTGTGTGCACAGTGGGTAATAGCCAATTGTACTGACACATCCCTTCTCTCTCCTGCTCACCCTATTTCTTTTTTTTTTCACGCCTATAATGGGCTTAAAGTAGGCAAATCTCCACTCTCCATTCTCCTAATCCAAGGGCCCTAATAAAGACTTAGGGACTCAAAAGATATTAAGGACTTAGAAGAACTTATCAATATATATATATATATATATATATATATATATATATATATATATATATATATATATATATATATATATATATATATATATATATAGAGAGAGCCAAGTTCAAATGAGTCCACCTAAATATTTGAGTCCCTAAGTCCTAATCTAAGCCATTGATCTTCTAAGATTGATAGTTGAGATTTGAAACTTTTAAACAATTTTTGGAATGAAACTTTAATGTTTTATAAGTGAAACTTTAATATGTAAATAAAACTTTAATTCTTTAGAATTATAACTTTAAATTTTTAAAGTCATTTTTTAACAAAATTTTAAAATTTAAGTATTTTTGAATATAATTTTAATGTTTTTCAAGTGAAACTTTAATGCTTAAAAGTGTAACTTTAATTTTTTTTAAACCATTTCTAACAAAAAAATTTGATTTATGAAATAATGTAATTATAATTAATGTTTTTTTAATTTAACTGATTTTTGACTCTAACTTTAATGGTATACGAGTGCAACTTTAATGCCTAAAAATGAAACTTTAATTTTTTTAAGTCATTTTTAATAAAAAATTTTGGATTTATGTGACTAAAATTTATTTAATTTCACTCATTTATGGACGTAACTTTAATAATTACGGGGTGAAACTTTAATGTTTAACGAGTAAAACTTTAATGTTTTTTAGGTCATTTCTAATATAAAAATTGAATTTATGTATTAATATAATTTTAAAGTTTATATAACTTTAATCATAAATTATGAAACTTTAATCATAAATTATGAAACTTTATTCTCTTAGGAGAATAACTTTACCGACTGAAATTTTAGTCCATGTTCTGTAACTTTAGTACTTTACTGGTGAAACTTTAGTCCATATCGGTGAAACTTTAGTCTGAACCACCACCATCGACACCAACTAATAACAACAACCACCTCCTTTGTCACCAACCTGACCCACCACCACCTTTAACAACCACCACCACTACCTTTACCAACCACCACCACCACAACCACAGTCCCACCACCACAACCACCTCACAGCCAACAACCACCATAGATCTGAATAAAAGAGTGGAAAAAAAAAGGAGGGAGTTAGAGAGGAGGGAGTTAGAATGACCACCGCCCATAACTCACGGCACGGCCACCACCACCACGGTCCACCAACCATTCCGTCCCTTACTCAAATCTGGAAAAAAAAAAAAAAAAAAAAAAAAACAGAGAGAGAGAGGCGGTAGAACGACCACCACGACAACATCGAACCAAAAAAAAAAAGTGAGAAGAACAGACGGCGGAAACCAACACGACAACAGCGAACAAAAAAAAGATTTTCAGTACAACCACCGTCGCATCAACATCCCAACCGCCATTTTGGTCATTAACAATTAAATTTCGAAACAAACTGAAACTTATAGCCACTTTTATGTGTAGATTTGAAATTTTCAAAAAAAAAAAGTTTTGAATGTGTAGATATGATATTTTCGAAACGAGAAATAGAGAAATGAGAAGCGGAGGGAGGCGGCAACGTGGGTAGTGGAGGACGAGAGGAAGCAGGCGGCAAGTCGCGGTTGTGTGAGGAGAGGAAAGGCAACTTGGGTGGCGGACTGGCGGCGAGTAGGTGGCGGCAGTTGGAGGTGATGGAGAGAAGGAGAAAGAGAATGGAGTGAGAGTGAGAGTGATGGTGGCAGAGTGGCGGCAGCAGCGTCGTGCGGTGGCCGCGTGAGTTAGAGAGGAGGAGGGAGAAGAGGAGAGAGGAGGGAGTTAGAGAGAGGAGGAGGCAGTGAAAATGAATGGGTGAGTGAGGATGAATTCACAAATTCTTGTTTGTGACGGCACATATCCGTCACTCTTGAGTGACGGATACCATTTTACCTCATAAAGTACCCACTTTTTCTATCTCTGTAACACTATTCATGTGGTCCCCTTTCTCCACTAACCCATTTTGTTACCATTTTATCTCACAAAATATCCACCACAAATGGTAACCCGTCACAAGGGAGACCAATTGGGATGAATTAGGGTTTGCTTGCTTTTATATCTCCCCTCTTTTTTTGTTTTAATCTTAGCCATTCATTTTCTATGATCTAAGGGTTAGAAATAGGACTTAAGGACTCATCTAAGAGTAGAGGACTCACTTGAACCTAATTCTATATATATATATATATATATATAGATTTAGGATCCGGTGAGAACGAACACTCGGTGAGAACGAACATGAACCATAGGATTAAAAACAATCTAAGGGACTTTATTAAATCAAAATATCCTCCACTGCCCATTACACAACACATTCCTATCACCCGTCCTATTAAATATCTCACCACCACCACACTCCCTGCCGCAGGTCCCACCACCACCCACGTTGTCGGCAACCCCACCAGAACGCCGGCGACACCACGCACAACGGCGTCATCACCCGTGCAGCGATCGCACATTGTATTCTTTATTCTTTATTAATGTAGTTGAGGACCAAATCAAATCCGTCGCCACGAGATACATCACGCCGGCGAGTATCGACTGTGGTAGTTGAGGGACCACCGCTGTTGTCGGAAAATTTGAAGGGAAATTAGTGTATCTGGGTTCCACATTGACGTATCTCATACCAATTTTTATGTACCTAGTAATTTTTTTGTGTATCTGTTAGATTAAAACAATGGTTGGATACATAATAAATTACTGAAGATGTAGACGGGAAATCAACGAAGGTGAGGTAGGTGTCGCAGCAAACTTTCCATCTGTTGTTTACCAATTCAATGTCCACATCACCTACCGTCGCTAACATTGACCAAAACGCCGACGATTGGCAAAACTCCGTCGGACAGATGACGACAAGCCCCGGCCACAACTATGCACCTCCTTCCCATCGTTGGTTTCCCGTCTATTTCAATGTATCTATGCTAAATTTTGATGTAACTAACAACTATTTTAATGTATCTTTATCATAAATACACAAAATTACATACTAGGTACATTAAAATCGGTCTAAGATACATTAATATAGAAATCAGATACATTAATTCTGAGTAACACAAAAGCCTGGTCTTTTCACCGGTGATACGTCGGCGTGTGTGCGGGGTTGAAGACGAGGAGAGAGGGATAAGGAGAGGAGAAAAGGTGTCAGGGATAGGGACGAAGTCGCCGGAGTGTTTGACAACGGGATCTTTGCCGTGATCGGTGAAAAGGAGATGGGAAGGAGGTGTTAATGAATGCGAAAAAAGGAAGGTGTGAAATGGTAATCATCGATTAAATTGGTAATCGTCGCCAAGCGTTGGTGATCGGCGGTGGTGACGTCGACGTCGGAGTAAAAATGTGAAATGGTTGGCAGGATGTGGTGGGCTGATCAAATTTGGTAATGACGATGATGGAGAACTTTACAACTTACCCACATATTTAATAATGACCCTTGATTGTTGTGTGGCTGTGTGGTTTACACGCGAATTGTTAGTGAGTTTGTAATATTAGTGCGTTCTCACCGTTCTCACCGAGTGATCGTTCTCACTGGATCCCACCTCTATATATATATATATATATATATATATATATATATATATATATATATATAGGGGCGGGATCCCGTGCGAACTTAATTACGGTGCGAACCGTACGAACTACCTAGATACACTTAGTATTACTACCGGATACATTTGGTAGTAATACTAGGTACATGTGTACCTATTAGTGGTACCAAATGTATCTAGGGTGGTATTTTGTGTATCCACTACTACCATCACCACTGCCACCACCACCTCCGCCGCCACTGTCACCACCACCTCCGCCATCGCCACTACCACCACCACCACCATCGCCATCGGGCCCATCGCTACTGCCACCACACACATCCGCTCTATTACCCACAATGTCGTCACCACTCGGGCACTCACCCACAACACCAACCTGAACTACCCTCGGCCACGACCACGAATCCATTGCTACATACATACCACATCAACCCTACCACTACAACGTTCCACGGTTCCACCCCACCACTAGGCGTCAGAGGCGAGCACCCACACCGACGACCACGCGACCCACCACCTCTCAAGTCTCAACCTGAACACCATATTTCGACACCACCCAAACAATCACCACTCATTTCCGCGGCCATAACCATCATTAAAATCGATGACCAACACCATATTTTCACGACCAACACCGTCTGAAACCAGCTTCAAACACAGATAAAATGCTAACCAGCCATCAAACACTTGCGAAGATCAAACTTTTGACAAGAACCTGATTTATTTCTTCAATTCATAAATTCCTAGCAAAGCCTACTCAACAGTCAACACCAACCAAGCACTTAACTTTACTGAGCGACACAACTGTCCTAACACTAACCCAGTACGTCAGACTTCACGCACCTCAATTAACAAACAAAAAACCGCATTGAAAGGAGACCAAATCTGGTGGAAAAGAGATAAGGAGACTAGATCTGGTGGAAGTGGAGGTGGAGGACATTTGATATTCGACGGTGGGGTTAAGGTGGCGTGCTCGCGACGAGGAAGATATTGGAGAACACGAAGAGTCGTCGATCGCCAGAGACATCTAATATTTTAGCCGGCGGTACGTCGGCGTCGGGATCGGGATCGACGAGCTGAGTGAGTGCGGGTTACAAATGAGGAGAGAGGTAGGATTAAGGGGACGATTAGAGTGGTCGGTCGGCGTTGATGGTTGTCGGAGTCCTGTGCCGGCGTTAGCTAGTTGGGGACGGGAATGAAGTTATGGGTGAGAGTACTGATGTAGTGTGGGGCACCTTGGGTTAGGAATACGATTTTGGTGTGTTAAAACTTTTGATGGCTTATATTGTCCCCTGATTAATTAATCAATTTGGTTTTATTAGTTCATACGGTTCGCACCGTAATTTAGTTCGTACGAGATCCCAATTCTCTATATATATATATTCTTATACTCCCTCCTATTCCCGATAATCTTCCCTATTCATTGGTGGCACGAGAATTAAGGGTGTTTGAATTAAATAAGTTAAAGTATTGTGGTGGGGTGAGATAATTGGAAAGAGAGAAGGTATTGTGGGGTATTATTGTGGGATGAGGTGATTAAAATAAGTATTGTTGTGGGGTAAGATGATTAAAATAAGATAAAGTATGGGTATTGTGGGGTATTGTTGTGAGGTAAGGTGATTAAAATAATTATAAAACTTTACTAAATAAGGAAAGAGGGAAGGTATTGTGAATAGATGAAAAAGGAAAGAGGGAAGATTATGTAGAATAGGAGGGAGTATAAATTATGCCTTAAGATTATAATTTAATAATACATATTTTTACATAAATGAGCTTTTATATATTACTTTTATAAAAATTGTGTTTGAAATAAAATTAATTAAATTGAATAATTCAAAAAAATATAAAATGAAATAGTGAAACGGTTTAATAAATTTTAAATGTCAAAATGAGAAATTTACGGGTGTTACATCTTCGTTATTGCCCCAAGTTTCGTGGTTATAGCTAGGTGACAACTTGACAAGTGATGATGGATCGAAGCTGAAAGGACGATCCACAAATGAGACAAATGACAGTAACATCAGAGAGACGTAATTTAATTTTAGAGCTATAAGAGCATCTATGCACGAAAATTCCATGTAGCTTCCCTTTTTACGATTCTCCTGTTTTTTTTTTTTTTCTCATTTTCGTTTTCCCTGTTTTTTCTTTTTTTCTATGCTAAGATGAGTAACAAAAATTATTTTTGGATAATACAGTGTTTTTTACACAAGTGTTATTGTAAAACACAAAATATGGATAATACAGTGTTTTTTATAACTAAGTCACTTGGGGGGTGAGTCTCCTTAATCATGAATTAATGAAAAAATTAAGAAGACCTTCCATGTAAAAAGGTCATTTCATGACTTGGGTGGGTTGTCTTGTAACCTTCCACATGTCAATGAGGTATTTGTTGGGCACAAATATTGAGAACACAAATAAAGAGAAAAAAAATGAAATCAATATTTGTATTCACTTCACGCATAAATGCAACATGCAACACAAATATTAAGAGATGTTTTGGTGGGTAGAGAATGTGGGAAATGATTGGAAATGTTGGAAAGTGAGAAATGATTGGATTGGTGACCTAGGTCGCAACTTTCTGCTTGGGAGTGTAAAAGTGGGTCAAGATAAATAGGGTGGGATTAAGAATAAAATGGGGTAGTGACCTAGTTAAGGTGACCTTTGCTTGGGGGTGGTCTAATAGAACTGAACTGAATAATTTGAACTAAAATGAATTAAAATTTGTTGAAATAAATAAGCTGAAATAAGTTAAATTGAACTAAACTAAAGCGGGATAAAGTAAACTAATAAAAGCTTAATCTAAACAAAAAGAACAGGACTTAAAATTGAATGGGGCTGCGAGTGCCATACTAATTGAGAACAATGCCCAACAAGAAATAGGAACCCTGAGCAAGATTTTTTTTTAGTAGTGCTTATTAGGCGCGGCCACATTATTATGAGACCGTTTCACATAATAATTAGTGTTATAGGCCAGGTTGTAGTGAATTAGATATTGTATGTACTCCTGCTCCATCAATTCTATATATTTAGATGATTTGACTAAAATATTATAAATGAATAAGATAGAAGGACTATTTACAAAGCTTAATAAAGGTAAATAAATAATGAGGAGGGAGTATAATATTACACCTAAACAATTTTTTCTTTGTCTGATGTTGTAAAGGAAGCTATTACCTATTTTTAATCAAATTCTTATTTCAAATGGATAATATCCGTCTTAAATTTAAAATGAGTCAAGTATAATAAATGTGACATAAAAATGGTGAAACAGTGACATATTACCCTATATGTATAAATAGAAGTATATCTGATATAATTTTTTTATTTTAAACAGCTATTATCATCATAAGAAAGACGTAGTGAATATTAAATAGCGGGTCGTAAAATTAGTAACAATAGGGCGGGGCGAACAGACGGATAAAGACCTCTAATAAAATGGATAGGGGGGACAAGGTGGGGCACCCCCATGTGCTTCTCACTTTATAACAAATGGGTATTTTGTGAGGGGAAATGGTATCCGTCTATACGTATAGACGGATAGTGTCCGTCTATAATGAGAATTTGTGAATTAGTAAACACAAAAATCAAATTGAGTACGTATACTCGGGCAGCCTACATATGAATGGTGTCAGTATTTATCTTTCCAAGTTGTTGGAATAAAATATACTACCCCTCCTATTCAATCTACACAAATTCTCGTTATAGATAGGAGATATCCGTCTTTAATAGTTTTTTTTTCTTTTTGCAAAAAAATTAAGTATTGAATTTGGATTACACAAAAGACTAAGTCACATAAAATTGAATTTAAGCCACATAAAGCTTTCTAAATTAGGAAAGAGGAAACAAAACTCGACTAACATGAAAAAGAAAGGGGGAAACTAGATGCTGAGTAGGAAGGAGTACTACTTTGAATTGAACGCAAGAAAATAACAGCTGCATGCATTTAATTCTGCCAATCATATAAAGGAGGCATGATATGCCATTTTGCTGCTATTCATTGTATCAAAATTTCTCGAAAGTTATAGATATCATTACTATATATTATTATTATTATTATTAATTAATTATTTATTTAATTAGGTAAGTACTCAGTAATTAATTAATTAAATTAATAGAAATGGAGATATTAAATTTATTATATGTAGCATCAATTCCAGTAATAAAGGTGCTGTTAATTACTGCACTTGGTTTGTTTCTTGCTTTAGACAAAGTTAATATTTTGGGTCAAGATCCTCGCAAGTACTTAAATCAAGTAAGTATAATTACATTCTTTGTCCTTTTTTGTTTTCAGGTTTTCAATAATCTTGATTGATATGCTTTATCAATCTGATATTTTGGAATGAAGTAAGATTTTTGTTTGGTGTTTGTTTTCTCAGATTGTGTATTACGTATTCAGTCCGGCTCTCGTCGGTAGCAACTTGGCAAAGACGGTCACTCTCAAAAGCTTCCTTACGTTGTAAGGTTCCTAACATCATGTTTTTCTATTTACGGAATACTAATATACGCAAATTAGACGATCATCAGTTGGATATACATGATAGTTTGCAAATCACGCATACTAATTTAAGTCTGCCTTTAACAACTTAAGAAGACACGATCTCAAGCTTTTTCTTTTTAACTCTTATAAGACCGCTTCTAGAATGGTATGAACTCGAATCCAAGGGAAAGTCCGCGATCTTCTTGACCAGTTGCACGAACTAACTCGAGTACAACCTATCTAAAATTTTCAATGCATATTGAAGTAGCTTATTTGGCATTTTAGTAAAATTAACCTTTGAGCTTTCGTCTTAAGAGAGACTTATTGTTTGACTTTCGTCAACTCTAAAACAATACAAGGAGAATTCAAACAAAGAAAAACCCAAATCATTGAACTATCACAAATTCTCATTATAGATGGACACTATCCGTCTATACGTATAGACGGATACCATTTCCCCTCACAAAATACCCATTTACCATAAAGTGGGAAGCACATGGGGGGTGCCCCACCTTGTCTCCCCTACCCATTTTATTAGAGTCTTTCTTTCTGTCAAATATTTTGCCCGTCTATACCAAGACCTATTGTTGAACTATTTTACTCAAGTCAATAGGTCTTGGTATAGACGGGTGGGGCGAACAGACGGGTAAAGACTTCTAATAAAATGGGTAGGGGGGACAAGGCGGGGCACCCCCATGTGTTTCCCACTTTATGGCAAATGGGTATTTTATGAGTGAAAATGGTAACCGTCTATATATAGACGGATAGTGTTCGTCTATAATGAGAATTTACTCAAGCTGATAAAGTTGAGGCACAGAAAGTAGAAATCTGTTGCTACTTGTACTTTTGTCAATTGTTACTGTTTCCACATTCTAAGTTCTAATAAATTTGTACTAGTACTTTTCAACTCTCAAGTAATTTGCATCCTGAATTTTCTTTTTCGTCATGAATAATAATCGCAATATAAACACAAATTACCGTCATTACCAGCCGTACAACGACATTATCGTTGATTATGTATGTTGTTTAGAATTATTATGGATCGTACACATCATACAACAGTTTCATAAAAAATCGATT
The DNA here is from genome assembly GCF_048544455.1 of Silene latifolia. Classification (NCBI taxonomy): domain Eukaryota; kingdom Viridiplantae; phylum Streptophyta; class Magnoliopsida; order Caryophyllales; family Caryophyllaceae; genus Silene; species Silene latifolia. The sequence goes on along the minus strand of NC_133527.1, from coordinate 175,438,705 downwards.
GAAGCTTAAAAGTTGGCAGCTTCTTGTTGATTTTGGATCGGCGGATAATGTCCCTTGTTGTTTAACAAGTGAATACTGCACAAATGTAGGTGGTTTATGCCAGTGAACATCCTTCTTACATTTGTTATAGGCTCCGCGCTTGGATGGGTACTTGTCAAACTCACCAAAGCCCCAAAGCATCTTCATGGCCTTATCATTGGGGCTTGTTCTGCAGGTAAATCTACAAGTTTTTTGTATGATGAAACACAAAAAAGAAAACACTAAAAGAAAACCAACAATGATAATCGAGTTTAAGGATCAAATTAGTTTTCGGATCTCGACTCAATGATATTATGAAAACAGGAAACTTGGGGAACCTACCGATAATCATAGTACCTGCACTATGTACTGAGAGTGGCAGTCCTTTTGGAGCAGCTGATGAATGCAAGTCCTATGGTTTAGCCTATGCTTCCCTTTCCATGGCAGTATGTTTCCTCCTTAAACATACAACTTTACCTGTGCACATTTCTGAGTATATAAATATATACTGTTATGAACTGAGACACTGTACTGTTGAAATTCTTTCAATCTTTCAGCTGGGAGCCGTATTTATTTGGTCTTATGTTTACAACATAGTTCGGATATCCTCGAGAGGAACTGTTGAACTTGCAGCTGAGAACCGTTCTGGAACTAAGGACAGCTCCATTGAGGAAATACAAGCAAATTACACGGAACCACTTCTTCCTACAGATCATCCTATCATGACTTCGGTTACTCAGGTCATTTTCAGTCTTGGCTATAACACCAGAGTATTTTTTGGCGGCCATGTGTCGAATAGTCCAACTGTTGTGTCAGACACTCGAACAATCGTCTGTCGACAAGTGACACACAAGTAAACTGGACTGTCAAATTAACATGAAACATCCATTATAAATTGGCAGATTACATTACTGAGTAGGATTAAGCAATGGATTACCAATTTTTCGAAGAAGATCAACCTCAAAGCGTTGTTAGCGCCTTCAACTATTGGAGCGGTAATCTCTCTGTTAATGCAGCCCTTGCTATTGAATGCTTAAGCTATACTCCTATGCTACATCTAAAATACTGTTTTGCAACTTTTTAAGTTTTGACAGCAAATAGACACTCTATTCTTTTCTATAGATAGTTGGGTTTATCATTGGGATGATCTCTCCGATCCGAAACTTGCTGATCGGCAGTTATGCTCCTCTGCATGTGGTTACAGACTCGGCTTTTATGATTGGGTACGTACTCAATACAAACTCTCTCCGACTCTTGGACAAACCGATACCTGATAGGTACTGATGGCTAAACCGGGAAGAACTAACCAGACGCAGGACCCAAATCAGACTTGAAACTGGCCTAATCTAGACAGTAGACCCAAGCCAAACTTCTTTGAACTAAAAACTGGCGTCTGAATGACCATAAGTTGCCGTATGACCCGATCAAAACTTCTTGACCAAACCTGCAACCACTGAGATGAAAATGACCCACAGGCCACAGCGGGAAGGGGTCAACACCCAAAAATGACTTGACTTGACGACCCCAAGTGGATAACACACCCAAAATGACTCGTCCTAAAAGAATGACTTGTTTGATATTGTTAAGACATGACGATAGTGAACCAATGAATAACATGAAGGGATCAAATTAAACCCGAACAGATAGTAGCAAAAGTGAAATAGGAACTAACCTCAGATCACAGAACTCGGCCAACAAAACTGTTTGCCAGGTCTATGCTGGGATAGCCCACTCGGACATTTGTAGCCAAGTCCAAACGACATAGTTTACAAACAAAGCTTCCTCTTCTCTTTGTTACTGTTTCAAACTCTGCATAAAATGTGCTTACTATACAGAGATGCAGCCATCCCGGGAGTCACATTGATACTAGGAGCAAATCTTCTTCAAGGTACGAATCTTGTTCTAGTGCCTAATTTTTGAACTAGCCACCATTATATACAGAGTTTAAAATGTAAACCTCATTTTCCAGGTCTGAAGGGGACAAATATTCAGCTTAGAAATGTGTTCGGCATTGTAGCAGTACGATACCTGATTCTTCCACTGATTGGTATTCTTGTTGTCAAGGGAGCAGTTCGTTTCAGCCTGGTTCAGGCTGATCCATTATTCCAGTTTGTACTGCTGCTTCAGTACGCCCTACCCCCAGCGATGAGCTTAGGTGGGTATATGATAGTACATTATCATCTTTCAGTACTAAACTTCTGGTAACATTCACCGTAATCTTTCAATATAGAGTTCAGTAAAACCGGGCCACCTAGGGATTGGATCAGCCGGTCACGTCAATATAAGTTTTGAGTTATTTGTGTCGAGTTGGTTTTCCAAGGTCTATTCACGCATGTCACTTTACAGGAACAATAACTCAGCTATTTGGAGCTGGACAGACTGAGTGTTCGGTCATTATGTTGTGGACTTACGCTTTGGCATCAGTCACGCTCACTCTCTGGTGCACCTTCTTCCTGTGGCTTGTGGCTCAGTGATTCTTCATACATTGGTCACACCGACAGCAGCATTGTCTACACTCCATCAGCAATCCAGACACAGTAATTGTGATGGAAGCTTTTCTGGAAGAACAGAACCAATTTTAGAGGCAAAAAAGATAGCAATACTCCTGATTGAGGTTCTGTGGAACAAGTATTTGCTATTCTTTCCTTCTAAATTCTGAAACAAACAATGTAAAGTACCATATATTGCAAAAAAGAATAAAAGAAAAATATACTGTAACTTTTCGACATATGTCTCTGCATTCCATCTTACTTCTCAAAGCAAAAGTGTTGGACCTACAGTCAATATTGGATATGTTTCTGTCACTTCATTGAGCACTTGCTGTAATTCACAATACTCCTGCCATGTAAAGCCTTGATCCTCGGAGCTAAACTTCTGAAACGTAGGTGACAATCTCGAATTTTCACAATTAATAATTTAAGATATGCTCAAATAAGGACGAGGACATCAGAACAGGTAATTCTGTTATCCAGGTTTAAGAGATTGCATGGTTCAGCTACTTCAATGTATAGTTGTTACTGGCAAAATAACAATTTGGTACAAGATCATTCCTCCGCCAGGCATCCCTGTATTGCCCAAACTCATGATCCACTTGGTCGCTTTGTGAATCGATCTATGTCTTCATTCCAGAAACAAAATTCATGATGAGAACTGAGAAGAGATGTAACTTTTCACCTGTGATGGCTGTGAACAGAACTCTAAACCAGCCGTCTAGAAAAGGGCAGAAACAGTTGTCAGTTATCAAGCTGAAGGCTTACACTTTCGCATCTATTGACGTCATCCTTTTTCTCAAAAATTTCTTAAAGAAAAAAAAAACCGCAGACAATACCAGTTAATAGTCATACATAAAACCGACTGCATTAAAAAATAAACATAACTGTCATTGTAGCATGAATACATGATCATGATAAGTAGATTAACTCGGTACAGTTCTTATCACCTACGAGTCGTTATGAATGCTTCAAAAGCTCATTCAGCTCCTATCAATTAATATACATCAAAAATTCCGTTTTTGTATTTAGTGTGCATATATATACAATTACAATCCTCTGTATCTAATAGACAAATACCATGAGATTAAAGAACCTTCAACTGAAGACTGTCATGGCCAACCTTTGCTTTATGTCTTTCAAAAAGCTCCTGTAGAGCTTCAACATACTGGCTATGTACATCTGACACCTAGGGAGAATACCCGAAAAACCATGGTAAGCTACAAATATAAGAACCGCAAAAGTGCCTCGCTGCAGAAATCAACTTACTTGCTAAACTAAAAATCCTGATAGCTCTAAATCAAAAAAATAGAGCAGTACAAGTAAATCTACCTCCTCCATGGTAGGTTGCGGAGTTTTCTTAACTTCAATTGGCCGCCCGATGACAACATGCATAGGAACCCGATATGGCAACGGAGATCTGCACGGTAATATAAAGTTGATATAGAGTGAGTAAAGTAGGCTTCAAAGGCACTGTTTCCAGGCACAGATTCATATCTTAAAATCATATTACTTGGCTAATATATACACTATCACAGAAAAACAATGTTGAGATTCAAGATATCAAGCACCTCTTTTCGCTTTTTGCATCATGACAAGTTGAAAAAGCATCTAAACGAAAACAAAGAATTTTACCTACAGAGGTTCTACAAACCAGATGCATTACTCGTATAAATCAACGAGTTGTAAAAAGAGTAAAACACGAAAAGTGCAGCGCTGAACCAGTAACAAACATGATCTGGATCTGAGACATACCCCAACACTCCCCAAAAAATTATTGGGCTGAATCTTATAGCTCTGGAAAAGCGCAAGAACAGTTTTACACCTGGCTTCCACCATTTGTAGACTTGTGACTGAAACAAAACCAATTTAAATTTAGAATAAAATGTTGCAATCATCAGTTAGGCAATGAGAAAAAAAAAAATCCACTTGACACTTAAAAAGGGCCACACAACTTGTGAGCTTAGTGCGGTACCTGGCCGAAGCTGAAAACTGGGACAATAGGGCAGCCCATCTGCAAAGCTAAGCGGACAAATCCTTTCCTATCCCTAAGATAAACTACCTGAAAAAAATGAGTGAAGAGCTAGAGCTAAGCATCCACTAACTTAATTATCATCTGTCAAAGTGCTAGTTAATTGATTATTAACTTATCTAAAAAGTTCATCAACAGCGTTAAACAAATACATGTTCTAAACTACCTCCAAACCACGCTCCATGTGAAATGTTTCTTGCACTCCACCAGGCACTATGACGCAACTATGGCCTGACGACAACAGAGAAGTAAAATTCTTCTTAGTTGCAGGAGAAAGACCCAACCATGTCCATATATGCCTCAAGAATGGAGTATAGAAGACCTAAACATTAAAATATTAGCACACTTACGGTCACCAAGGAGGAAGTCAATTCACTTGCGGCAGCAATTAAAGATGAAGGACTTACAGCAGTGCTCGCAAGAACCTTTATCTTAGTAAAAGGCAAAAACCCTGTAAGATCACCAAGGGCAACAACCCCAATTGGCAAAACTGAATGTGGCTCATACCCAAAAACTGCATAGCAGAGAGTATGCGTCATTCACAAACCGCAAATATTAGAACTACTATATGACCTTCAGCATTGCTAATGAAATGCCATAACTTCAACCTTGCAATTAAGTAATTAGTTATAAACCAAGAATTCAATCAGTACGATAAGTACCATAAGCGCGATTTGGATCAAAAGCGTTGTACTCCTCAACATGAAGTGTTACAGGAAAATACCCAAGTGCATGCTTACATATATATCTGTACCCAAAGAATACAAACTCAGCATATCAAAAAGAGAAATTCTTAGTTACACCAGGTGTACCACATCACTATACCCCCGAACCAATAATATATTAAAACTTTCAGCATTTACCATATACTGTATAAAGGTATACTCTATCACTTAAAACAGCGCCTTAGAACGGTTAAAAACATTAAAAGAATGCTCTCACATAACGAGTGGTGTAGTACATTTTTTCGTGGCTTTTCATTCCCCTATATGTCCCAACTAAGTAGAATCTGGATAATATAGAAAAAAACGAGGCTTCTCATTGGTTTGGATATACGATGACCATGGTACAGGTACACCCGTGAAACCTTTGAATTTTTCTAACAAACAAATCAAAAACAAAATGTCGCATCTAAATTGGAGGAATTCGGAAATAAAACTCGGAAATTGAAATCAAACCTAGCTAATCTACGTCCAAATCTGTCTTTATCATCAATTGGAATCGCCATAAATATCAATAGCACCCAACAAACCCTACAATAAAATAAATAACATTTTTTTTTTAAAAGAACACACATAAATACCCGTATTAGACGGTTTCATGATAATCTTATCGAGAGAAGTATCACAATAATTGTAGTTAGAGGGACGTACGCGAAGGCTTGGGGAAGAGAGAGAAAGAAGAAGGAAGAAAAAAGTAAGAAGACATTGAAGTGAATTGCGCCCAACCATATCGCCACCGCAATCACCGTGTGTATCGTCGAATGTTGTTTTTCTGTGGACGTTGCCGTCGCTGACGCCGCTGTCGACGGCGGCGGCATTGTTACCGGAGTTTCTAACCTTTCTCCTTCCATTTTACGGTGTATAATTGGTGGGAAAGTTTCAGGAGTTTAATTTAAAAAAGAAAAGAAAAAAGGGATATTTTTCGGTAATTTTTTGTCTTTTTCTTATAAAAAAAAACTAGTTTTAAACCCGTGCAAAATTGCACCGATATGTATTTGGGCCGGTATTAATGTTTTTGAATGTATTTTTTTATTTTTATTTTTGCATTTCTATTGTATTTATCTTGTTGATCTAAATCAGCGATCTACATAATTAATGTTTAAACTTGTTACAAATACGTGTTCACATGCAATGGTTTAAGAGGAAATAACAAAAGGATATTTTTTTTAAAAAAAATATACTGTACTATCTAGTTTTTAAAAATTATGCATATAATTTATTCGCATTATATGTAATTCAATCACGTAATTAAATGTAATTCCTTCTCGTAATTATGTAATATTATTATTATTATTTTTTTAAATTATGTAATTCATTTATTTGTAATTAGTTTCATTTATTCCGATTTGTAATTCATTCCGCTTATATGCCATTAAATTCATTTATTCGGAATGTATAAAATCATTTCATAGTATTATTTCATAGTGATGGGGCATATTCTGCACCGCTGACCAAGTCAACATATTGAGCAAGGTCAAAGATATCCACAGCAAGTCAACGACTTAGACGACCTAGCCGATGCGCCCATCGGCTGCCAACCGGGTCCCGGATGACAACCCGCCAAATTTAACACATACCCGCGTACTCATATCCAAGACCCCTCGCGAGTCACCGGGGCCCGCCGGCCACCATAGGTCCCTCGGCCGAGGGGTAGATCGATCTTTTCCACCGCTAGCCACTTGGCCACTTGGCCACTACGTGACAAAAGGTGAAGTCTATAAATACTCCTCAACCTTCATTGAGGAGAGGATCCAATCCAGAAATACACAACTTAACCTAAATACACTATTCATCTGGTATAATCTTCCTTATCTCTCTACAATATATTCCTAGCCAATTAGCATACAACTTATACATCTAAGTTTACTGACTTGGGCGTCGGAGTGGGTACGCTTGGCTCAAAGCCAAGCCCCCGCCTGTTCATTGTTGCAGAGAGGCCGAGAGGAACGATTAAGACCAAAGGAGAATCCAACTCAAGACATCATTCAACAAGCCACGGGTGGTAACTATACTTGCTCGAATTACGCCCGAACAATTGGCGCCGTGCGTGGGGGGAAACGATACTAAAAGCTAATAAAATCCCTTAAAAACACAAAACAAAAACCCACCCAAAAAGCTAAGAAGATGTCGAAACAACAAGACGCAGTCGTGACCGACGAAACCGCGTTCCACCAAGATGATACCTTCAACACCTTACGAGTCGTGCGCCCTCCACCGGGGGTAATCCAACCGGAGTTCGGGATGCCGATAATACCAGACACGCCGCCGCCACCAACCAGTCACCATCATGGGGCATGTGGTTGACATAGCAAAGCGAAAATGGTCCTGGACCTAATTAGTAATACGTCCGCTCACACACGTCACGCCGACAAGAGCGGCGGAAACCGTCCCAGAGACCAGGGCCTTAATGTGACTCCGAGAAATTTGAACGGAGCACTAGGAGAAGCGACCCAAAGAAAGTCGCGGGAGCCCAAAGTGGGCGTGGTAGACCTAAGTCCTTCCCGTACTCGTGGGAGGACAGCGTCCCCGCAACACGAACGAGGCATACCCCAAAGGAGCCCGAGGAGTCCGACTCAGCAGAGTTGGAGAAGAAGTCCAAGTCGAAGAAGGAGCCCCTCCCGCTACGAGGAGAGGAGCCGGGTTAGGAATGCGAGGAGCCGATCGCCACGTGTCATCCGGCATGTGATCAGACAGCCCCTCAACGCCTACGTCCTAGAAGTCCAGGTGCCCACTAAGCTCAAGTTGCCGCCCATATCATACAAAGGGGAAGGTGATCCAGCCGACCACGCTGAGGCTTTCGAGTCTCACATGTCGGTATGGGAGCAGCCCGATGAAGTATGGTGCCGAGTTTTCCCAACAACGTTGCATGGGATGGCTCAAAGTTGGTACAAGGGGCTTCCCGACGGCTCGGTGTACTACTACGCCGACCTAAGGGACGCCTTTTTAGCCCAGTACTCTTGCAACAAGAGAAGGGCCGTGGAGACATCGGACCTCCTAACTATCAAACAGGAGGGGGGCGAGTCTCTACGAAGCTACATGAAGAGGTTCGACGGAAAGGTCCAACGGATTCGAGAGATTAATCCCGAATCGGCGCGCTTCGCGCCGATGAAGGGCCTCCCAAGGGGAGATTTAAAAAATGAGCTCATCAAGTGCGGAGGCCTGGGCTTGATGCCGCCAGAAAATGGCCGACCAGGCCATCAAAGTAGAAAACTATCACAAGACGTGGTTAGGCCCCAACGAGGCCGAGCACTCAGAAAAGAAGAGCCGTCGGGAGGACAGCCCCGATGAAAGACGTCGTGACAACAACGGGTCACGGTCCGACGAAAGACGCCGTGACAACAATAGGCCACGGTCGACAAAAATCGCCAGAGACAGGACTCGACGGGCGCCGGGGAGTTCGGGAGCGTACTACAAAAACGGTACAACGATCACACCCCCTAGTCGTGTCGGCCGCCGAGGTATTCGCTCGAGCAAGAGCGAAGGCCGAGAGGGGAAAGGCCCCTAGGCCGAGGAGTGACGGTGACACGAGCCAAGATCTTGTGAGTACCACGGCCACACCGGACACTTAACCAACGATCGCCGACATCCGAAGGACGCCATGAAGAGCCGATCCGGAAGGGGAGCCTCGGCAAATATGTTGCCAAAGGCCGAAACCGAATGTCGGCGGGTCAAACAAAGAAATCCGTCTTCGAACGGATAGGAGTAATCCATGCTATCATCGAGGGCAACGGGAATGGTGGGTCCGCTCATGGGCACAAACGGCACCTGAATGAACCGTGCCAGACCATCAACTTTGTGCCCAACACAGCCACCCCCGCTTCCAACATCCCCGATATGACCATTGGGAAGAAGGACTACGAGGGAGTCGTCGCTCTTCACAGCGACCCACTTACGGTCCACCTAGACATAGCCAACCACTTGGTGAAGAGGTGCCTGATTGACACAGGCGCCTACACAAACATTATGTACAGAGAATGCTTTCTCAGCCTCGGTCTGAGAGTCGAAGATTTGAGCCCCGCACCAACCCGCCGTACGACTTTTTCGGGGTCGGCCTGGTACCCACTGGGTCGGTCGATCACGGTGAGGTTCGGCGAGGGAACTGCAGCCAGGAATGTTATGTCTGAATTTATAGTCATCGACGGCGCATCTGCCCACAACGTGCTCATAGGCCGGGTCACTTTGAGTGAGACCGACGCCGTAATTTCCATCCGGGCCTTGACATTGATATACGTCTCGGACCGGGAAGCGATAAGCTCGCCTCAAAGAACGAGAAGGAACCCGGCGTATGGGAGATACACACCAACGGCCCTTCCACGACGGGTAGCTCGAAAGCCAAAGATCGTTATTTTTAGCCCAATCGGAGACGTGTTTGAGCACACCTTAAAACTTACCTCCGTAACCTCAAACAACGAATCCAAGTTCGAGGCGAATAACCGAGTCAAGCTAGCCGAACCGCCGGGCGGAGCACGTCGTAGTGAAAACAGATTCGCTCCTAGTGACCAACCAGATCAAAGGAGAGTACAAGGCTCGGGACTATAGGACGACAAGGTATCTAGAGAGGGTAAGAGCCGCGCTTCAAAATTAAAATCCTTCCGATACAAAGATACTCCCAGACCGAGAACGACCGAACCATCAGCATGGTCGAAGGAGCAGAGACCGAGGAGGTGGAGATTGATCCAGGCCGCACCATAACCATCGGTGTCAACCTGGAACCAAAGTTCGAGCCGAACTCCTGGACTCGCTAAGGAAAAATAAAGACGTCTTCGCCTACTCGGCCGGCCGAGATGCCAGGTGTGAGCCGGGAGGTAATTATTCACAAGCTGAACGTACTCCCCACCGCTCGCCCCGTCAAGCAAAGGATGAGGAACTCCTCGGTCGAGAAAGATGAGGCCATCAAGGCCGAGGTAGATAAACCGCTACGGCGGGCTTTATTATGCCTTGCACTTACCCCGAGTGGTTAGCCAATGTTGTGATGGTAAAGAAATCATCAGGGGCATGGAGAATGTGTGTAGACTTTACCCAACTTAATAAAGCATGCCCCAAAGATTGTTACCCTTTGCCTCGAATAGATAGCTTGATCGACGCCACGGCAGGATACACCATGCTAAGCCTGCTAGACGCCTTCTCGGGGTATCACCAGGTATTCATGGCTGAGGAAGACATGCCTAAATGCGCATTCATCACCGCTAACGGCACATACATGTACAAAATGATGCCGTTTGGTTTGAAAAACGCCGGCGCCACGTATACAAGACTGGTGGACAAGGTATTCCAAAATCAGAAAGGACGAAACCTTGAGGCTTACGTCGACGATGCTATTGTGAAAAGCAAGTCCGACAATGAGCACCGGCCGATTTACACGAAACATTTTGTTCACTAAGGAAATACAAGATGAAGCTCAACCCAATGAAATGCAACTTCGGTGTCCGGGCAGGTAAATTCCTCGGTGTACTTGTCAGTGCCAGAGGCATCGATGCAAATCCAGACAAGATCCAAGCAATCCTAGACCTACCGGAACCAAGGAATCGAAAAGAGGTTATGATGCTGACCGGTAGAATGGCGGCTCTCGCCCGTTTCATCTCTCGGTCAGCCGACAAGAGCACCCCATTCTTCAAGGTATTGAAAGGGAATAAAGACTTCAGCTGGGGGGAGGAACAGAGCACGGCTTTCAAACAACTGAAAGCTCATCTTCAGACTCTCCCAACTCTGTCCGGCCGATCTTTGGGGAGACGCTATACCTATACATAGCAGTTACCTCGGCCACGGTCAGTGCAGTGATCATCAAGGAAGAAGACAAACAGCAACACCCAATCTACTTTGTCAGCCATACGCTGTTGCCCGCCGAGAGAAATTACCCACTAATCGAAAAAGCAGCCTTCGCCGTCGTCGTTGCCACGAGGAAGTTAAAACCCTACTTCGACGCGCACCCCGTGACGGTCCTAACCGATCAGCCGTTAGAGAAAGCTTTGGAAAAATTCGAACAATCCGGCAGCTCATCAAGTGGGCGGTGGAACTCTCCGGCTTCGGCATTCAATACAAACCAAGACCTTCGATAAAGGGGCAAGCACTTGCAAATTTCCTGGCCGAATGCACGTATCAAGAAGAGCCAAACCCAGGCGTATGGGAGGTCTACACCGACGGCTCCTCCACGACGAACACTCAGAGAGCCGGCATCCTCATCATCAGCCCAAACGGGGACGAGTTCGAGTACGCCTTGAAATTCACCTTCTCGGCCTCGAACAACGAATCCGAATATGAGGCGGTGATAACCGGGGTCGAGCTAGCTAGGGCTGCCGGAGCAGAGCACATTGTGTTGAAGACAGACTCACTGTTGGTTACTAACCAAATCAGAGGGGAGTTTGAGGCTCGGGACGACGGAATGGTAAGGTACCTAGAAAGGGTAAAGGCCGACATAGCGAAATTGAAGTCTTTCCAAATCCAATGCGTTCCCGCATCCGAGAACAACCGGCCGACGCTCTCTCCAAACTTGCCACTCAACCATCAAGAACGCCGGCCAACCGTGCTTTGGTAGATATCGAATGCGAAGAGCATCACCGAGACCGACGGCATGGTGGGCAACGTAGAGGCCGAGACAACGTGGATGACTCCGATAATGAAATACAAACTTACGGGTGAATTACGGATGGCCGCAATCCCTCGGCCAAAATAAAACGGATCGCCGCCAGGTACTTAGTGTTCGAAGGAGAACTGTACAGAAGGTCCGTAATAAGACCACTCTTGAAGTGTGTCGGTCCAGCCGACGCAGAGCTGATACTGACAGAGATTCACGAAGGCATCTGTGGACACCACATGGGGGCAAGAACGCTAGCCCACAAAGCTCTACGAGCCGGCTACTTCGCCCACCATGCTTCAAGATTCCGAACAAAGACCAAGAAGTGCACGAATCCGTCGGATGCATGCCCCGTGTACACGCTCCCTCCAGGGACCTACAACCGGTGCTTAGCCCTCTTCCCTTCGCACAGTGGGGGATGGACATGCTAGGGCCATTCCCAACAGCCTCCGGAGGAAGGAAGTTCTTGATCGTCGCTGTTGATTACTTCACCAAATGGGTTGAAGTCAGAGTCATTCTGGCGAAGACCACGGCGGCCGTCGAAAGGTAATCTGGGAAAATGTTATAACTCGTTTGGATTACCCCAAGTTATAGTATTTGACCACGGCCGAGTTCGGAGTGACCGATAATGAATTGGTTAGAAGAGCTTGGTATCAAGTTTGCATACTCCTCCGTCCTCCGCCACCCACAGAGCAACGGACATGCGGAGGCGGCCAACAAAACGATCCTCAACGGTTTGAAGAAGACAAATAAGACCTTAAGGGAAGGTGGGCCGATGAACTACCCGGCGTCCTATGGTCCCTTCGAACCACGGAGAAAGAAGCAACGGGGTACACCCCTTTCCACCTAGTCTACGGTTCCGAAGCAGTCCTGCCAATTGAAGCGACGGTGCCAACATTCAGAACGGCTACCTTTAACCCAGTTGAAAACGAGGAAGGCCTGAGAGCTTCCTTAGACCTAGTCGAAGAAAGCCGAGATACAAACGCCTCAACTTGGCGATATCAAAACCGGATGAAAAGAGCCTACAAAATAGAGTCCACAAAAGGGACCTAAGAGTGGGAGACCTAGTCCTAAGAAAGTCGGCTGCCACTAACAAGGGAAACATTCACGTAAGTGACGGCCAATTGGGAAGGTCCCTACAAAGTGGTTGAAGAGATGAGGCCGGGTACATACCGGCTGACGGACATGGAGGGTGTGCCTTTGATGAGCCATTGGAACACCGACAACTTAAGAAAGTACTTTGTATAGCGGCGGAGGTGTCCAAGCCCATTGTGGACACCCCAACGCGTAATCATAACAAATGAAGAATCACCCAAATTTTCCATCGTGCTTGTCCCCTCCATAAGTTGCCACCGGTCACACCCAAAGAAGAAACGTATACTCGGTGCGGTTGAGACGCAAGTCCGCGGTCAATATGCCTACGATTCTAATGCTATCGAGCCATAACCCCGATTACCTCGGCCCTAGCCGAGAGCGACGGGGACACAATGACCGATACGCGCTATCGAGCCATAACCCCGATTACCTCGGCCTTAGCCGAGAGCGACGGGGATACAATGACCGGTATGCTAGAAGAAATGCTAAAGACGTTAACACAGTTGAGATGTGCATTCTAACTGCCTCGGCCATGCCGACGGTAAAACGAAGGCACTCAATTAAATAACGCAAAGAGACAAGTGAAGAATGATGATCAAAGTCCCGGCCAAAGCCAAGGACCAAAAGATAAAACTTTATTAAAAATGATTGCAAGGAGAGTACAGACGACGGCCGTCCCCATGAGGATAGCCTAAACTCTACCTACCAAAGCTTTACAAAAAGCAAGGAAACAAAGAAAAACAAAAGGTTACAGACTTAGGATTTGAAGCGCCAAAAGATGGCAGGGAGAGAAGGCTCAATAGTTGGCCCCCGAACAGCTAAAGCTATCCGAGACGCCGGGTGAGTCTGGTGACGACCGCCCGTCTCCCTATGCCTGTTGCTTTCCTCCATCAGCAGCAGCAGCTTCTTCGGTGGCTGGCTCGAAAGAGGGCTCGACATTCTCAAGTGCCTTTAGCGCGTCACCTTTCTTCACCTTGGCATCATAGACCGCCTTGGCCTCGGCAATCTGAGCCGCCTTCGCCTCCTCCGTCTTCTCCGCCGCCGCTGCCTCCGCAGCCTCAGCCATCTCGTCCAAAAGCTGCTCAAATTTATCCCACGGGAAAGAGCCCTCGGGGACGAGCTTCCTTATTGCCTCCCTACCTCGGCCTGGTCCCGGAATTGAGCGCACATTTTAGGGAGAAGATCATCTTGAAGCATTGCAATGTCTTTCTCCTTTTGGGCAACGGCAGCCTGCGCGTCCCTGAGCGCCTCCGCCTGGTTGTCGAACAGATCCTTCCACTGATCCCTCTTGGCAACCACGGCGTCATAAGCATCCTTGTACCTATCCCGCTCCTCCATCATCTTGGCAGTAGCGCCATCAGCTTCCTCAACTTTGGCCCTCTCGGCCCCCAGCAGCGTCTCAACCTCCTCCACGCGCTTCTTGGCAGAAAAGAGATCCAGTTTAAACTTCGCGGCTTCCCCCTTTGCGGCGGAGAGGTCAAGTTTAAGCTTCGCCATCAGCGGCGCGGCTTGGGCCATGGTTTTCTCCTGCTCCGCGATATAGGAGCCGGCTTGTTGGGTCCACTTCGCCAGCCTCTTATACATTTTCACACCCTCCGCCACAAGCTCGGAGGCAGAGATCTTCTGAGCGGAGGAGTCAACAATGACATTTCCGTCACCCGCCTTCTCGATAGCCCTCTCGGGCTGCTTCCCTGATTGCCGTTCAATAAGAACGACGGTCGCCGAGGGAGGATCTACAAAAAATTTGCACAAAGCATCCATGTCACCTTGAATTGACACATCGAAAGCCGGTCATCCGGGATATCCAAATAACCACTAAATCCGAACCATAAGTTAGATCCGTACCGTTTGGACCCTCTTCGCTCGAGGGCCGCTTTTCTCCCGCCAACGGTGGAGGTAGATGGCGGATCTTTCCTCTTCTCCCCGACAACGGTGGAAGCAAGCGGTGGCTCCTTAGCAACGGTCACCGACCCCCAAGAATATCAACGACCTCCACAGTTCCTTCGAACCACCAAGGTCGAAGAGGGAGCCGGCACGCGCCGCCGCCGACCTGGTCGCAGCTTTCTTCGTTCTCTTTGGCACGCCTCCGAGAACCCTTGCACAGGCCGCCACCGGATCTACCCCTTTCAATCGCTTATCCATGAGCTCGTTGGGGACGGTCTACGATCGCGCGGTTCAGCCGTCGGATCTTGATGTCAACGACCTTCCCGTCCTTATCAAGGCCTAACCGCTTCAAGGTACTCTCGGACAGATCCTGGCCAAACCGGTCTGCAAAAAGAAAACCAAACAAGAATTACAGGACAGAAATAGAACATAGCTCCAAAAACAAGAGTATAACAGTCAAAAATGGGCCTCACACCGACCCCACTCACCCCGGGCCGAGGGCCGGTATGATGAGGCGACGTGACAGAGCGGCTCATCTTGAAGAATAATCCGAGTCGGGGGCCGCCATCCCTTCTCAAAGATCGAACAACCGACGCCCGCTCCTCATCCTCGCAAGAGGAACCTTCGAAGCGTCCATTTTCACCTTACCCCGGGAGGTACACTCCTCATACTCTTCCCGGTTCTCACACCGCAAGTAAACAGGCTCGAAAGACCGGGCAATGGGTAATCCTCCGGCACTTGGACATACACCCACCGCCGTTGCCGCTTTGCAAGAAGTAAGCTTGTTCACGGAGGCATAGCTGCTCCGTCATCGCTGTACCACCCCACTTTACCGGCAATTGACGGTCGAAGACTGTGGAGTCGGCGGAATAAGTTGACCGTCGGGATCTCCCCCTAAAGAGACAAAGCCACACAAAGCCAACTATCGTCCTCATGGCCAGCGGATGTAGTTGGGCCACCGCGACGTTCATAGCTCTGATAATGGCCACGACGTATTTATTCGGAGGAAACCGCAGCCCATACTCCGGATGCCGATGTACACGCCGGTGTGACCCGGTGGAGGGCAACAGACCGCCTGACCCTTTTTAGGAATAACGATCTTATACCCCTCACCGAACGAGAAATGGCCTCAAAAAATGTCTCGCCGAACAATCGGCGAACTTATGGGACCAACCACGTTCAAGACCGATCGTGCGGGGCTCGCCATGATCCGGGACAGACAGCCTCCCACCATCAGAAGAGGTCCCCTCATCCTCATCAGCATCCTCAACCTCATCCTCCCGTCCCTCCAGAATTGGTGGATCGACTACGGGAGAAGGAGACCTAGGGCCCCCAAACCTTATCGGAATGGCGTCTAGTATCTCCTCCCCATCAAGACGCAACGGGAATCCTCCGGCGCGAAGTACTAGTCCCGGCGCCGAGAGTGCAGACATAATAGCAACAATTATTTAACAAAATAAAAAGTGAAGAAGTTTGTTTGTTTACCTTGAAGAAAAACACTCGCCGGAATAATAACTCAAATGTTAGAAGACAGAGAAGCCCTTGAAAGTTTAGAGAGAAGAAAAATTTTGGAGAATGAAATTGGTGACCAATTTCACGAGCAACCGCCCTATTTATAGGGAAAAGCCCATGAAGAAGGACCAATCAAAGAAATGCCCCATGAAGCGTCAACCAATCAGCGTGCGAACACGTGTCGGACATGCAACCACGGGATGTCAATCGTTGCAACAGTTAGACGTCAATCAATGCAACAGTGACCAAGCGTCTTCAACACGCCTATTCATATCTCCTTGCCTATTCACCTTCCTCAACAAATTCCCAAGCATCTGTTCTCCGCCGGCCACATGATCAACCAGGCCGACAACATGCCGGCGGGGCAATCAAAACTACCGGCACTCTCAAACCCGGTCTCGACCAGCGTCCCTTTCTTTCTTCCACATCGGATGCCCAATACACATCCATGTGGAGGGGGGATATGGTACGGCCTAAGAAAGACCAGGCAGAGGCAAAAGAAGCCGCCGCAGAAGAAGCCGTCTGAGAAAATTTTCTACAAACTACTTGCGCAGAATATACGCTCGGACGTACATCGAAGCCCATACCACGGCATAGACTACGCTGGGGGCAAATTGATGGGGCATATTCTGCACCGCCGACCAAGTCAACATATTGAGCAAGGTCAAAGATATCCACAACAAAGTCAACGACTTAGACGACCTAGCCGATCGGCCCATCGGCTGCCAACCTGGGTCCCGGCATGACAACCTGCCAAAACACATACTCGCGTACTCATATCCAAGACCCCTCGGCGGTGAGTCACCAGGGCCCGCCGGCCAGCCATAGGTCCCTCGGCCGAGGGGTAGATCAGTCTTTCCACCTGCTAGCCACTTGGCCACTACGTGACAAAAGGTGAAGTCTATAAATACTCCTCAACCTTCATTGAGGAGAGGATCCAATCCAGAAATACACAACTTAATGTAGACACCTCGTTTCTGCACCCCTCGCAAACCACCCGGTGATGATTGGGCCGCATGTTTGATTCGCGGAACGATTTGTGACAGTTCGTAAGATTATCGTCAAGTGATTGCTCAAATATTAAATGTCAACCTCTTAGTTGTCACCTACGTGCCGATACGGTCGTTTTGGCAGTAATTAGAGTACATTCGGAGTCCGGGTCAAAAACCGTCTCCATTTTCTTATAGCTGTTAAATCCCGAGTCAGAATGTTCTGGAATGTTCCGGATATTTCTATTCCATATTTATCAAATTTTATCTTTTGGCAAACAATATCCCGTAATATTCAAAAGATAATCGAATTAAATCCGTCCTACCATAACTTAAACACGGAAATCTTTCTTAAACAGGAGGAAACCTCCTGGGAATAGACGCAAAGAGTGTCTGCGCCTCTTCCAAGAGACGCGATGGGCTGCTGCGCCTCTTCCCAGGCCCTTCTTTGCATGATTTACGTATCTTTTTTATATCTTTCCGAGATTCACTTCCAAAGAGTCTCCGAAACCCTATTCCTTCACGTGATTAGTATAAATAGGAGCTTTCGTTCCTCATATTTCTCACGCGAGTGTCCGCCCTTCTCTTCTCCCTTTGCATTCTAGACTTCGTTCTTACTAATTGGCGCCTACGTGCTTGGACTCCCGACCACGTAAGCTCGGATCTTTCCGGGTACCAGCCTCTCCGTTGCATGACCGACCAATTTGACCACTACACTCAATCAATCTAATTAATCAATCTTGTTAAATCGTTTTCCTCTCACGAGGGCACTCTTTCCTTGCATTCGCGTCGAGCATCACTAATCGATCTTCTTAGTCCTTCTCGTTTCGTCAACATGTAAGTCTGAGGGTGTATAATTCTCTTTATTTATTGTATTTTATTATTGTATAACCATTGTAAGATTTATGTCGGAAACACCATTAAAATCGATTTCTAAAAACCGTCTTTAAAACCTTTTTTGCGGATTTCCGAGAGATGACGTCGAGAAAAGACGCAGCAACTGCTGCGCCTCTTCGAAGGAGCGCAGCACCTGCTGCGCCTCTTCGTGAGGCTGCCGCAGTTCCTGCTTCTTTTCTTCTTCTTCCGTCCTCTGCAATTCGTATCAAAATTGTTCCTTTCGTTTTGTTCTTTAATTCTTCATCACGGTAATTTATAAATCATATGTGTATTGTATATAATTCATCATTCATGCTTAATTAGTCATCAAGTCCGACTTAAATCCCTTATAATTCATATTTGCGGGTTCTCGTCATTAAATTCAAGTTTCGGGTTTTAGAGGTTCAATTCGTTCATATTGAGTTTCTGGGATTCATTGTTGACATAGTTTTCATCTGTTTGTTCATTAATCCGTCGTCGTTCGTCATGTTTAGTCTAATTCGTTTAGTTAGTTAGTCTAATTAATCATTCATTAACATCGCCCCTTCATGTAATTAATCCGTTTGCATCCGCCTCATTCATGTTCTACTGTTTTTTATGACTAATTCATATGCCAAATAATCTGTTAAATCACTTTCATCCGAGTAATTATATCAATCAATCCATTAATTCACCAAATTGTCTTAACGATTTGCAGTTCCGGCTTCACAGCCAGAACGCACCCTTGGAACAATGACGCAAAGAATCGCTGCGCGCTCTTCCAAAGGGCGCGATGTCTCTTCGCTGTTCGAGATGAGTTCTGTCTCTGAACTCCTTTTCTGCCTTGACGTAATTAATTAGTTTACGTAATTAATTAACTATTATCCGTAATATCGCTAATTCATGTTCGTCTTTTATTCTTTTATTCATTTTCTCAAATTATCCGTTTTAAAGGTATTTTCGACATAAATCGCCTAATCCAATGTAATTATTGTAATTTCCGTTCTTGTAATTTATAATTATTATATTTCTTTATTGCTTGTATGTTTTCACATGTAAATGAACATTAAATCCTACTTTGACCCAATTGTATGCTAACTACGTGTTTCACCGACTTAGTTAATTCTCACATGCTAGGATTAATCTAATGGATGTTGCATTGCATGCATATAGCCGACGATATATCAAGTATGAATAACTTCCCTAATCATTAGTAGAGGCCGCTATCGAGGCGGGCGGGATTAGGTGTTCGATCAAAAGAGCTTCCTAATACGTACCCTCACCCCTTACTCCAGATCTCCGTGAGCACCCGTGTTCATTGGCATCCACGAGAGTCATTCTAGACATAGAATGCTAAGGGTAACGATTGCTTAGTGTTCATGTCACTACTTTGTGTCTTGACATGACACGAGGTATTCGAACGGTTCCAATTTCCCATAAAAATTGGCGGCGACTCCATACAAAATGCAAACGCTTGTTTTCGAGCCGCTTCGCCAAGCGCCCCCGTGGGCGGCCCGCTGTCCACACTTAACCTAAATACACTATTCATCTGGTATAATCTTCCTTATCTCTCTACAATATATTCCTAGCCAATTAGCATACAACTTATACATCTAAGTTTACTGACTTGGGCGTCGGAGTGGGTACGCTTGGCTCAAAGCCAAGCCCTCAGTTCGTTCATTGTTGCAGGAGAGGCCGAGAGGAACGATTAAGACCAAGGGAGAATCCAACTCAAGACATCATTCAACAAGCCACGGGTGGTAACTATACTTGCTCTGGAATTACGCCCGGAACACATAGTATTTGTTCTAAGACGGAATTTGTCGCATGTTTGTATAGCCGGAATTCTGAAGAAATAAATACATTGCACACTAACGGGTCCCACCATAACATGTATTTCCTAAAACAAAGGCTGAATTAATGACGTGGCACGCCCTGGATTGAATATTGTCTTCTAAATTAATAAAGATAAGATAATGAGACATTCTCGTGTTTTTTTATTTTCTATATGGTAAACTTGTTTTTAACAAAAATGCATTTGATTGGGCATAACTTACAATCAAAACTTTTGAAATCGGCGCTTTTTTTTTTTTTTTCAAATCGATCAGTTTTACGATATTTTTTATTTGGAAAAGAAAAAATCCAGTTTTTGAACTCATGGCAAGAATTACGGTCAGTCAAACGTTAAACTTTGACTGACCATACCTCTTTGTAGAGGATTTCGAATGCGACAATGTTTTTTTTTTCAAATTGAGCGCGTTTATGATATCTTTGATTTGAAAAAAAAAAATCGTCGCTTTCGGAACTCATGGTTGTGAATTATGGTCAGTCAAAGGCGTTTTTGGTGAAAATGAGGTTACCACTTAAAATATCCTAAAAATAATTTCACAAGAAATAAAAAATTTGGAGGGCTGATTTTCAACGACGACGTTTTCGTTTCAAAATACAATAATGCCACTTGCACATTAACACTACTTCCTCCTCTAAGCATTTTTCTCTCAAATTCTAGTAAAAGCCAACTAAATAAATAAAAAAAAAAAAAAAAAAAAAAAAAAAAAAACCACAACATCAATGAGCATGACGGAACCCAATTCACCGATTCGCAAACAAATAAAAATGTTAGAAAATAACCCACATCGACTAAAAAACTTAAAAAAATTAGGAAATCAGCAAATAAAGGCAATAAACACGGTTTTAAAAAAATTGACCGAACCACGAACGAAATGTGTCCATGGAGCATATTGCGTTTTAACGTTTGCTATAGAGTGAAAGTTGAAATTCAACATTCAACCATGGGCCAAATCTAAAGACCCAACGTTTGCCCGGGAAGAAATGTTGAATATGAACTTTCGATCATGGACCAACCTCAAAACCCTACATTCAACCATACTATTAAGGTAATTTCAACTTCGTTCATGATTCAACCATGGCATCAACGTTGAATCTCAACGTTTGCACCATGGATGAAAGTTGAATTTCAACTTTCGTCCATGGTGTTCTTCCCCTTCCCCAATTCGACACTAATTCAACACAACAACCACAAAAATCGACACAAAATTCACCCTATTTCGTCAACAACAACACCACAATTACAAACAATAATGAAAAAAAAAACATACAAACTAATTAACAAGAAAAAATTAAACCTAATTCAAAAACTTCGGCTTCGGTCGGTCATTTCGAGTTCAGGTTATTTTCGGATAAACTATTATCAAGTTATTTGTGAGTAATAATCATTTTGCAACAATAAAAGTTTGGATAAGGTCAATTCTAGTTCAGGTCTTGAATTTGGGTGTCGGATCGGGTTATTCAGGTCAATTTGCCCAGATCTATATGTAATTGACCCAAACCTTTAAATGGATAATGCGTTTATAAGGAATACTTACTTTTGTTGAAAAAGCCTAATTTGAACATTCCATAACTCGTGTTTATAAACTCAAAAAGTGACAATTTTTTTTCTCAAATCGATCATCTTGCCGAAAAAAATAATTTGCCGAATTTGACTTGACGAATAGAGATGGTCAGTCAAAGTTTGTTCGGCACATACAAAAACTCTTAACCCCGGAATCCAAAAACACTATCGGACAGTCTATAACCTAATCCTGAAAAGTGAAAACTTATAATTAGAGATGAAAGTGGACACGCGGGCTGTTGGAGTTGCACAATCCATAGCCCATTTTAGCACAACACGGAATTGCCACTGCCCAGCACGCCACGCCATTGGCTGTGTCTGGGCTGAAGTTTATAAAAATTTCTAAAAAAGACAGTGCCTAGGCACGACATGCTAGGTACGCTCAAACTACTAAGAAATAGGGTTAAGGTGGAGGATTTAATAGATCACGTTTAAAACAGCACGATATGCATGGCCATTAGCCTTACTTAGGCCGCCATTCCCATTTCACTGGTATAACATGACACAACACGAATCCCACGTTTATGGACCAGAACCGTATCATTTTCTTCTCCAAACTCCAAGCATGGTGAACCATGATGAGATACGGCCCACTTCCATCTCTACTAACTTGCACTCATTAATTAAATACTCCCTCCTATTCTTAATAACCCTCCCCTTTCATTGAGAGCACATGAATTAAGGGAAAGGAGTATTATATGATAAAATATTGTAGTGGGGTAGGAGATTGGAGAGAGTGAAGGTATTGTGTGATTAAAATAAGTATTGTTGTGGGGTAAGGTGATTAAAATAAGTATTGTTGTGGGGGTAAGGTGATTAAAATAAGATAAAGTATGAGTATTGTGGGGTATTGTTGTGGGGTGAGGTGAGTAAAATAAGTATAAAAGTTTGCCAAATAAGAAAATAGGAAGAGTATTGTGAATAGACAAAAAAAGGAAATATGAAGAGTTATTTAAAATAGGAGTGAGTATTTAAATGTTGCTTCTTGGCTATGCCAAAAATGCCATCAACTTTCACAAAGTCGCCAGTCACCACGCACAAATAAAAAGACATGTTCGATGCTGCAACTTCCCGGAACTATACTACTGTTCAAAGTCCTGCTAAACTCCAAATCCACTTCATCTACATTATATCATATTCATCATGTATTATGTCTTTATTTCAACTTTTTGACCCATTTATAGTTGATTATTGCTTTTAATCTATCAACTCCTACCCTTTATTCATCATTATACTTACATACAATTATTACACAAATCATAAAAGTATAAACATCCCTGTAAAACTTTTATAGTACTATTATTATTGTTCCAAACTTCCAATTCCACATTCTCCTTGCTTGAATTATTCAAGTTGGCACTAAAAAACATCATCTCATTCCATACTCTATAATTGTGTGTTATCTCAAAACATTTTCATTTGGTCCAAACTCCAAACCAACTCATGAACTCGCCGCCACCAAAATCCATTC
Source organism: Silene latifolia (assembly GCF_048544455.1). NCBI lineage: Eukaryota > Viridiplantae > Streptophyta > Magnoliopsida > Caryophyllales > Caryophyllaceae > Silene > Silene latifolia. The sequence goes on along the minus strand of NC_133527.1, from coordinate 175,415,655 downwards.
TCCCCATTTTCGCTCTTGTAGTCCTATCCGCGACCCTGGCTATTCCCACGGCCGCGGATAAGATAAAATACTACACCTTCGGACTCCCCTTCAACTATACATACTATGACAATTTCATAGTCAACCCGCCCGCCATGATTAGCAATGAGGCCCTCCAAATTACACCCGACTCCGCCAACAATTATCCGTTGACGAACCAATCCGGCCGAGCCATGTTTAAAAAACCTTTCCTAGTTTGGAAAAATAATGGCTCTACTGTCATTTCATTCAATACCACTTTCCTTCTTAACTTTTACCGCGTTAAAAATTCCACCGGCCAATTTTTCACCGCCGGCGAAGGCATCGCCTTCGTCATATCGCCGGACCTCGCTGTCCCTCTCGCGAGTTCCGGCAAATTTCTCGGCCTTACCAACGTTACTTCCGATGGTAAGGCCGAGAACAAATTCCTTGCTGTGGAATTTGATACTTTCAAAAACGGTGATTTTGATCCGGATTCGAACCACGTAGGACTTAATATCAACACAATTCAGTCGAGGAATACGGTTTCATTGTTGAAATTCAATATTACGCTGGCGCCGCCGGGTAAGGTGGTGCATAAGGTGTGGATCAATTACGACGGCGGAGTAAAAAAAGAGCTCACGGTGTACATCGCTGAGCTTGCTGATCAACACGCTCCGGCGATTATGCCGGCGACGCCGGTAATGAACGTCACCGGCGTCGATTTGGGGAAAATCGTAAACCCTAAGTCGTACTTCGGATTTTCGGGGTCCACTGGCGATCAGATCGCCGAGTTACAGTGTGTGCTGGGTTGGAATCTCACTGTCGATTATATCGGAAACCCTAATCCAAGTAGTAATTTGGGCGTGTTCCTGGGAATTGGGATTTCTCTTGGGGTTGTTCTGTTACTGGTATCAATTTTTACTTGGTGGACTTGGAGAAGGAAAAACCGGAACCGATCTGACCCGAGTTTATTAGGAGCGCTGCAGAGTTTACCGGGTCAGCCTAGGGAATTCGAGTACAGGGAATTGAGAAAGGCGACGGATAATTTTGATGACAAGTATAAGTTGGGTCAAGGCGGGTATGGGACTGTGTATAAGGCGTTGCTGCCTAATGTAAGTGTGGAAGTTGCAGTCAAGAAGTTTTCTAGGGATGAGATTAAGAGTAGAGATGATTTCTTGGCTGAGCTTACTATTATCAATCGGTTGCGACATCGGAATCTGGTCAAGTTGTTAGGTAAATTCTTTTTGTTTCATTTGTATTCAATTTTATGATCTGATTCTTGATTAATTGCGTTGATTGTGGCTCCTGATTCTGCATTAATTGGGTTAATTGGTTTAATTGGTCAGTTTATATTCTGAACGTAGACAATGATGTTTTCCGACAATATCAGCGTTGTGAGTCACGTCTGATAAATCTGACCGAGTGAGAATAACGTAGCTTGAGGGCCTGATTTCTCAAGTGTTGGGATACAAATCGATTTTGCATTGTGAATTGTCGTTCTTGTAGTTGTTGGTCGGTCTTACATGTTATTTCTTTTGTATCGTTAAAAATTGACCGAGTACATAGGTTAGTTTCAATATGGGATTCGATGTGATTGATGATTTCGTGTCGTATTTCTTTTCCCGATTGGAAGTACTACTATGATTCATCGAGGTGGTCCTTTCGAGTGAGTGCATTCATACGGATGACTTATCTTCCATTTGAGGTTTCCCTGAAATTTCTTGGCTGTATCCTATCCTATCCTATTTTTGCAATTGGATTAAGGCAGCCAAAAAAGAGACTTGAATGAAACAATGATGTTGAAATGTCGGTTGAATCTCATTGTTTATTGATTATTCGTCAGCAGTTGAATTGATATTGTCCGATATTAATGAATTGACAATAATATAAAGTCCAACATCACTCTTAAAGTTTTGACCGAAATGTAATGACATGAAATCGTACTTGTTTCAGGATGGTGCCATCAGAATGGGATGCTCCTTCTAGTGTACGAGTATATGCCAAACGGAAGCCTAGACAAGCACATCTTCTGTGAGGACTCTGAGACACCTCTAAGTTGGGAGCTCCGGTACAAGGCCCTAAAAGGGGTGGCATCTGCCCTACACTATCTTCACTACGAGTACGATGATAAGGTCATACACCGGGATTTGAAGGCAAGCAATGTCATGCTTGACGACCACTTCAATGCCCGTCTTGGTGATTTCGGCCTTGCTAGGGCTGTGGACCATGAAAAGACCTCTTACGCTGAAATGGAAGGCGATGGAGTACACGGCACAATGGGGTACATTGCCCCAGAGTGTTTCCACACGGGAAAGGCTACTCGGGAGTCCGATGTGTATGGCTTTGGAGCTGTGATTCTCGAGGTGGCTTGTGGTCTCCGCCCATGGACCAAGAGAGACGGGTACCACTCTCTTGTTGACTGGGTATGGTCAAAGCACCGGGAAGGATCCATCTTAGGCGCAATTGATGAGAGGCTCGGGAAGGAGTACGTGGCAGAGGAAGCAGAGCGGGTTTTACTCTTAGGCTTGGCATGCTCCCACCCGATAGCTAACGAACGGCCCAAAACACAGGCAATGGTTCAGATTTTGTCTGGCTCAATACCTGCACCTAGTGTACCGCCTTTCAAACCGGCCTTTGTCTGGCCGTCAATGGGACCCATGGGTGATACCATGTCAGACTTCTCACCGGATACAACCCCCATTGCTTCCTCACAGTATGATCTCTCAGGATGGACTCCTCCCTCTATTAGTCCCCACAGTCCGTACACCGCCAGTGATCAACACATACCATGAACACATTAGCGATTATATCATGCTTCTCAGTTTTCACCCTTTTTACATTATTTTCGAACTGTAGGGTCATTTTTTCTGCCACTATTAAGTTCTTGTAAATTCCTGGCATAAGCTGTTGAATACCGTCATTTTTTACATTCAGAATGTTTTTTTACTGAATTGTACATAAGTTTTGGATTGCATTGCCGGTGTACATTAATGTTACCCCGTATTAGTTAATTTTTTTGTACTCTATGTTGTTATATAGTAATAGTTCTCTCTCTAGTTTTCGAAGAGTTTTCTCTCTCTAATTTTCGAAGCGTTTACTCGGCGTAACACTTTCTTTCAAGGTAAAAACAAATTCTTCCCCAACTTTTATTTGTTAAGTATTCGTTGCCACTATGTCTGCTGCTGACGCTCCGCCTAGTACCTCAACCCCGGGGGACGAACCGTCGCGTCCCGTTGAACAGGAGCCACTGGCTGTCACCCCGGTAGGGTTCGGGGGTCGCAAGTCGTCTTCTCCTGAAATCGACGAGAAATATCTCGAGGATTTTGATGATGAGGAGGAGGAAAAGACCCAATCTGATTCAGAGAGGCCGCATTACTTGTGGCACGGCGAAGCCTGCTCGATTAAACCTGATTCCGTTTGGACGAACAAGTTCGCTCGTGCCTCCGAGCCTGAACTTTTCGAAGACCACTACAACTTCGGCAGGGGGTATAGAATTATTGTCCCTGTGGGTGATCAGGCAGTCTGTTGCCCTCCCGAAGGTTGTATAGGCGTGTATATTAGACATCTGGAGTATGGGCTCCGTTTTCCTCTTAATGAGCACGTCGCGGCCATAATCAAAGCCATGAATGTCGCCGTGGCACAACTGCATCCGTTGGCCATTAGGACGATTATTGGCTTCGTATGGTTTTGTCTCTTTAAGAGGGAGGCCCCAACGGTGAACCTTTTCCGCCGGCTCCACCATCTTCGGCTGTCTACCCAAGGCGTCATGGGGTGGTACAGCGTGCAGACCGAGCCGGGTTACGTGACCGTCTCCAAGCTGACATCTTGCAAAGACTGGAAGGGGCGGTGGGTATATGTCGAGGTTCCGGAGGACTATCCATCGCCCGGTCCTTCCAGCCCCACGTCAATTTGCTTGTTTGAGAGTCGGGGGGAGCACGAAAGATATGTCTCCCGTAATAAGATTAAGATGGACGCCAAGAAGGTTTATCTTAAAGACGACGAAGTGCGGGCAATGAGCATGTTCGAGGCTGAGAAGGATGGCACGCCGAAGGGATGGATGCCTCCGACGCAGATCGTCCTTCAAGCCGAGCCGCTTTGTCACGTCGGCCTCATACCGGCCCTCAGCCAGGGTGAGTGGGGTCGGTATGAGGCCCTCCTTTGCTTTTATGCTTCGATATTTTAGCCTCGGTTTACTTCTTTCGCTTAACTCCTGCTTTGTTTCTTGCAGATCGATTTGGCCGGGATCTCTCTGTCTCCATCCTACGCAAGTTGGGACTTGACCAGGACAGAGAGTTGTTGAATCGCACCCTAAGGCCGCGTAGCGTGATCGCAGATGTGCCCCGCACGAACTCATGGAGCAAAGCGTTGAAAGCAATGGACGTGGGGGCGACTCAGCGAGATTGGCGGTAACGTGCCGCGCCAGAAACCAAAAACAACGTCTTCGGCGGCTACGACGTCAACTCCAACTCGATCTCCAATCCCCATAGTCCAAAAAGATAAGGAGGTCGTCAATGTTGACGAGGACGTCACCGTTCTGGAGGGTCCTCCTCCTTCAAATAAGAGGAAAGAAACGACGCCTGCTGGCTTTGCCATTTACGAGGCAGAAAAGAGAAGGGGTCGGCCGGCCCTCAATCCAAGAAGGCTAGGACCGTGACGGATCTAACCCCGACTCGGATTTAGCGGGTTCCTTATGCATTCCCGATGACAAAGCTTTCGATATGTCGATGAATGTTGACATGGACGCTTTGTCTGGGTTTTTTCTAGATCAGCCGTCGCCAGCTGTTGCTCTCACCGAACGGCAATTGGAGAAGCAGCCTGTGCAGATGGGCGACAAAAATGTCGCCGCCGACGCCTCGTTCGAGAAGGCTTCCTTCGTTCAGCTCAGGGCGGACGGCATAAGGTTGGCCAAAAGGCTGGTGAAGTGGGCTGAAGTTGCCGGCACTCATCTTATCGAGCAAGAAAAGCTCGTGGCTCAATCTGCCCCTACGCTCAAACGGCTTAGGCTTGAGCTTGCCGCTTCTAAGGAGGAGGCCGGAAAGGCGAAGCAGGACTTCCTCGCTGAGCGAAAGCTTAAGGAGGACGCTGAGAAGGCGGTCCTGGCCGAGAGTGTAACACCCGCGAATTTCCCTTTTTTTGACAGTTAAAATTTATTAAACCGTTTAATTAATTTGTTATATATTTTTGAATTATTCTATTTAATTAATTTTATGACAAACACGATTTTTATAAATGTATTATATAAAAGCTCATTTTTATAAAAATACGTGTTATTAAATTATATTCTTGAGACATAATTTATATGAAAATAAATGTATTTATATATTTTGATCGGACAATAATGGTGACAGTAGTAATATTAATTTCCGTCTTAATTTTCGTCTAACGTTAGACCGTCACATTTTAATTGGAAATCTTATCTAAATACGGACCAATCGAAAATCGACACATACACCCCTATCCACCCCACACTCTACTTGTAAAATATCTCCCCTATTATTATTATTATTATTATTATTATTATTATTATTATTATTATTATTATTATTATTATTATTATTATTATTATTATTATTATTATTATTATTATTATTATTATTATTATTATTATTATTATTATTATTATTATTATTATTATTATTATTATTATTATTATTATTATTATTATTATTATTATTATTATTATTATTATTATTATTATTATTATTATTATTATTATTATTATTATTATTATTATTATTATTATTATTATTATTATTATTATTATTATTATTATTATTATTATTATTATTATTATTATTATTATTATTATTATTATTATTATTATTATTATTATTATTATTATTATTATTATTATTATTATTATTATTATTATTATTATTATTATTATTATTATTATTATTATTATTATTATTATTATTATTATTATTATTATTATTATTATTATTATTATTATTATTATTATTATTATTATTATTATTATTATTATTATTATTATTATTATTATTATTATTATTATTATTATTATTATTATTATTATTATTATTATTATTATTATTATTATATATTAATATTATGATAGAGTGTATAGTTTGTTGTTGTGTCATAACTAGTCCCCACCCCCATTCATACTCCTTCCCCCTTCTTCCTCTTTTTTTTCGAAAAACAACAAACAACAACAAACGATAACAGACCGTACAACACCATTTCCGTCATCTTCAAGCTCGGTTTAAAATTTGCATCTCTCAACGGTTTTCCCTAATTTTTCCACCAATCACCTCCTTACTTCCTCCTTCATCTTTCTAGGTAAGAAAGATACGATTTTGTGATGATTTCAGTTTGACCCGCCTCCTAAAAGTTCCGATTTTTAGCTCCTTTATTTCGTTTTCCTCCTTCTAGTTGAAGAAACCGAAGACCCGCAGGGAGGCTCGCACTCTTTTGACGTTTTCCACGGAGATTTGAAGAGCAATGAGGTAACGGTGATAGGTTACTCGACAAATGTCGAAATTTCCGTCTCTTGTGTCATTTTTATGCTTTTGTTTGATAAAGTTTAAACCTTTATGGTCTTTTCTCTTTTGTATGTAAATTTATGGCCTCGAATTGATGCTGAGCTGGAGTGTTTAGACTCTGTTTTTGGCACGGTTCCTTGGATTTATAGGAGTTGGAATTAGATTGTTTAAAGTCAGAAATCGGGACGTTGCTGGGACTGTTATAGTGTGTCGAATAGGGTGTTTAGGACTGCTTGGAGTCGCTTTGTGCAGGTCACTCATGGACTGTATAATGATATTTTGGGACTGTTGTCGAGTGTTATGAGACAATCTTGAGGATGGATGTATAGTACATCTTTGTACTATTTTTGTGTTGCTTTTACATGTCCAAAATCACCTGCTAGTACTCATTTCATTGGGAAAGCTTAGTCTGGTTTGCACTCGTAAATATCGTGTCTAATTGTCACGGTGGAGTATGTGTTGGCGGGTCTGGTAGCCTGCTTTGTGACTCTGCTTTGGGACAGTGGTAGTGAGGATTAATTGGACTGGAATTGGAACGGTTTTTGTGACCCCTCGAGTTTGTTTTGAGCTTGCTTCATACGTGAGTATTTCCGTCTTAATTTTGTCTCAAGCGTTGTCTTAATATCACTCGACTTGGGACTGTTTTCATACGGGAAAATAGAGTCGTGTGGGACGACTGGTACTCTGTTTCGGCCTAGCTCGGACTGTAAATCCGAGTTGTGATACGGGTTTTGGGTAGCTTGCTATGTGGTCACAGGTGGGGTGCCTTCTTTCCTTAGTGTGCTCTTGATTTCCTGATGGTATGCTTGAGTCGTAGGTTGAAGCAGTTTTTGGCGTCAAGTGTGTTTATTTTGTTTATTTAAATTTCCGTCTTATGGATTTATATAACGTGAATTATTAATATCGTTAATTTTCCCCACTCATGAGTTATAATTGTGGAATTTCGTTATTTAAATATATTTCCGTCTCGTGTTTTATATAAGGAATCCGTTAATTATCACTCTTTCACACCTTCTATTTATTGGGCTTTACATGTTTATTTGGTTGGGCTTGTCATATTCATTCAAGTGGGTTTGTCTTATTAATTTAAGTGGATCCATCTTGTTAATTTAATTGGACTTGTCTAGTTTACTTAGTGGGGGTATAAATGAGTTACTTGAGCTTTGTCACATTTTATTCCGTAATTTCATATAACGTAATTTATTCATTATCATTTATTATATTTTATTTTATTTAACCGGCATGTTAAATTAGAAAATGGAATATCTATTAATATAAGACAAGTATGAGTCATCATTATTAAATAGTTATTTGTGAAGGGTCATATCCTTGATAATGTCTTGTATTGTTCGGTGGTGTGAGTCGTGGTCCTATCGGACACTAGGGGTGAGCCATAGGCCCTCTAGTTGCGATATGATCGTCGGGACCGATGTTCCCATCCGTACTTATGGTGAGATGCAAGCCATAAGTATGAATGTGACATTAATGGTCCCGTGTCATATGATGTTTGCATGATCATTCTTACTCTTATTGTGACTCAAGTGTGACGTTTTACATTGTGTGACAACTTGACTTTCCTTTTTACCCCTTTCGGACCTTTGGTTACGAGTGTGTGCCATGTTTCCGGATTGGGTTATCTTTCCTCTTTCGGACCTTTGGTTACGAGTGTGTGCCATGTTTCCGGATTGGATTATCTTTCCTCTTTCGGACCTTTGGTTACGAGTGTGTGCCATGTTTCCGGATTAGGATATCCTTCCGCCTTTCTTCGGACCTTTGGTTACGAGTGTGTGCCATGTTTCCGATTAGAGGTTACGAGTGTGTGCCATGTTTCGAGTCTTGGATACGATTGGTATATCGTATGTCGAATCGGGTGACGTCCATCCCGAGAGTCTGGATCCAGGTTTAGACTAGGACCGTATTATGATCCTCGTCCTACCAGGAGGTTGGAGTCTAGGATGTAGTCTTGTGTGTGGTATCTCGGACATGCTTTAAAGGTAGCCTCTGAGTCGGATACTCCGTCTACACTTTGTGTCGGTCTTACACTTGTTGAGTCGGTCAATATGAGTTGGTTGACTTGGTTGCTCCATGCCCTTGATTGCATGTTTATTCTAACATATCATGCCCATTCTATTAAGAAAGTATTATGCCTGTCTCATCATGATTTTCATTATATCTTCTTGTCCTTCATTATCTACATGTGATGCATGACTAATATGTTCAATTAAGTGTTTGTTACTTGCTTTTCGACATATTGTGGCTGGGAGAACCTTGAGTTACTCCCCACTGACTGTGGCGTTCATGTTTACATGAATGACAGGTGGTGAAGATGCTTACGTGGGGAAGACGTGTGGGCTAGCGAGAACTAAACCCTTGGACCTTAGTTTCTAGTTTAGAAACCCCTTATATGTTTATTCGTGGGATATCTTTTCCCCGCCTTCTAGACTTCGGTTGTAATAACCTAAAATTGTCTATTTTTGTTTTGTTTCATTTCGTTTTTGGTAATCTTTAACTTATAATAAAAAGTTTTTAAAATCTCACAATTTCCGCTTTAAATTTATTAGTTTTATTTTCCGCGTTATCGCGGGGTGTCACAGAGAGAGCTAAGGTTGAGTCCTCGTTGGCTGATGCCGCTAAGTTGCGGGAGGAGAGAAACAAACTTAAGGGCGGTTATAAGGCCATGGTTGAGCAGAGGGAAAGATGGAAGACCCTGCATTTGGCCGAGGCGAAGGAACATAAGGGCACAAAGGCTATCCTTGCTCAGAGGGAGAAGGATATTGAGATGCTGAAAACCGTCATCATCCCTGAAATGTGTGCCCGGTACCGGGACCAAACTGAAGATGCTACAAGGGATGCGATTAAGGAGCTCCTTCCTGAAGGCACTTTTCCGTGGCAAGATTTTGACAAACTTACGGATGAGAAGGCGGGCGCCGAGGAGGCCAAGGCCGCGGCCGAGGCGAAGGCGGCGAAGGCCGCCAGAAGCTGCGCCAAGGCGGCCCATGATGCTAAGGTGAAGGAGGCTAGAGAGGAGGGCGAGAAGGCAAGGGCACGTGAAGCCGCCAAGTCGTCCTCCGGGCCGCCCACCGACGGTGATGTTCTTCTTCTTGCCGGTGGCGAGCGGCAACAAGCATAGGGAGACGGGCGGTCGTCACCACCAGACTCACCTGCCCTTCGGACGATTTCACTGTCGGGGCCAACTTTTGAGCCTTTCCTCCCTGCCATCCTTTTGGCGCTTCATGTCTTAATGTTGTAATTTTTGTTGTTCCTTCTTTTTTGTTAAACTTTGGTAGGTTGAGTTTAGGCTATCCTTATGGGGACGACCGTCGACTTTATTTTGTCTCACCTGTAAACATTTTCAATGAAGTTTGTTTATTTGCCTTCGGCTTGGCCGAGGCTTTGATCTCATCCTCCATTCAGTTGTCTTCTTACGTTTTTAAACATATTGAGCGCTTTTTTTCGTTTTACCTTCGGCTTGGCCGAGGCAATTAGATTGCGTATCTCAACTGTACTTAAACGTTTTTAGCATATTGGTCGTGCCCCCTGCTGCACCTGAACAGGCCGAGGTAGCAAGATTCACGTTTCCCAATTTGCTCAGCAACATGTTGGCATGTCGATCGCTTCCTCCTCCGCTCTCGGTCTGGCCGAGGTGGTCAGATTTGCGCTTCCCAACTGCTGTTGTAAACATGTTAGCATATCGGTCGTTTCCCCGTCACTCCCGGCTTTGGCCGAGGCAATCGAGGTTACGGCTCGACAGCATTCGTATCTATAGACATATTGATCGCTTCCTCTGCCACTCCCGGATTGGCCGAGGTAGTCGATTGCGTTTCTCAATCAGACTTATACGTTCTTAAGCATGTTGGTCGCTTTCGCGAGTATCAACTGCATTTGTATTGACTGCCCGGCTTTGGCCGTGGCGTCTACTTTGGTATGACTACGGAGGGGACAAGCATTTCTTAGGAAAACTTGGATCACTCTTCATAAGATATAATCACGCGTTGGGGTGCCCACAACGGTCTCGGACTCCTCCGCCGCTATACGAAATATTTCCTAAGGTTGTCTGTGTTCCAATGGCTCATTAGAGGCACACCCTCCATGTCTGTCATCCGGTATGTCCCCGGCCTCATTTCTTCAACCACCTTGTAGGGTCCCTCCTAATTGGCCGTCATCTTACCATGGATGTTTCCTTTGTTGGTTGCGGCCGACTTTCTCAGGACTAGATCTCCTACTCTCAAGTCCCTTTTGTGGACCCTACGGTTGTAGGCTCTTCTCATTCGGTTTTGATATACCGCCAAGTTGAGCCGTGCCGTATCTCGACTTTCTTCGACCAGTCTAGGAGGCTCTCGGGCCTTCTTCATTTTCGATCGGGTTAAAGGTTTGCGTTACGAATGTCGCACCGCCGCTTCAATTGCGGGACGGCCTCGGACCCATAGACTAGGTGGAATGGACTCATGCCCGTTGCTTCTTTCTCCGTGGTTCGAAGGGACCACGGGACGCCGGTAGTTCATCACCCATCTTCCCTTTAGATCTTCAACCTTCTTCTTCAACCCGTTCGGTTTTGTTTTATTAGCCGCCTCCGCCGCCCGTTGCTTCGAGGGTGGCGGACGGAGGAGTATGCAAATTTGATACCGAGCTCTTCCAACCAATTCATCACCATGTCGCTCCAAAACTCTCGGCCGTGGTCAAATACAATGACTTGGGGTAACCCAAAACGAGTTATGATGTTCTCCCAAATCACCTTTCTTACTACCGGCCGTCGTGGTTTTGGCGGTACCGCGACGACCTCGACCCATTTGGTGAAGTAGTCAACGGCGACAATCAGGTATTTCCTTCCTCCGGAGGCCGTCGGAAATGGTCCTAATAAATCCATCCCCCACTTGTGCAAATGGTAGGGGACTAAGTGCTGGTTGCGGGTCTCGGGAAGGTGCATGTATTATCGGAGCATGCATCTGACAATTCTTGCACTTCTTGGTTTTTGTCCTGGAATCTTTCAGCATGGTAGGCCAGAAGTAGCCGGCTCGGAGAGCTTTGTGGGCTAGCGTTCTCGCCCCCATGTGATGTCCGCAGATGCCTTCGTGAATCTCTGTCGAATAAGCTCCGCGTCGGGCCGGCCGACACATTTCAAGAGTGGTTTTATTACGGACCTTCTCCGTACAATTCTCCTTCGAACACTAAGTACCTTGCGCGATCCTTCTTATCTTCTCGAGACAGATCGCGGTCCTCCGGCAACTCTTTTGTCGGCTTGTATTTCATTATCGGAGTCATCCACGTCGTCTCGGCTTCGATGTCGCCCACCATGCCGACGGTCTCGGTGATGCTTTTAGCATTTCGATATCCACCAAAGACGGTTCGACCGACATTTTTGATGCTTGAACTGGCAAGTTTTGAGAGAGCGTCGGCTCGGTTGTTCTCGGACACTGGGATGCACTTTGTATTTGGAAAGATTTCAATTTTGAGGTGTCAACTTTTACCTTCTCCGGTACCTTACCATCCCATCGTCTCGAGTCTCATACTCTCCTCGGATTTGATTAGTCACTAGGAGCGAGTCCGTTTTCAACACAATATGCTCCGCCCCGGACTCTAGCTAACTCGACTCCAATTATCACCGCCTCATATTCGGATTCGTTATTTGAGGCCGAGAAGGTAAACTTCAAGGCGTACTCAAACTCGTTTCCGTTAGGGCGATGATAAGGATGCGGCTCTTGAGTGCGTTCGCCGTGGAGGACCCGTCGGTATACACTTCCCACACGCCGGATGTGATTCTTCTTGATATGTGCACTCGGCCAGAAGTCGCAAGCGCTTGCCCCTTTATCGAAGGCCTCGGCTTGTCTCAATGCCGGCCGGAGAACTCCACTAGCCATTTGATAAGTCTGCCGGATTTTTCGAATTTTTCTAATGCTTTCTCCAATGGCTGGTCGGTTAAGACCGTCACGGGATGTGCGTCGAAGTAGGGTTTCGGCTTCCTTGCGGCAACGAACGACGACGAGAGAGCGCCTTTTCGATTAGTGGGTAATTTCTTTCGGCGTCCGGCGGTGTATGGGCGATAAAGTAAATTGGGTATTCTTTGCTTATTTTCTTCCCTCACGATTACGGCACTGACCGTGGCCGAGGTAATTGCTAAGTATAGATATAGCGTCTCCCCAGTCGGCGTCGGCACAGACAGGGTCGGCGGTGTCGAAGGTGGGCTTTCGATTGCACGAAAGCCGTGCTCTGTTCCTCCCCGGCTAAAGTTTTTATTCCCTTTTCAGCACTTTAAAGAACGGAGTGCTCTTGTCGGCCGAACGAGAGATGAAGCGGGGGAGAGCCGCCATCCTTCCGGTCAGCGTCATAACCTCTTTTCGATTTCTCGGCTCCGGTAGGTCTAGTATTGCTTTGACTTTCTCCGGATTGGCATCAATTCCCCAGCGCCGACAAGCACGCCGAGGAACTTGCTTGGCCGGACACCGGGTTACATTTCTTTGGGTTAAGCTTCATTTTATATTTCCTTAGTGAACAAAATGTCTCGCCTAAATCGGCTAAGTGCTCGCTTTCAGACTTGCTTTTTACAATAGCGTCGTCGACGTAAGCCTCGCTGTTTCGCCCTTTTTGATTTTGGAACACTTTGTCCACCAACCTAGTGTAAGTTGCGCCAGCGTTCTTCAAACCGAACGGCATCATTTAATACATGAATGTGCCGTGAATGGTGATGAATGCGCATTTAGGCATATCTTCCTCGGCCATAAATACCTGATGATACCCTGAGAAGGCGTCTAGCAGGCTTAGCATAGTGTAGCCTGCTGTGGCGTCAATTAAACTATCTATTCGAGGCAAGGGATAACAATCTTTAGGGCACGCTTTATTAAGATTGGTAAAATCAACACACATCCTCCACGCCCCTGACGATTTCCTCACCATTACAACATTTGCTAGCCACTCAGGGTAAGTACAAGGCATGATAAAGCCCGCCGCTAATAATTTGTCTACTTCAGCTTTGATGGCCTCATCCTTCTCGGCCGAGGAGTTCCTCATCTTCTGCTTGACCGGCCGAGCGGTGGAGAGTACGTTCAGCTTGTGAACGATCACCTCCCGGCTCACGCCTGGCATCTCGGCAGCTGAGTATGCGAAGACATCTTTGTTCTTCCTCGCAGGTCTAGGAGATCAGCCCGAATTTTGGCTCCAGGTTGACACCGAAGCGATTCACGGTGCGCCCGGGTCAATTTCCACTTCCTCGGTCTCGGCTCCTTCGACCATGCCGACATTGGTATTCATCGGTTCGCCCTCCTGCTGCAAGGATGGGCTCTTCCCTTTCTCCGATTTCTTCGCCACTTTGAGGGATTGCATGTTGCACCCCCTGGCAGACACTTGGATATTGACTATTTCATCTCTCTCGTCCTTTGAGACGAGCTTTTGTGCTTCCCCCCAGTCCGAGACGTACATTAATGTCAGGGCCCGGATGGACATCACTGCATCGACCTCGCTCAAAGTGACCCGGCCTATGAGAACATTGTAGGCAGACGAACCATCGATAACCACGAACTCAGATAAAATATTTTTAGCCGCATCCGCTTGGCCGAACATCACTGGTAGTCGATTGACCCCGGGGTACAGTAGGCCCCGGAGAAGTCAGTATAGCGGGTTAGTGCATGGGCTCAGGTCTCCAATCTTCAGACCGAGATTAAGAAAGCACTCCCTGAACATGATGTTCGTGTAGGCGCCTGTGTCAATCAGGCACCTTTTGACCAAGTGGTTGGCTATATCCAGGTGGACTACAAGCGGGTCGCTGTGCGGGGCGACGACTCCCTCGTAGTCCTTCTTTCCAATGGTTATATCGGGGATGGTGGAAGCGGGGATCACTGTTTTAGGCACAAAGTTGATGGCTTGGTATAACTCATTTAGGTGCCGTTTGTGCCCATTAGCTGACCCACCGTTCTCGTTTCCCCCGATGACAACCTGGATTACTCCCATCCGTTGAAAAACTGATTTTCTATTCGCCCCGTCGGCGCTTGTTCCTGGGCCTCCAACTACATACTTGCTGAGGCTCCCCTTTCGGATTAGCTCTTCGATGGCGTTCCTTAGATGTCGACAGTTATCAGTTTTATGGCCGGTGTGGCCGTGGTACTCGCAAAACTGGCTTGCGTCACCGTCCCCCCCTCGCCTTGGGGGGCCTTGCCCACTTCTGTCCATCATTCTTGCTTAGGGTAAAGACCTCGGCTGGGGAGGCGACCAGGGGGTGAGACTACCGTACCGCTTCTGGTAGTATGGTCCCGAACTCCCCCCGGCGCCCGCCGAGTGCTGTTTCCTATTAGATCTCTCAGGCCGTGACCTATTCCCGTCACGGCGACCTTCACTATGTTGTCCGGCGGCTCTTCCTCTCTGGATGCCCACTTCACCGTGGCCTACCCAGGTTTTGTGATAGTCTTCCACCTTTACGGCTCGGTCGACCATCTTTTACGACGGAGTCTAAGTTGAGGTCTTCGCACTTGATCGGCTCGTTTTCGAACTCGCCTTTCGGGAGGCCTTTCATCAGCGCGAAGGCCGCCAGTTCGGTGTTCAGCTCACGGATCTGCTAAACCTTAGCGTCGAATCTTTTCACGTAGCTTCGGAGGGACTCGTCCTCCCCCTGTCGGATGGTTAGGAGATCTGATGTTTCCACGGCCCTCCTCTTGTTGCACGTATACTGGGGTATGAAATTGTCTCTCAGGTCGGCATAACAGTATAACGAGCCATTAGGTAGCCCCTTGTACCAACTCTGAGCCATCCCATGCAGGGTCGTTGGGAAGACTCGGCACCACACCTCATCAGGCTGCTCCCATACCGACATGTACGACTCGAAAGCCTCGGCATGGTCGGTCGGGTCGCTATCCCTTTTGTATGATATGGGCGGCAGCTTAAGCTTAGTCGGCACAGGGATCTCGAGGACATAGGTACTGAGGGGCTGTCTGACCACGTGTCGAATGACACGCGGCGATCAGCTCCTCGCAACCTTAGTCCGGCTTCTCTCCCTCTGGCGGGAAGGGCTTCTTGTCCGACTTTGGTGAGTCGGACTTCTTTCATTCCTTCGGGGCTGGCCTCGTTGTTGCCGCGGCGACGCTGTCCTCCCGCGAGTGGGGGAAGGACTCGGTGCCGCCACCGGCACCACGGGCTCTGCCGGCGTTCTAGCATGCACGGCTCCTTGTATCGCTCCCAAGTTGTTCGAGTCACTCTATGGGCCCCGGTCACTGTAGATGTCTTTGCCGCCCCGTCGTCGTGACAGGGGTAACTGGCGTACTACCCATCAGGTCCAGGAATAGCTTTAATTTGGCCGCATCGACCACATGTCCCATGACGGTGACTTGGTCGGTAGGCAGCGGTGTTTCTGGCTCTTTCGGCATCCCGAGCTCTTTCGGCATCCCGATCTCAGAATTATGGAACGTGTCATCCTGGAAGAATGCAGTTCCCTCACTCACAGTTTCTTGTTGCTTTGACATCTTCTTAGCTCGCTGAATGGTTTTTTTTTTTGTAAGGTGACTAGCTTTTAGTACATGATCCCCACAGACGGCCCCAATTGTTCCGGGTGTAATTTCGGAGCAGGATTGTGACCACTTGAACTTGTAGAATGATGTCGTTGCACGTCTCTTTCTTTCACTCTTTTCTGTAAAGATGAACAAACTGAGGGCTCGGCTTGGGGCCGAGCGTACTCACTCCGACGCTCAAGTCAGTAAACTTAAAGAGATAAGTTGTATGTTTAACTTGGCAAAGTATATTGTAGAGAGATAAGGGAGTTCTTTACCAGATTATTCAGTTTATTTCTCAATGAGAGATGTGGAGTATTTATAGACTTTCACCTTTTGTCACGTAGTGGCCAAGTGGCGTAGCAGGTGGAAAGACTCTCTTACCCTCGGCCGAGGGACCCATGACAGGCCGGCAGGCCTGGTTGACTCCATGCCGAGGGGACCGGATGTGAGTATACGGATATGCCTCTCGGCCGGCTAGTTGCCGAGCCGAGACCCAGTGACAGTAGAACGACAGCTTTGTTGGTTAGGCCGTTTTTCTTTTGACTTGTTGTCTTTTAGCTTTGACCTTGGTCAATATGTTGACTTGGTCAGCGGGTGCATAATATGCTCCATCAGATGCTATCCGTCTAAAGTTGTAGACGGATATTGTCCCTCTCACAAAATGCAAGTGGGAGGGCAAGTGGGGTATCTAATTCCGTTCCGTTCTTCGTTTACCTACCCATTTTTAAACGTTTCATTCATTTGTTTACCTTTTTATATTATGAATGCTTCTAGGTAAAGAATTGCTCTGCATTTATAGAAAATTAGAAATATCGAGACTTTGTAGAGATTTTGACTGTTTCAATAAAGAGCTACAGTACTACTCAAAAGTGAGGCTGACATCATCTTCACTTTTCAGCTAATAGCATCAGATCTTATGACAACATTAATCTTGCATACATACTACATGACAAATTAACCGCAGTTTAAAACGGATCGGATTAGTAAGATACTAATTGCTCAACCGCACCCGGTCTAGGGCTTCACCAGCATATAGGTTCTCTGCAGCTCGAATTCCCCTTAACTTCTCATATGTGAAGGGAGCATAAATAGGAGGATGACCGGGTTTTATAAAGGATGGATGTGCTTCGATTGTTTCTTCCAGTGATGGGGAAAGAAAGGTCGCTATTGACAAACGTATCCCAATGTCCTTAGACAGCACCTGATGTTGCACATTACGCAATTCTCCATTGCTCCACAGCTTTTCAAAAGAAAGGAAACAATTATATCAGCAGCCATGAATGTAA
Organism: Silene latifolia; assembly: GCF_048544455.1. Taxonomy (NCBI): domain Eukaryota; kingdom Viridiplantae; phylum Streptophyta; class Magnoliopsida; order Caryophyllales; family Caryophyllaceae; genus Silene; species Silene latifolia. The sequence goes on along the minus strand of NC_133527.1, from coordinate 175,398,396 downwards.
CATTCTTGAACTTCCTAAGTAACATTTCTATGTAGGGTTACTAACATTGGAATACAAGTCGTCATTCTCGGTTTCAGATTGGTGATTCAGTACAAGTTGATTGGAATACAAGTATGTAAATCCTATAAGTTAGCAGGTTAAATTCTACAAGGATATGAACTTACCACAGCAATGTCGCCGAGATTGACTAAAAAAGTATCAGGCAAGGGATCAGCAACAGTAAATATGCCAGAGGGATCCATGACTTCAAGACCACCTAGATTTTCATCATCCTGAAGAATAATCAGGAAACCGGAGCCTGTATGAATCCGGACGCCCAAAGTGCCGAAATGTTCACGAGTAAAGGTGTACTTATTAATCCTTAACTGTAAGGTGCAAGTTTTATAGTCTAAAATAACATGTTCTAGTCTCATAATGAACATGTATAAACTGAATGCGAAAGCGATAAAAGAGATCGATTACTTATGTAACACCCCCTCATACCAAGGTGCCTTACCAGGACCACCCTACCATGAAAGTGTGTTACCATCTCGTTTGCCCGAGGTTAGTACATATCAAAAAGCGTCTGAATTGAGCACATTTATTAAAATACTGTAAAATGTAAAGTTTACATCAACCAAACTCAAATACTGTTTTAACAAAATACAACTTCAAAGTCTGATAATAAAAGAAATCCCACTGAGACTCAGACGGTGATGCTATGACTCGTGATGGCACTTCTCCTAAGACAGTCCCCAAGCTCACACTAGCAATACCTGTCAAGCCTGCTCACCATCCCCGAATGGATCACCGCAGATTCCACAAACAACACGGGGTCAGTATTACATAAACAATTAAGACAAACGAACGGGGAAATCAACTAATCATCGCCAATCCCCAATCCTCCATTCACACACAGTAACCGACTACACACTGAAGTGTGTAGCCCTGCCAGATTACCCATCGCAACAGGTAATCCTCGCCGCCAATGGGTGACCGCAGCCGATCCCACCTAGTCCAGCTCCTCAACGAGCGACAATAATCCCTGTCCCTTAATGTGCACATCCCCTCCCGTGGCGGGTTCCACGGAGGGCGAACTAGGGTGTGAAGCCACTCCCGCAAGTGACTCCACCACAATCACAATCACAATACAACACAGCCATCTCAACACCCTTACATCAACATCGTTACAACAATCTCCATACTCCGATGATCAACAGATAACAATAATCACAACAACATGTCTTACAATAACAGTAAACTGAGTAGGAAACCCTACCTTAGCAACCAACAGTAGTATGCAACACGGACAATCAAAAAGGCTCCTCTACGAAGTCTTCTCCTATACAATAATCATGTAACACAATTACACATTGCACAATTCCCAAAATCCCATTTCCATATATATATATATATATATATATACAGTAACCCCAAAGAGTACAAATAATCATAAAGATAGAACTTACCAACAGTGCAACGAGAACTTATACGCAAGAGTCACGAAGATTACCCACACGACGATGCTACGGAATGATTAAGGGAAAGATTAGGGAATGATTAGGGTGTAATTAGGGTAACGTAGAAACTGATGAAGTTGAAATGATGTTTTGAAAACTGACGCGGGATATAAAATAATCTTAAACATTCCCTAATCAAACCGTCAAAATAACACTCGCCGAGACCAATACTCGGTCGAGTAAGTTATACTCGGCCGAGTATCCTCTACTCGGTCGAGTATTCACTATACTCGGCCGAGTATTCATCGCAGAACCAAAATAACTCACAACAACAAAGACTACTCGGCCGAGTAGGCTCTACTCGGTCGAGTAGTCGCCAAAGAAAATCCGTAGTGTTACAATCTTCCCCCCTTAAAAAGAACTTCGTCCCGAAGTTAACACTGTACTATAAAACAAAACACAACACTACACCACAAGACTATACTAACCACATATAACAACACCAAGGAACTATATAAGTCACCACAAAAGTCATTACCCCAACTCAGAGCAAAACAACAAACAAAACAAAACACGACCGCGACCATCTCCTACCCCCCTAAAAGGACAACGGTTACGTCCCCGTAACCAAACATACCTGATCGAAAAGGTTAGGAAAACGTTCTCGCATAGCTTCCTCGGGTTCCCATGTGGCTTCCTCCACATTATGATTAGACCAAAGGACCTTGAGTAAGACCGTTTCACCATTCCGGGTCTTACGAACCTTGCGATCAAGAATCTCCTTAGGAATCTCGGCGTAGGACAAGGATTCATCAAGCTCGATGTTCTCCATCTCAAGGATATGCGACGGATCGCTCACATACTTCCGAAGTTGAGATACATGAAAAACATTGTGTACTCTATCCAAAGCTGGTGGTAATGCTAATCTATAGGCCACCTCGCCAACACGGTCTAAAACCTCATAAGGACCTATAAACTTTTGGCTTAGCTTACCCTTTTTCCCAAACCTCATAACACCTCGCATAGGTGACACTTTTAAAAGAACCTTGTCACCTACCATAAACTCAATGTCTTTGCGGTGCAAGTCGGCGTAGCTCTTCTGACGATCTTGAGCTGCTCTCATCTTTTGCCGAATCAACTGGATTTGCTCAACCATATCTTGAACCAGCTGTGGCCCTAAAACCACCGTCTCAGAACTATCTGTTGGGGCTGGTGTCCTCTACAGTTAGTGCAAGGACTTATAAATCTCTAAAAGGATCAAAGGGTATACTTTTGTATTATAATCAGTTGGTCCACGTTTATCAATAACGGTTGGCTTGCTAGATAAGTTTGACGTTATTGTCATACAGATGGCGGTGATCAACTGGTCCCTAAAAGTCACACCTATAAGATACGTTTGAGAGATGTGACGGTATGAAAATACAGTCATGTTGATGCCAAAGTTGACTAAGCAGTTAGTCCGAGTTATTGACTAATAATTAGTCAAACGCGATGTTGAGATAATTATTTAATACGGATTAAATAAAAATGGCTAAGACGAATTAAGCGGTTAATTCGTAAATTAAATATTAACAATTATATTTAATTGATGTATATTGAATTAATTATACAATATTGTCTTTGTCGGACATGTATTAATATTTCAACTAATCCGTGTTATTAGTTGATGTTTTAATAACCGATAACCGATGACGATTTATAATAAAAGCGTGTCATATACATTTAGCATTTTACGAACCGGACCACGAGGTAAAATTAAGAGGAAGTGGAAGCCCACTTCCCCATGTAGGCTCACGGCCGGCCAAGCAAGAGAAAACAAAAGAGAGGCTCTCTCTCTTTTGTAACCTAATTATTTTCATTTGCAAAATTATTAGGGTTTTGAGAACATTTCCTCTCAAAACCTAGATCTCACATCTAAAGAAACTCACAACAAATTCTCTCAATATTGCAAGGCAATTAGAGAATACATTCTAGCACAAGGGCATAATCTCAGACGGTCTTGGGTGCAACAATTAGGAGGAGATCTACGTTGATTTCTATTCATTTTGCCGAATTGCACTAGGACCCGAGGTTGATTCTTTTACCTTTATCGTTTCTATTGTATTTTCGTTTTATGACAATAATCACATATAAAATTTGCGTTATAGTCCTATATTTTAAGGGTATTATACGGATATTACCCCACAAGTGGTATCAGAGCGAGGCCACGTAAATTTTTCTTTGTGATTTTCATCAAACAAATTTGATTCGATGAGTTTTGCATAAAAAATTGTCACGGCTGATTTTTTTTTTCGGCTGTTGTTGTTTTTTTTGGGAACCGTGCCTTGTTTACACGGTTTTTGCTAGATCAGACGATCTTTTTTTTTCGTTTTGTTCTTTGCGTATTGTTATTTTAAACGATAATTATAACAATATGTTAAGATCATGTCAATTGTAGTTTTGTTTTCATACGAATTATGTTCAAATTGCAATTGAATTTTAACAAATCGTTTTTGTTTGGGACTATTGTGGCTCACGGTTTAGCTACTGTTTTTCCCCCTTTTAGTCTCGGCATTTCTGCGGAGATTTAAAAAAAAAATTTTTTTTGGGCTGTTTTGTCACGGTTTTACCGTGAAAAAGAAAAAAAAAAAAATTTCATGCTTCAAATTTTTTTTTGGCCATGTTTTATGCATAATACGGATTTTATGCATTCGCTTGATAGTGAAACGGTTCACTCACGTACCATTTAGTTATTTTAAAGCGATTTAAAGTAACGGATTGTAATGAATTAAAATTAAGTTGATTAAAGCGGTTTTGTCACATAATTTTAATTGTCTTTGGTGGTTTGGATAAATTTAACATAATTACGGAATTATGTCACGAATGAATTTGTTTTTAGTTGATGCATTTTATTTATCGTTATTTTAAATGCCTTGAATGCTTTTATTACGTATTTATCTATTATTTTACAAACGGTTGTAACTTAGTGTGGCCTTAGTAGAACGTGTTACCGTAATGATGGAACACGGTCTTGGTTGTATTTTGAGATCTCGCATCTCCGTTTTGGATTTTTACTTGTAATTACAGTTTTAATTAGAATGTAAATAGGTTTATATTTTGTAATTTTAAATTGTAATTTTGAGAAGACCAAAGATGGAGATCGGATGCTCACTCCCGCTACATGGACAAAGATGGAACATTAAGACAAGCTTCTCGGGTCCAACGGTGGATTCCAAAGTTGTATTATGTTCTTTTTACTAGGATAGGCCACACTAGGAATTTTTATTTACGTTTTGCATTCTTTTATTTATTTTATCGTAACGATAGATTGCATCATATTCCGCCTAAAAACCAAACCACCTAATAATTGCATGAAAACTGACTCATATAGAGGTCACGCGTTAGTTTTCTTTGACATTCTTATGTCACACGATCAATTTTAAGCCATCACCTAAGTTAATTCATTCACGTAATGCTAGTTATTGGTTCACTTAAAATGAATTAAAACTAAGTTGATGGGATCTTCCTCGTATAAACAAAAATTGAGAACAGTCTTTATAGGTCGAACTCCAATGAATCCCTTCTTCGTCGGTAGGCATAATATGACCCCTTCTACGTCGGGTAAGTTGGAACTGATTGACCTATTTTATCTCAACACTATGGTCACTCGTACGATCCTGTGATTATGGTGGACTATAGATAGGATTTACAGAAATCTATCGACCAAGAGTTCTTACGGAAGAACTAGCTAAACAGTTGGCTTATCAATTTACGGAAATTGAGTCTTGGGATCACTTGTATTATTCTTAAGGGAGATCAATTATGCAAGTGCTATGAGTCTACACGTTAAAATGAATTTTAAATAGACTTAAATCACCTCGATGAGTTGCTTATTTCGTTTTTTCGTTTTTCAGTGTAGAACACGATCTTTTAAACTGCTAATAACATAATGGCTGGCCGTGATGACGACCCAATGTCAAGTGTCACATTGGACCGTGAGTCCTGGCTTCGGATATTCATGAATCAGATGAATCAGTCTACTCGACTGAAAAATGATGGATCTAACTTCGCGGACTGGGAGGCGGCATTACGGAATGCTGCCATTACTGATGGGAAGCTCAAATATCTGACTGAGCCCATCCCACCAAACCCAGGCCCCACGGCTGGAATTAACGAGATCGACAAGTATAACGATTTCGCCATGGAAGCGGGTGGGGTAAAGAACGTACTTATTTTTGCAATGGAATCCAATTTGCAGAAACGCTTCATAGCCCAAAGTGCAAACAAAATTTTCACTACACTCACTAAGGAATTCTCGAAAGCACCGAGAATCGTGACCTATGAGCTTACTAGTCGCTTCTTTGAGGCGAAACTCCAGAAGGGCCAACCGGTTAGCCCACACATTCTCAGCATGATTGAGAATGTCGAGAAACTGGAGACGCTTGATTGTAAAATCAGCGAGAACATTGTGATTGACCGCATGCTTCATTCACTCCACGATGGTTTTGCGCTCTTTAAAGCCAATTACTATATGAATGATTTGAAGAAAAGTCCTCACGCACTACACTCCCTTCTCGTACAGACCGAGAAGGACATGAAGTTTAGTGGGAGCCTTAAACAGGATGTTCTCGTTACGACAAACAAGGGCAAGGGTAAGGGCAAAGTTCACCCGGGCCTAGCGAGAGGGTAAATCGAAGTTTAAGAAGTCGGGATCGGGTAAGAGTGGGCCTGGTGAGGCAAGTAACTCATCAGGCGCGACAAAGAGCAAGACCGAAAACATGGAATGCCATCATTGCCACAAGACCGGGCATTGGAGGCGTACATGTCCTGTTTACCATGAGGACATAAAAGCGTCGCGTTAAACCCGTTGGTATGTCTTCTTCTTCTACTTTTATTCATATGATTGAGATTAACCACGCAAGTTACGGAACTTGGGTACTTGATACTCGGTTGTGGTTCTCATCTCGTAATCATGTGCGGGGCTCAAACATCGAACCCCTCGTAAAGGGTGAGGTGGACTGCGTGTTGGGAATGGAGCAAGAGTGGTCGCCGTCTCAAGGGGAACATATGTGATCCGACTTCCTAGCGGATTTGAGTTATTCTTATATAATCGCTATTATGAACCCAGTCTTTCTAAAAACATTATTTCGGTTTACGCACTTGACAAACTTGGTTTTTCATTTGTAATAGAGAATAATACTTGCATTTTCTCATTACACGATATGATTTATGGCAAGGGAGTCTCCATGAACGGAATTTATGTTTTAGATCAGACCACCGAAATATTGCACGTAATGAATAAAAGGTTAAAGGTTGGTGACAAAGATCAAACATATCTATGGCAATGCCGTATGGGACACATTAATGAGAAACGCGTAAAACAGTTCATAAAGAATGGAGCTATCTCGGCCTTTGATTTTCAATCATTTGGCACGTGTGAATCATGTCTCATCGGTAAGATGACTCGAATTTCCTTCAAAGGTGTTGGAATGCGCGCTGGCGACCTATTAGGACTCATACATACGGATGTGTGTGGACCTATGTCAATCACCGCACGAGAAGGCTATAGGTATTTCATCACTTTCACGGACGATTTAAGTAGATATGGCTATGTCTACTTAATGAAGCACAAAAGTGAATCCTTTGAGAAATTCAAGGAATACCGAATCGGGTACAAAACCTCTGGGTAGAAAGATTAAAACACTGCGCTCGGACCGTGGTGGCGAGTATCTTTCTCACGAGTTTGATCAACACCTTAAGGACCGTGGGATTGCCCTACGAGCTTAACTCCACCGAACACCTCGGTTGAATGGTGTGTCCGAACGGAGAAATCGAACATTACTAGATATGGTTCGATCCATGATGAGTCACACAGTGGTGCCGACTCATTATGGGGTTATGCTTTTCTGTCACCGCTCTAATACTTAACCAAGTCCGTCTAAAGTCATTGACAAGACTCCATATGAACTATGGAAGGGAACGGTCCCTAACTTGTCCTTTATACGGGTTTGGGGCTGCGAGGCTTATGTCAAGTGGAGACACGAGGATAAGCTCGGGCCGCGATCGGTCAAGACATACTTTATAGGTTATCCTAAAGGAACGCTTGGTCATTACTTTTATTCGCCAACCGAACAACGTGTATTTGTTGCGGCTAGTGTGACATTCTTAGAGAAGGAATTTCTCGAGAATGCAAAGAGTGATAGAACCTTCGAATCGTTCTGAGATTCCAACCAAATACCGAGCAACCATTGGAGGAACCGGTTCCTTCAATCCCTACTGCGGTTAATATTCTGAGGAACCTAGGAGGTCGGGAAGAGTCTCTATTCCTCCGGACGGATACATTGGTATGGTCGAGGAACATGACATAGATGACATTCTACTCTTAACGAGTAGTGAACCCGCAACCTATAAAGGTGCCATGACCGATTCGACTCAAAGCTATGGCTTGAGGCCATGCAATCCGAGATGGACTCCATGTATGAGAACAACGTATGGGATCTTGTTGACTTACCTGCTAAGGTTCGTCCCCTTCAATGCAAATGGCTTTACAAGATAAAGCATTCTGTGGAAGGTCAACAAGATATCTATAAAGCACGACTAGTTTCTAAAGGTTTCACCCAAGTGCCAGGTTTGCACTACGATGAAATTTTTGCACCCGTAGTCATGCTGCGTTCCATTCGGATTATCTTAGCGATTGCCGCTTTTCATGACTATGAAATTTGGCAGATGGATGTGAAAACCTTCTTCTTAAACGGTCATTTGGAGGAAGAGTTGTACATGGTACAGCCCGAAGGTTTCATCGATCCAGAACACCCTAAGAAAGTGTGTAAGCTTAAGCGCTCCATTTATGGACTTAAGCAAGCTTCAAGGAGTTGGAATCATCGTTTCGACCAAGTGATAAAAGAAAATGGATTTACTCGATCGGTCGAGGAACCATGTCTATATATCAAGTCGAGTGGGAGCAAGATTGTCGTCCTAATATTGTATGTCGATGACATACTCCTGATTGGGAATGACATACCTCTCTTAACTTCGGTAAAAGTATGGTTGAAGAACCATTTCCAGATGAAAGATCTGGGTGAGGCACAAAGAATTTTGGGCATCCGTATCTATCGAGATAGATCACGTCGGATGTTATCTCTCGATCGGAGTCTTACATAGACAAGATACTAGAGAGATTCAAGATGACTAACTCCAAAAGGGGTTTCTTCCTATGGCTCCGGGGTGCATTTGAGCAAGTCTCGTGCACCGAGACACCGGAAGAGAAAGAGCGCATGACACGGATTCCTTATGCCTCGGCTATAGGATCAATCATGTATGCCATGATATGCACACGTCCGGACGTGGCATATGCATTGAGTATGACAAGTCGATTCCAACAAAGATCCAGGTGAATCACATTGGATGGTCACAAGAACATTCTTAAGTACCTACGGAGGACTAAAGCTTGGGCATTGACTTATGGAGGCGAACAAAAGCTATGCGCAACCGATTCTGCAGATGCTAGCTTCCAAACGGATCGAGATGACTCAAAATCTCGGTCCGGATTCGTTTTTACTCTTAATGGCGTTGCGATCACCGGAAGAGTTCCAAACAAAGTGTTACAAAGAGATTCTACGATCGAGTCCGAGTACTATGCCGCGTCTGAAGCTACAAAGGAAGCGATATGGATGCGTCAATTCTTACATGGACTATCTGTAGTGCCTAGTTCGAATGACCCGATCACCATCTATTGCGACAATAGAGGTGCCATCTTCCAAGCTAAGGAGCCTAAGTCTAGCAACAAGTCTAGACACGTACAACGGAAAGCTCATCTAATCCGAGATTACGTGGAGCAAAAGGAGGTAGTGATAGAAAAGATTGCTACAGATGACAACATAGCAGATCCTCTCACTAAACCATTACGACAAGATAAGCATGAAGGGCATGTTAATTCCATGGGAATTAAACGTGTTCCTGAGTTGTAGTACTCTTTTATGGATTAGATTCATTCTCTTTTGTACTCTATACGACATCATCGTTTTGATATTTATATATATTTTGTTTTTCATGTGGAATTGTACGACAATTTTGAACACCACAAAGTGAACTGAACAAACATTATATTTTTGGTCCTTAATTGCCCACATGAGCCGATAACTCACAATTATTTTGTGACGTTGGTTGATGGTGGGTTCAACGAGCCATAAGTCAACCAGTTGACTGACCAATCACAGAGGCGATTTATACGGATATCTCGTAGGACACAATTGTGACATCGACGTGGAGTCCTAAATGTTTTATAACATTCGGTGCCAGGTCGTGGATAGGACCTCCATGGTGATCCTAAGAGTCGATTCTTTTGACTATCGACTGTCTCTTGAGATTAAGGCAGATTTTGGGTGACTTTGGTTTCTTTCTCACGGTCATCCGTAACAGGGGGCCAAGTAGATTTTTTCTGGGTCATTTCATGCTGTGCTTAGATCGGAAGGAGTCGAGTTGAAGGAAATATTCAGCCTTTATCGTGTACTCGATATTTCTCGGGGCCACTCGAGGAGTCAGAATCGAAATGCATGGCCATGCTCGGATACGGATTCGTTTTATCAGTTGAGTTACTCTCTAGTCGGGGAAACCACTCTTGATACAGATCGATTGTAAAATACGACCTTTGCGGATCCGGATCTGCAAATTGTTTTACATTGAGTGGGAGAAATGTTTAAATGAATATGAGAATCGGTTATCGCACATACACTTGTACGGACAAGTGGGAGTTTGTTGGAGCTGTGTCCTCCAGTGAGTGCGGATAACGTCATTGCACGTACACTTGTACGGACAAGTGGGAGCTTGTTGGGGCTGGCGTCCTCTACAGTTAGTGCAAGGACTTATAAATCTCTAAAAGGATCAAAGGGTATACTTTTGTATTATAATCAGTTGGTCCACGTTTATCAATAACGGTTGGCTTGCTAGATAAGTTTGACGTTATTGTCATACAGATGGCGGTGATCAACTGGTCCCTAAAAGTCACACCTATAGGATACGTTTGAGAGATGTGACGGTATGAAAATACAGTCATGTTGATGCCAAAGTTGACTAAGCAGTTAGTCCGAGTTATTGACTAATAATTAGTCAAACGCGATGTTGAGATAATTATTTAATACGGATTAAATAAAAATGGCTAAGACGAATTAAGCGGTTAATTCGTAAATTAAATATTAACAATTATATTTAATTGATGTATATTGAATTAATTATACAATATTGTCTTTGTCGGACATGTATTAATATTTCAACTAATCCGTGTTATTAGTTGATGTTTTAATAACCGATAACCGATGACGATTTATAATAAAAGCGTGTCATATACATTTAGCATTTTACGAACCGGACCACGAGGTAAAATTAAGAGGAAGTGGAAGCCCACTTCCCCATGTAGGCTCACGGCCGGCCAAGCAAGAGAAAACAAAAGAGAGGCTCTCTCTCTTTTGTAACCTAATTATTTTCATTTGCAAAATTATTAGGGTTTTGAGAACATTTCCTCTCAAAACCTAGATCTCACATCTAAAGAAACTCACAACAAATTCTCTCAATATTGCAAGGCAATTAGAGAATACATTCTAGCACAAGGGCATAATCTCAGACGGTCTTGGGTGCAACAATTAGGAGGAGATCTACGTTGATTTCTATTCATTTTGCCGAATTGCACTAGGACCCGAGGTTGATTCTTTTACCTTTATCGTTTCTATTGTATTTTCGTTTTATGACAATAATCACATATAAAATTTGCGTTATAGTCCTATATTTTAAGGGTATTATACGGATATTACCCCACACTATCATCCCAACAAACTGGACTTCGGCATTTCCGGCCATACAAAGCTTCAAAAGGTGCCATCCCAATGCTTGTATGATAACTGTTATTGTATGAAAACTCGATCAGATCAAGCCTGTCTTCCCAACTGCCCCCAAAGTCCATAACACATGCCCTCGGCATGTCTTCTAAGGTCTTGATGGTCCGCTCTGTCGACCATCGGTTGCTTTGGATGAAAGGTCAGTACTCATCTTTAAAGTCGTACCCATCAACTCTTGCAGCTCTTGCCAAAACTTGGATATGAACCTCGCATCACGATCAGAAACGATATCCTTAGGTATACCATGTAACCGAACCACATGCCTCCTGTAACCCATTGCCAGCTGCATCTTAGACCAAGTATCCTTCAATGGGAACGAAATGGGCTGACTTGGCTAACCTATCAACAATCATCCAAATCATGTTGTTACCTTGTTGTGACCTAGGTAACCCCACAATGAAGTCCATGGAGATTGACTCCCACTTCCACTCTGGTACATCCAAAGACTGGATCTTACCTTGTGGTCTCCTTTGTTCACCCTTGACCTTTTGACAGTCAAACATCCGCTACAAACTCGCTACATCTCTCTTCATGTTTGGCCACCAAAAAGTCTTCTTAAGGTCTCTATAAAGCTTGTCACCACCAGGTGAACTCAATAGGGAGTGCAATGAGCCTCCGTCAAGATCACTCTCCGCAACTCGCATCCTCGGAACACACCATCTCCCATCAAAACGAACACTCCCATATAGATGGATAGAAAACCTGGAAGCCGTTCCACTCTCTACTTTTGACTTCCACTCCTGAATCTTAGGATCAAGCTCTTGTTTACTTTTGATGTTCTCATACAACTCGGCTCGACCACAAATCCCCGATGGTGTCCCCCTCTCGAATCATAAAGATCCCCAAACTAGACATCTCATCCCTCAACTTCAAGAAGGACATAGTCGTACATAGCGAATGAACGCTCTTCCTACTTAATGCATCTGCAACAACATTAGCCTTACCCTCGTGATAGATGATCTCCATATCATAATCTCCAATCAGCTCCATCCACCGTCTCTGTCGCATATTAAGCTCCTTCTGAGTGTAGATATACTTTAGACTCTTATGATCAGAGAACACCTTAAAAGTTGCCCCATAAAGGTAGTGTCTCCATATCTTAAGAGCGAACACAACTGCACCCAGCTCCAGATCGTGAGTAGGGTAATTCTCCTCATATTGCTTCAGCTGTCTCGAAGCATAAGCTATAACTTTCCCTCCCTGCATCAAAACACAACCAAGACCATTCTTTGAAGCGTCGGTAAATACCTCAAAGTTCTCACAACCCTCTGGCAAGGCTAGGATAGGAGCTGTGGTCAAGCGTTCCTTTAGGGTCTGAAACGCCGTCTCACAACTCTCATCCCAAACAAATCTGACTTCCTTTCTCATCAAGGATGTCATAGGTCGCTATGGTAGAGAAATCTTTCACAAATCTTCTCGTAGTAGCCGTGAAGACCTAAGAAACTTCGAATCTCAAGAACATTCTTCGGCGATTCCCACTTGGTAACGGCCTCAATCTTACTAGGATCCACGGCTACCCCCTTCTTAGATATTACATGGCCCAGAAAAGCCACTTCCTCTAACCAGAACTCACACTTGGATAGCTTGGCATAAAGCTGATTATCCCTTAAGGTCTGTAGAACTATCCTCAAGTGCTCCTCATGCTCTTCCTTCGTCTTAGAATAGACTAAGATATCGTCGATGAAAACAACCACAAACCTATCCAAAAACGGTGCGAAGATCCGATTCATCAAATCCATAAAAGCTGCTGGAGCATTGGTCAACCCAAAAGGCATCACTACATACTCATAATGACCATATCGAGATCGGAACGCTGTCTTAGGAATATCCTCATCTGCTATCCTCACCGGTGGTACCCCGACCTCGGATCAATCTTGGAGAACACACTGCTCCACTAAGCCGATCAAACAAGTCATCAATCCTCGGCAACGGATACTTGTTCTTCACTGTGACACGATTGAGCTCTCTGTAATCAATGCACAATCGCATACTCCCATCTTTCTTCTTTACAAAAAGAACTGGAGCTCCCCACGGTGACACACTAGGCCCGATGTAACCCTTGCCTAGCGCTCATGTATCTCGCTTTTTCAACTCTGCCAACTCCTTAGGCGCCATATGGTAAGGTGCTTTAGATATAGGACTGTTCCCGCTTAAGCTCCACGCTGAAATCAACATCCCTCTTGGGAGGCAAACTCGGTATTTCCTCGGGAAAACATCTTCAAACTCTCTCACCACGAGATATCTCGGAAGGCGTCGGTGGCTCTACTCGGTGATCTCTCACATGACAAAGAATCAAGGGACATTCTTCCTCAAACATGACTTTAAATTCATCACAGCTATGAACCTACACTTAGGCTTTACCACAAACCCTCTATAGGACACTCTAACACCCTTGGGACCTTTTAAGGACACCCTCTTTTGCCGACAATCTATCCTGGCATCATACTTACCCACCAATCCATCCCGACAATCACTTGAACCCATCCATAGGAAACTCTAACAGTCTCACTTGGTAAATCTACCCCTCCAACTACCATGGACACTCCTTTATACACTTGAGACACGACACGACTTCCCCGAAGGTATGAATACATCATCTTTAACAACCTCAAACTTTCCAAACCCATAGACACAAAGATGACTCTTGGACACAAAAGAATGTGTAGCCCCTAATCAAACAAAACAAAGGACGGTACATTATGAACAAGAAAGGTACCGGTAACTACATGAGCATCATCTTGTGCTTCCCGCTTGTCCATCATGAAGAGCTTTCCACGTTTTTTTCGTCCTCCACCCCGAATCAAGCATTGGAGGTACTTGGCTTGGCCGCCAATCCCGAGTGACACTATTGTTCTGGCGCTGATAAGATCCACCACTACCGCGGTTGTAACCGCCCTGGTTGCCCTGTCCACCTCTGTTGCCCCATGAACCTCCCGGTCGGTTACTAGCAAAACTCTGAGTCGGCCCCTGAGAAAAATTCCCTGACCGAGCTCCTGAACCATTGCCGGGCTTGTAGCTCGTGCATTCCCGTCTTTTGTGGCCTATTCCACCACAGTTGAAGCAAGTAAGGTTGGTGTTGTCACTCATAGCCCGACCCCCATTCTTTCCCCACCACGAGATCCTCCGAGAGAAACCACTCCACCGAGAAAAAGCCTTAGCATGATTGAAATTCCCTTTCTTGTTGGTTGGTCGATCGTTGTTTCCGCCATCAGCCTTCCTCTTTTCTGCAGCAGTCCTCTCATCGATCTCTCTTGAGAGATCTACCATTCTCTCAACTTGACCCGCTCTCAAGTACACTTCCTTGAGGTCAGTAGCAACCCCGGCTGGCATACGACTCACGATCTTTGCAGATAAACCCCTCTCAAAACGGAGAGCCAAACCTCTCTATCCTAGCTGCATATCTTCAACATAACGAGATAGCTCCAAAAACCGATGATAGTAATCAGTGACTGTCATCTCCTCGGTCATGGTGAAGGAATCAAAGTCGGATCTCATCTTGTGTCGGATATGCTCCGGCACAAACTGCTCTCTCATAGCACTCTTCAACCCAGACCAAGGAATAGCTCCTTCCGCCTGGTAGTAAGCTCTAGCATCTTCCTTGACATTTTGCCACCAAACTGCAGCTTCACCTCTTAGGTAGTACACTACCTGCTCAACAATCATGTCCTCGGGGCACTTAACCATTTCCATGAGAGCTTCAATCTCACGGTGCCACTTCTCGAGTAGCTTTGGTTCACCTACCCCGTCATATGTGGGAGGGTGGAAACGTGCAATGTTGATGATAAGCTGTGTTGCATCCATCGACTTCTCGTTACCTTTTCCCACATTTTTTAGAGCTTCAAGGAGAGCCTCTTGTTGCTCAATCATGCGAGCAACCTCATCAAGAGTCATCTCTGAAGCTTGGATCTCGCGGGGAGTTCTTTTGGGCGGCATACTTGAATCGACAAGAAACACGGAAACGTAAACACAAAAGCCTACCACTCAAAACGTAGTAACCTCCGCCAAAGAACACTCGGCCGAGTATACAAACATACTCGGTCGAGTAACGACCACTCGGTCGAGTATCCTAGATACTCGGTCGAGTATTTCGACTCCGTGCATGCAACTTCAAAACTCAAAAACAACACTCGGTCGAGTAAAACAACACTCGGCCGAGTAGCCACTACTCGGTCGAGTATACCTCTTACTCGGTCGAGTTGTCACAAACAAGAGCTACCGCTACTCATCAGAAAATTAATACTCGGTCGAGCTCTTGGTTACTCGGCCGAGTGCTCCCTACTCGGCCAAGTACCGCCCGCTCGACCGAGTTACAAAATAGACGGGTATACGATAAAGTTCCCCTATCATGCTCACTATTCCCCGCAAAGAAACGCATAATATTACGAGTTTAAATGCCATGTTATAATCACATCAGCATGCAATTCATATATCAAGAACTTTAATGCCACATTAGAATCATATCAAAGATACAATTCATACATATGCTAAATCCAACATGACCAACATTCACAACCCGTCACATCCACCATTCCTCCCATCACAACATTTAGGAACTTCAACACACATACTTTCAACTATCAACTTTTACCAACATGCATCTTCACATACATGCACATACAAAACCTAGCTCTCATCACACTTCCCCATGTTACCGGCTCGAGTTAGTGAGGGCCAATTTGCGACTCCGGGACGTCTCCCGAGTCTTTGCGGTAGCTCCAAACAACTCTCCCCGGGTTCATTTTACTTAGACTCCCTAGGTTCATTATATTCACTTGTTTAGGTGCCGGAATCTTCGGCTCTGATACCACTTTGTAACACCCCCTCATACCAAGGTGCCTTACCAGGACCACCCTACCATGAAAGTGTGTTACCATCTCGGTTGCCCGAGGTTAGTACATATCAAAAAGCATCTGAATTGAGCACATTTATTAAAATACTGTAAAATATAAAGTTTACATCAACCAAACTCAAATACTGTTTTAACAAAATACAACTTCAAAGTCTGATAATAAAAGAAATCCCACTAAGACTCAGACGGTGATGCTATGACTCGTGATGGCACTTCTCCCAAGACAGTCCCCAAGCTCACACTAGCAATACCTGTCAAGCCTGCTCACCATCCCCGAATGGATCACCGCAGATTCCACAAACAACACGGGGTCAGTATTACATAAACAATTAAGACAAACGAACGGGGAAATCAACTAATCATCGCCAATCCCCAATCCTCCATTCACACACAGTAACCGACTACACACTGAAGTGTGTAGCCCTGCCAGATTACCCATCGCAACAGGTAATCCTCGCCGCCAGTGGGTGACCGCAGCCGATCCCACCTAGTCCAGCTCCTCAACGAGCGACAATAATCCCCCGTCCCTTAATGTGCACATCCCTCCCGTGGCGGGTTCCACGGAGGGCGAACTAGGGTGTGAAGCCACTCCCGCAAGTGACTCCACCACAATCACAATCACAATACAACACAGCCATCTCAACACCCTTACATCAACATCGTTACAACAATCTCCATACTCCGATGATCAACAGATAACAATAATCACAACAACATGTCTTACAATAACAAGAACCGAGTAGGAAACCCTACCTTAGCAACCAACAAAGAGTATGCAACACGGACAATAAAAAGGCTCCTCTACGAAGTCTTCTCCTATACAATAATCATGTAACACAATTACACATTGCACAATTCCCAAAATCCCATTTCCATATATATATATACAGTAACCCCAAAGAGTACAAATAATCATAAAGATAGGACTTACCAACAGTGCAACGAGAACTTATACGCAAGAGTCACGAAGATTACCCACACGACGATGCTACGGAATGATTAAGGGAAAGATTAGGGAATGATTAGGGTGTAATTAGGGTAACGTAGAAACGGATGAAGTTGAAATGATGTTTTGAAAACTGACGCGGGATATAAAATAATCTTAAACATTCCCTAATCAAACCGTCAAAATAACACTCGCCGGATCAATACTCGGTCGAGTAAAGTTATACTCGGCCGAGTATCCTCTACTCGGTCGAGTATTCACTATACTCGGCCGAGTATTCATCGGCAGAACCAAAACAACTCACAACAACAGCACTACTCGGCCGAGTAGGCTCTACTCGGTCGAGTAGTCGCCAAAGAAAATCCGTAGTGTTACAACTTACCTCCAGCCATTGCTTGAAATATTTGATCCGTCTTAATAAATAACCCAATTCCTTATGCCCCAAATCTGACTTGGCTTCCAAACCCTCAGCCTCACAATTTAGATGGTGTATTTCTTAATGAGGTAGACTAAGTGAACCTTAATCAGAATAAATATGTTCCCCTTATATAGACACTTGCCATCAAAGAGTCAACTGAACAGTTTCCTAAATTGTGAGTGGTAAGTTATGGGAGACAATAGTGGAAACAGAATCCTAAGTAAATTCCACCATACAATGGACCAACTTAATTTCCATAAAATAACTTAATTATATATTAATATAATACTTATTTGATTTATGGAAATATCTTACATTCTCCCACTTGGTCCATTTAACAAAAGACACAACATATGGATCATGACGACGAATTCTCTTAGAGCAAGAATTAATCTTCCATGTATCACAATATATCAAGTCACTCACACCACACACATTTAACTTAATGAGTAAACCCCATGTTTACTCGAGGTTCAAACAAAATGATATTTCTCAACATAACTTTAATAAATATGCGCATATAAATCCAAAAGAGAAAATATCCAACTTAATAAAAGTTTCTTACAAAAACTTAATGAATGTACTACATAATGGAACCAAGTCCCATTCTCACCACATGATCCTTGAAAGTCTTAATTGGCATGCCTTTAGTCAAGGGATCTGCAATCATCAACTTTGTGCTAATGTGTTCAATGATCACTTTCTTTTCCTGAACACGCTCCTTTATGGCTAGATACTTTATGTCGATGTATTTACTTCGACTTCGACTTTTATTATTCTTAGCCATAAATACAACAGCTGAATTATCACAATACATTCTTAGCGGCCTACAAATAGAGTCAATAACTCTAAGCCCAGATATAAAACTTTTCAACCAAACACCATGTGAGGTAGCCTCAAAACAAGATACGAACTCAGCCTCCATAGTAGAAGTAGCCGTCAAGGTTTGCTTCACACTCCTCCATGACACAGCTCCATCAGCTAGCATAAACATATATCCTGATGTGGATTTACGTGAATCTATGCAACCAGCGTAGTCGGAGTCGGAGTAACCTACTACTTCAAGAATCTCAAATCCGTCTAAACATAAGCATGTAATCCTTAGTACCTTGAAGGTATCTCACCACTTTCTTTGCACCTTCCGGTGATCAAGACCTGGTTACTCGATATCTTCCTAACACTCCAACCGCATATGCAATGTCGGGTCCGTATGTACACGAGCATACATAATGCTACCAACAGCTGAAGCATATGGAATATTCTTCATTTGTTCTCTTTCAATGTCATTCCTGGGGCACTGGTCCAAGCAGAACCGGTCACCTTTCACAATTGGTACTACACTTGGTGAACAATCTTTCATCCTGAATCTTTCAAGTACTTTATTGATAAAGGCCTCTTGCACACTACTACAGATACAGGCTATAACAACGGTCAAAAACCGTTGTTATATAAAAAAGCGGACGTTGTTAAAGCGTCCGTTGTAGAAGGTTTTAACAACGGTTGGTTTACTTAACGAAACCGTTGTTAAAACTATTAACAACGGTTTTATGTATAAAAACCCGTTGTGGAAAGTGTGACTCAATTTTGGGGGGAAAGTTATAACAACAGGTTGTAATATACAAAACCGTTGTTATAACTAAAGACAACGGGTTGTTTCGCAATAACCGTTGTTGTTTGTTCTTAAAAAATAAAAAAAAATTAAATTAAATATTACTAGATGCATGCATAATTACGGCTGTTAGAATTCGATGCATGCATTATTACCGACATCACTGTACATATGAACGGATAATATGGAATGAGAAGGGTTAGTAATAGGATTTGAAGCAGCATTATTGAGAGATATGATGATGATTATTATGGCACAACTTCCTAACATATATATTAATTAAAAAGCAATTAACTCAACCCACACATTGCTTAGTATAAATACATTGCATATCTCAACTAACATTTCCATTATCTCATATATTCATCTCCAAACTCTAACTGTTAAAACAAACTCTACTTAATCTTTCAAATCAAACTCAAAAAACTCTAACAAAATGAATGATTTCATCCTAAAGACTCTTACCATGATCGAGAACAACAACAACTTCATCCGCCGGTTCCTCCATATTGAGGAAAGTTTCAGAGCTACCTTGCGGAAGCTCGATCCGCATCAAGCACGCCAAAGAAAATGGCTTGACGGGCGGCGGCAGCGATTGCGGCTATATGACGATATATAGCAATCGCTGAACGGAACCTCCAAATAGCCAAGGAGGAGAGGACGGATACGATAGAGCACAATAAGATCCTCCATGAAAATATAAGAATTGCATTTTTACATATGTATTTTTTTTTTTAATTTATGTATTTATAAATATATATATATATTAATTATGTTTATCTTCTTCATCTTGCTTCTTCATTGTTTTAGTAACTAATTATGCGAACAATACTTAAACAAATAACATAATGGTCGATAAAAACACATACATGCAAAAGAAATAAATAGAAAAAGAAAATAATGACGATGAAACTAACAAAGGATGACGCGAGATTTACCCGATAAATACAGAACGTAATAGACGATGAAATCACGGTGACGGCGAGAAAGATAAAGCGACGATGAGAAAGAGAGAAATAGAGAAAGAGAGAAAGAGAGTGTGTATGTGTTTTGTGTTTGTTTGTCTGCTGTGTTTGTGTTTGTGTATCAAGGGTTGTGTTTTGTGGCTGCAGCAGACTTCTGTTTGTGTGGTTTATAGTATGGAAGGTATTGACAACGGTTATTAAACAACAACCGTTGTGAAATATGTTTTAACAACGGTTATAAAAAACACCCGTTGTTAAATAAGTTTTAACAACGGGTTTCAAAAATAACCGTTGTGATTACTTTTCACTAACTTTGCGCCAATTTTGCGCCAAATTATTAACAACGGTTGTGCATGTGTGACCCGTTGTTAAAACTAATAACAACGGTTTTTATAACCATACCCGTTGTAATTGATTTTAGTAAAATTCGCGCGATACATTCTACAACGTCTATTGTGATTTTCGTGAATAATCGTTGTTAAAGGGGCGTTGTATTTGCCTGGATTTGTAGTAGTGTTGAGACAACCCAAAAATGCCTCGAGATCTATCTCTATGGATCTTAATGTCAATGACATAAGATGCCTCACCCATATCCTTCATATCAAAATTACTTGAAAGGAATTGTTTCACCTCATGTAGCAACCCTTTATCATTGGTTGCTAGCAAAATATCATCCACATACAACACTAGAAAACAAACTTTACTCCCACTGACTTTAAGATACATACATTGATCCATTATATTTTCTTCGAAACCGAATGAAGACATAACTTCATGGACTTTCTTATACCAGTGACGGGAAGCTTGTTTTAAACCGTATATGGACTTATTTAGCTTACAAACCAAATGCTCACCATCTTTAGAGAAGAATCTTTCAGGTTGTTTCATATAAACCTCTTCCTCTAAATCACCATTGAGAAATGCTGTTTTCACATCCATCTGATGTAACTCGTAATCAAAATGAGCTACTAATGCCATGACAATTCGAAAAAAATCTTTCTTTGATACAGGAGAAAAGGACTCCGTGTAGTCAATTCCCTCCCTTTGAGTGAATCCTTTAGCAACGAGTCTTGCCTTATGTCTCTCGATGTTGCCAAGTGAATCTCTTTTAGTCTTATAGACCCACTTGCACCCAATAGGTTTTACACCATCAGGCAATACAACGAGATCCCAAACTCCATTAGATGCCATAGAATTCATCTCATCATTCATAGCATTCATCCATAAGTTTGAATCTGTAGAACTTACGGCTTGTGAAAACGACATAGGATCATTATCAGCTCCAACATTATAATCCAATTCTTGTAGATATACTTCATAATCATCAGGAATAGCCGATCTCCTTTCACGAATAGATCTTCTTAATGGAACTTGTTCATCCTTATGGTGAACCTCTTCCTCATAATGATCTACCATATTTTGATCGACATTTTGTGGAATTTCTATCACTGGTTGTGTAACACTCGATTGAACTTGAGGAGTGTGAATGACAACCAATCTATCACTTGAATCAGAGGGTGGAACTTCATGATGATCCCTCTCCAGGACAATGTCCTGAATTAGGTCACTCCCACTGATCAAGTCATTCTCAAGAAATTTAGCATTTCTTGATTCCACAATCTTTGTATTATGAGATGGACAATAAAACCTATAACCCTTAGACTTTTCGGCATATCCAATGAAATACCCACTAATAGTCCTTGGATCAAGTTTCTTTTCTTGTGGATTATACACTCTCACTTCCGACGGGCATCCCCAAATGCGTATATGTCTCAAACTCATCCTTTAAATAGCTCAAAAGGTGTCTTAGACACAGCCTTGGAAGGAACCCGATTTAATATATACGCTGCCGTCTTAAGAGCATCAACCCACAAAAATGAAGGAAGTTTAACATTACTTCTCATACAACGCACCATCTCAATTAATGTCCTATTTCTTCTTTCTGCTACACCATTCTGGTCTGGAGAACCAGGCATAGTGTATTTGGCAACAATCTCATGCTCTTGAAGAAATTTAGCAAATGGACCAGGTGCTTGTCCGTTCTCAGTGTATCTACCATAGTATTCACCACCTCTATCAGATCTCACAATCTTAATGCGCTTACCGCATAGGTTCTCTACTTCAGCCTTAAACAATTTAAAGGCATCAAAAGCTTCATCCTTAGAACGAAGTAAGTAAAGATACATATAACGTGAGTAATCATCAATAAAGGTGATAAAATATTTTGGATCATTATCGTTCATGTCCGGACAACAAATATCCGTATGTATGATTTCTAATAGGCTAGAATTTCTCTTTGCACCTTTCTTAGACATGTTAGTTTGCTTACTCTTAATGCAACTAACACAAGTATCAAAATCAGTAAAGTCTAAAGTATCATGTACTCCATCTTTTACTAATCTTTTTACCCTCTCAATGGAGATATGTCCCAATCTCCGGTGCCACAATATAGAGGAATTCTCATTCATAATACAACGTTTTAAACAAGCATTGACATGCATAGAATTATGAGTAATATTATTTTGCAGTTCAAGACGGTATAAATTATCAGACAAAATACCATAACCAATAATTTCAGAATTTCTGAGAATACTGAATCTAGAGTCTGAAAAATTAAAGGTAAAACCCAAAGGTACAAGTCTTGATACTGAAATCAAATTTCTAGAGAAATTCGGAACATAAAATGTCTTTTCCAAATGCAAAATAAAACCACTACTTAATATTAAACTGCATGTCCCAATGACCTCCACATGTGAACTAATCTGGTTTCCTGAATAGATTGAAAGTTCACTTCCCACTGGTTTCCTTAGGTTTGTCATACCCTGCAAGGTATTCGAAACATGGATTGTAGTTCCAGAATCAATCCACCATGTATTATGATTAACATTAACCATATTAGATTCATAACAAACAAACGTATGAAAATTACCTTTCTTCTTTAGCCAAGCCTTAAACTTAATGCGCTTATCTTCATGTGTCCCTTCTTTTTACTGAAGAAACACGTAGACTCCTTCTTAATGGTCAAGCTCAAAAATCTTTCCCTTTCCCTTATCTTTAGTGTGATCCTTTTGCCTCTTTGAAGAAGAAGCAACAGTAAGGTTCACCTTTTCACCTTCCTCCATCAACAATCTGCCCTCCTCTTGAACACACATGGCCATAAGTTCATTAATTGACCATTTATCCTTATGTGTGTTGTAAGAGATCTTAAAAGGAGCATATTTTGGAGAAAGAGTGCATAAAATGAAGTGCACAAGGAAAGAGTCAGACATAGTAACTTCCAAAGTCTTAAGTTGGGCTGAAATATCCCTCATGCGCATGATATAATCACGCACACCTTTAGTCTCGGTGAGCCTCAAAGATGAAAACTGCATTATTAAGGTACTAGCAAGAGCTTTATCAGAAGTTGCAAACTGTTCATCGATGGCCTTAATTAGATCTTTAACTTTAGTATGCTGATCGACAGAACCACGAACACTAGCACACATTCTGGTCTTTATGAACATAATGGAGAGACGATTAGATTTCTCCCACTTTTCATAAAGATCAATTGCTTATTTAGTGCTTTCTTTAGTTACTTTAGGTGGTTCGTCTTTCCGAATAGCATAATCAATATCTAACCATCCCAACTGCAGTAGCATTCTCTCTTTCCAGACCTTATAGTTATCACCATTTAATTCAGGAATGTCAAATTTAACATCAGTAGAACTCCCAGATAAAATTGCTGCAAATATAATAAATAACATGCTTATTACAAAAATTGAGTCTTTAAACTTAATCATGCTTTATCAATATAAATCATGCTCAAATATGAATCTAGAGACATAAAACTTGCCTGTGGCTAAAGTCTTACTCAATTAGATACATATACATTTTAACTTTATGACAATACTATCAAATCATATATATCTCTTAACTCCTGTGGGTAGATTAAGAAACAAGATTCAATATATCATCCTAATTAGTCATACAAATACATACAATAAGATTCCTGTGGGTAAGTCTCATTATATTACATACGACTAATTACAAATAATGTCTAGTTTCCACATGTGATTCCAAAATAAAATTTCAATTAATTAGAGGTGTTGTGGCTACCCTCTAACTAATAAAATTTTGAATCACTTGACATTGAACCTTTTAGTCTATATACTCAACTCTATGTATATAGACAAACTCATATAAGCAAATAACTTAATTAGTCTAATTCAAAAGTCGTTGCCAGAACAACCACACTATAATAGACACGAAACGAATGAAACCATCATCACAACTCACAAGAGACAAAAAGTATGCATGACCATTAACAAAGCTGAGTCAAGCAACATATGCGAATATCATGCAATTACCGATTTATTCAATTTATTATGCAAGATGAAATTGAGACATGGTAAATTAGCAATACTGAAACATTCAGTGGAGAATGCAACTCGCAAAATAAATTCCAAAACAAATTTAAGAGTCATATATACTTGTATATGGAATCAAACGAATAAAACGAAATAGCAAGTTCATAGGCAAGCAGTACAACACGTGTTCTTTATGTAGGCTTTCAATTCCACTAATTAATTTAGTCATCTTTAACCTCTTGCCGTTCCAAAAGCGAGTAACAACAAGAAGAAAAATAATGAAGATTTTTCCAGGCCCAATATCAAATCGCAAAACTGATTCAGTAATAATTGCAAAATAAATTCTAGATCGCAGCATATGAAGTCAGAACGGAAATTTAGGTTTCATATTCAAGCAAGATAGAGGCGATTACTCGCTCTGATACCAACTGTAAGTTTTATAGTCTAAAATAACATGTTCTAGTCTCATAATGAACATGTACAAACTGAATGCGGAAGCGATAAAAGAGATCGATTACTTACCTCCAGCCATTGCTTGAAATATTTGATCCGTCTTAATAAATAACCCAATTCGTTATGCCCCAAATCTGACTTAGCTTCTAAACCCTCAGCCTCACAATTTAGATGGTGTATTTTCTTAATGAGGTAGACTTGGTGAACCTTAATCAGAATAAATATGTTCCCCTTATATAGACTCCTGCCATCAAAGAGTCAACTGAACAGTTTCCTAAATTGTGAGTGGTAAGTTATGGGAAACAGAATCCTAGGTAAATTCCATCATACAATGGACCAACTTAATTTCCATAAAATAACTTAATTAAATATTAATATAATACTTATTTGATTTATGGAAATATCTTACATAAGGGCCATTCTTTGAAACTGTAATCCGTCAAACCCATGCTTGCTGCCAGTTTTGAAGCAATCTCCGTTGTCAACTTGGAAATCGCTTCACTATACCTCTCTATTATCTCCCTGTATATTATTGTTACCCACGCAAATAAATGCATTTCACCATCAAATTTTGTAAAAACAGCATATAAGTTTTGTATGAGATTCAGAAGCATTTAGGTTGATATTGAGCATTTACAAAATTGAGATGATCGCGACTCTAAACAATAATCCAGTTCATTTAAGAGTAAGAAATTCAAGAGAGAACCTTATATGAGGGGAGACTTGAAGGTCAGAGCAAAAGGAAGAAACAGGAAGAGGAGAAGCAACATCAAATATTCCAAAAGCTTCTAAAAGTCGATGGCTTTGATTCGGAGCCATGTACCCACTTCCTGCAACAACCTCTTTGTTCCTCTGCTTAATCTCCAACGGACGATCGAACAATTCTTTAATTGCAGATTTCATCTCCGCCATCAATTTTGTGTCAACTTCATGATTGATCAATCTGAAGCAACCCCATTTCCTGCATACTTTCCTCAAGTTCTGGGGCTCTTGTAGATCTATTACTGGTATTTGGGTTTCCATTATTGGAAGTTTTGGTGATTGATCTAAGTCAATGATCTTTCCTGTTTTATGGGTCTTAAAAACTATACCATGCACCCATGTGTATCATGGTACTCTCAGCCACCTTATTTTATTGGGTTATTTAACAGGATTAATCCAACCTATGTCTCCCCTTCTCAAAATGCTCCAACCTATGCTTTATCCCATATTAATCTCATCTTTACACTCATTTTTCTCGTATTACACTATTGGAAGGGCAACCGGATGAACAGGTTACCCTCTACCCTTACTCATCTTTTTTTTCTTTTTCTATTTTTGCAATTAGTTCATCTTCATCAATCAGTTCAATTAAACAACAACAAATTACCAATACACAAATCCCCTTTTCAATTAACCTACGACCAAATTGATCATCATCAATGTCATGCTGTATCGATCATCACCTCATTAAAACACTGAAAACCCCAATTCAAAAACCCGGTACTCGGAAACACCATTGATAAATTAAATGAAATGGAATAAAAAAAAAGGAAACCATAATCATCATGCGAATGCCGAACATCAAAGATCTTCAATTTATTATCATGGCTGCATCCAATTCATTCCCTTTATAAGTAATCATCCAGCCTTGTTTCCGAGCCACACCATCCACATCATTGAACTCAATCTTATCATATAGATCCTTAGTAGTAATATCCACAGCGGCGGCAACTGAAGAGGCGTTGGAGGATACGAGGGGGTTTAATTCCTGAGAGCAGGTTTTCGGAGGCGGGTGGTGGAGCGAATTGAAGGGGAGTTAAAGTAATCAGTTAAAGTAACAAGAAGAAAGGGGAAGAAGGTTAGTGGAGGGAGAAGAAGAATTAACCTTAAATTAAGAAAGAAACAGGTTGATTAATAACTTCACCTGTTATAACAGGTAAAATTTAGGTGTGGTCTAATACGAGAAAAATGAGTGACAAGATGAGATTAATATGAGATAAAATGTAGGTTGGGGTAATTTGAGAAGGGGAGGCATAGGTTGGATTAATCCCATTAAATAACCCTATTTTATTTATATTACCTCCTTCCCGGCCCATGATCAGCTCTACCTGACACTAAGGTCAGGAAACAGCTCTACTTGACACTAAGGTCAGGAAACAGCACATGCACTACTGAAGTACAACTGGTAGTAATATACTCCCTCCGTCCCGGTCAATTGTTATCCTTTTGTTTTGGCACAAAGATCAAGGAAAGAGGAGATGGCCAATTACTAAATGACAAGTAGAACAAATGGAGTGTAAATGATCAAATTGCTCATTAAGAGTTTAAATAATGAAGTCTAAAATAGAAAGGACAACAATTAACCGAGACACCCTAAAATGGAAAAGGACAACAAATGACCGGGACGGAGGGAGTACTTAATTACTTATATACAGCCCATTTAAGATCATGTGGCAACAAAATTGTACTCCCTTCGTCTGGTCATTTGTTTACAAACCCATATTTGGACGTTGCATTCATTTGTTTACCTTTCTATATTAGGAATGATTCTAATGGTAGCTCTACTAAATAATGGTGATCAGTGAGACAGACATCATCTTCACATTTCAGCTAATAACATCAGAATTCAGATCTTATGACAACATTAATCTTGCAAACATACTACATGACAAATTAACCGCAGTTTAAAACGGATCGGATCAGTAAAATACTACTTGCTCAACCGTACCCGGTCTAGGGCTTCACCAGCATGTAGCTTCTCTGCAGCTCGAATTCCCCTCAACTGCTCATATGTGAAGGGAGCATAAATGGGAGGGTGACCGGGTTTTATAAAGGATGGATGTGCTTCGATGGTTTGTTCCAGTGATGGGGAAAGAAATGTCGCTACTGACAAACGTATCCCCACGTCCTTGCATTGCACCCGATGTTGCACATTACGCAATTCTCCGTTGCTCCATGGCTTTTAAAAAGAAGGGATTGATTATATCAGCCATGAAAGTAAACATTCTTGAACTTCTTAATTGACATTCTAATTAGAGATACTAAATTTGGCATACAATATGCTCGGTTTCAGATTGTGTTAATCGAGTACAAGTTGGTTCAAGTTTTGGTTGATTTAGGTCAATGGTAAAACCAGGTAAATAAATTAGCTTTTTACCATCAGAAGGTCTCAGGTATGTAAAGTCGGATGGGGGGAGCAAATACTAACAGATTTCTCGTATCCAACGCAAATCCTACCATTTAGCAGGTAAAATTCTACAAGGATAGGAGCTTACCACAGCAATGTCGCCGAGATTGACTAAAAAAGTATCAGGCAAGGGATCAACAGCAGTAAATATGCCAGAGGGATTCATGACTTCAAGACCCCCTAGATTTTCATCATCCTGAAGTATAGTCAAGAAACCGGAGTCTGTATGAATCTGGACGCCCGAGGAGCCGAGCGTTTCCCGAGTAAAGGTATACTTGTTTATCCTGAACTGTAACGGCCAATCTTCAAAACTGTAATCTTTCAAACCCATGCTTGTAGCCAGTTTTGAAGCAATCTCGATTGCCAACTTGGATATTGCTTGACCATACTTCTCTATTATCTCCCTGTATATCGTTTGCCACGCAAAGAAATGCATTTCACCATCAAATTTTGTAAATTGTTAGAAATGCAACTTAGAACAGCATAGAGGTGTTCCTTGTCCTTATTCGCTTGTCTTTTATGCCAACATAACCAATCATGTAATCTAAGAGCTGAAATCCATAAATAATGACACAAGTCATTAAAATTTACCACATGCTTAATTTCGTCTTCGCTGTACATGAACTTTCAGGAGTCAGGACACTCTACATCAGCTATTAGGGTCTTTCAAATGAGTCATGATGGATGTGGTCTAAGGGTTTTAATTAATAGAAGTTGACCTATTCGTTCCTTCTACAAAATTGAGATGATCGCGACTCCAAACAGTCCTATAAGCATTTAGGCTGATGGTTTACTTCCTCTAGAACACCGGAAAGGCGGAAACCAACAGGAAAACTCTCAGGAAACTGAACGTGTTTTTGCTTTGACATTGTCTCATTATTATCCACTTTGACCAAGATACACATTCATCTTCAGAGCAAAATCCAAACCTTGGAAAATGGAAATTAGTAAGCCTTTCACAGAAATTCACACCAATCTTATGACTAAGAATAAGAAATTCATGAACTTTTGGAGATTCCCTTTGTTCCGGGTGTAATTCCAGAGCAAGTATAGTTACCACCCGTGGCTTGTTGAATGATGTCTTGAGTTGGATTCTCCTTTGGTCTTAATCGTTCCTCTCGGCCTCTCCCCGCAACAATGAACGAGGCGAGGGCTTGGCTTTGAGCCAAGCGTACCCACTCCGACGCCCAAGTCAGTAAACTTAGATGTATAAGTTGTATGCTAATTGGCTAGGAATATATTGTAGAGAGATAAGGAAGATTATACCAGATGAATAGTGTACTTAGGTCAAGTTATGTATTTCTGGATTGGATCATTTCCTCAATGAAGGTTGAGGAGTATTTATAGACTTCACCTTTTGTCACGTAGTGGCCAAGTGGCCAAGTGGCTAGCAGGTGGAAAGACTGATCTACCCCTCGGCCGAGGGACCTATGGCTGGCCGGCGGGCGCTGGTGACCCGCCGCCGAGGGGTCTTGGATATGAGCACGCGGATATGTGTCCCGGCTGGCAGGTTGACATGCCGGGACCCAGGTTGACAGGACGATGTGCTGCATCGGCTAGGTTGTCTAAGTCGTTGACTTGCTGTGGATATCTTTGACCTTGTCTAATGTGTTGACTTGGTCAGCGGTGCAGAATATGCCCCATCAATTTGCCCCCAGCGTAGTCTATGCCGTGGTATGGGTTTCGATGTACGTCTGAGCGTATATTCTGCGCAAGTAGTTTGTAGAAAATTTTCCTGCATCGGCTTCTTCTGCTCTGCCTAGTCTTTCTTAGGCCGTACCATATCCCCCCTCCACATGGATGTGTATTGGGCATCCGATGTGGAAAAGAAAGGGACGCTGGCCGAGACCGAGGTTGATACTGCCGGTTATTTTTGATTGCCCCCGGCCGGCGGTGTCTAGCTTGGTTGATTATGTGGCCGTGGAGAACGGATGCTTGGGAATTTGTTGAGGAAGGTGAATAGGCGGAGAGATTTGAATAGGCGTGTTGAAGACGTTTGGTCACTTGTTGCATTGATTGACATAATCGTTGCAACGATTGACATCCCGTGGTTGCATGTCCGACACGTGTCTGCACGCTGATTGGTTGACGCTTCATGGGCTGTTTGCTGATTGGTCCTGCTTCATGGGCTTTTCCTTATAAATAGGGTAATTGCTCCGAAAAATTGGCCACCAATTTCATTCTCCGAAATTTCCTTCTCTCTAAACTTCCAAGGGTTTCTTTGTCTTCTAATTTCCAGAGTTGTTACTCCGGCGAGCGTTTTCTTCAAGGTAAACCAACAAACTTTCCAATTTTTAATTTTGTAAGTTCGTTGTAAACATGTCTTCTGCCGACGCCGGGCCTAGTAAGCCGGGCCCTAGGTCTCCTTCCGTTATTAATTGAGTGTCTCTTTTGTTCCTGCCTCGGCTTGGGCGAGGCAGTCTAGAGTGCGTATCTCAATTGTGTTAACGCTTCCAAGGCGTTTTGAACACTCTGCGAGCATCACCTGCGCTGGTCATTGCCATCGAGGTGTCTGCTTCCTAGCGGTGATTGCCGCTCTTGTCAGTGTGTGACAGTGTGAGCCAGCATCTGCTTCTTGTTATCGACTGCCGTGGCGTCTACCACTTGGAGTGACTGCGACGGCGTCAAACCTCTTGGGGTGACTGCCGTGGCGTCTGTTTCTTCATAGAGACTGCCGTGGCGTCTACCACTTGGAGTGACTGCGACGGCGTCAAACCTCTTGGGGTGACTGTCGTGGCGTCTACTACTTGGGGTGACTGCGACGGCGCCTGTTTCTTCATAGAGACTAGTGGCGTCTACCACTTGGAGTGACTGCGACGGCGTCAAACCTCTTGGGGTGACTGTCGTGGCGTCTACTACTTGGGGTGACTGCGACGGCGCCTGTTTCTTCATAGAGACTGCCGTGGCGTCTACCACTTGGAGTGACTGCGACGGCGTCAAACCTCTTGGGGTGACTGTCGTGGCGTCTACTACTTGGGGTGACTGCGACGGCGCCTGTTTCTTCATAGAGACTGTCGTGGCGTCTACCACTTGGAGTGACTGCGACGGCGTCAAACCTCTTGGGGTGACTGTCGTGGCGTCTACTACTTGGGGTGACGCGACGGCGCTGTTTCTTCATAGAGACTGCCGTGGCGTCTACCACTTGGAGTGACTGCGACGGCGTCAAACCTCTTGGGGTGACTGTCGTGGCGTCTACTACTTGGGGTGACTGCGACGGCGCTGTTTTCTTCATAGAGACTGCCGTGGCGTCTACCACTTGGAGTGACTGCGACGGCGTCAAACCTCTTGGGGTGACTGTCGTGGCGTCTACTACTTGGGGTGACTGCGACGGCGCTGTTTTCTTCATAGAGACGCGTCGTGGCGTCTACCACTTGGAGTGACTGCGACGGCGTCAAACCTCTTGGGGTGACTGTCGTGGCGTCTACTACTTGGGGTGACTGCGACGGCGCCTGTTTCTTCATAGAGACTGCCGCTCTTGTCGGTGTGACAGTGTGAGCTGACATCCGCTTACTGATAGAGACTGCCGCTCTTGTCGGTATGACAGTGTGAGCCGGCGTCTGCTCCTTCTAGTGACTATGGGAGGAGCGTACATTCTGATGGAAGACTTGGATGATTTTTCATTTAGGTAAAAACATGCGTCGGGGTGCCCACAGCTGTTTTGGACACCTCCGACGTTACATGGAGTATTCCCGAGATTTCCGGCGTCCTAATGGCCCGTTGAAGGCGTACCTCCCCAGTTAGCCGCTAGTTACATCCATGAGGTCGCTCTCCTGTTGTAAGGATAGACCTTTCCCTTTCTCCGATTTCTTTGCCACCTTAAGGGATTGCATGTTGCATCCTCCTCGCGCCTATCCGGGCGTTCACCACCTCGTCATTCTCGTCTTTGGAGACGAGCTTATGCGCTTCCCCGGTCCGAGACGTACATCAATGTTAGGGCCCGATGGACATCATGCGTCGGCCTCGCTCGAGTGACGCGCCTATGAGAACGTTGTAGGCGGATGAGCCGTCGATGACCACGAACTCGGCTAGGACATTCTTGGCCGCATTCCTTTCGCCGAACGTTACGGAGTCCGATTGATCCCAGTGGTACCGGTCCGCCCCCGAGAAATCGTATAGCGGGTTGGTGCGGGGCTTAAGTCCTTGACCTTCAGGCCGAGGCTGAGGAAGCACTCCCTGAACATGATATTCGTGTATGCGCCTGTGTCAATCAGGCACCTTTTGACCAGGTGGTTGGATATGTCCAAATTGACTACAAGTGGGTCGCTGTGAGGAGCGATGACTCCTTCGTAGTCCTTTCTTCCGATAGTTATGTCGGGGATGTTGGAAGAGGGGGGTGGCTTTGTGTTGGGCACAAAGTTGATGGCCTGATAGAGCTCGTTCAGGTGTCGTTTGTACCCATGAGCGGACCCTCCGTTCTCGTGGCCCCGATGACAACGTGGATCACTCCTATCCGTTCAAGACGGATTTCTTCTCTGAATCGCGGCGTCGGTCTTTTGACTTTTGGCAACGTACTTGCCGAGGCTCCCCTTCCGGATCGCTCTTGAATGGCATTCTTCGATGCTGGCGATCGTTGTTAGATGGCCGGTGTGGCCGTGGTACTCACAAGATCGGCTCGTGTCACCGTCACTTTTTGGTTTTGGGGTCTCTCCCACTTCGGCCCCTCGCTTTGCTCGGGCGAAGACTTGGCGGCCGATACGACGAGAGGGGTTTTATCGTTATACCGCCTCGGTGGTACGTTCCCGAACTCCACCGGCGCCCGCCGAGTCCTGTTTCTGGCGGCAGATTTGTCGGCCGTGACCTATTATTGTCACGGCGTCTTTCTTCGGACCGTGACCCGTTGTTGTCACGGCGTCTTTCATGCGGGTTGTCCTCCCCGGCGGCTCTTTTTTTTCGAGTGCTCGGCCTCGCTCGGGCCTAGCCACGTCTTGTGATAGTCTTCTACCTTGATGGCTTGGTCAGCCTTCTTCCTGGCGGCATCCAAGCCCAAGCCTCCGCACTTGATGAGCTCATTTTTCAAATCTCCCCTTGGGAGGCCTTTCATCAGCGCGAAGGCCGCCGATTCGGATTAATCTCCGAATCTGCTGACCTTTCCGTCGAACCTCTTCATGTAGCTTCGTAGAGACTCGCCCCCTTCCCGTTTGATAGTTAGGAGGTCCGATGTCTCCACGGCCCTTCTCTTGTTGCAAGAGTACTGGGCTAGAAAGGCGTCCCTTAGGTCGGCGTAGTAGTACATCGAGCCGTCGGGGAGCCCCTTGTACCAACTTTGAGCCATCCCATGCAAT
Source organism: Silene latifolia (assembly GCF_048544455.1). Taxonomy (NCBI): domain Eukaryota; kingdom Viridiplantae; phylum Streptophyta; class Magnoliopsida; order Caryophyllales; family Caryophyllaceae; genus Silene; species Silene latifolia. The sequence continues at coordinate 175,365,054 of NC_133527.1, read as the reverse complement.
GTTGTTGGGAAAACTCGGCACCATACTTCATCGGGCTGCTCCCATACTGACATGTGAGACTCGAAAGCCTCAGCGTGGTCGGCTGGATCACCCTCCCCTTTGTATGATATGGGTGGCAACTTGAGCTTAGTTGGCACCCGGACTTCTAGGACGTAGGCGCCGAGGGGTCGTCGATCACATGCCGACGACACGTGGCGATCGGCTCCTCGCATTTCTAGCCCGACTCCTCTCCTCGTAGCGGGAGGGACTTCTTCCCGACTCGGCGAGTCGGGCTTCTTCTTCTCCGACTACGATGGGTCGGACTTCTTTCATTCCTCCGGAGTGGGCCTCGTGGGCTGCTGCGGTGACGCCGTCCCCGCGAGTGCGGTCGGGACTTATGTCCATCACTAGCATTCGGCTCCTCCTGTGTTTCAACAGGCCAACCTCTTCCAAAGGTGCTCGTTCAAGTCTCTTGAGTCACGTTAAGGCCCCGGTCTCCTGGACGGGTCCCGCCGCTCTTGTCGGTGTGACAGTGTGAGCCGACGTCCTACCGATGAGGTCCAGGATTTGCTTTAGCAATGCCACGTCGACCACATGTCCCATGAGGGTGACTTGGTTGGCGAAGCGTCGCGCATCCGGTGTTATTGGCATCCCGAACTCCGGTTGGATTACTCCGCCGGCGGAGGGCCGCATGACTCGAGAATTGTTGAAGGTATCATCCGGGTGGAGGGGCTCGTCGATTCGAACACCTCTTGTTCTTTTGACATCTTCTTAGCTTTTTGGGTGGGTTTTTGTTGTTTTTTTTTTTTTTTTTTTTTTGGTTTGGGAATGAATGTGACTAGCTTTTAGTGTCTTTCCCACAGACGGCGCCAATTGTTCCGGGTGTAATTCCAGAGCAAGTATAGTTACCACCCGTGGCTTGTTGAATGATGTCTTGAGTTGGATTCTCCTTTGGTCTTAATCGTTCCTCTCGGCTTCTCCTGCAACAATGAACGAACTGAGGGCTTGGCTTTGAGCCAAGCGTACCCACTCCGACGCCCAAGTCAGTAAACTTAGATGTATAAGTTGTATGCTAATTGGCTAGGAATATATTGTAGAGAGATAAGGAAGATTATACCAGATGAATAGTGTACTTAGGTCAAGTTATGTATTTCTGGATTGGATCCTTTCCTCAATGAAGGTTGAGGAGTATTTATAAAACACCTTTTGTCACGTGGGCCAAGTGGCCAAGTGGCTAGCGGTGGAAAGATCGATCTACCCCTCGGCCGAGGGACCTATGGGGGCCGGGCGGCGCCGTGACCCGCCGCCGAGGGGTCTTGGATATGAGCACGCGGATATGTGTCCCTACCGGCGGGTTGACATGGGACCCAGTTGACAGCCGATGGGTCAGACGGCTAGGTTGTCTAAGTCGTTGACTTGCTGTGCATATCTTTGACCTTGTCTAATGTGTTGACTTGGTCAGCGGTGCAGAATATGCCCCATCACCCTTATTACAATTAGGATCCTACCTATAAATATTCCATAAGCAACTCTAGCAAGTACTCCGTAGTAAGTACGACTTGTTCTTTTGGACTTAATTTCACGTCAGGTTCTTTCTGTTTAGTTTGCTACATCCCAATCAGTACCGTGACTAATGACTATACCATCCATTCGATTGATTCGATTGATTGATTCGATTGATTCGATTCGATTCGATTCGTTCCTGTTCTTCCGTTCAGTCCAGTCCAATCAGTCCAGTCAGTCCGAGTCAACGAGTCACGAGGACGACAAACCACCTCATTACCAATATTTAAATTTAATCATGCTTTTAAAAAGCATTAGTACACTTGAAAGTACTCATGGTTCATGTTATGTGACACTAGGCAAATTTTCATTTAAGACGGGTATATCTGTCCTACGCTTAAAACAATCATAAATTCAATATAGTCACTATTTTAATCAAACTGCATTCCATAAATGTCAAGATACAGCTCACCCAAGATAAAGGCACATGTGAGTATCCCACATTGGAAAAAGAGGAGAGAGTTGTCTATCATATAAACCAAGGAGTTACTCCGCCCATTGCCAATTGGTTTTGGGATAAAACCTCATTGGACTTATAAGTCGGACTCTCTTTCCTTCATGCGGGTGCGGCCTAGGCCCGATAACGGAACTTATCATGGTATCGGAGCCCATGGTTGAAAAAAACTAAAACAAAGACCTGGGCATGAAAAATAGAAAAAGAAAAACTGGGCCAGAAATTGCAGTTGGACGAAAGACTTAAAAAAAATCCAATCTCCCTGAATAGGGACGAGTTACTCCGCCCATTGCCAATTGGTTTTGGGATGGAACCTCATTGGACTTATAAGTCGGACTCTCTCTCCTTCATGCGGGTGCGGCCCAGGCCCGATAACGGAACTTATCAATAAAACAAATTTAATAACACTCACTTTGGGCGTCTCCGTCAATTATTTACCTTCAATTCTTACATTTTAAACAAATGACCGACACCGAAGCCGTAAAAAAAACAGAAAAGAAAAAGAGAGAACCTTGTATGAGGAGAGGCTTGAAGATCAGAGCAAAAGGAAGAAACAGAAAGAGGAGAAGCAACATCAAAAAGACCAAAAGCTTCATAAAGTGGATTCTTTTCACTAGGAGCCACATACCCACCTCCTGCAATAACCTCTTTATTCCTCTGTTTAATCTCCAATGGACGATCAAACAATTCTTTGATTGCAGATTTCATCTCAGCCATCAATTTTGTGTCAACTCCATGATTGATTAATCTGAAGCAACCCCATTTGCTGCATACTTCCCTTAATTTCTGGGGTTCTTGTAAATCTATTACTGGTATCTGGGTTTCCATTATTGGGCTCTATTCTTTGTTTCTATGGTTATTTGGGTTAATTTGGTCGATCAGTAATTTTACGATTCTTTGCTTTTTAAAAAATGTAAAGAATCAGATGAATTGGAGTAATTACCAGAAGAATGTGGGAATATGTAGCTCAATTTTTACAGTGTTGTGGGTAAAAGTTGGAAGTTTTAGTTGAGTGGTAAATCAGTCAGTTGAGCTAATTGATCTAAGTCAATGAATTTTCATGTCTATGGGTCTAAAAAGAGTGAAGTTACATACACGCAATTTGTTTGAGTAATTTCAGCAAGTTTTGTTTGTTTACTAATACTACTTTAAGAGAGTAAATCATACGGAGTATCTTTGTAAACCCTTATGTATAAAACCGTCTTATTTAAATATCTGTGTTTGCCGATCACCCGATGTTCTTACTAAAAACGGACGAAGTAATTAAAAATAGTCTCCACAATTAAATCACCCACATAAATTACCCAAAAAAAAGTCAACCACATGGCCGCATTCTCCCTTTTCTGTTTATGTACAACGTGGGTTTGTGACTTATGAATTGTGGCTTGCCCACAAAGACACGTTGTCTAGAAGACTAGAAATTAGGAAGTTACCAATTTGGGTTTTATGATAGGTTGTACTTGTATGTCATATATTTGTCATTTACGTTCCTTTGAAAATTTATGCAAAGTTACTAATCTCAACTAAGTTTCTATAAATCATAAAAAAAACTACATTAATCTGTTATATACAACGAAAAAAAAGTGTATATATATGCACACAATTAAAATAGAAACATAAATTTAGTCAAACTCATATATCTAGGAGTTAAAATAAACTAAATGTTAACACTTGTACGATTCTAGTGGACTCATATATTTTAGACATCGACATTCATAGTAATAATTAAAAAAAAACAAAAAAGTACAAAAAAAACTTTTAATTTATAAATTTAACGTTAACATAGTCTTATTCAGGTTTGTATCGGATAGTCGAGTTTTATCAGGTCGGGTTTGTTCCTTGTCGGGTTTAATCGGCTTCAGTGTCGTGAGGTTCGGGTTATATCGATTATCGGATGTTAATAAGAATCGGGTTATGTCAGATCGGACTGGGTCGGTTTCATACTTTCAGGTGTTATGATTGTTTTGTATTTTCGGGTGTCAGACGGGTTCGATATCGGGTGAATCGGATCGGTTTTGTCGAGTCGGATCGGGTTTGCCAGGTCTGAGTCCAACTTTCACAAAGTCACCAGTCACCACGCACAAATAAGACATGTTCAATAGTGCAACTTCCCGGAACTATATTAATGTTCAAAGTCCAGCTAAATTCCAAATCCACTTCATCTACATTATATCATATTCATCATGTATTATGTATTTATGTCTCACTAATATTCAACTTTTTGACCCATTTATAGTTGATTATTGCATAATCTATCAACTCCCCCCATTCATCATTATACTTAAAATACAATTCTTATACATACAAATCATAAAAGTATAAACATCCCTGTAAAGCTTTAAACTATAGTATTATTATTGTTCCAATTCCACATTCTCCTTGATTGAATTATTCCAGTTGACACTAACAAACAAAATTTCATTCCATACTCAATAATTTATTCCTCAAGCATTTTCATTTGGTCCAAAACCACTCATGAACTTGCCGCCACCAAAATCCATTCTACCCATTTTCGCTCTTATAGTCCTATCCGCGGCCCTGGTTATTCCCTCAGCCGCGGATAAGATAAAACACTTGAACTACACGTTCGGACTCCCCTTCCATCTTACAGACATTAACAATTTCTCAGTGGCCACGCACACGACGATAAACCCTGACGCCATCCAAATAACACCCGACTCCGCCAGCAACTATCCGTATTCGAACCTAATCGGCCGAGCCATGTTTAACCAGCCTTTCCTAATGTGGAAAGACAATGGCTCTACGGTAGCTTCATTCAACACAACCTTCATTCTTAACTTTTACCGCCTCAATAATTCCAACGGTCAACTTTACACTGCCGGTGAAGGGATGACCTTCGTTCTCTCCCCGGACCTTGCCGTAACTCCGGCGAGCTCCGGCGAGTTTCTCGGCCTTACCAATGGTAGTTCCGATGGTAAGCCTGAGAACAAATTCCTCGCCGTAGAATTTGATACTTTCAAAAACGGCGATTATGATCCGGATTCGAACCACGTAGGACTCGATATTAACTCGATTAAATCGAAAAAAACGGTTTCGTTGTCAAAATTCAATATTACGCTAACGCCGCAGGCTAATGTGACGTTGTTTCACAAGGTATGGATCAATTACGACGGCGGAACAAAAAAGGAGCTCACGGTGTACATCGCCGAGCTTAATGAACAAAACGCTACGGTGATTATGCCGGCGACGCCGGTGATGAACGTCACCGGCGTTGATTTGGGGAAAATCGTAAACCCTACGTCTTACTTCGGATTCTCGGGGTCCAACGGCGATCAGATCGCCGAGTTACACTGCGTTAATGGCTGGAATCTTACTGTCGAGTATCTCGGAAACCCTAATCCTAAACCTAGTCGTAATACGACCATGTTCCTGGGAATTGGGATTTCTCTTGGGGTTATTCTGTTACTGGTATCAATTTTTACAGGGTGGACTTGTTGGAAAAGAAAAAACCGGAACCGATCTGACCCGGGTTTATTAGGGGCGCTGCAGAGTTTACCGGGTCAGCCTAGGGAATTCGAGTACAGGGAATTGAGAAAGGCGACGGATAATTTTGACGACAAGTATAAGTTGGGTCAAGGCGGGTATGGGACTGTGTATAAGGCGTTGCTGCCTAATGTAAGTGTGGAGGTTGCAGTCAAGAAGTTTTCTAGGGATGAGATTAAAAGTAGAGATGATTTCTTGGCTGAACTTACTATTATCAATCGGTTGCGACATCGGAATCTCGTCAAGTTGTTAGGTATGTTGTTTTCGGTTTCATTGGCATTCAATTTTATGATATAATTGTTGTTAAATTGCGTTAATTGTGGTTCTTGATTCTGCATTCAATTTTACTCTTATAAAGGACTGATTTTTGTTTATTAAGATAAATTAGTAAAAAAACGTCGTAAAAAACATTAAAAGAGTGGAGTTGAAAGAGGAACTTTGCATTTTTTTTTATTTTTCTATACAAAAACTTCAAACCGTATATACGGTATCGTTTTTGCCTGACCCGGATACGGTATCGTATATACGGATTTTCGTATCGTATATACGGACCGTATAACTCAAACCATATACCGTATTGTATCCGTATTATAAAACCGTATAGTATATTTTTGCTCACCCCTAACTCAACTCAATGTGTCACTTATTGCCCAACCAAACCTCATTTTTGTATTTCAAAGCAAATCTCCATGGGGATGGCGACTTGACTTCAAAATGCCGTCCCACTTGGCGACTCGATCTATAAGAGAATTTGGCTTAATTTTTTGCAAATTTGTTTCCATCTCTCAGGTAGGTTGAAATCTCTCACCGTCAAGTCGCCATGCCGGTTGGCGTTTTGACTTAAAGTTACCAACCGAGTGAGCGGTTTGACTTCCTCACCTAGCTTCGCAAAAGCCGATCCTACGTGGACCCATTGTTGGTTAATATTTTGAAACCCAACTTATGTCGGTAATTAATTTGATAAATAAACCCATTTTGGAAAAAAAATCGATCTCTCAAGTGTTGGGATGCAAGGCGATTTTGCATTGTGAATTGTTGTTCTTGTAGTTGTTGGTCGGTCTTACACTCTAACATGCTGTTATTTCTTTTGTATCGTTAAAAATTGACCGAGTACATAGGTTAGTTTCAATATGGGATTCGATGTGGTTGATGATTTCGTGTCGTATTTCTTTTCCCGATTGGAATACTACTATGATTCATCGAGGTGGTCCTTTCGAGTGAGTTCATTCATACGGCTGACTTATCTTCCATTTGAGGTTTCCCTGAAATTTCTTGGCTGTATCCTATCCTATCCTATTTTTGCAATTGGATTAAGGCAGCCAAAAAAGAGACTTGAATGAAACAATGATGTTGAAATGTCGGTTGAATCTCATTGTATTTGTATTGATTATTCGTCAGCAGTTGAATTGAAATTGTCCGATATTAATGAATTGACAATAATATAAAGTCCAACATCACTCTTAAAAGTTTTGACCGATGTGTAATGACATGAAATCGTACTCGTTTCAGGATGGTGCCACCAGAATGGAATGCTCCTTCTAGTGTACGAGTACATGCCAAACGGAAGCCTAGACAAGCACATCTTCTGCGAGGACTCTGAGACACCCCTAAGTTGGGATCTCCGGTACAAGGCCCTAAAAGGGGTGGCATCGGCCCTACACTATCTCCACTATGAGTACGATGATAAGGTCATACACCGGGACTTGAAGGCAAGCAACGTCATGCTTGACGACCACTTCAATGCCCGTCTTGGTGATTTCGGCCTTGCTAGGGCTGTCGACCATGAAAAGACCTCCTACGCTGAAATGGAAGGCGATGGAGTACATGGCACAATGGGGTACATTGCCCCTGAGTGTTTCCACACAGGAAAGGCCACTCGGGAGTCCGATGTGTATGGATTTGGAGCTGTGATTCTCGAGGTGGCTTGTGGTCTCCGGCCATGGACCAAGAGAGACGGCTATCACTGTCTTGTTGACTGGGTATGGTCAAAGCACCGAGAAGGATCCATCTTAGGCGCAATTGATGAGAGGCTCGGGAAGGAGTACGTGGCAGAGGAAGCAGAACGGGTTTTACTCTTAGGCTTGGCGTGCTCCCACCCGATAGCTAGCGAACGGCCCAAAACACAGGCAATGGTTCAGATTTTGTCAGGCTCAATACCTGCACCTAGTGTACCGCCTTTCAAACCGGCCTTTGTCTGGCCGTCAATGGGACCCATGGGTGATACCATGTCAGAATTCTCACCCGATACCAGTCATACCACTCCCATTGCTTCCTCACAGTATGATCTCTCAGGGTGGACTCCTCCCTCTATTAGTCCCCACAGTCCGTACACTGCCAGTGATCAACACATACCATGAACACATTAGCGATTATATCACGCTTCTCAATTTCACCCTTTTTACATTATTTTGTAATTGTAGTGCCATTTTTTTTTTCTGTGCCACTGTTAAGTTCTTTGTAAATTCCTGGCATAAGCTGCTGAATACCGTCATTTTTTACATTCAGAATTTTTTTACTGAATTGTACATAAGTTTTGGATTGCATTGCCAGTGTACATCAATGTTACCCCGTATTAGTTAATTTTTTTGTACTCTTACGTATTACGGAGTAGTTATTTGTAATAGTTCTGCTCACATCAGACTGATTATAGTTTTTTACGAACCCGGTAGGCATTCCTTAAAACATCTCTATCGCACAGACTCACAGAGCCACAGACGGAAATTAATACTTTGTACTTCTTCCATTCAAATAAGTCGCTTACACTTCACCAAAAATTTGCAGTTTTTTTAAAAGCGTAAATAATCCATTATCTACTATTAAATTGGAGTCTACAGTTTAAGTTAATTGATTACCACATCAAAACTGCACATGTGCTCAAAATCCTCATTTGATTTAATTATATACGCTGTACATGTTTGACTTGTAATACAAGTACTAAACAACAGCCTGACACTAAAGTCAAGAAACAGCGCATGTACTAGTAAAGTACACCTGGTAGTAAATATACTTTCCCATATACTTATATCAATCCGTCTCATTGTAGACCGACACTATCCATCTAAAATTGTCGACGGATAGTGGCCCTCTCACAAAATGCAAGTGGGAGGGCAAGTGGGGTATCCATTTCCGTTCCATTCCGTTCTTTGTTTACCTACCCATTTTTAAACGTCCCATTCATTTGTTTACCTTTCTATATTCAGAATGCTTCTAATGGTTAAGATTTGTTCTGCATTTATAGAAATTTAGAAATACAGAGAAGAATAATGGTAACTTTTTAGAGATTTTGACTGTTTCAATAAAGAATTACAGTTCTACTCAAATAATGGTTATCAGTGAGACAGACATCATCTTCACTTTTCAGCTAATAGCATCAGAATTTATGACAACATTAATCATGCATACATACTACATTACTGCTTAAACATGAAACAAATTAACCGCAGTTTAAAACGGATGGGATTAGTAAGATACTACTTGCTCAACCGTACCCGGTCTAGGGCTTCACCAGCATGTAGCTTCTCCGCAGCTCGAATTGCCCTCAACTGTTCATATGTGAAGGGAGCATAAATGGGAGGATGACCAGGTTTTAAAAAGGATGGATGTGCTTCGATGGTTTGCTCCAGTGATGGGGAAAGAAATGTCGCTATTGACAAACGTATCCCGACGTCCTTGCATTGCACCCGATGTTGCACATTACGCAATTCTCCATTGCTCCATGGCTTTTAAAAAGAAGGGATTGATTATATCAGCCATAAAAGTAAACATTCTTGAACGTTCTTAAGTAACATTCTAATTAGAGATACTAAATTTGGCATACAATAGGCTCGGTTTCAGATTGGGTCAATCGAGTACAAGTTGGTTCAAGTTTTGGTTGTTCTAGGTCAATGGTTAAAACCAAGTAAATAAATTAGCTTTTGACCATCAGAAGGTCTCAGGTATGTAAAGTCGGATGCAAATCCTACCATTTAGCAGGTATAATTCTACAAGGATAGGAGCTTACCACAGCAATGTCGCCGAGATTGACTAAAAAGGTATCAGGCAAGGGATCAACAGCAGTAAATATGCCAGAGGGATCCATGACTTCAAGACCACCTAGATTTTCATCATCCTGAAGAATAGTCAGGAAACCGGAGTCTGTATGAATCTGGACGCCCGAGGAGCCGAGAGTTTCCTGAGTAAAGGTGTACTTGTTTATCCTGAACTGCAAGGGCCAATCTTCGAAACTGTAATCCGTCAAACCCATGCTTGTAGCCAGTTTTGAAGCAATCTCGTTTGCCAACTTGGATATTGCTTGACCATACTTCTCTATTATCTCCCTGTATATCGTTTGCCATGCAAAGAAATGGATTTCACCATCAAATTTTGTAATTTGTTAGAAATGCAACTTAGAACAGCATAGAAGCAGTAAGTACAATTTGAAGCAGAAATTAATATATTTCTTTGTATTTATTCGCTGGTCTTTTATGCTAACAATCTAACATTACCAATGATGTAATCTAAGAGCTGAAATCCATAAATAATGACAAGTCATTAAAATTTACCACATGCTTAACTTTCGTCTTCGCTGTACACGAACTTTCAGGAAACTCTACACCAGCTATTAGGGTTTTTCAAATGAGTCATGATGGATGTGGTCTAAGGGTTTTAATTAATAGAAGTTGACCTATTCGTTCCTTTAACAAAATTGAGATGATCGCGACTCCAAACAGTCCTATAAGCATTTAGGCTGATAGTTTTCTTCCTCTAGAACGCCGGAAACCAACAGGAAAACTCTCAGAAAACTGAAGTGTTTTTGCTTTGACATTGTCTCATATTATCATCTTCAGAGCAAAATCCAAACCTTGGAAATTAGTAAGCCTTTCACAGAAATTCACACCAATCTTATGACTAAGAATAGGAAATTCATGAACTTTTGAAGATTCCCACGTTACAATTACGGCTTGTGCTTTTGGACTTAATTTCACGTGAGGTTCTTTCAGTTTAGTTTCGTTACAACCGATCACTACCGTGACTATACCCAGTCCAGTCAACGAGGACAGCAAACCACCTCATTACCAATATTTAATCATGCTTTTACAAAGCATTAGTACACCAGAAAGTACTAGGCAAATTTTCATTTAAGACGGATATATCCGTCCTAAGCTTAAAACAATCATAAATCCAATAAAGTCACTATTTTAATCAAACTACATGCCGTAAAACAAATTTAATAACACTCACCTCGTCTCTGTCAATTATGAGAAAAAGGATTATACATCGGATGTACATATATATTTGATTTTTTGTGTATTTTTTTCGAGCTTTATAAAGTTTAAACGTTACATGTTAGTTTTTTGACGTCAACTCAAATTTTTCTGAGCTTATATGTAATGTTTTTGAGTTATATTGTAATTTTTTTAGTTTTATGTTAAAAAGAATGAACTCAAAAACTTTCTAATAAAACTCATAACTTTTAAAACAAAACTCAAAAACTTTATCTAAATACTCAAAAACTATACCATCTGATGTAGTACATCAGATGTATAATTCACCTACTGATCAATTATTTACCTAACAAAAGGTAAACAAATGACCGAGACCGACACAGTAAAAAAACAGAAAAGAAAAAGAGAGAACCTTGTATGAGGAGAGGCTTGAAGATCAGAACAAAAGGAAGAAACAGAAAGAGGAGAAGAAACATCAAAAAGTCCAAAAGCTTCATAAAGTGGATTCTTTTCACTAGGAGCCATATACCCACTTCCTGCAACAACCTCTTTGTTTCTCTGCTTAATCTCCAGTGGACGATCAAACAGTTCTTTAATTGCAGATTTCATCTCAGCCATTAATTTTGTGTCAACTCCATGATTGATCAATCTGAAGCAACCCCATTTACTGCATACTTCCCTTAATTTGTAGGGTTCTTGTAAATCTATTACTGGTATCTGGGTTTCCATTATTGGGCTCTATTCTTTGTTTCTATGGTTATTTGGGTTAATTTGGTCGATCAGTAATTTTACGATTCTTTGCTTTTTAAAAAATGTAAAGAATCAGATGAATTGGAGTAATTACCAGAAGAATGTGGGAATATGTAGCTCAATTTTTACAGTGTTGTGGGTAAAAGTTGGAAGTTTTAGTTGAGTGGTAAATCAGTCAGTTGAGCTAATTGATCTAAGTCAATGAATTTTCTTGTCTATGGGTCTAAAAAGCGTGAAGTTACTTCCACGCATTTTGTTTGAGTAATTTCAGCAAGTTTTGTTTGTTTACGACTACTTTTAAGAGTCTAATCACGGTGGATCGTCTTAGGCAAGAATTTGTGAAAAAAGAAATGCCTAAATGTAATGTCGTTCCTTTTACAAAATACGGAGTATATGGTAATCTTATAGTGGATGTGAGATGGATCATGTTGGACTAAAATTTGGATTTGTGATCTTGACTCGGTATTCAAATGAAAACCACACAAATATGTTACTCCGTATTAAATTTCCTAATTTAGAGTCGACTTGCACCAGATAAATCAATCAATACATATATATAAAGCAGAAACTTTTCGAGCGATATTAGAGAGTCCAACTTTTTAAGAATTCCTAATGAGTGTAGATCTAGCTTTTTCCTCTTAATAATTTATTAGAAAATTCTCCTAATCAAAGTAGATCTAATAATTTATGACAAAGTAATCCTAATAGAAGTAAATCTAATATTTTATAAGAAAAAAAAATACTAATAGAAGTGGATCTAATAATTTATCGATTATTCTTTACTAAAATAAAAATAGAAAAATAATGTTATAAAGAATATTTATTTTAAAAATATTTATAAAGCAAAAAAAGTCATATAATAAACATAAAAAAAATGTTAAAATTGTATATTTTATAAACATAAATTAATCTTTCTGAGGGAAAAAACACTTAATTTCTTACAAATATAAATATTGTCAAAAATCTAAGTTGTTCGATTTTAACTACTTGGTGAAATTCATTTAGTAATAAAGATAATTTTATTTAGAAACGTTTTTGAATATTTAAAATATTTACAAAAGATTTGAGTTGGCAATTATAACCAAATCTGTAATTGTCTTACAAAAACCTAGGAAAAAGCTGAACTTTATTTAAAAAAATAAATACTTCATGAAAAAGTAACATGTCATAATAGGAGAAAGAGGTAAAGAATGACATTTACTTAGCATTTGACAGAGAAAAATTTCTACAATGATAATATTAGAAATAAACAACTTCAACGATGGCATGAAATCCTTTTAACTCTGACTTTCTATAACGTATCAAATGTGTATGATTAGATTACCAATAATATTCACATAAGATTTAAAAAATTGAGCTACCATTTAAAAATATTAAATAAGTCTCATATCGATTTTGTCAAATGAGCCAAAAAATTAAATACAAATGAACAAAGTCATGAATTTCGATTTTATGCGGACTAATAATTCAAGAACCAGCTAACTATGAATAAATCAGTGTAAATATATATACAAATTGTGAGAACTATATATAATATACTATTATATCACCGATTTTTTTTTTCAAACTGGTTTCAAGTTCATATCAAATCCATAATAGTAGTTAAAAATGTATTGAACTGCCAAATAAACAAAATTATGCGGTTAGATCAATTTTTACTTTCTAAATTCCAATTCTCCTATGTGTTTTTATTCACTTAACTATTTACCGCGGTTTGCGAATGGCTGGTTATTACTTTGCCATGTATTGTTGATTGTATATTTAAAAGTGCAATAGTTTTTACGGTAACTTTCAAAGGTGTTTTTTTTTTGGGGAAATTTCCATTTTGTTCCCTGAGGTTTGGGTTAATTCCATTTTAGTGCCATGTGGTTTGCATAATTCCACTTTAGTGTCCTAAGGTTTCGACTACTTCCACTTTGTTAACCGGAATTTTGAATAAAATTTCATTTTTGTGGCCTAAAATATTTAATAGTCAACTTTTATCTTAAGTAATTATATTTCCAATAAAATAAAGTGCAAAATTGGATATTAAACTACATACAAAATAGTAATATTGCAAAAAATGCCAGATTTGTTATGTTCAAAATATTTTTTTAGTATCCCTCCATTATCTTTTATCTTCTCATTTCAATAAAATTCTCTCACATATATTAGAGAAGTGGTCGGGGAGATAAAAGATGATGGAGGGAGTATGAAATATTAAGATTGTTATGTATAGGTCACTTAAGTGGGAAGTAGACCTCAAGGCACCATAGTGGAATTATGCAAACCTCGGGGCACTAAAGTGAAATTAGGCTAAACCTTAGGGCATCAAAGTGGAAATAATCATTTTTTTTTGTTAATGGTTAACTATGGCTTATCCCATAAGGGTTTAGTTGAATATAAAGTACTCCTTAGTGTAATAAATTAGGTCAAACTTAAAGAGTTTGAACTTAATAAAAAAACCTAATTGCATATATATTGGTTAAGAAGTGAAATGATTGTACGTATATATTTAGTAATTTGAAGCAATTTTTTTAAAATTGAAACTCTTTATGAAAATTTGGTCATTTTGTTATTATAAATAAAGAGTAGAATAACGATGTAAGATAATGAGACTTGATTTTGTGAATAGATAACATTTCAAATAAACATAAATGAATTATAGTAATTTTAATAGAATTAATATAAAATTAATCGACTTTAAGAGTAGTATCATAATATCTTACTCCCTCGAATCCACACAAAACCCCTGATTTGTTTTTTACAAGTCAAACTTTGTAAAATTTGACAGTTAATTCACTTAAAAATATATCTCACATCTAAAAAATTAAATTTCGTATTATATATTTTACATGAAGTTCATAGGGAACAACCAGTCTTAATGGTTAATAGTCAAAAACAAATTTTTATTGTTTAGAGATCAAACAAAAATCCTCCAAACAGGCTACATATATAATTGAGATACATGTTGTTTTTTGTACCACCATTCAACATTGACACGGTCGTATGCTTACAAAATAGAATATTCGTAAATGTTGTAAGTTAATCTAATTTGTGAATCTTATAAAATCGGCCTCAGTTATCATGTGTTCACTTTATGGAATTAAACCACATTTTTGGGAATGACGTTTTAAATTAACTAAAATCGGTGGTGCATACAACTATAAAAATAGGTAATTACATTATACAACTGTGTCTTCGGATTCTATACAACTGATACAATTAATACCAAAAGGAGTAGCTTTATTTTAAGTTAAAGGGACTGATGATCCATCAATAATCAACCCAAAAGTTTTTTGTGTTCCGATTTTCAAGATTGTTGGACTTTGTTTTATCAACTTAATTGACTTCTACTATCAAAGCATGACAGTGTAAACCAATGTTTGCAATTTGTTGTTCAACAAATTCTTAGAACATTCAATATGCATATTGTTAAAGATGATCCTAATGGGAGTCTCATGCATTCTATGTAACAGAATCACATATATTTTTGTACTGTTGTTTAGAGACTACTAATTTTATTGGAATTTAGTATGAATTTGATTTTACGAGAAGGTATATAAAGAGCGAAACACTCTCTTAATTAATTGTAGATAATCGAGGAAAACTTTTGCTATAGGAGATCTAACATTGGTCTAAACACACTAAACATAGATAATTATAATATTTGTTGCTTTACGTAAAATCATTTAGTTTTACGTATTTGTTATAGGTTAAAATAATTTGCAAAATTCATAAAGGTCTGTCTCAGTTATTAAGGGTGATTCATTTGGTGAGCTGTACTATATTTATGGAGATAATGTTTTGTATTTAGTTAAAACCAGTGATACCTATAACAATAATGGAAACATTAATTACATACTCTTACCATGTTACTTGATATTTTACAACTGAATTAATAACTACTAAATGACAAAACTCCTATGCAAAAGCACTAATAGTTCATTGATCAACAATACCAACCACGAACTTTTGTTTATCAATGATTTAAACATAATTGAACTTTTTTTTATCAACTATAGAATATATTTATACAGATGACCCTAATGAGAGCCCCGTGCATCGCACGGGCTTTTCAACTAGTTTCCTAAGAAAAGAAAAATATTCAAAATTGAATCCAACTTGGATTCTTCATACCTGAAATCTTACTCATCTGTATACAGGTTTTTCATTAAGAAAAAGAATTACGCCTATGAGGTGATGAGGTAGTAGCTCAAACGTTGTAATTTTTGAGCATATACACATTTTTGTAAGAGCATATTATCATTTATAAATATATTTTTTGAGCAATATTATATTTTCGAAAAATTCACGTGTTAACCTCGAAGTTTGCCACTTTTCCTGTGGTACCCAACCTTTTAAGTTTGTGTACAACATAACCCTAAGCTTCAAAATTTTACCTAACCGCATTTCTGAACCATCCTCAAAAACAACTTCTCTCTCTACTTTCTCTCACCCCTTTTTCTCTCTAAAACCCTAGCCTCCAACAATTCGGAGCTTCCATCGACCACTAATCGATGGTAAGCCCCATAAAAGTTTTATTTATCAATTTTTAGTATGAAATTTATGAATCCATTAATAAAAGTCCCCTTTTGGTGAGATCCGTTTGTCTGTCTCCAATTTCGGAGTTTTTTCTGTCATTTATATCATTCTAGGGTTTAGTTTTATTGGAAATATAGATAAGAGCGATTTATTGATGATTTGTCATACGACTCTACAATTGATACGCGTTATTCGCCGACGATCTATGGTGCCGATAAAAGGTAAATTCTCTCCATCAATGAATCAAACGAAGGATCCCCTTAAAAGCTACATAAAGAGAGCGATACAAGGACGAGCCGAATTGTCATATTATATTTCCCCTCCCTCTAGCCTAAAGCCCTTAACCCATCAATAATTAGACCACCAGCCAAACCCATTCCACATTCACCATCTACGACCACCAATTACCACCATAGAGGCACAAATACACCAGCATAAAAACTTTCACCACCCTAACCACAACCTATAAATTTCTCCACCCATCCACACAACCTCTTTGATCTATTCCCATCCCCATATAAGCCAACCTCCCTTGAAAATCTAATTCCATTTACACCCACCCGTCCCGCCCTACCTAGTAAAATCTAACCCTAAACCCCAATTTATTCCCATCTGTACTATTGTCGATTGAAACCCCAATTCTCATTGCCAGCCTCTGACTCTACTGCCTAGGTTGTTTGATATTCAAATGGTTTTTGGTAATTGAACAAAACGACACTTGTTATTGTTTTGGTTTATACACTTTTATAGAACAACATCTACTACTCCTATTTGCATTCTATTTGCCCCTTGATTGAAGGTATTCGATTTTAATTATGGGTGGTGGTGAGAATTTGAAGAGTTGATTCACAACTATACTTTTAGTTGTTGTTAGGATTAGGTTGGTGGAGTATGATATAATTGAAGAGGTGACGATGTTTGGTTTGGTGGGGCTGGAGTGCAGTGTTGATTATTGATGTGGGTCCGCGTATTAGAGGTGTTGAGTGCGGTGAGTAGGAGCGGTGGGTCATAAAGGCATGCTTAGTTGATGGTGGTTGGCCTGGTTGAGGTTATGTATGTGCAGTGGGTTGAGGATGATAAAATGAGTTTGGTGGAAGGATGGGATCATGGGATAATTATGTAATTAAGATTTTGTTTATTAAAGTTATAATATTGAACTTAGTGCTAAATAACTAGTAAAGGAATATTGTTAACGTCGTTATAAGGAGATTATAAAAAGTCAGACTTTTGGGCACAAAATATAAATCTCAAGTTGGATACCACGTGAAAACTGGTAAACTTTAAGGATACCATGCGAATTTTTCGTTATTTTTTTTAGTGTAATATTTTAGTAAATGTGCTCAAAAACTAATAAACAATAAGAGATACTATCTCAAATGTATAGTCTATAAACTGACATCAACAAGGGGCAGACATGTAGATAATTGTTTCCTTGGGAGTTTGAGGATGCTATTTTTTGTAACGCTTGATTTACCATAATACAGTAAAAGTTTAATGTACTCCGTAATTATTCATAGTGAAATGAGAAGAAAAGAGTTGATTATTATGGAAGTAAAGGAAGTAAAAATTATTGCATCTGTCAACAGTAGTTATGGATTTCACGACTAATCACACTTTCAACTTTGGATACTATAAAATGATGCGGACCGCACATATGTGAAGAGAAACTAGCTAGTTTTTCCAACGCAGAAGTTCAAGGGCTTCACCAGCATACATCTTCTTTGCAGCTCGGAGTTTCCTGAATTCTGCATAATTGAAGGGAACGTATTCAGGTGGACTGTCACCTTCTATGAATTTCTGATGAGCTTTCATGTCCTCATCAGTCGGTGGTGTTATGATTATCGCAATTGACATACGTATCCCAACATCCTTACATATAACCCGGTGCTTCAAATTCCGCATTTTCCCGTTGCTCCAAGGCTTTCATTTCACATAAACACTTAATTCATTAGTACTTAGAGCATTCGTGAGAGACTGAGAGAAGCTATTAAAGATCAAACAGTGAGGGAGATGAAACGAAAATGAAGTAATTACCACAGCAATGTCTCCAAGATTGATGAGAAATGAACCTGGAAAGCGATCAACATCCAGTAATTTACCAGACGGGTCAACAATTTCGAGGCCTCCCAAATGTTCATCATCGAGGAGTATGGTAAATAGACTACCATCTGTATGCATCGGCAAGCCACCGGTGCCGATGTTTTCCTGAGTAATTGTGTATTTGTTCATCCTGAAATGTGAAGGACAAACTTTGACAATGTCGTCGTCCAGCCTTGAGCTTCCGACCATTCTACTCGCAATGTCAATTCCCAACTTGTGCAGATTTTGAACATACCTCTCAATTATCTCCCTGCCATATATTGGTTTACGTTGATTAAAATTACATCGTACTATACAAAATTAGTTGATGTACGTACAATGAACGGTCACGGAAATACGGAATAAACAAACAAACAATTATTGATCCATTTGCATATCAAATGTTGATTGGAAAAATATATTTAATTTGATTTTTCTATTACAGGAGAAGGTTGGAACGAGAAGATCTGTAGCAAAACTCTAAAAACGCGATCTCAATGCTTCCACTTGTTTGAGGTAGGTAAGGGGTTTGGATATATTCTACCACAAAATCTCATTTGTGACGGCACGTATCCGTCACTTTGGAGTGACGGATACCATTTTCCCTCACAAATGACCCAAATAGAGGAGAGAGGGAAGCACATGAGGTGCCCCCACCTTGTCCCCCCTATTTGTTTTGTGAGTGACATTATCCGTCACTTGCTCCGACCTGTCTTCAGCAAGACTAATTGATATTCTACCGACTTCATTCTAAGGGAAACCAATTTTATCGTCAACTCGTCAAGGCTAAGGGGGGCCATGGTGCCAGCAATCCAACATGCAACCACTGTAGCTACAAAGTAAGGAAAACCTTAGATAAAGGGTAAATTAAATATCCAAGTAACTAGACTCTTAAGTTTCAAAAACTTGCCTTTATAAATCATTTTTGTAGGTGAATTTGACACTCAGGCCGTCTAATAGCAAGTTTAAAAGGTTATTAGAAACGGGGTCAGAGTCTAAGTGGGCAAAATGGTCTAGTTCAAGTATCATCTAGACATCTACTACAAAAAAAAAAAAGTCAAACTCTCTTAAAACTAGGCTTCTCAAATTCATAACTTGTGATAATTGTACATCAAATTGATTATTTTTACATTTGTCTATCAAATGTTCTAATTTTGTGGGAAAAGAAAAATCAAGCTTAATGAGAGAAGAAGCAAGTATCTGACCACGCATTTAAAACTCGTTTCATACATGACTCAGTAGTTAGTAGACTCAGTACACAATACAGGCTAACAAAAAATTAAAACGACAAAGTTAGGGTGTCACCAGGTGGTATCGAGTCTTGATATTAGCCGGTAATGTGCTCAAAAAGTAGACAAAGTAAAAAAGTACCTTTGATGAGGAGAAGCATGAAGATCAGAACAAAAGGTAGGAATAGAAAGAGAAGAAAAGATGTCAACAGCAAGTGCTTCATAAACAGGATTAGTTTGAGTGACACCGACGTAGCCACTTCCTGGTAATTCTTCCTTGTTCTTCTGCTTAATATCGACCGGACGATCGAACAATTCGACCGCCACAGATTTAATTTCAGCCATTAATGTTGTAGGAACTCCATGATTTACTACTCTGAAGCAACCCCATTTCTCACATGCTTCTCTAAGTTTGTTTACATTGTTTTCTTGCATGTCTATTATTGGTATTTCTTCACCCATCTCTCTTTTCTCTTGTTTTTCTTTGATAATTAAGTTTTTGGGGGTAATGGCAAGTTTGATCTTGTAATATTGAATTTATGGGCAACAAGTTGGATGTTTTTATACGTAAATTAAGTTTTTTCATTTGTAATTTTATACAAGTGTTTTTTTTTTTTTGTTTTTTCAGAACGAGAATAATAATTTGGATTAGGATGGCGATAGGGCGCCATCCGCTGGCGCTAGATTTCAACGCCACCATAATTAAAATAATAATAATAAAAAAAAACTTCAGCATGTGATTTTGCGCCAAAGTTTAAGGGTAGAAATGTAAACTAACATCCATTGAATTAAAATAGGCTAACTAATCTATCTAATCTCTTGCCCAGAAAAAAAAAAACTTACAAATATTTAACCTAATTTGCATTATATATCCATAATCAATAACAAGGTCTTCATCGTGATTAATCAATTATGCAACGTAGTAAGGTCGTGAGGAGGTGAAAATTTAATACAATTATCTCCGTTGGAACTAAAAATAGTTGTCGAATGTATTATATTTAGTTTTGATAATTTAGTCTATCTATTAGGAAGAAAATAAGAGATACGGTATATGATTAAAATATACCGTATAAGTTATTATTATTGTCTTATGGAATAAGTTAGTATATTTTAGATCTAGGGTTTAAGGTATGGTTACTGGTTAGTACTATAAATACGGTAATATGTATTCGTATCAAAAGGAAACAAGTTTATCAATAATATACTCTCCCCTCCATGCGGGTGCGGCCCAGGCCCGATAACGGAACTTATCATGGTATCAGAGCCCATGGTCGAAAAAACTAAAAACAAAGACCTGGGCATGAAAAATAGAAAAAGAAAAAGCTGGGCCAGAAAAATTGCAGTTGGACAAAAGACTTAAAAAATCCAATCTACCTGAACAGGGACCTCACATGTGAGGGGGAGTGTCAAGATACAGCTCACCCATGATAAAGGCACATGTGAGTATCCCAAAAAAAGAGGAGAGAGTTGTCTATCATATAAACCAAGGAGTTACTCCACCCATTGCCAATTGGTTTTAGATTGGACCCTCCTTGGATTAGTTTAAAGCCATGGATTTGATGATGATCTTCCATTAGAATTGGTTTTTCTGACTTTCAAACAATGGAAGACAATAAAATAATTAGTAATTTGGCCTACAACATTGGTCTCAGATATAATTAAAAGTCTTTTAGTTAATTTCCCCTAAAAAACTTTTAAATATTGTTGTAACTAATTATTATATATACTAGTTGAAAAGTCCGTGCATAAACAAAAAATTCAATTATGTTTAAATCATTGATAAACAAAAGTTCGTGGTTGGTATAGTTGATCAATGAACTATTAGTGCTTTTGCATAGGAGTTTTCTCATTTAGTAGTTATTAATTCAGTTGTAAAACATCAAGTAACATGGTAAGCGTATGTAATTAGTTTTTCCATTATTGTTATAACAAAAGTTTTCCTCGATTATCTACAATTAATTAAGAGAGTGTTGTGCTTTTTATATACCTTCTCGTAAAATGAAATCTATACTAAATTCCAATAAAATTAGTAGTCTCTAATCAATAGTACAAAAATATATGTGATTCTGTTACATAGAATGCATGAGACTCCCATTAGGATCATCTTTAACAATATGTATATTGAATGTTCTAAGAATTTGTTGAACAACAAATTGCAAACATTGGTTTACATTGTCATGCTTTGATAGTAGAAGTCAATTAAGTTGATAAAAAAAAAGTCCAACAATCTTGAAAATCGGAACACAAAAAACTTTTGGGTTGATTATTGATGGATCATCAGTCCCTTTAACTTAAATTAAAGTTACTCCTTTTGGTATTAATTATATCAGTTGTATAGAATCCGAAGACACAGTTGTATAATGTAATTACCTATTTTTATAGTTGTATGCACCACCGATTTTAGTTAATTTAAAACGTCATTCCCAAAAATGTGGTTTAATTCCATAAAATGAACACATGATAACTAAGGTCGATTTTATAAGATTCACAAATTAGATTAACTTACAACATTTACGAATATTCCATTTTGTAAGCATACGACCGTGTAAATGTTGAATGGTGGTACGAAAAACAACATGTATCTCAATTATATATGTAGCCTGTTTGGAGGATTTTTGTTAGATCTCTAAACAATAAAAATTTGTTTTTGACTATTAACCATTAAGACTGGTTGTTCCGTATGAACTTCATGTAAAATATATAATACGAAATTTAATTTTTTTAGATGTGAGATATACTTTTAAGTGAATTAACGGTCAATTTTTCAAAGTTTGACCTGTAAAAAACAAATCAGGGGTTTTGTGTGGATTCGAGGGAGTAGGATATTATGATGCTACTCTTAAAGTCGATTAGTTTTATATTAATTCTATTAAAATGACTATAATTCATTTATGTTTATTTGAAATGTTATCTATTCACAAAATCAAGTCTCATTATCTTACATTATTATTCTACTCTTTATTTATAATAACAAAATGAACAAATTTTCAGAAAGAGTTTCAATTTTAAAAAAAATTGCTTCAAATTACTAAATATATACGTACAATCGTTTCACTTCTTAACCAATATATATATGCAATTGGGATTTTTATCTTAAGTTTAAACTCTTAAAGTTTGACCTAATTTATTACACTAAGGAGTACTTTATATTCAACTAAACCCTTATGGGATACCCCATAGTTAACCATTAAAAAAAATGATTATTTTCACTTTGGTGCCGTAAGGTTTAGCCTAATTTCACTTTAGTGCTCTGGGGTTTGCATAATTCCACTATGGTGCCTTGAGGTCTACTTCCCACTTAAGTGACCTATACATAACATTCTTAATATTTCATACTCCCTCCATCATCTTTTATCTCCTCGGCCACTTCTCTAATATATGTGAGAGAATTTTATTGAAATGAGAAGATGAAAGATAATGGAGGGATACTAAAAAAATATTTTGAACATAACAAATCTGGCATTTTTTGCAATATTACTATTTTGTATGTAGCTTAATATTCAATTTTGCACTTTATTTTACTGAAAATATAATTACTTAAGATAAAAGTTGACTATTAAATATTTTAGGCCACCAAAATGAATTTTTATTCAAAACTCCGGTTAACAAAGTGGAAGTAGTCGAAACCTTAGGACACTAAAGTGGAATTATGCAAACCCCATGGCACTAAAGTGGAATTAAGCCAAACCTCAGGGAACAAAATGTAAATTTCCCCCAAAAAAAACACCTTTGAAAGCTACCGTAAAAACTATTGCACTTTTAAATATACAATCAATACATGGCAAAGTAATAACCAGCCAAATGCAAACCGCGGTAAATAGTTAAGTGAATAAAAACACATAGGAGAATTGAAATTTAGAAAGTAAAAATTGATCTAACCGCATAATTTTGTATATTTGGCAGTTCAATACATTTTTAACTACTATATTATGGATTTGATATGAATTTGAAACCAGTTTGAAAAAAAATTTCGGTGATATAATAGTATATTATATATAGTTCTCACAATTTGTATATATATTTACACTGATTTATTCATAGTTAGCTGGTTCTTGAATTATTAATCCGCATAAAATCGAAATTCATGACTTTGTTCATTTGTATTTAATTTTTTGGCTCATTTGACAAAATCAATATAGACTTATTTAATATTTTTAAATGGTAGCTCAATTTTTTTAATCTTATGTGAATATTATTGGTAATCTAATCATACACATTTGATACATTATAGAAAGTCAGAGTTAAAACGATTTCATGCCATTGTTGAAGTTGTTTATTTCTAATATTATCATCGTAGAAATTTTTCTCTGTCAAATGCTAAGTAAATGTCATTCTTTACCTCTTTTTCCTATTATGACATGTTACTTTTTCATGAAGTATTTATTATTTTAAATAAAGTTCGCTTTTTCTTAAAGTTTTTGTAAGACAATTACATAGTAGTTGGTAATAATTACCAACTTGAATCTTTTGTAAATATTTTAAATATTCAAAAAAGTTTCTAAATAAAATTATCTTTATTACTAAAAGAATTTCACCAAGTAGTTAAAATCGAACAACTTAGATTTTTGACAATATTTATGTTTGTAAGAAATTAAGTGTATTTTATAATTTATGTTTATAAAATATACAATTTTAACATTTTTCTACGTTTATTATATGACTTTTTTTTTGCTTTATAGATATTTTTAAAATAAATATTCTTTATAACATTATTTTTCTATTTTTATGCTAGTAAAGAATAATCGATAAATTATTAGATCCAACTCTATTAGTTTTTTTTTCTTATAAAATATTAGATTTACTTCTATTAGGATTACTTTGTCATAAATTATTAGATCTACTTTGATTAGGAGAATTTTCTAATAAATTATTAAGAGGAAAAAGCTAGATCTACACTCATTAGAAATTCTTAAAAAGTTGGACTCTCTAATATCGCTCGAAAAGTTTCTGCTTTATATATATGTATTGATTTGTAATTCCTAAGTTACCCTTTATCATTAATTAATTTTAAGTTCAAATTTTTTGGTGGGAAAATGAAAATATAGCAAGCAATTATGTCCTCGGTGGTACTCAAAATGAGTACTACCGGGTGACGCCATATCATTTTCATTAATTTTAATGGGTTAGTTAATGGGAAAACTATGAACTATGGATGTTCTTCTCAAAATACTCTGACCTATTAATTAAATAAGATTACTAGCAATTATTATACCATTCCCCATATATTAGAATTAGTGGAAGGGCAATCGGCCGATTAACAGGTAGTCTTTATTTTAAACCCAAGTTTTAACCTATTTCCTTCTACCTACTTCACCTAAACAAATTACTTTCCCCTTTTTTATCTTCTTTTACCTCTCCATATTCCCAGATCAATTCAGTCATCACCATTTTCATCTCCTTTTTCCTTTCTTACCTAAATCACGCCATCACTGATCTTTCTTCAGAAACCCTAATAATTTCAATGCTGCTGATGTTGTTTGTTCATTGAAGGCGGAATAATTTCAAATCGTTTTTACCCTAATTTGAAATCACGATGACACGGGTAATTTAATTGGTCCTTTTTTTTTCTATGTTTGAGTTATGTTTATCATTTTTGTTCACTTTATTAATTATTTGTTGTAGTTGTTAATCAGTTGAAACCCTTGAAAAAATTTGTTGATTTTTTTGGGTTAATTAGGGAAATCCATGGGACACTGTGTGACATTGAAATTATGGCATGGTGGTTATTTTAGAAAGGGTGATAATGGTCTGGTCTTTATAGGTATTACATTTAGGACTGTTGACATTGACCCAGATGAGATGTGTTGGTTTACTTTAGTTAAAGAAGCTGAAAGATGTAGGTTTAAGAGGGATGTAAATGCTATATTTTTCATGAGCCCTAGTGATGGATTGCAAAGGGATACTGATGATACTCATGCTCTGATTATTTGTAAGATGACACTTGATGAGAGAGTTGGTGAGTGTTATATTGTACTTGGGTGTGATCTTCCTCAGTTAATGCAACTGATAGAGTGTGGGGATGGTCTTAGTTTAATGAAGATGCCATCTAGAATAATTCCTAGAAGAAAGGGAAGTACTAGTATAAAGAGACCACCTTTGTCTTTACCCACTGCCACAATTGAAACCCCAGCATTATCTAACACCAAAAGCACAGGTACTGGTCAACCAAGTTGTAATACTACGGTTTTATGCGCTGTTGGGTACTCTATCGAGTAAGCTTACTCTGTCGAGTAAGTGAGTGTTGCGTGCGAGACAGTGTTCTGCTGATGGGTACTCGATCGAGTAAGTGGGTTACTTGATCGAGTAGGGGGCACTCGATCGAGTAAGTGGCTTACTCGATCGAGTAAGTCGGGTTTTATACGGGTTTTGCCGGGTTTTGATAGCAATGCGTGAAATGTTATATAAACCTCATACTTCAGTTCTGTTCACCTTTTACCTAAAATCTAAACTTTTTACAAAGAAAACAAAGCAACGTTGATTCTCTTCCTCTCATTGCTATCAAATCCAAGGGCTAGAATCGTCGGATTTCAGAGTTCTTTATATCGTTGAGACCGTCGTATTGTGGTTAAGATCCTTGTACAGTTTTTATGTCGTTTCATTGAGTTTGGTTGAAACCCTAATTGGGTATTTTGGGGGTTTTTTGGAGTATTGTGTTTGTTAGATGGTAATTGTATGATTGTGTATTTGATAGAAGGCGATTTCGTAGAGGATCGTTTCTGATTAGCTGATTGTGACGATCTTGGTGATTGCTTTTCTAGGTAGGGTTTTCCTACTCGGTTATTGATTACATAGTTGTTGGTGATGGTTGTGTTTATTGTTGATCTTTAACGTATTGGTATTGTATTGGTGTTGGTTTATAATTGGTTGTATAATTGTCTGTGGTTCGCGAGGCGTGTCCTCGGCTGAGTGGAGTCACTTGCGGGAGTGGCTTCACGTCCTTGATTCGCCCTCTGTGGAACCCGCCACAGGAGGGGATGTGCACTTTAAGGAACTTGGGTTTTCACTCGGAATAGATAAGCGGAGGTTTGGTGGATACGGCTGCGGTCCCCCACTGGCGGCATGGAATATCTGTTGCGATGGTTATTCTGGCCAGACTACACACTTTAGTGTATAGTCAGGTGTGTGGGTATATAATGGAGTTGGGAGTTGTGTGTGTTTTATCTTGTGTATCTTGTTTATGTAATCAGTAACTGGCCCCGTTTAAATGTTTTGAAAACTGTGATGATCCATTCGTTAATGGTGAGCAGTTATTGAGTAGGTATGAGATGGCTTGCGCAAGGGATAACTGGGATGGAGTCATCACTTCTTACTAGAGACTTTCGCTGTGTCTTTGGCTAAGTTTATTTCCAGTTGTTTTGACATTTGGTTTGGATCATTTGTATTTCTTTTACAGTTTGGGTTTTTGATGTTGTAATCACTTAAACTCATTTATTTAATTAAGTACGTTTCTTTATGGTCAATTTATTATACATTGCCTCGGGTAACCGAGATGGTAGCACTTCCATGCATTAGGTGGTCTTGGTAAGGCACCTTGGTGTATGGGGGTGTTATACAAGCAATAAGAATAACACAATCTCATCACAACCAAACACTAAAAACCACAACTACATCAATACCAAGCACTTTACAAACCACAACTATATCACAAACAAGCAGTTTAAAAATCATAAATACATCAAAACCAAGTAGCAAAAAAAGCACCACCACATTGGAATCCCATAAAGTAGTTTGCAAGACCACTAAAGAGGCATCTAAAAAAACTTCAACTGTTTTAAAAACCTCACCCAGATTGACCTCTTCACCAGACATCATAGTGCATAGCTTAATACAACCATCTTCACCAGAGATCATTGTGCATAGCTAAAAAAAAAAGCATCTTCCCCAGACATCATTGTGCATATTGACTTTCCCGAACCCTCATATAATATCAATGATCTGACCATAGTAGATCTGTTTAATGAGTATGAGGGAAATGCTGATTTAGCTGGTTTAAATGGTAGTGACTCAAGTGAGGATGAAGTTGATGACCCTGAATGTGAATCTAAGGAATATGAAAGTGGGTCAGATGTGGAATTAGTTGATGAGACTGAGGTTGTTAATGAAGCACTGAATGAGGGAGACTTGGATGATATGTCTGATGTTGATGATGTGCTAAAAGCGGCAAGGGTTAGACTGAAGGAATTCAATTTAGGTGCCCTTAAAATTTTAGCTTAACTCCAATTAGAAGTAGATTCAAGCAAACTGAATGAACAAGAAAAATTGAAAGAGTGTACAATCACTGCTGACCAGCAACTGAGTGATTATGATGAGAGTGGGGATGAGGAACATACTCCAGGGAACAGTGATAAAGAGGGTATACCTGGCAAGATGGTTCAAGCAAGGGTTCTAGTTGTAAATTTTAGATCTGACTACACCAAATTGAAATGGTGTGTTGGAATTAGTTTCTCAACCAGAGAAGTTTTTAGATAGTGTGTCACCAGATATGTCATTGTTCAAGGTAGAGATCTGACATTTGACATTAGTGACACTACTCATGGGAGAAAACTTGGGGTAAGGTGTAAAGCTGGTTGTCCATTTAAGCTATATGGTAGTTGCGGTAATAAAACCACAACATTATTTGTGTTAAAATCAGTACATCCAGGTCATACTTGTCAAAGGACAATGGAAAACAATGGCAACTCAAGTCTACATGGTTAGTGAAGAGTCTATCAATAGCCGAAATACTCAAGAGCGGCGGGGGGGGGGGAATTGAGGAAAAAAACAGCCCAATTTTTGATTGTAAATATATAATTAATTATTCAAAGTTTATTGATTAAACTTTAACTAATCAACTAAATAACGAATTAAAAAGAAGCGTAAATAAAACGAAACAAACGAAAGAGAAGAGAGAGACACACCTGATTTTGAAGTGGTTTAACTTCACAAATCGAAACCTACATCCACTATTCTCGATTAATAAATTTAGTACCTTTCTAAGGATTACAAATTTACTAACCCAACTCGTACAACTAACCCTAGTTGTAACTCAAGTGAGTACCGTTAAATACTCGAGTGACTAACTTACGCTAATAAGAAAGCACTAATGATTCTACTAAAAGTTCACGTTAATGAATGGGTAAGAAATCAATTAAAGCACTATTATCTTATAACGATAACAATAAGAACGAATGCACAAGTTTATAAAATACACGACCTTTCTTGGAAAATAACAAAACGGTTTTCTTGCTTTAAAACACGGTTTTTGCTTTTCTAAAATAAATCAAAGTTATGCTCAAAAGTCTTGCTTTTAAATATATCAAAGAATAAAGTATTTATAATAAAAGAAGAGCAAGGGTTCAGTCTCCTTGAAACCCTAATATGGTCGAAAATAATATGATATGAAAATAGAATCATATCTTATTATTTTTATCCATAAAATCTTAGGAAAAGATATAAGTTATTAATAGATTATCTTATCATATATTTACCTAATATTGTTTCCTTAATGCCCTAGATATGCCGAATGAAAATAAGGAAAAATCATAACAACTTTCCTTATTTTATTTAAGCAATCTCTTAGAAAAGATATAGAATTATAAGATAATCCAATCAAATATATACTTAATATATTTTCCTTAAACCCCTAGATAGCCGAAATATATGATATGTCAACTAATCATATCATATTATTTCTATCCTTAAAATTTTAAGAAAAGATAGTGAATAACTAAAACATAATTTTATCAATTATTCCCCTATTATCTTTTCCTTAAATCTTAAGATATGATAAGATTTTTCCATAACAAAATTATCATATATAACCATATCATGCTAAATATAAAAGATATGTTAAGATAATTCTAGAGAATAAAATCTTAACAATATTCAACTTATAGTATTAGGTTTACACGAGATCAACACAGCTCATATGCCTCATTTTTCGTAAAAACCCTAGCTTGACATTTGGTTAGATTTAAGGTTTAAGAGCGTGTAGTATTAGAAATCCTAATTAGTAATATGACTCAACTCATAAGTTGATCCAACATAATTACTAACTATAAGCTTAAAATAAAACCACACTCAATAAGAATATAACCCCACTTGCATAATAAATACTTTTTGGTAAAACATTTAAAAGAAACAAAAACATTTTTCAAAAACAATTTGAAAACATTTTAGTCGTGTATAATATAAATTGTACATCTCAATGTTATAGTAGAAGAGCTATAACATTGAGCTCTTATATAAGCGTTGTTATAGCTGTGAGGCTATAACTTTACCAACCTAAGAAGGGCATTCTTACGTACCGTTACGAGATAACCACCTACACTATTCTAATCTTCTTAGGAGATCTTCGAATGTAGGCTTCTTCATTATCCAAGCTTGATTAATCTTTAAATGAGCTTTATCTTCTCAGAATGCTTGAATAACACTTTAAAAGCATGTAGTTTCTTGATCCTTGATTGAGGGCTTGATCATGATATGTTCTTGTATACTTCCATCACAATTCTTTAATGTTTGCGATTAGTAAGTCCAATCTAAAAGACTAAACAAAAAATTACGTGCAACGAGTATATAGAATATAAAGCACTCTTGACATCATCAAAACATAAACATATATATCTATATGGTCCAACAAATTCCCCCTTTTTGATGATGGCAAGTCTCCTAAAGTTGTGACTAAGTTTGTAGTTCCCCCTCAATATAATACCGTCATTTTTATAGATAAAGATCAACGCAAGATCAAAACAATTATGTTTAAGACCAAAGGTTTTAAGGACTTTAAGAGACAATAGGTCTTGACAAGGAGCAAGCTTAGGCAAATATATACTAAATCATGGTCATTTCTTCCCGCTCTTGACATCATCGAAAAGACGAGAACAGACATAAATTGAGTAGAATGATATCAACTGAGGCAAGAAATATATATTAATCAAAGTATATATTATAGCATAAGAACAACTTCAACATAAGCAAGCCCTACATATAAAGTGTGTAATACAAACCAAGTTGAGTATAGATTTCGTAGGAGAGTAGGAAAATAGTCACTCACCTGACTACGAACTACAGAAGCATGCATTAAATCTAACATGATAGATATCTCTAGCTACCGTACATATACACTCCAACCAAGCGAGGTCCAAAACACATGACAAGGACTTACATATGAATGTAAGAAGAGGTAATTGGGTAAGAAGGGGCAAACTAATTTGGATATGTGGAGGTAAAAGCCAAGCTAGCACCGATCACAACCAAAAGTAACCATATTCCACTGTCCAACCCGACATTAAAGATGATGCACCATGCCAAGTACGGCACACACTCACTTACATCAACAATTACTTCTCCTCAAGTAATATGAAAATGAATAAGAATAGGAGTAATAAGAGATTTCTGCTTTTCCATCTTTTATAATAACATTTTTCTCCCTTTTTTGTATTTTTTTTTTTCATTTCAGTTTTTTTTTCAGTCCATCTTTTTCTTCCTTCCTTCCAATATTTATCACAACACCAACAAAATTGACCACAACAAGATTTTCAATTTACCAACAAGACTATCTTGACAAGGGTAGGTCATATCGAATGTAGTTGAATAAATAGGTCAAAATAAGACAAATTTGGCTAATGTGAGGTTAGTAGTGTAGATACCTCATTTCTGCACCTCCCGCAAACCACCCGGTGATGATTGGGCCGCATGTTTGGTATACGGAACGATTTGTGACAGTTCGTAAGTTTATCGTCAAGTGATCGCTCAAACACTTGTTTCTACCTCTTAATTATCATCTACGTGCCGATACGGTCGTTTTGGCAGTAATTAGAGTGCATTTGGAGTCCGGGTCAAAAACCGTCTTCATTTTCTAATAACAGTTTAAAATCCCGAGTCAGCATGTTCCGGATATTTCTATTCCATATTTTCC
Source organism: Silene latifolia (assembly GCF_048544455.1). Classification (NCBI taxonomy): domain Eukaryota; kingdom Viridiplantae; phylum Streptophyta; class Magnoliopsida; order Caryophyllales; family Caryophyllaceae; genus Silene; species Silene latifolia. The sequence goes on along the minus strand of NC_133527.1, from coordinate 175,333,872 downwards.
AATCTTTTAATCTTTGGTAAAATATCTCCCGTAATATTCACACAAAATATTAAGGAAACGAGATTAATCCGCTAGTTCATAATAGAAACGCGGAAATCTTTCTTCCGCAGGAGGAAACCACTGAGGAAAGGACGCAGCAAGTGCTGCGCCTCTTTCAAGAGACGGAGTGCCTGCTGCGCCTCTTCCTCAGTCCTTTTCTGTGTATTTTCCGTATCTTTTCGAGATTCACTTTCAAAGTTTCTCCGAAAACCCTACTTCCTCCGTGTGATTAGTATAAATAGAGACCCTCGGTCTCACATATTTCTCACGCGAGTGTCCACCCTTCTCTTCTCCCTTTGCATTCTAGACCACGTTCTTACTTTTTGGCGTCTACGTGCTTGAACTTTAGACCACGTAAGCTCGGATCTTTCTGAGTACCAGCCTCGTTTTGTATGACCGACCAATTTGACCAACTCCACATCAATCAACATTAATCAATCTTATTCGTTTTCCTCCTAGAGGGCACTTTCGTCTACATTCGAGTCGAGCATCACTAAACGTTAACTTAGTTCATCTCGTTTCGTCAAGCATGTAAGTCTGAGGGTGTAAATCCCTATTTTATTTTTATTCTTTGTTATCGTAATCATCATTGTAAGGTTTATGTTGAAAATACTCTTAAAACCGATTTGTAAAACCTTGTTTAAAAAACCCTTTTTTACGGATTAGCAGAAGACAACCGTCGAGAAAGGACGCAGCAACTGCTACGCCTCTTTGAAGGGACGCAGTACCTGCTGCGCCTCTTCGTGAGGCTGCCGCAGTTCCTGCTTCCTTTCTTCTTCCTTCGTCTTTTGATAATTCGATTGTTTTTGTTTCGTTTTCAATTGTTCATATTTCTTTTAACCCTATAATTTAAGCATGATAATTTTAACCTGTAATTTATTCATAATTCTTAATAATTAATTCATCATTGCATCCCGACTTAAATCCCTTATAATTCATATTTGCGGGTTTTCGTCATTAAAATCAATTCGGGTTTTAGAGGTTCGATTCATTAATATTGAGTCTCTGGAATTCGTCCTTGATATATTCGCATCTGTTATTCATCATCACCATCATTAGTCCATCATTAATAACCTGTTTAGTCTAATTAATTTGATTAATTTGTTAATTTTTAATCAATAATCTTATAAATCTTGTAATTAATTCGTCCTAATCGATTTCATTCATGTTTTATCATTTTCATGACCTCATTCACATGTAAATAATATGTAAATCACTTTCATCCGAGTCAATTATCACCACCATTAAATTCACCAATGAACATTAACGAGTTGCGGTTCCGGTTTCACAGCCAGAACTCAACCCAGGAACAGACGCAGCGACTGCTGCGCCTCTTCCAAGGGACGCAGCTCTGCTGCGCCTGTTCCCGGTTGATTTCTGTCTCTGAACTCCCGTTTCTGCTTTGACCTAGTTTATTAGTTTACGTATTTAATTAACTATTACTCGTATTATCACCTAATTTCTGTTCGTTTATTCATTTATTCTTTTTTTTCTAAAATTATTCGTTTTAGATGTATTTTCGACATAAATCATTAAATCCGATGTAATTATTGTAATTTTCCTTTATTGTATTTTTGTTGTATTTCTTTTATTATTGTTTGTATGCTTTCACATGCAATCGGTCTAAATCCCTACCTCGATATTAATTGTATGCTAAATTACGTGTTAACTGACTTAGTTAATTCTCACATGTTAGGATTAAAACGTTGGGTGTTGCATTGCATGCATATAATCGACAATATATCGAGTATAGACAATTTCCCTAATCATTAGTAGAGGCCGCTATCGAGGAGGGCGGGATTAGGTGTTCGATCAAAAGAGCTTCGTAATACGTACCCTCACCCCTTAATCCAGATCTCTGTGAACATCCGTGTTCATTGGCATCCACGAGAGTCATTCTAGACATAGAATGCTAAGGGTGACGAGTGCTTAGTATTCATGTCATTACTTTGTGTCTTGACATGGCACGAGGTATTCGAACGGTTTCCAATTTTCCACAATAAATTGATGGCGACTCCACAAATGCAAACAAACCAAAAGAGTGAAAAGCTTGCTTCGCTTTTCGCACCCGTGGGCCCGCGTCCACAGTTTGGCGACTCCGCTGGGGATAAGACACTTACGTGTAGCCAAAAGGGTGAAACTTAAACAAGGTTAGGGAATAGTTTGTACAAGACAATTGTCGGTTTTCATAACTCGGTCTTCCTAGATCGTTTCATTCGGCCTTCCTAGGCCCAACCCAACCCATTCGACCAATCGTCCCGTCTAAACGGTCCTAATTCTTATTTGGGCCTAAGGATGGATAGCGATTGACGTCATCCATACCATGGTACTTACTCTTGTTTGTATCAAGGACTTTCATTACTCGAGGAAATGGACTAGGAATCGGCCTTACTCTTGTTTGGTACGAGCCTCTCCACAGACCTCGGGTTTGATTGTTCGGTATGGCAACCCACCCTTTAAAGCCAAAACCTTTCTAAATGCACTCAGCATCCCGTTATAATGCTTGTATAATGTTTGTACCATATGTGATCACCATTTCTAAACAAAACCATGACGATTTTTGTAAAATCAAAATCCCTTTTAAAATGTAAAAATTTTCGAAACATAGGCCTAATATTAGCGCAAAACTAGTCGAAACTTTGTCCAATTGTCGAGTCAAAATTCGGGCCTCAAAACCCATTTCAAAACCACACTTCGAGTCCACTCCTACAACTACACTAAAGTTGACTAGGACCAACATTTTCAAATTTTGTCATTTCCTCAAAACTCACTTGACACAAGTGGCACACTCCCACTTCACGAGTCAAAACATTTCTTTTTTCGAGTAAGTGTGCTAGAATGGTCGATCGTGTTTTGATTCGTCGTCGATCTCTTATTCAGTTTCCAAGATGCCTGAAACAAGCGACATGAACTTCAACCAACTCCAGAATGGTAATGATCAAATCCTAGCCGCACTAGCTCATCTCCAAGTCACTCAAGACCAAGTGTATGATCGCCTTGACACAATCGAAAGCCGAATATATGCCGTGGAAACGAGGATGCCTTCTCGAGAAAGTGAAGTGTCTGATGAATTTGTGAATAACTTCGGGGACGAAAACCCTCCCATAGGTATGACTACAGCTGAGAAACGACTCCAATACTTGGAGGCACAACTGATGTATCTCAAAGGGGATGATATTTATAGGGAAAATAATCGCAAATATGAAGCCGTGAGTTCCAAGTTGCCAACCAACTTCAACATGACGGATATCCCTAAATTCAAGGGTCATGAAAACCCTTTGAACCATATCCGTGCTTTCAAGGATTATATGTTTATCAAAAGCATTAAACCCGAGATGTTCTTAAGGATCTTTCCTTCATCTCTTGACACCATCCCAAAACAATGGTTCTATTCTCTAGAGCACAAGAAAATTGCTACCTGGAACGATGCCGCAATTGAATTCGCCAAGCAATACGCGGATAATGCTGAAATCCAAGTCAATATGCACACTTTAGAGGTTCTTACCCAAAATGACAAAGAAGGTTTCACCGACTTCCTAAGTAGGTGGAGGAAGACTAGTACTCAACTTGTTGAACGTCCAGATGAAGCTACCCTCGTAGAGAAGTTCGTGGACAACCTCAAGCCCATCTATGCAAGTCATTTGAGGTACCAAAATATTAAGACCTTCAAATACTTAACCGTACTAGGAACAAGGATTGAAGATGACATCCGTAAAGGGCTCTTGTCCAAAATGGTAGGTCGTGGATATTAAGGCTCAACAAGTCGTTCTTACGGCCCTACTAGCAAAACTGATGAAGTTAACCTTCTCGAGCCATCTAAGAAGAGTACCCCACCAAGGAAATTCACAAATCTTGGGGACACATATTCCAATGCTCTAAAAAGGTTGATGAAACTGGGTAAACTTCAACCCATAGGCCCTACACCCGAACCAGAAAAGAAATCCAAGTTCTGGGATGAGAATTCGTACTGCGAATACCATAGAGGCAAGGGACATGATACAGATAAATGCTACAAACTGAAGAATGTACTTCAAGACATGATTGAAGACGATCGCCTACCAATACCACCTGGAGGTAAGCCTAACAACACTCAGAATCCTCTTGGAATTCTAGTGATTACAAGTGAAGAATCTACCATAGATTGTTCACACCTCATTTATCTAGCCGAAGATGAAATTCATGCAATAGAGAATGAAGGGAACTACTCTACCATTTCCCCAACCATCACCGATTTCATTGCATGGGCAAAAAGTGTGAATAGGCAAGTCATGGAACTAGAGAGTGCAGTGGCAACCCTACGTGATCCCAACGCAACACCTAAAGAACATGCACCACTAGTCTTCTCTCAAAACACTACAATGCAAGAGGTAGTAGCCATGGTTGATGAACTAGTCGACCAAATTATCCAATTAGAGGCCGAAATCATAAGAATGAGGGAACTTGCTACTGTCAATGGAATATGGGCCGATGATGATGAAGATGAGTATCTCACTGAACACTACTTAGTCAAAGTCAGTGAGGAAATAGTCCAAAATTGTGAAGATCAGGATGTAGACCACCTTACTCGTTCGGGACGCCCATACCAAAACACTTCTCAAAATGGTCCCATAGCAAACGGTCCAACCAATGTGGTCACACCAAATGATAATGAAGATGGCTCCACCGACTATTTGCTAAAACAACTGCAGAAGACAAAGGATGATCTTTCAGTCTGGCAACTAGTGGCAAGCTCATTCCCACATCGCCAAGCTTTACTGCAAGCCTTGGCCAAACTAAATGTGGCACATAACTCCACACTCGATGACGTGGTCAACTTGGTCTTCCAAGAATCACCAAAGCTAAGTAATCCTATTACTTTCTCGGATGAAGATTTTCCACCCTTTGGTGCTAGTCATAACTTGGCTCTTTATATCACTGTCATTTGCTTAAAGAATAATGTGCTAATGACTTTGATAGATGATGGCTCCGCAGTCAACGTCATACCCTTGAAAACGGCATACAAATTGGGCATGAAAGAGTCGGATTGGACCCCTACCAACCAAGGTGTTCGCGCATATGATGGTACACGACGAAAGGTAGTAGGACTTGTTAACCTAACCATAGCCACAAGGCCGATTGAACGAAAAGTCAACTCCCAAATAGTGGACATTGAAGCATCCTTTAACATACTTATGGGAAGACCTTGGATTCATGCTTCCAAAGCGGTAACATCCACCCTCCACCAGAAAATCAAAATCCCACTAAATTGTAAAGTGGTGACGATCACTTCGTCGCCCATCAAGGCAATAATCGAAAAGAAGTCAAGTAATCAAGTCCTTGCGGACCCAGTATATGAACTTGGGGGCTTCCATATCATAAATGTCATAGAAAGTGAGTTGGCACCCTTATACTTCAATCCCTACTCTAATTTAGTGGTCAACCACATGCTCAAATCCCAGGGATACTTCCCAGGAATGCCTTTGAATCCTATCCGAAGGAACACTTTTGTACCCTACAAAGAAGGCAACTCACAAAGAATACCACTTGGACTAGGATACAAACCCACTAAAGAGGAAGTTTTCGAGATGCTTGCTCAAGTTCAAAACCGTAATAATGTGGGAATCCAAATGCAACCCTACCTCCCTACCCTAAATGGATACTTCTTTAGGGAAGGAAGTCAAGATATCTTTCACGGATTTCCAGAACCTTGGCACTATCTCGAAAAGAAGCTAGCCGGAATCGAGATCTTTCACGATTGCTACTTCATTCCTCCAGAAACGGTTCCTACCGTCAAGACTCGTCAAGCACCTTTCTTAGACGAACAAGCTGTTAGTCTACTATTTGGAGAAGATCGATTTGTTAGAGCCGCGCAGGATGAGATCATTACCATGATACTTCAAGACGATCACTTCAACCCTACCGCCTTAATCACAGAAACCAACACCAATCAGTAGAAAGGATGGAGAAAGTCGATCAAGTGGACAAACAATCAAGGAAGACTCTTCAAGCTCACCACTGGAGAAGGAGAGATGTTCAAAGGAGAACCAGAAGACGATGAATTCGAGTCAGAGTCAGAGTCGGAGTCAGAGTCGGAGTCTAGAGAAGTTCCTAGAGAGTCTCCTCCCGTCGTCATTCCCACTCCCCTTGTTTCTCCTAGCTTAGTATCAAGTAGTAACAGTAGTTCGGGAAATCTCCCAACGGGTGTCCCTTTACCGCCACTGACTACAGATCAGATGGCTTCTTTGTTTCAACTTTTCTCAAAATTTAATATGAATAAATCAGGTTCTGCTTACTCTTTGTGTTATCTTGAATGCAATTCTGTTTACGATGATAATGAGGATGACCAAGACCCAGACTAAATACCTCCCTACATAGCCAAAGAAATACTAAAAGAGGGGGAAGGGGGACCTGTAATAGAAAACACTGAACCCATCAACGTAGGAACCGAACTAGAACCCAAGAACTTAGGATAGGGACGACCTTGAGCCCTACCGAAAGGGCCAGTTTCATAGACCTCTTGCACGAGTTCAAGGACGTTTTTGCTTGGTCCTACAAAGACATGCCAGGGATCGACAGGGACATCGCAGAGCATAGAATCCCCAATCAAACCAGGTTTAAAACCTGTGAAACAGAGCTTCGTCGAATGAGGACAGAATGGGCTCTCAAGATCAAAGAAGAAGTCGATAAACAGTTCAAAGCCGGGTTCATCAAAGTTTCCGAGTACTCAGACTGGGTAGCTAACATAGTACCCGTACCCAAAAAGGATGGGAGAATCTGTGTTTGTGTTGATTTTAGAGACTTAAATAAAGCGAGTCCTAAGGATTACTTTCCTCAACCACATATCGACATATTGGTGGATAATACAGCAAATCACGCGTTATTATCCTTCATGGATGGATATGCAGGATATAACCAGATCAAGATGGCCATAGAAGATATGCATAAGACCGCCTTCGTCACTCGGAACCTATTGCTACACGGTTATGCCGTTTGGGTTAATTAACGTCGGAGCTACATACCAACGCACCGCAACTACGCTCTTACATGACATGATGCATAAGGAAGTTGAGGAATACGTAGATGAAATGATTGTCAAGTCCAAGGATAGAGAGGGGCACATTGCGAAACTTCTCAAATTCTTCTCAAGGTTACGGAAGTACAACATGAGACTCAATCCTCAGAAATGCGCATTCGGAGTAACATCTGGTAAACTCCTGGGATACATTGTTAGCCAACGAGGAATAGAAATAGACCCTTCTAAGATCAAAGCTCTAATCGAAATGCCGCAACCTCAAACGGAGAAAGAAGTTAGAGGATTCCCAGGCAAGGTGCAATACATAAGTCGATTCATATCGAAACTCACCATGATCTGCGAACCTATCTTCAAGAAGTTAAAGAAAACAGATCACACCACGTGGGATGATGACTGTTAGAAGGCTTTCGACCGAATCAAGGAAATATTAGCCAAACCATCAGTGCTTATGCCACCCCAACGAGATAAACCTCTTGGTTTATATCTCACGGTAACCGAAACGGCCATGGGCGCCATGCTAGCTCAAACCGTAGGAAAAGAAGAAAGAGCTATCTACTACCTTAGTAAGAAGTTATTGGAGTACGAGTGCAAATACACGCCACTCGAGAAGACATGCCTCGCTCTTGTGTGGGCAACGAAGAAGCTACGCCATTACATGCTTAGCTACTCCGTCAAAATATACTCCAAAATGGACCCTGTCAAATACCTCTTCGAGAAACCCGTTCTCAATGGACGCTTAGCAAGATGGACTTTGATGCTCTCAGAGTTCGATCTCAAGTATGTACCTCTGAAAGTTATAAAGGGGCGCGCCGTTGCCGAATTCTTCGCAGAAAATCCCATTAATGATACACAAACGATAGACACCTGGTCATTTCCGGATGAGGATATACTCCAAACCGATGTAGACTCCTGGGACCTTTATTTTGATGGAGCATCGAACTTAAGAGGATTTGGAATAAGAGTGTTGCTCATTTCTCCTGAAGGCGAGCATACACCAATATCTGTCAAACTCGACTTCGAGGTGACAAATAACGCTGCAGAATACGAGGCTTGTCTCATTGGATTGCAAGCGGCAGTAGGTTTAGGCATCAAGAATCTTCGAGTACATGGGGATTCATCTTTGATCATCAACCAAATTACGGGATCTTGGAAAATACGAAGTGAAAGCTAAGTACCATATCAAGCCAGAATAGATCAAGTAGCCCAATTCTTCGATCAAGTAACCTACCTACACCTACCTCGAGAGGAGGATCAATTTGCATATGCTCTTGCAAAACTTACATCTTTGATTAATATGCCGGATAGCATGGTAGAAATGCCTTTATGCATCGAACGACGGTCAAAACCAGATTATGTGCACCAAATCATCGATGAAGAGGAATCACAGAGGAACCTTGGTTCCAAGCGATCCTAAACTTCAAACTCTACGATGCTTTGATCATTCATAGGCACGGAAAGTGATGGAAGAAGTCCATGATGGAGAATGTGGCAAAGAAAATCATACGTTTGGGATATTATTGGACCACAATGGAATCTGATTGTATCAAATATGTAAGACACTGCCCTAATTGCCAAATCTTCGGGAATGTGCAACATGTCCCTCCTTCATTACTTTACATCATGACATCTCCCTGGCCGTTTTCTGCTTGGGGAATTGACATCATCAGCAAGATCACTCCAGCCGGAACAAGAGGTCACTGTTTCATCCTAGTAGCAATCGATTACTTCACAAAGTGGGTAGAAGGGGCTTCCTATACTAGTCTTACCGCCAAGAACGTGGCAAAGTTCATACAAACCAACATCATCTGTCGATACGGTTTCCCACATGAGATCATCAGTGACAATGGATCACATTTCCAAATTGCTAGCCAAGTACAAATTCAAGCATCACCACTCCTCGCCATATATACCACAAACTAATGGCGCAGTAGAGGCGGCAAATAAAAACGTTGTCACAATTCTCAAGAAAATGATTGACAACTATCGAGATTGGCTAAGCAAGATACCCTTTGCTTTATGGGGATACCGTACGTCTGTTAGGATGCCCAATGGGGTCTCCCCTTTCTATTTGACCTACGGCATGGAAGCTGTACAACCAGTCGAGCTAGAAATACCATCCTTGCGTATTTTACTCGAAAGTCAAATCCCAGAAGCCGAGTGGAAGAGGGATAGATATGAAGAACTTATCCTCCTGGATGAACGAATGTTGCGTACATTACACAATGTGCAAACATATCAGGCATGTATCAAACGAGCCTTCAACAAAAGGGTTAAGCCAAGGAACATCAAAGAAGGAGACTTGGTCCTCAAATCAATTAGAGCTCTTTTACCTGTCGATCCACAAGGAAAATTCATACCCAATTGGGCTGGGCCATTTCTAGTCAAGTCCATACTTTCAGGGGGTGCGGTTAGGATCACAGACTTAGATGGGAATGAATTTGCCAACCCAACAAACCTCGACCAACTGAAACGTTACTATACCTAGAATAGGAGCAAAAACGCGCCACGCGTAACCTCACGTGTCGTGATGCGTATCCTAAATATGATGTTTTACACCCTATTTTACACGCATTTCAGAGCTCATTTGTGTAGTTTAAGCTACTATTTTCCCTATTTCCGTCTACTTTCGTGTTTTTGTGTAATATTGCAGAAATGTGAAGAATTCAGCGAAAACCGAGCCAAATCCGTCCCTAAGTACTTAGCATTGCATTTGACATGGAGTAAAGACTCGGGAAGCGAACTTGGTGCGCGTATCGAGGCATGGAAGACAACTTTACGAAGTTTTTGGAGCCAAGTACTAGCTAAAGCGGTCGATCGACTGACACATCTGGTCGATCGACCAGAGCACGATTTACAGAAGCTCCTGTATAACGCATTTCCGTCGATCGACCGGTCACAGTGGTCGATCGACCAAACCGTTAATTCTGACGTGAATTTAAAAGAACGAGAATTCCGAAGCCCATTGTAATTAGGTTTTAGGAATAAGAGTTACGTAATATTTCTATATAACGTAACCTGGTATCAAGTCTTTTATTATCAGACTTTAGGCAAATAATTAGGGTTCTATATCAAGTTTATTTTTAGGGCATAATCATTCAATAATCATTCAATACAATTTATTTTCGTTCGTGCTTTCAGATTCCTTCTGCTTCCATTCGGTAAATTACGTTCCCTGTTTTCAGTTTACTATTATTCTTTATTAGACTAGAATTGATTAGTTAGAATCCCTAGCCCTATTTCGTTCTTTATGCGATTTTATCGTTCAATTAATTTAGCTATGAATCCTGTTGTTTCCATCTTTATTTTTGCTATTATTGTTAATTCCAGTATGAGTAGCTAAACCCTTCGTGCTAGGATGTAGGGAATCTGTAGCGTAGGCGGCATAGAAATTCGTATATCTGAATCGCGCCATGGTCGATCGACTGGGTAACCTGGTCGATCGACTGGCTCACGTGAGATCATTTACGTTTTAATTAATTTAAATGCTATATTTGACGAATCGAGTGCACGCGACTAGTTGAATGCTTAGGAATTGACCGACCCGATAAGATCGAAAGATAGGGGAGGGAAATAGACTATTTAATTAAGACGATTAAATTAATAAGATCGAGAGATAAGTTAATTTAGGCTTTTAAGTCACTTTTCAGGACGAGAGTCGGTACTAGTGATATTAGGGACCTGTAGCTAGATCGAAAGATGCTACCTGTTAAGAATGGACCGAGAGGACTTCTTAGTTTCCCGTCTTACGTGATTGTTTCAGTCCTACCTAGGCTACTGCCGCCGAAACTACAGTGAACCGACCATCTTAGCATCCTTTTAATATTTGATTTCATACATTTTCAATTTTTTGCTCATTTATTTGCTTAGTTTACTTTTAATTTCATTGCCTTTAGTCATAGAACAATTCAAACAAACCCCCCTCTCATTTGTTACTTTAGACTAAAATTAGACAACTATTAATTACATCGCCTCTCTGTGGTTCGACCCTGACTGCCACTAGCTATAGTAGTAGTTTGGAATTATAAATTTATCTTTGGTACTCTACGATGGTATCAAATTTTGGCGCCGTTGCCGGGGAGGCAATTGTTTAAATTTTTAGTTGTTTTTATTTTAGTCTTTATCTTAGTTTAAGGGACATCTGTTCCTTAAAGTCTTCTCATATTCTACTTGTAGTTTCCTCTTATGCGTAGGTCACAGAGTGGTGAATTGAGACCACTAGATCCTGAGATCGAAAGGACTTTGCGTGAGTTGAGACGATCATCTAGAGTATTACCGACAGAGGAAGAGCTGAGTACTCTGTCCAGTTACTACGAGAACGAGCTATTTGAGGAGGATCCACCTTCTTCTCCTGTTTCTACTTCTTCAGCAGAGACCGTCACATCTCCAGATATGGTTGAAGAAGCAAGTATAGCCAGTCACTCAGAGCCGAAAGCTGAGAATCTCTATAAGGGATTCGCATTACCAGGGTCGGATAGAAAATTCGAACCGAAACCGTCTTACATCAACTTGGTTGAGAGAAACCAATTTGGGGGAGCTGCAAATGAAGATGCAGCTAAACATATGGAGATATTCATTGACTACTGCTGTTCCATACCCCCACCAGCAGGTGTGACCCAGGACCAGGTAAAGGAGACGATGTTCATATTCTCACTTCGTGATGCTGCTAGGGAGTGGTACCGAGACCTGGATCGAGCTGCTAATGGGATAACTGACTGGAATTCTCTGGCCCTAGCGTTCTATAAGAAGTATTTCTCTGCCTCGAAGACCAATGCGATTAGTGCTCAGATCACGAGCTTTAAACAGGGTCCAGATGAAATTTTTCATGAGGCATGGGTGCGTTTCAAGAAGCTGGTGCGATCTATTCCGCACCATGGGTTCGAACAATGGAGCCTATGTAATCAGTTCTATAACGGGCTTTATGACGATCAGAGAGCTATCCTGGATGCTGCAGCTAATGGCAGATTCCAGGAGAATGTTGGAAAGACTAAGGGGTGGAAGATTATTGAAGACATGGCCACCTATAGAGCTGAGCATGGAAATTACCGGGGTTATCAAAGGAGAGCCGCTAAATCTCCTTCTGTAGCTGCATTAGAAGCTCTCACGGCCAGATTTGATAAGTACGAGTTGGGAGGAGCTTCAAAAGGAGGGATCTATCAAGTGAATGATGTGTCAGACGGTCCTTTCGTCTGCAAGAGATGTGGAGGAGAAGGACATGTTGCAGATTTCTGCAGCAGTCCCTATGAGGCTTATGCTGCTTTTCAACATTATAGGCAGACAAACACTTATTTTGAGCCGAATGTCCATCCAAACTTGAGGTGGAGTAGCCAAAATGTCTAAAATCCGACTCCACCTCCACAGCAGCAGAACTATGTGCCCCTTCATAAGCAGCAGCAGCCATACCAAAAGCCTCCGTATGTACCACAGCAGCAGCAGCAGTTCCAAAACTCCGATTTTACGGAGTTGAAAAATTTTTGCTAAAGGAGTCTCAAGCTAGAGAGGCTGGGATGAAAATGTTGGAGTCTCAGATCGCTCAACTGGTTAGCAAGATTGTAACTCGAGTTCCGGGAAAATTACCGTCGCAGCCGGATCAGAAAGAGACCTTAAATGCGATCACTTTGAGGAGTGGGTCTACACTTGATGGGCCCGCTATGGTCGAAGATGTCACTGAAAAAGATGAGGCGGAACCAAGCAAGAAAAAAGCCGGAGTGAACAGTAGCAAGAAAAAGACGATCAGCAGGTATAAAAGTCGATCGACTGACATACCCGGTCGATCGACCAGTCCGTGAAATAGTGCAGCTTCTGGTTCTGAGGAAGTCAGTCGATCGACTGACCAACATGGTCGATCGACTGAAAACGCTGCTGATAATGAACCTTTTCGTCCTCCAATGCCAGACAACTTGAGGGACCACTTATTTCGGGGTACGACAACTCCGAAATTATTGAGGCAAGATCCAAATGCTGATGGGTCAGTCCCGGTTCCAAAGTATGACCCTATGACGATTAATGGTTCATTTCTGAGACGGTCTGAAGAAGGTTCGAGCTACAACAAGTACAAGGTAGTGTATTTTCAGCCTAAATCCACTGATGCCGGTATGAGAGATCTAGAGGAGAGGGCTAAGTTGCTTCTTACAGCCCCGTATCCAGAGAGATTGATGCCGACAAAGGAACAGGTATCGTTTAACAAATTTGAAAATGTTATTCGTAGTTTAAATGTGCAAGTTCCTTTCCTTGAATTAGTTAATCAAGTGCCTACTTACACGAAATTTATGAAGCAGCTTTTGTCTAAAAAGAAGTCACTTGATAATGTGCAATCTGTCGCACTAACTGAGGAGTCATGTTCTTATTTGACTCATACTGCTCCACATAAGTTAGCTGAACCCGGTAGCTTTTCTGTTCCTTGTAATATTGGTACCTTCTCAATCGAGAAGACATTATGTGATCTAGGAGTCAGTATTAGCGTTATGCCTTTGAGTCTTGCTAAGAAATTGAAATTGACTAGGTTTGCAGTTACTAACATGATAGTACAGATGGCTGATCGATCTGCGGTCCAGCCTATAAGAGTCTTAGAGGACATTCCTGTGCAAATAGGAAAGTTCTTTTTCCCAGTTGACTTCGTTGTACTAGATATACCCGAGGATGCTCACATTCCTATCATTTTGGGTAGATCATTTCTGCACACTGCTGGTGCAATTATAGATGTTGGCTCAGGGACATTGACCTTTAAAGTAGGGAAACAGTCCATTATTTTTGCCCAGACAGCTAAGAAGAAAGATCATATGTGGCCAGTCACTTGTAATACGATTTCTGAGAAGAAATCTTATTTTGTGCTTTCTGACATGCCTACTTTGGCACCTATGCCTACTCCTGTTATAACACCTCCGCCCCAGATTGGGAGCAAATTGGAGGAAGATTCTTCTGTTTTAGATATTGCAGGAAATGGTTTGGGGAAGGAAGAGCCGCATATTGCTCCAGCTGTGAAGGAGACAATCGTTCAAAGAGGCGGTCTAGGATGTCTGAGCTATGTAACTGATGAGGAGCCTGGTGAGGAGCCAGTCAGGGTGACGGAGTCCGATTTGGATTTTGATGAGCCAGACGAGGTCATTGACTGGGAAGATGTCCAAGATGTTGATCCGTTGAGTTCTGCGGATGTTGAAGTTGTTAGGAGTGCAGCTGAGGAGATGAGCACTGTAGAGGCTACTTCTTGTAGCCAGAAGCCGATCAAATGGGCCATTCCGTGAGCATTCTTGATCAACTATTAGTTGATTAAGGCTTTTTAAACAAAACATTTTATTGCTTTTGTTAGACTTTTTATTGCTTTTGTGTGCGCGAGACTTCGCTTTAATAAGTTTGTTTAGGATTTAAAGACCTTTAGACTATTACTTTGGGTTTTGCGCAATTTTGGGCGCGTTATTATGTGTATTTGCAGGTTTATAGACCATATTAGCTCAATTTATTGAGCTAATTCGAAGAAAATCAGAACTTACAGCAGGTTTTCCGGTTGATCGACTGCCTCCTATGGTCGATCGACTGAGCCGCGACACCAGGAGCTTCTGTTCTTGTTCACTCTGGCAGATCGACTGCCTGCTATAGTCGATCGACCACTCCCACTGCTGTACCTGTTCACGACCATTCCGCTGCTGTGTTTGGTCGATTTGCGGAAGTTGAGGGAGTCTTTTCCCACTTTATTCCCCGACTCATTTCTGTTTTCTTCTGTTTGTCTTATTTTGCACATAATTTTGCGTTTTGTAAATTGCTTTCTCGGAATTACGCGCGGTGTTTTTGTTTCTTTTCAGGTACCTATGGTAGCACTGCTGGGTACTGAAACCTCCTAACTCACGCTGGTTTGGGGAGGTTTCCTTTTGCTGCGCTTAAAGTCTTGTGAGTTTCCGAGACCTTCTTTCATGTCAATTTTAGTTAATTTATCGCAAATTCCCGTTTCCCTTTTATTTCATTACATGATTTTGTACAATGGGGACATTGTGTGATTTGGTTTGGGGAAGGGTTTTGCATTACATTCACATGTTTTATTGCATTTCTGTTTCACGTTTATCGCATTTCAGTTTGCATTTGGTATTTCATTTTCTATATATATACAAAAAATTCAAAATTTCAAAAAAAAAAAAAAATTGAAAAATTTCAAAAATTCAAAAAAAATTGCACGTTTATCTTAGCATATAGGTTGAGTCGGAACGGTAGTAGTTCAATGATGACACTGCATTTGCATCTATTTATGCCTGAGCCGTGCTTAATTAACATGTTATTAGTAGAATCATTTGCATAGTCTACGAGTTTTCGTTAAATTATTTGCTGAACCTTAGACTTGACTTAGATTTTTGGCAAACTACATCATTTTCTGAGATTTAGAACCTCTTAACTGGTGTCAATCATGACCAGTTCATCTAGGATGTGAGTAGTTACTCCTTATGAGACATGTTATATCGATGTGCATAAATATGAACTTGATCTGCTTAATACCCGTATGCATTCGGTTTGTGGTTTGCTGACACATGTGGTAGAGGTTCCCTTTTCTCATTTACCCATAAGCCCCTCATAGCCAAATTTAGCCTTTTTGTCCTTTAACTACATCCTATATTTAGCCTGCCTTTGTCAAGCTAGTAGTCTTAGTTTTTGGGAATGTGTTTATTGCGGTTTGGTTATTTTGCTCTTTATTGAGATGTTGGTAAAATGGTGAAAGGGAAGGAAAAAAAAAGGTTTAAAAAAAATGAAAATGAAAAAAAAAAAACAGAATACGAAAAAAGAGAGTCGAAGAAATTGAAGTTGGTTGATCGACTAGTTCCATTGGTCGATCGACCGTTGACTGCAGTAGTGAAAGAAAAATTCGAAAATCACATGCTACAATTGTTATGAGTTGGTGATTTACACTCCCATGTTGTATTTATATCATTTGGGGAGTTAAATCTATTGGAGATTGTGAGTTTAGTGCTTGATAATTAGCACCGGTTTTATTGAAAATCTTAAGCAGGAAGTTGGATGTTGTCATATGGTTTTGTTTAGGTACTAGCTTGATCACCTATACCTCCACATTCCCATAATTGTTTTGCCTCTTCTTACCCATTACCTCACATATCCATATTTACCTCGGCATGTGTCATGGTCATTTGTTTGGTTGGAATGCATATGTATGTTTGTAGAGATTATTTTCATGTTAGATTGCAGGCATGTTCTTATAGGTCGTAGTTAGGTGAGAGCCACTACAATATCACTTCTTTCTATCTTTACATATATTCACCTGCGCTATATTGTGATATGAGCGACCCGTGAGAGTCCATAATGATAAGTCTCTATAGTTGGCGGTTCAGCAGTTTTTAGCGACTACATAACTCGTTTGCGTGATTCATATTGCTAATTGATTGTTAGTTGTTGCATTAAATTGGTTTAGGCTTTATAGTTGCATTTCGCTCTGAGATTGAACTCGTTCCAATAGGTTTTAGGATCGAGTCTAGTTCTTGCTTGGGGACAAGCAAGGGTTTGGTTTGGGGAAGTTTGATGCGTATCCTAAATATGATGTTTTACACCCTATTTTACACACATTTCAGAGCTCATTTGTGTAGTTTAAGCTACTATTTTCCCTATTTCCGTCTACTTTCATGTTTTTGTGTAATATTGCAGAAATGTGAAGAATTCAGCGGAAATCGAGCCAAATCCGTCCCTAAGTACTTAGCATTGCATTTGACATGGAGTAAAGACTCGGGAAGCGAACTTGGTGCACGTATCGAGGCCTGAAAGACAACTTTACGAAGTTTTTGGAGCCAAGTACTAGCTAAAGCGGTCGATCGACTGACACATCTGGTCGATCGACCAGAGCACGATTTACAGAAGCTCCTGTACAGCGCATTTCAGTCGATCGACCGGTCACAGTGGTCGATCGACCAAACCGTTAATTCTGACGTGAATTTAAAAGAACGAGAATTCCGAAGCCCATTAAAATTAGGTTTTAGGAATAATAGTTACGTAATATTTCTATATAACGTAACCTGGTATCAAGTCTTTTATTATCAGATTTTAGGCAAATAATTAGGGTTCTATATCAAGTTTATTTTTAGGGCATAATCATTCAATAATCATTCAATACAATTTATTTTCGTTCGTGCTTTCAGATTCCTTCTGCTTCCATTCGGTAAATTACGTTCCCTGTTTTCAGTTTACTATTAGTCTTTATTAGACTAGAATTGATTAGTTAGAATCCCTAGCCCTATTTTGTTCTTTATGCGGTTTTATCGTTCAATTAATTTAGCTATGAATCCTGTTGTTTACTTGTTTCCATCTTTATTTTTGCTATTATTGTTAATTTCAGTATGAGTAGCTAAGCCCTTCGTGCTAAGATGTAGGGAATTTGTAGTGTAGGCGGCATAGAAATTCGTATATCTGAATCGCGCCATGGTCGATCGACTGGGTAACCTGGTCGATCGACTGTCTCACGTGAGATCAGTTACGTTTTAATTAATTTAAATGCTATATTTGACGAATCGAGTGCACGCGACTAGTTGAA
Source organism: Silene latifolia (assembly GCF_048544455.1). NCBI lineage: Eukaryota > Viridiplantae > Streptophyta > Magnoliopsida > Caryophyllales > Caryophyllaceae > Silene > Silene latifolia. The sequence continues at coordinate 175,316,311 of NC_133527.1, read as the reverse complement.
TGCTTTGGAATTGACCGACCCGATAAGATCGAAAGATAGGGGAGGGAAATAGACTATTTAATTAAGACGACTAAATTAATAAGATCGAGAGATAAGTTAATTTAGGCTTTTAAGTCACTTTTCAGGACGAGAGTCGGTACTAGTGATATTAGGGACCTGTAGCTAGATCGAAAGATGCTACCTGTTAAGAATGGACCGAGTGGACTTCTTATTTTCCCGTCTTACGTGATTGTTTCAGTCCTACCTAGGCTACTGCCGCCGAAACTACAGTGAACCGACCATCTTAGCATCCTTTTAATATTTGATTTCATACATTTTCAATTTTTTGCTCATTTATTTGCTTAGTTTACTTTTAATTTCATTGCCTTTAGTCATAGAACAATTCAAACAAACCCCCCTCACATTTGTTACTTTAGACTAAAATCAGACAACTATTAATTACATCGCCTCTCTGTGGTTCGACCCTGACTGCCACTAGCTATAGTAGTAGTTTGGAATTATAAATTTATCTTTGGTACACTACAACGGTATCATGCCGCTCTTGTGGCACGAAATAAACGGCCCCTGGCCAAGCTGAATTAAGCTAATGTCATCTTGCTCTTGCATTTTGACAATTTGTCATCCTCATATCATCAAATAAATTGAAATGCACTTTAGGAGTAAGTAAAAGCTCATGCTTATTTTCTAAGTTCATTACAAGCTCTTGCTTAGAACAATTATTCTTTTACATTTACTTAAACTACGCGCAAGGGTTTGATTTCATTTTTTTAATGAATACATAGGCAATCATTCACAGGATACAACCCATTAATTATTTTAAATGTAAATAGAAGGACATTTGTAAATGCATTTGGAATTCGACAAGAATAATAATAGAAAATCGTAATGGTTTCATAACCAATCAACCTCTTTTATTTCATTTCTTTTATTAATAATACGCTACATAATACATGATTTAGAAAAAAAAAATAGGCTAGGATTCTAAAAACCCCACCTTCTTATTACAATAATAATAATAATAAATAATAATAAAGATTTAGGCTATTCTTCCATTTTCCCTTTGCCTTTGTCGTTTTTATCATATTTTTTGTCCCGACCTCAAGCCGGACGCTCTTGCGCCACTTCCGACCTAATCACCAATGGTCTCTCTCGTGGTCTAGCCTTGCCATTATTGTCAACCACCATCTCGACGGCAGGAGAAGTCTTCGGTTTCTTCGAAGGATGAACAACTCGAAACCCGGCTTCTTCCTCTCCCTCGGTCAGATGCTTCTCTTTCTCCTTTTCTACATCACGAACCTTGTAGTCAACAGGCTCGCGTTTCCTCAATCTCTCGCGCTCCTCCGGAGTAGTAGCTTTCCTCCACCGCAGATAGGAATCCGACACCCATAGAGCACTAACAGAAGAATTTAAGAACCATATATTCCTTTGAGCCCATTTGATGGCCCATTCTCTTCGACTCTCAATAGTAAGCGCCATGGCAGTCTGCGGGACAGTGTTAAGCTTCGGAATCATCTACTTCAATCCAACCTACCTCATCAACCTCTTCGGGAAGATGCATATCATAAACTCCAAGCCAGGAATGCGCACAGACCGGGTAGGATCCAAGGATGATACTCCAGTGATAGATTTAAGATGCCACCATGGTACGATCTATCTAATCAAGGGACCATCGTCACTCTTCAATTTGTTTTCCCAATAGTTGCAGACTCGAGTGAAGTCCACCATGTAGAGCCTGGTCCTCATCGCAATTGAGCGAGCATGATAAGCAGGAACATTAACTGGGGGCTCGATCAATCGAAGACGCTCCATAAGCCAGACCTACCAAAAGCAGGTATTAAAAAAAAACATAAAAAAAAAAAAAAAAATTCTTTTACCTGCAAAATAATGGGACTTCCCAGATAAGGAAGGTCACGGTTGGCTTTCCAGTTATCTAACCCCAACAGGATCTCTCCTAAGCACAGTAAGCTGGGCTCTGCGCGCCCATTTGCTCAATCAAGCTCAAATAACGACGATCAGCTCTCAAATCCTCATCAACATGCCCTTGAAGGACATATACATGTAGTAGGCAAAACCCGAATGCCCTTCGCCTGGCAACATAAGAGATAGTGGGATCAGCCCTATTGATGAATCGATCAATGAAGTCCAACATTCGCACTCCGTTTGAGGTTACAAGACGGTCCACCTCAGCTCTTGTCAACCCAAGCAAATCCCTAAACTTATTCTTATATCCTTGAGAAGTAGAGGGAATAGCAGGCAAATGTTCTGGGTCCCAACCACCAATCGCAGCGATTTCTTCGGGAAATGGGCAAATGTCGCCTCCGGGGAAGGCAAATACGTGATAATTCGGGTCCCAATAACCAAGACAAGCATCTAGGAACGGTTTGACCACCTTAATCAACTTCAAACTCAAAAGTGATCCAAAGTTATAAGCACTCATGTCGTGTTTCTCTATATTAGAGAATTCATTTGTCCATTCCTTTAGACGAATTTCGAGAGTATTCATGATGTATGCTTATTTTGAGAGCTTTATGTAATAAGACGAAGGAAAGACGGAAGAATTATGTGAATAAAACCTCCCTTGACGTCTCTATTTATACTAAAAGCTGTTTCCTAAAATCCGTCAGGACGGATACACTGGGGAACAGGCGCAGCACCTGCTGCGCCTCTTCAAAGGGACGCAGCTCTTGCTGCGCCTCTTCCTCAGCCTTCTTTCTGTGTTTTTTTCCGCATTGGATCTTTCCTAATTCCTCAAATAATAATTTCCCATTCATACGGGTTATTATTTTGGTAAATCCATCAAATTGCCATGTTTCGAGTTTCTGAATTCCTCGGACACGCACTTCGAGGCGATATCGACATTTTCGTCATCTTAGCACGCTTATCCATTTCTTTTTTTATTTTCTTTTGGGGAATCATTTCACCAATTTAATTTATTAATTTTCAAACTTATACATTTCTTTTTTAATTTTCTTTTGGGGAATCATTTCACTCTTGTTCCACATTACAAACTTATATGATTCTATTTTTTTCCTTTTTTTAGGGGGTAGCCCTCCCTACCGTCCGCTCATTTCCGGCAATTTTTTTGCATTTTTGCATTTTCGAGTCGTTGTTTTGCGCTAACTTAGGCCACGTGTACAAATGTATGTTCTATGTATGATTTCTGTGTAAATTTCGGCAGCATGACGGCATAAACCGTCATCTACCAAACCTGTTCAAAGCTAACCTTCAGGTAAAAACAAAGCAACCCAGCAGCAAAGGCACTCAGGCCATCATATATACAACCAAAAGGGGATATGTATACCAAACTGGGGGCTTGAGCCCCAAAACAAAGTTCGAATGTCCAAAATATAGGTCCTAAAAATGTACAAAATGTACAAAATACAGCCGAAGACAAAAACAACAAGCAAACTACTGGTTGCCGTCTAGCTCGGCAACTCTCACCTCGAGAGCAGAAACCTCGGCGTCGCGGACCTCGAGCTCCCTCAGCAGGTGAGCTGTCTCCTCCCGGGACTGGGCAAGCTCTCGCTCCAGCTCACGCTCCCTCTGCAAACAACAAGAAGTGTCTCATGTCAATCATTTCAAACATAAGGAAAGTTAGTAAATTCGAAAATGAAGTAAACGGAAGGTTCATACCTGACGTCTTCGGCCGCCAGTAAGTGCCTCGACGGCAGTAGCCCGCAGCCGGTTGGCTACCCTCCATAAAGCCACGAACCGGGATGGCGCAACCTGCAATTCAAAAGAAGAGATTCTTAACAATTGGACAAACTCAAGCAAATGTGTTCTTACACAAAATTATATAAGTTAGGAGACTCACCCTCCGAATCAGTTGCGGCCACTCGTCCAAGCCAGCCGTCATCCCCGTCGCGTTAGTGTACTCAAAGGTCTCGAGGTACTCTGGGGGCTCGATGCCCGCCGCCTCGACCTCCTGCAAAGTTAAATGACTTCCATTAACCGATGATCATTCATCGTGTTCTCAAAATGATCAAAATTAAGAGTAACACACTTACCACGACCGGCCTGTACGCCAGCCTCCCGTAGAGGAACACCGAGTAGTCCTCGCCAGGAAGAAGGAGGGCGTCACCAGTAACGCCTGCCAGGTCAGCCTCCCTCTGCAGCCCAAAGTAGGTGCCTGCTGTTCCAAGTCTCAGCCCACGCAGGTGCTCCCCTCAGCTGGCGACCACCCCGTTCAACGTTGGCCCGTCTCGGGGCCTCCTCCTCCTCAAGAACCTCCTCCTCAAGGACCTCGTCCTCATCAGCCGTCACCGCGGCGGTAAAAGCCTGCTCTAACACCTCCTCAAGTGAACGAGAAGGGTCAATAGCAGTGTCCACGTCCATGGGAGCTCTCCCTAACATAGAAGCCTCATCACCTGCAAAATTAAAGTGAATTTAGGCCGCATCAAGTGACGACAAGCCTTAATTAGAGGATTTTCGAGTTTTCGGGGCTCCGAGATCGCTCTTTTCTAGCCATATTTGGTAATTTTCCTACAAACCCGTCCGCTCATGTGGTAATTTGGGTCAAGTCACGCCTAAGTTGAAGCCTAGTCATGGGTTCGGGTCGGAATTTCGACAGCATTTCGCTATAACGGCGATTATGCCCTAGAAAAGTGTCATGAAAAAGCCGTCACAAATCAAAATTACGAGATGATAGGAAGTTTACCCATCATACAAGGATTCCAAATGTCAAGTTTCGTCACAAATAGGTAATCCTAGGGCTATTTTCAAAGCGATTTACGGTTTAGCTGTGAGACCGTCTCAATTTCACCCAAATGCTCAAAACTCAACGAAAAATAAAAAAATACATGGTTATGATCCTTATACTACCAATTAGCCATTTACAAGGTCAATTTTGCAAGGCAAAATCATTTGGGGGAAAACCCCAAATTTTCGACATAATTAAGGTTGAAACCCTGATTTTGTCGGTCCAATTTGACCAATTATAGAAGATTAATGCAAGAATAATACGCATACCTCGATTAGTCATGGTAAATGCGAGTTCTTGATCAAATTTTGACGAAAAATAGTTGGAATTTGAGAGAGTAATTAGAGAATTATGTTTCGAAATTATGAAACAAAACCCCTGTTTCATCGGGTTTTTACTTAGGAGAGCCATGCTCAGGAAAAGACGCAGCAGGTGTTGCGCCTCTTCCAAGGGACGCATTTCTTACTGCGCCTCTTCCTCAGATTCCCTCCATACGAATTTTCGAAGATTCGTTATGAGTTCGTTGTTTTGTGGGCCCATCTTTAGTGCGCCTCTTCCTCGATGTCATATCGCATATTTGGTCCGTTTGACATTTATTCTTCGCCCGGACCGTGTTTCCAAGCTAGCTGCAAACTGTCGCCATATTTTTTACCAAGACCTTGCTTGTCACAACGAGCGAATATTCTCTGACAGGTGTTTCGACACACCTCTATTATGTTCCCCCCAATGAGAGTACACGGACAGACATTCCCTCTCGAGACATGGAGATCAGTTCCCGATTATGTTCCCTCAGCGAGAGTTCCTGGATAGCCAATCGTCCCTCTCGAGACATGGAGATTAACATCGACCCCAAGCCCTTCCGAAGTTTGTTTGAAGCCGTCCACAAGCAGATTTCTCCCAGCAGTTCCTGACTACGTCCTACTGCCTCCTCCCAATATCGCGTTTTGTTTCCCCTGGAGTTTCAAGGAATTTCAGGTATGATCTCTTCTTATGGCTGGAGAGCCTCCTTACGTAGTCTAATGGACTTTAAACTGCCCTCCCCCGATAGTCGACAGACTCTAGAATGTTCCTGACGACAGGTGCTTGGTTCAGACCCCTTGAGCCGCCTCGCGTCGCCATAGTCGTCAGGTTGTAATCTTTGATTGACCTGATGGCTATACTTTGACTTTCGCCTTGTCCAACCCTCAGTCAAAGTGGGGGCTCTGTAGATACCTCATTTCTGCACCTCCCGCAAACCACCCGGTGATGATTGGGCCGCATGTTTGGTATACGGAATGATTTGTGACAGTTTGTAAGTTTATCGTCAAGTGATCGCTCAAACACTTGTGTCTACCTCTTAATTGTCATCTACATGCCGACACGGTCGTTTTGGCAGTAATTAGAGTACATTTGGAGTCCGGGTCAAAAACCGTCTTCATTTTCTAATAACAGTTTAAAATGCCGAGTCAGAATGTTCTGGAATGTTCCGGATATTTCTATTCCATATTTTCCAATCTTTTAATCTTTGGTAAAATATCTCCCGTATTATTCACAAAAAATATTAAGGAAACGAGATTAATCCGCTATTCCAAAATAGAAACACGGAAATCTTTCTTCCGCAGGAGGAAACCACTGAGGAAAGGACGCAGCAAGTGATGCGCCTCTCCAAGAGACGCAGTGCCTGCTGCGCCTCTTCCTCAGTCCTTTTCCTCGTATTTTCCGTATCTTTTCGAGATTCATTTCCAAAGTTTCTCCGAAAACCCTATTTCCTCCGTGTGATTAGTATAAATAGAGACCCTCGGCCTCACATATTTCTCACGCGAGTGTCCGCCCTTCTCTTCTCCCTTTGCATTCTAGACCACGTTCTTACTTTTTGGCATCTAAGTGCTTGAACTTTCGACCATGTAAGCTCGGATCCTTCTGAGTACTAGCCTCGTTTTGCATGACCGACCAATTTGACCAACTCCACAATAATCAACATTAATCAATCTTATTCGTTTTCCTCCTAGAGGGCACTTTCGTCTACATTCGAGTCGAGCATCACTAAACGTTAACTTAGTTCATCTCGTTTCGTCAAACATGTAAGTCTGCGGGTGTAAATCCCTATTTTATTTTTGTTCTTTATTATCGTAATCATCAATGTAAGATTTATGTCGAAAGTATTCTTAAAACCGATTTGTAAAACCTTGTTTAAAATACCCTTTTTACGGATTAGCAGAAGACAACCGTCGAGAAATGACGTAGCAACTGTTGCGCCTCTTCGAAGGGACGCAGTACCTGCTGCGCCTCTTCGAAGGGACGCAGTACCTGCTGCGCCTCCTTGTGAGGCTGCCGCAGTTTCTGCTTCTTTTCTTCTTCCTTCGTCTTTTAATAATTCGATTGTTTTGCTTTTGCTTTCAATTGTTCATTGTCTCGTCAACACGATAATTTAAGCATGATAATTTTAACCTGTAATTTATTCATAATTCTTAATAATTAATTCATCATTAAATCCCGACTTAAATCCCTTATAATTCATATTTGCGGGTTTTCGTCATTAAAATCAATTCGGGTTTTTAGAGGTTCGATTCATTAATATTGAGTCTCTGGAATTCGTCGTTGATATATTCGCATCTGTTATTCATCGTCACCAACATTAATTCGTCATTAATAACCTGTTTAGTCTAATTAATTTGATTAGTTTGTTAATTTGTAATAAATCATCCTTAAATCTTGTAATTAATTCGTCCTAATTAGTTTCGTTCATGTTTTATCGTTTTTATGACCTCAATCACATGTAAACAATATGTTAATCACTTTTATCTGAGTCAATTATTCATAATCAACCATTAAATTCACCAATGAACATTAACGAGTTGCGATTGCGGCTTCACAGCCAGAACTCAACCCAGGAACAGACGCAGTGACTGCTGCGCCTCTTCCAAGGGACGCAGCTCTGCTGCGCCTGTTCCCGGTTGATTTCTGTCTCTGAACTCCCGTTTCTGCTTTGACCTAGTTTATTAGTTTACGTATTTAATTAACTATTACTCGTATTATCACCTAATTTCTGTTCGTTTATTCGTTTATTCTTTCTTTTCTAAAATTATCCGTTTTAGATGTATTTTCGACATAAATAATTAAATCCGATGTAATTATTGTAATTTTCCTTTTTTGTTTTTTTTGTTTGTTTTTCTTTTATCGCATTGTTTGTATGCTTTCACATGCAATCGGTCTAAATTCCTACTTCGACTCAATTGTATGCTAAATTACGTGTTTACCGACTTAGTTAATTCGCACATGTTAGGATTAAAACGTTGGGTGTTGCATTGCATGCATATAAATCCACAATATATCGAGTATAAACAATTTCCTTAATCATTAGTAGAGGCCGCTATCGAGGCGGGCGGGATTAGATATTCGATCAAAAGAGCTTCCTAATACGTACCCTCACCCTTTACTCCAGATCTCTGTGAACATCCGTGTTCATTGGCATCCACGAGAGTCATTCTAGACATAGAATGCTAAGGGTAACGAGTTTTTGGTGTTCATGTCACTACTTTGTGTCTTGACATGGCACGAGGTATTCGAACGGTTTCCAATTTTCCACAATAAATTGGTGGCGACTCCACAAATGCAAACAAACCAAAAGAGTGAAAAGCTTGCTTCGCTTTTCGCCCCTGTGGGCCCGCGTCCACACCAATCACTTTACCCTTCTTGTTGTCTTCAAAAGTCACCTTTCCTCCATTGAAAGGTTTGAGTGAAAGAAACAAATTCCCATCTCCAGTCATGTGTCTTGAGCATCCACTGTCAAGATACCTTTGATTGTTTCCTTTTACCATTACCTGCAAAAGGATTAGATACAGTTTTTAAGTACCCAAGCTAAGTTGGGTCCTTTACTGTTAGTTACTCTATATACTAAATTATTTCGTACCCAAACTTGTCTAATAATCATATTTCTAAACCTTGGGTAATTTTGTTTAGGAGGAGTTCTAGGTCTAGGGATTCCCTGGGTATCACATATCTGGTCTCCTTGTGTTTAGGTCTACTTTGTTTAGGTTGACAAGGAGTTTGTGAAGTGCTAGACTTTTTTGTGTAATCAAAAGCCATGTCGTAGAACCAAGGAAAGTTATTATTCCTCTCTTCGTCAGGATCATCTATGGAGGATTCATCATCCTCGACTATTGTGTCAACCGTCTTAACAAATTCGGTATTTTTTTGTATATCATGTACACGTTTGACACAATTGTCTTGGATGTGACCCATATGACCACAACAATTTCAAATTAGATATTCAGGAAGATCAACATATTTTCTTTTTCTGAAATCATAATCAGAAGGTGTTGATTTGCATTTAGAGTGATCTCTACGGTTGTAGCACTCATGTCCTAAACCCATCTTCATATTATTGTCAGGCTGTTCGGTTAGAAAGTTTAGGACTTTTGTGCTACCTTCCCATTTGTCGTGAACTTTCTTTGCGTGTAGAAGTAAGTCCTTTAGGGTTTTAATTTCTTCTTCGTGTGATCTACGTCATTATCCTTCTTGAAATTATCACGAAAGTCTTGGAACCTTTTGTTAAGAATAAATACAATATCTGAATGTTGTTTCTTAACATTGATCATGTCAGTTTTAGATTCCTTCAATTGCTTTGTGAGAGAATCAAGTTCTTTCTTTTGGTCTAAAATCACTACTTCATTAGATGTGACTTTAGTCTCTAAAAGTTCTTTGGCTTTTCTAAGTTCTAAAGTTATAGCTTCATTAGCTATAACTTTGGCTTGAAGGTGCTTAATATTAAGCTTTAGGTCTGAGGTTATAGCTTCATTAGCTATAACTTTGGACTCTAGTTCCTTCTTCTCAGCATTAGCACTATCTAAGGTTGTAACTTTATCAGCTGTAACTTTAGATTTTAACTTCTTAGCTTTAGCCTTTAGAATATGATTCTCCTCAGCAATATCAAGAATCTGTTCTTTTAGATCCTTGAGTTCCATATCCTATTCATGATATTTGTCGAGAGATTGTTCAAAAAATTCAATTAGGACATTTCACGATAGTTTCTTAACACGTTTTTTGAGTTTAAGATAACTAACCTCATCATCGCCATCTTCATCTGATTCTCCAAGAAACCAGTAATTTGAGTGAGAATCTGTGCTATCATCGTCGTTATAAGAGATTAGGTCAAGAATGACGCTGCTGAGAGAAAGATTTGCTACTTCGTCATCTTCAAATCCTTCATCATCTTCTGAGTCAACATCCCCAACATGAAGCCATCATTACTTGTTTGAACTCCTTCTTTGTCTTCTCGCGTTTTGTCTTGTTTTTAATTTTCTCCCATGTGGGACAATCCTTGATCATGTGATCAGATTCTCCACACTTGAAGCAACCTTTGTTAGAAAATGACTATTTTGACTCTGTTCCTTTCTTAATGAAAGACTTGTTGTTATTAGCAGAGGATTTTGCTTGCTTGTTTCGAAAGATTCTATTTTTAAAACGACGTGCAAACAATACGGTCTCATCTTCTATGTCGGAGCTAACATCCTCGCTTTTCAAAGCCATATTTTTACCTCTACTCGGTTCTGCTTCATCAGCATTTAGAGTGAGTTCATGTGCCATGAGAGCAACAATAAGTTCTTGATAGGATAGGTTTGCAAGATCTCTCGATTCCTCCATTGCAGTGACTTTGGCGCACCACTTTTTAGTTAGGCTCCTAAGAACCTTTCTTGCAATGTCCTCGGTATCAAATTTTCTTCCTAGGTTTTTCAATTCATTTATGATGCTTGAAAAACGTGCAGATATACTATCCAAGGACTCATTTGGCTCCATTTTGAATAGCTCATATCTCTATATTAACAGATCTATGCAGTGCTTCCTAACAATGGAAGTACCTTCATAAGCTAGTTCAAGGTCGTCCCATATTTCCTTGGCCGTTGAGCAAGAACAGAAGCGATCAAATTCTATAGTAGTCATGCCATTCTGCAATAGGCTTATTGCTTTAGAATTCTTTTCGGCCTTCTTGTAGTCAACCTCGACATAATCCTCTTCCTTTTTCTCATAGGTTGTGCCTTCAGCGGATACAACCAGAATTTTATGCGGTCCGTTTTGGATAATCCTCCAGCACTCCCAATCATGACCCTTCACATAGTGAGTCATCATGTTTTTCCATAAACCATAATTCTTCCCATCAAAGACGATACACTTGAGGTATTTAGAATCCATTTATCACGTGATAGACAGCGGAATATAAAACAATAGGATAAATAAAGATAGACAGATCAGCCTCTTTGCGGTTAGGCAATCAAGAGCACGAGGCTCTGGTACCACTTGAAGAGTCTATAAATAGCCGAAATACTCGGGGAGGGGGGGGGGGGGGAATTGAGGAAAAATAAAACTTAGCCCAATTTTTGATTGTAAATATATAATTAGTTATTTAAAGTTTATTGATTAAACTTTAACTAATCAACTAAATAACGAATTAAAACGAAGCGTAAATAAAACGAAACAAAAGAAAGAGAAGCGAGAGACACACACGATTTTTGAAGTGGTTTAGTTTCACAAATCGAAACCTACATCCACTATTCCCGATTAATAAATTAGTACCTTTCTACGGATTACAAATTTACTAACCCAACTCGTACAACTAACCCTAGTTGTAACTCAAGTGAGTACCGTTAAATACTCGAGTGATTAATTTACGTTAATAAGAAAGCACTAACAATTCTACTAAAAGTTCACGTTAATGAACGAGTAAGAAATCAATTAAAGCACTATTATCTTATACCGATAACAATAAGAATGAATACACAAGTCTATAAAATACACGACCTTTCTTGAAAAATAACAAAACGGTTTTCTTGCTTTAAAACACGGTTTTTGCTTTTTTAAAATAAATCAAAGTTACGCTCAAAGGTCATGCTTTTAAATGTATCAAAGAGTAAAATATTTATAATAAAAGAAGAGCAAGGGTTCAGTCTCCTTGAAACCCTAATATGGTCGAAAATAATATGATATGAAAATAGAATCATATCTTATTATTTTTATCCATAAAATCTTAGGAAAAGACATAAGTTATTAATATAGATTATCTTATCATATATTTACCTAATATTATTTCTTTAATGCCCTAGATATGCCGAATGAAAATAAGGAAAAATCATAACAACTTTCCTTATTTTATTTAAGCAATCTCTTAGAAAAGATATAGGATTATAAGATAATCCGATCATATATATACTTAATATATTTTCCTTAAACCCCTAGATAGCCGAAATATATGATATGTAAACTAATCATATCATATTATTTCTATCCTTAAAATTTTAAGAAAAGATAGTGAATAACTAAAAGATAATTTTATCAATTATTCACCTATTATCTTTTCCTTAAATCTTAAGATATGATAAGATTTTTCCATAACAAAATTATCATATATAACCATATCATGCTAAATATAAAAGATATGTTAAGATAATTCTAGAGAATAAAATCTTAACAATACTCAACTTATAGTATTAGGTTTACACGAGAGCAACACAGCTCATATGCCTCATTTTTCGTGAAAAATCTAGCTTGAGATTTGGTTAGATTTAAGGTTTAAGAGTGTGTAGTATTAGAAACCCTAATTAGTAATATGACTCAACTCATAAGTTGATCCAACATAATTACTAACTATAAGCTTAAAATAAAACCACACTCAATAAGAATATAACCTCACTTGCATAATAAATACTTTTTGGTAAAACATTTAAAAGAAACAAAAACATTTTTCAAAAACAATTTGAAAACATTTTAGTCGTGTATAATATAAATTGCACATCTCAATGTTATAGTAGAAGAGCTATAACATTGAGCTCTTATATAAGCATTGTTATAGCTGTGAGGCTATAACTTTACCAACCTAAGAAGTGCATTCTTACGTACCATTACGAGATAACCACCTACACTATTCTAATCTTCTTAGGAGATCTTCGAATGTAGGCTTCTTCATTATCCAAGCTTGATTAATCTTTAAATGAGCTTTATCTTCTCAGAATGCTTGAATAACACTTTAAAAGCTTGTAGTTTCTTGATCCTTGATTGAGGGCTTGATCATGATATGTTCTTGTATACTTCCATCACAATTCTTTAATGCTTGCGATTAGTAAGTCCAATCTAAAAGACTAAACAAAAAATTACGTGCAACGAGTATATAGAATATAAAGCACTCTTGACATCATCAAAACATAAACATATATATCTATATGGTCCAACAGTTAGCAAAGCATTTTTTGGATGTATTTAAAGCAAAACCACATTGGCCAGCTGTGACATCATAGAAACTGTAAGAAGTGCTTATAGGTTCTAATAAAGAAAGGGTTTGCATACAAAGTGAAGTATTATGGTCATAAGTTATTACATGGTTCAATGAAGTAACATTATAGTAGATTGGGTAGTTACATTACAGCTCTTGAAGAGACAAATTCAACCAATGACTTCACTTTGTTTACCAACCCAAATACCACATCAAATCCTGTTGTATTTAAGAGGTTCCATGTGCGCTTTGATGCTCTGAAGCAAGGGTGGTTCCTAGGATGCAGAAGAATATTGTCTGTTGATGCTTGCTTCCTGAAAACATTCTTAGGGGGCCAACTAATAGCAGTTGTGGGTAGAGATCTCAATGAACAAATATTTTCTTTCGCTTGGGCAGTAGTTGAAGGTGAGAACCATGAAAGTTATGGGTGTTTTTTCAAACAATTGAAGCAAAGTTTAGGTGTAACGCCCCGTAATTTCGGACCGTTAATATATTTCGGAAGTAATTTATTAATCAAGTAAAATTTAATATTAATGTATTTGAAGTAATAATAATTTAAAGAAATATAATTTTATTATATTTTGAAGTAAAGTATTTATTTTGATAGTTTCGAAATGTTTAAAAATAGTTTAAACTGTGTAAAAACTTTTTATTTCGAAAAATGGGCATATCGGGAAAAAAATTACAACTCTTTTGAAAATTGGGTAAACGATTTTGGAAATCGGTCGTATGAATACTCAATTTTCTTGTAATCTCGTGTTTAAGAACTTTGGTCTTGTCGGAATTTGCATTTGACAAACGGTTCTAATTATTATCGAAACGAGCCAAAACCGACTCGTAAAATCCCGACTAAAAACCCGCTCCCTTCCTTTCCTCCTTTCCTTTCCCGCGGCACACCTCCTTTCACCCTTCCATTCTGATTTTTTTTGATCTTTTCCACCTACTTTCTCCTTGAAACAGCATTTTTATACCACTAAAGCTTTTCTAAGCAAATTTCGCCGTAACTTCCTCATTTCTTGTCGGATTTTCATAAATTTATATTTCCGGAATCTTCTCGTCGAGATCTACAACCTAGTGAAGAATTGGAGGACGAGTTTGGGGACTCGTATATTGTCGAGGATAGTGGCTAGTTGCTTGTTAGGGTTTGGTTTTCAAGGTGCTAATTACTCATTTTCTAGCTTAAGGTAACATATTTCGAGTTACTCGACGAATAATCGTCACATTCCTTGCTTTTTATATGTTTTTGTGATTTTTGTTTGAGTAGTAAATTTTCACATGATAAAATGGGTTGCATGCATGTCTAATGTTTGTCTTTTGTTAGTTTAAGTTAACCATTTGTATATTATTGTTTAGAACAAATTTGGATGAGTAATTATTTGATGGGACAAATCCGCGGGTTGGCTGGAACGTGTCAGTACCGGACCGAGACATTTTCCAATGTTTCCAAAAATATGACAGATTGAACGGCGTCGAAAAATTAGGTGGTTTAGCCACTTGAATCACTCAATTCGGAGTCCGTATGAGTATTTGGCGTCGTTTTACCGAAAAATTTATAGAAAAGTTACTGTTCACAGACCCGCGGTACTGTTCACAGCAGTGAAACAGGCCCGTGACGGGCCGCGGCAGGCCCGTGCTTGGCCTGGGTTGGTCCGTTGCTTGTTTCGCGGTTTTTCATGCTTTGTTCATCACTTTAGGTTCATTAATGTTATAGTTAGAATAAGTAGATTATGGTTAAACCTTTGAAATGAATAATGTTAATGGTAAAAATTATGTTTATATTGGTAGTTGCACATGTTAGGGTAGATTATAAAATGAATTTTATAGCGATAATTGTAATGTTTTGATGATTGTGCCGAAAACTGAGCCTTGGTCCCTTTGACTGATTCGATGTCAGTCAATTGTGTGATTGGTCAGCCGCAATTTAACCCGTACCTGTCGCAGGACTGGGGTTGCGGGTAAAAATTCGGTTGGATGAAATTTTATATGAATTGGATAATCGGCCTTTTTCTTGTTTTAGGCCATTTATCAAGTTTTTAAGTTCACATGTATAGTTGGTTGAATTTAATAGTGTCTTATATTGTAGAAATGGCCCTAGATTCCCTAAAGCCTTTAATATTGTTAATATTGCTAGAAATGGTATTGGTATTAAATACTTTCTTGCAGGTTGTTGTGTTTGTCATAGATAGGTCTTTATAATCTCTGACGAGTATATGTTCACTGCTTAATAGCTTTTGTGTTCCTGACTAGTGGATTTATATCCAAGTTGGGGCATGACCTCGTTACTTATTTTGATAGTAAGTGGTCAGCTTAAGTACTAGCCAACCCTTTGGTGGACTCCTTAGGGTACTCACTTTGTTTTAGAAAAATTGTGGGTCTTGGGTGCGGTGGTGTGTATCCGCATGTCTAGGTCTGCGCAGATTTTAGGCTAGGGTTGTGTTGTGTCTTGGCCATGTTTTATTAATATTAACCGCTGAGCCAAGACACCGGTTCGATTACCTTCCCTACCTCGTGGTATAGACTCGAGTTACAGAGTGACTATTGACGGTGCTAAGAACTTATGCCTGTCTTTGATATATTGCCCTTTCTTGTATGGTGATTTTATGAATTGTAATAGGTGAGATGTAAGCCGGTTACAGTTGATAAAGTTTGGATTACTACTTGTTATATGTTTCACATGATAGTTTAAATGGGTCAGTTTAGTCTTCATATGTTAGAATACTTGGGAATTAGGTTAATTATCATGTTGTTTACATGTTACACTACATGTTACATTAAATATGACGTTTCGTGGCTGGGAGGACTCGAAGTTACTCCCCACTGAATTGTGGCTTTCGTGTTTGTATAAAATGCGATTGACAGGTGCTTGATCCTTAGTTGGGGTACACGGACGAGCTAGTGAGCAAAGGAACCTTGGACCTAGTTTGGCTATTTTTAGTAGTAAACCTTTTAACTTTTGGTTATGTATATATTTTGAAGGGACATATGTCTCCCTCTTTTAATTTGGTTTGTATCTCTATATTTTCTTGCCTTTAGCATAGTTATGTAAATTAGTTTGATAGAATTTACAGGTTTTGACACCCTCCTCTTGGAGATGTTTGTGAATGGTTTAGGAAAATTTTAAAAATTACAGGTTTTATCTAGTTGAACCAATTACAAACATATCCTGTCAGTTTTTCTGTAAAATTTACGTGTTTTAATTAACGCTAAATTTAAGGGTGTCACAGTTGGTATCAGAGCTTATTTGCTCCCGACGCACGTTTGTGCACCCCACCTAAAATCACTTGACCTTTAAATAATAAACTTGAGAGATGGGTAGGATGGGTAGAGTTAGGATTTTATGTGGTAGTCTGTTTGTGATTGCTAATTGTTAGGTTTGTTGATTGTTAGTTATTAATTTTGGTGCCGTTAAAGATTGGTTATGCCAAATGAAGAATGCTTCCACTTTCTCGATATTTCTTTCCGTATTCAGTGTATCTTACCTTAATCTTCCAATTTCGTTGTTCATTCGTCTTTCAAATTCCTCTTATCTCGCCTTGGTAACTACTCTTCAATTCTTTCTCCTGATTCATCCTTGGTTCGTTTTCTCCTTATAACAAAAGTCCATGTGGACACCTTTCTTTTATTCCGCAGGATAGTCCCCTTGTTCAAGAGAACCCGGTTTTGAGAGAATGTAACTTTGGAGGGCGTGAACGAGTTGAGAAATTGATTGTTTAAGGTTTGAGTTGTATAAGAGAATATAACTTGGGATCCTTTGGTTAGTCTTGTTAGTTGTGCTTGATATGGGAGCCTAGTAAGTTGAGAAACACCTTGGGATTTATGACTATTGAGAGCTTGTTTGTTATAGATGATTGAGCATGGGTACTACCTTAGTACATAAGATGGAATGAACCTGAGCTACTTCATTTGAGAGTCTTGATGTTTCTTGTGGAAAATTTAAGGAATGATAGTTAGCCCTAATCCTTGTAGGCCTTGAAAGGAATACAATAGGACATTGACGTTGCTTAATGGATTGGTATCGTACTTTGGAATTAGTTAGTTTGTTAAACCTTTTGAGTTGACCAAATCTAGTATAGAGTAGCCCTTGTTGACCTTTCGAAATTTGAGAACACGTGGTTGACCTTTTTAATCATATCTGAATTTGGGAATTTTGGTGGAATGTTGTTCAATGTAGTTCGTGAGTTCAAAGATGTGATTCTAATTTATGGTATCGGAGACTAGAAGTATTAAGTCGTGAGATGAGGGAGTAAACAAGCCATGGTACTTGGGGATGACATAGTAAGTGAAGTTCGATGATGAGAATGGTAAAGGAGATACTTTGGGACATGGATGGTAACAAATGAATTTGTGTGGTGAATTGATTTTGGCTCTTAGAACCAATTGAGTTGAGGAATACCTATCATTGTGGAGTCCTTGTTAGTCCTATGATTTGGTAGACTTTTGAGGCTTTGTTGAGCACCTTAGTGATGTAACCTTATCATATCGATCATAGGCTTTGATGAGTGTTTGGTAAGCGGTAACCCTTTCATTATGCCGCTTCTGTTCTCCTTCCCTTCTCTTTAACGTTTGTTGAACCCTGTTTTTATGCCAAAGTTTATGTATCTTCTTCTTGCCCTAGATATCTTCTTAACTCGAATACCTCTTATTTTTGCCAACCGTTATCTTTACGGTCTGACTCCTTAGTTTCCTAACTTGTCAGGTTCATGCACCCTTTGAAAATATTTTACCGTTTCTCTATCCCGTTATCACTCCTTATCTCCTTAGTATAGTTGGTACCCTGTTGACCATGTTTACAGAGTTAGTGAGATGTGATTTGAGGATATAGGATTGTCTAAGTAGCCGAGTTTGAGTTGGGCTTCCATAATCACTTTGGATATGAGGGTTTGATAATGTATATGTTATCGTGTGGGAAATGTTAAATGTGGGATTATTTGTTGGTTTTAGTGAGTGATATTGATTACTACTTGAAGTATGTTATGAGAGTGAGAGTAAGCTACCTTGTTGGGAAGTCTTAGCACTTGTTTTGGTAACTAGAAAGGGTAACGGTTTGGTTGACACCAATTGTTAGGTTAAAGAACATAGTTTCACTTATGGTTTTAGGAACTTTGAGGTGATAAAGTGTTGTTACAATTAAGACCTTGTTCCTTGGGAATTTGATGGTAAGTAAGTTTTAGGATGTCAAATTTGAAAGAATATTCCTTGAGATGTTGATGACCATAATGGTTTGGTGATGTGATTTGGTATTTTAGTTGACTCTTGAGAGTTCTTGAGTTGAGAGAGACTTAGTGTTGAGAAGAATTTGTTAACCCTATAGATTTATAGACCTTGAGGTCACATTGAGTACTTGAGATGATGGGATGATGTTGTAGCTGAGTGTAGATCCGCTTTTGGCAATCCTTAATAAGCAAAAGGATAGAAAACTTGAGATCCTATTGATTTTTCAGAGTTTGGGGTTGGTATGTTACTACCTTGTTTTGAAATGAGAATCTTGTGGAATATTTGAGGAACTTTCTCTTGGAGATTATAGCTTGGTATTGGGATTCTTGATTGAAGGTTTAGTTTTTGAGGAAACCATAGTTGACACTAGTTGGATACGAATATAGCTTTGTTGGAAGCTTTGACCTTAGGCTTGTGGAAGTTGTTTCTGGATGTTTGAGGATTTGGAACGATGAGATCACGCTTATAGTGGAATACCTTGTTTCAGGGAATAGATTAGGATGAGGTAACATAAGCAATTGAGGAAATCCTTGGGAGTGATGTGGTTATGAGTTTTGTTGTTAGGAAGTTTTTGGAACCGTTTTGGGTGTTGTTGTAGTTTGTGATAAAAGTGTCTGGCATTTCCTTGTTGTCTGATTTTCCTTCTTCCTTGATCATGAGCGTTACTGCTCATACCTCTTTTCCTTACTTCATCATACTCCTCTCATAAGTTTGATGTTGGTAACCTATGAAACTCCATCTTTGACACCCATTTAGGTTCGACTTCAATTCTTACCCCATGAAATTCATACAGCTCTTTTGATTAGTTAAGCTTGAATCCTTTTAGCATATTTGCTCCTATGATGTCTAAGTTACTTTTTCCTTCGAGGAATTTCTAAATATTTCAAGCTACCAGTTTCGATTCATTCTTGAAAGTTTATGTCACTTCTGCAAACCTTACCTATTTTTGAAGACTTGAAAATGAAAATTTGATTTAGTTCCCTATTCCTTTCCTGAATATAAACTCATTTATCGTAATTTTAATTTCTAGACCCGAGTTTTCGTTAAGATTTGTCCGATTTCTGTTAATTTTGATCCATTTATGACTTCTTTGTCAAGGTTTAATGTTACATTTTTAGGGATTTGACCCCAATTGGGTTTAAAAGTGAAACCTTTACTTCTATTTTGGCTTTTTGCAAAAGAAAATTTGAGTAGATTACCTTTCTCTTACTTTGATTTTAACATTAATGAGTGTTAAATCTCGTTATTGGAGACGTTCCAATAATAGGTTTTCTCATTTATTGGTGTAGAAATATTTTTATATCTTGATATGAATGTGGATGTTCTTGTCTGATAAACGAGAGTATCACCGTTTCATTGAAAAGATACCTATATTTTCTTATAACTATATTATTAAGATGTTGTATACTAAAATTTCTCCTTCTAAGTTTCGAGGACGAAACTTTTTAAAAGGAGGGGTGATTGTAACGCCCCGTAATTTCGGACCGTGAATATATTTCGGAAGTAATTTATTAATCAAGTAAAATTTAATATTAATGTATTTGAAGTAATAATAATTTAAAGAAATATAATTTTATTATATTTTGAAGTAAAGTATTTATTTTGATAGTTTCGAAATGTTTAAAAATAGTTTAAACCGTGTAAAAACTTTTTATTTCGAAAAATGGGCATATCGGGAAAAAAATTACAACTCTTTTGAAAATTGGGTAAACGATTTTGGAAATGGGTCGTATGAATACTCAATTTTCTTGTAATCTCGTGTTTAAGAACTTTGGTCTTGTCGGAATTTGCATTTGACAAACGGTTCTAATTATTATCGAAACGAGCCAAAACCGACTCGTAAAATCCTGACTAAAAACCCGCTCCCTTCCTTTCCTCCTTTCCTTTCCCGCGGCACACCTCCTTTCACCCTTCCATTCTGATTTTTTTGATCTTTTCCACCTACTTTCTCCTTGAAACACCATTTTTATACCACTAAAGCTTTTCTAAGCAAATTTCGCCGTAACTTCCTCATTTCTTGTCGGATTTTCATAAAATCTATATTTCCGGAATCCTCTCGTCGAGATCTACAACCTAGTGAAGAATTGGAGGACGAGTTTGGGGACTCGTATATTGTCGAGGATAGTGTCTAGTTGCTTGTTAGGATTTGGTTTTCAAGGTGCTAATTACTCATTTTCTAGCTTAAGGTAACATATTTCGAGTTACTCGACGAATAATCGTCACATTCCTTGCTTTTTATATGTTTTTGTGATTTTTGTTTGAGTAGTAAATTTTCACATGCTAAAATGGGTTGCATGCATGTCTAATGTTTGTCTTTTGTTAGTTTAAGTTAACCATTTGTATATTATTGTTTAGAACAAATTTGGATGAGTAATTATTTGATGGGACAAATCCGCGGGTTGGCTGGAACGTGTCAGTACCGGACCGAGACATTTTCCAATGTTTCCAAAAATATGACAGATTGAACGGCGTCGAAAAATTAGGTGGTTTAGCCACTTGAATCACTCAATTTGGGGTCCGTATGAGTATTTGGCGTCGTTTTACCGAAAAATTTATAGAAAAGTTACTGTTCACAGACCCGCGGTACTGTTCACAGCAGTGAAACAGGCCCGTGACGGGCCGCGGCAGGCCCGTGCTTGGCCCGGGTTGGTCCGTTGCTTGTTTCGCGGTTTTTCATGCTTTGTTCATCACTTTAGGTTCATTAATGTTATAGTTAGAATAAGTAACATATGGTTAAACCTTTGAAATGAATAATGTTAATGGTAAAAATTATGTTTATATTGGTAGTTGCACATGTTAGGGTAGATTATAAAATGAATTTTATAGCGATAATTGTAATGTTTTGATGATTGTGCCGAAAACTGAGCCTTGGTCCCTTTGACTGATTCGATGTCAGTCAATTGTGTGATTGGTCAGCCGCAATTTAACCCGTACCTGTCGCAGGACTGGGGTTGCGGGTAAAAATTCGGTTGGATGAAATTTTATATGAATTGGATAATCGGCCTTTTCTTGTTTTAGGCCATTTATCAAGTTTTTAAGTTCACATGTATAGTTGGTTGAATTTAATAGTGTTTTATATTGTAGAAATGGCCCTAGATTCCCTGAAGCCTTTAATATTGTTAATATTGCTAGAAATGGTATTGGTATTAAATACTTTCTTGCAGGTTGTTGTGTTTGTCATAGATAGGTCTTTATAATCTCTGACGAGTATATGTTCACTGCTTAATAGCCTTTGTGTTCCTGACTAGTGGATTTATATCCAAGTTGGGGCATGACCTCGTTACTTATTTTGATAGTAAGTGGTCAGCTTAAGTACTAGCCAACCCTTTGGTGGACTCCTTAGGGTACTCACTTTGTTTTAGAAAAATTGTGGGTCTTGGGTGCGGTGGTGTGTATCCGCATGTCTAGGTCTGCGCAGATATTAGGCTAGGGTTGTGTTGTGTCTTGGCCATGTTTTATTAATATTAACCGCTGAGCCAAGACACCGGTTCGATTACCTTCCCTACCTCGTGGTATAGACTCGAGTTACAGAGTGACTATTGACGGTGCTAAGAACTTATGCCTGTCTTTGATATATTGCCCTTTCTTGTATGGTGATTTTATGAATTGTAATAGGTGAGATGTAAGCCGGTTACAGTTGATAAAGTTTGGATTACTACTTGTTATATGTTTCACATGATAGTTTAAATGGGTCAGTTTAGTCTTCATATGTTAGAATACTTGGGAATTAGGTTAATTATCATGTTGTTTACATGTTACACTACATGTTACATTAAATATGACGTTTCGTGGCTGGGAGGACTCGAAGTTACTCCCCACTGAATTGTGGCTTTCGTGTTTATATAAAATGCGATTGACAGGTGCTTGATGCTTAGTTGGGGTACACGGACGAGCTAGTGAGCAAAGGAACCTTGGACCTAGTTTGGCTATTTTTAGTAGTAAACCTTTTAACTTTTGGTTATGTATATATTTTGAAGGGACATATGTCTCCCTCTTTTAATTTGGTTTGTATCTCTATATTTTCTTGCCTTTAGCATAGTTATGTAAATTAGTTTGATAGAATTTACAGGTTTTGACACCCTCTTCTTGGAGATGTTTGTGAATGGTTTAGGAAAATTTTAAAAATTACAGGTTTTATCTAGTTGAACCAATTACAAACATATCCTGTCAGTTTTTCTGTAGAATTTACGTGTTTTAATTAACGCTAAATTTAAGGGTGTCACATTAGGGATAGTTGATGGTGAAGGCATGACCATTATATCTGATCAACTTCTAAAGCGAAAATTTTACATATAATACATTTTTTCGGACACTTTAACTTAATATCTACGTCCACTCCAGATTATGTAAATATTTAAAATTTGATTAATCTTATCTGATTGTATTATTAAGGTCATTACTCATTATTTAACGTTTATATTACAGCTTTAGTGGATATAATGATAACAATATTTTTTAATTTAAAACAAAGTTAACAAAACAGTTTCAGTAACACCGACAATCTTATACGGAGTAAAAATGTTGAACCTTCTCTTTTCTACCTCTTGATACAAAACATTACTGATTGTAATATTTATACGGAGTAATTAGAAATCAAGGAAAGTTAAATATTAGTAGTATAATTGTTAAATTCTTTTACATCTCTATCTAAAAAATCGCGCATTTGCGCGGGATCTATACTAGTTATTACTAAGTAACTAGTGCGGCGGTGTATAATTCCCTTGACGTGGTTCGCTTATCAGTAAGGATCTTCTATTATATTTTGTATCCCACTACTTTACATATCTTTTTACATGTTACTTAAAATTAAAATTAAATTAAAAATATCAAGTATACAACAAATATGTTAATGTGTTGATGTTTCAAAATGTATATGAAGTAGGATACAAAATGGGACATCAAATAGGATAAAAAATCCTCACTATTCTCTTACAAAAAGGTAACTGGCCGAACAAAAAGTTTGTTTCATTTCCATGAACAAGGATCGAACTCCTAATCTAAAGTACCTTTTTTTAATTTTGTACCTATTTTGATATTTTTCATAAGAAGTATAGCTATTTCGATTCGTATATGTTTTGTTATGTGTTATTTTTATTTTAAATTGTAAAATGGTACTCCCTCATGTCCACTATATTCTTTTCCTTTCTATTTTGTATAAGAAATAAGAAAGTGAATTTGGACCACACACAACACATTACCCACATGGAAATAGATTTGAACCACACAAATCTTTCAAAAAAGGAAATATCGAAGAAAATCTGAATAATCCGTTTTAGAAATAGGAAAAAATAGAGAATAAGAGGGAGTAATTTAATATATTTACCGAGGGACACTCATTATGGAATTTAAATGTATTATCTATATATATGCCTCATTTGGTTGCCATACAGAAACTAATTTCCCATATTTTTACAAAACACATGAATTGGCTAAAACACGTTTGGTTGGCATCCGAGAGTTAAAGTGACACGAGAGTTTCCAACTACCTAAGAGTGACTAAGTAATTATACCCTCCATTATGGAGGAGTTGAGAATGCCTAGGAAAATAGAATTCATGTGATTTTGGGTAAACAAATAACTCCCATTTTTTCCAATTCATGGGATTTTCCAATTCCCTTGTTTTAAAGTGACAACCAAATAGGGCGATACTGTACGAGTGGATGGTGTGACTCATCTAGAGATGACAATGGGTAGGGTCTAGATAGGGTCCTATAAGATCCATATCCTTATTATATATGTTGGATTTGTATCCGACCCATATCCACAGGGTCTAAAGTTTGTAGACTCATATCCAGATCCACAAGATATGAGTAGGTTTTGGTTTTAAATGGGTCCGATCTTTTTCAAAAAATTTCGTTAATTTCTTCATCTTCTAAAAGTACTTTCACTATTAAAATTACATAAAAGGCATTAAAATGTTTAATATAAGTATAGATATAAAATATGTTGATATTTTTCATGATAAAGTAACAAATTACCTCGTAAATGATTATTTGTACGATAAAAAAGTTCTTTTTTATTTATGAATATTTAAATTAGGTTGTTAATTCACTAATGACTATAAAATAAGAAAACTGATAAAAGAGAGTTGAATAAAAGATAAGAAAACATGCCTTCTATAAATGTTAGTTATTTTTATATACTCCCTCCGATCCACACCAAAGGTAACATGGGAAAAAATGGAGTATTTAAGAAAAGGTGGAAAAACTAAGGGTAAAAAGGGAAAAAATAGACGGGCCATGTAATTGTGGGTGTAATTATAGGATGTTATGTGGGGGTATGTAATGGCATTTTGTGTAAATATGAAATGGATATAAGGATAATTTGGTAATGTTGTGGGCCAAATAAGGTATGTTACTTTTGGTGTGGATCGTCCGTTTTAGGTAAGTGTTAACCTTTGGTGTGGATCGAAGGGAGTATCTAAAAATCTAAAAATAAATTAAAAAATATAGGTCTGGGTAGGGTTTTGATCTTAGCGAGAAGATCGATATCCATATCCATATAAATTTTTCTAGATCCATATCTAACCCATATCCATTGAATCCATATAAATGAAATCCATATCCGCTCTATCAGGGTCCGAACCAGCGGATATGGGTAGGGTCCTGGATCCAATATCATCCCTACTCATCATTACAAATTTACGCTATCGAATTTTAGTGTATAATGTTAAGAATAAACTTCAACCCATATGAGTTTCACATGTATGCATCCTACATTGAAGAATTAGAGAGAGTATTCTACTATATAAGCGAATGTACTACTTCCTATATTGTCAATTGGTTTTAGAGTGGAACCCTCTCGGATTGTATTATGGACTTTTTTTCCTCCATTTGGGTGTGACCCAGGTCCATTATTGAGTTTTAACATATAACAAAATAACCAATACAATTGTACAAAAATAGCAATTTCGAGAATAAAGTCAAGATAGAAATCGTGAAATTTGTAAAAGGTAATCTCTTTTCCGGTTATTTGTTTACCTTTAATTTCAGTACGAAGACTACCGAAAAATGGGGAGGAGATCATTTGTGACTTGTGAGTGTTGCTATGGTACAATACTAACCCCTAATTAATTCTATTCCGTAACTGTTTTATGTTTATATTATAATTTGTACACAAATGTAATTGCAATATTTATAGTTATTCTTCATCATATATAAGATTCTCAAAAAAATTCTTTCTAATCACCAATTACCATTAGGGATGTCAGCGGGCGGGTACAAGTGGGTACCGCCCCGTATCCCCCCAGTTGGGGCGGGGATGGATAGAGCTTTGGCGGGTGGTGGGGCGGGTGTGGGTACGAATAATGTACCTGCCATGGGTCATGGGGCGGGGATGGATTATGCATCTTACCCACCTAATGCCCGCCTACCCGCCAATCATTAAAAAAACTAGTAGGATTATGATAATTTTATAAATCTTATTTAATTATAATTAAGATATAATGTTAATAATAACTATTATATAAAGTTTTTTACTAACTTATTTGGTGAAAAATTAAAATTATAAAGATAAATTCAAAAAAAATGGAAATTAATAATGGTTAAACCAACTTTTACGAAAAAAATTATCGAATAAAATAATGGTGTAGCCGGTTAATGGGTAAGCGGGGCGGATTCGGTTTTATATTTCCACCCGTTGGGGCGCAGATGGTTTTGGAAACTCGTACCCGCCACGGGTGGTGGGGCGGGGATGAGTATGAGTTTTTCTTGGTGGGTACGGGTATGGGAGAGCCTATATCCACCACCGCCCCGCCCCAGTGACATCCCTAATCACCATCTTATCTTTATTAATTCAGAAGACAATACTCAATCTAGGGTGTGCCACATCATTAATTCAGCTTTTTTTTTTGGAAACACATGTTATGGTGGGCCCCGTTAGTGTGCAATGTATTTATTTCTTCAGAATTCCGGCTATACAAACATGCGACAAATTCCGTCTTAGAACAAATACTATGAAATAATTTTATACATTCCGAATAAATGAAACTAATGAATTACAAATCGGAATGAATTACAAATCGGAATAAATGAAACTAATTACAAATAAATGAATTACATAATTTAAAAAAAAAATAATAATAAAATTACATAATTACGAGAAGGAATTACATTTAATTACGAGATTGAATTACATATAATGTGAATAAATTACATGCATAATTTTTAAAAACTAGATAGTACGATATATTTTTTTAAAAAAAATATCCTTTGTTATTTCCTCTTAAACAATTTCATGTGAACAAGTATTTGTAACAAGTTTAAACATTAATTATGTAGATCGCTGATTTAGACCAACTAGATAAGTACAATAGAAATGCAAAAAAAAAAATACATCCAAAAACATTAATACCGGCCCAAATACATACCCGTGTAATTTTGCACGGATTTAAAACTAGTTTACTTAAATAAGAAAAAAGTTTTCCTCCAAATTTCATTTACTTAAATAAAGAAACAAATGAACATTAAATTAAAACATTTTTTAATTATCATAAAATAAAAGTTTAAATATAAATTACTATTTATTAGAGAATGATTTGAGGCATACTTTCTCTTTATAAAACAAAAATATAACTGATATTATTAAATTCGTGAAAATAAAATATCATTAAAATAAGTTGAGAAGTTTAGAAAATGAAATTATTAGCTTTGCGATAAAAAAAATCATTAATATCTACGAGTACATTTAATGACATTTTAAATGTAAAAATTAGTTAATAACATTTTAATTACAATTTTATCTAACACAACCTACTACAAAAACCGTGCTGTAGCAGAAGATCTATACTAGTAATCTAACAACCAGTATAGATCCCGCGCAATGCGCGGTATATATAGAGTATTTATTTTTTTAGGTTGTTATTAATAATGAAAAATTAAAGTTATGAAAGTGTTTTTTTTTTGTCACC
This sequence comes from Silene latifolia, assembly GCF_048544455.1. Classification (NCBI taxonomy): domain Eukaryota; kingdom Viridiplantae; phylum Streptophyta; class Magnoliopsida; order Caryophyllales; family Caryophyllaceae; genus Silene; species Silene latifolia. Next base: position 175,289,251 of record NC_133527.1, on the reverse strand, counting down.
AAGTTGATGGTAATTATGCAATTTATTCTCTAAAATTATGAAAAATTTACCAACTTAGTTTATAGTTTAGCTTTAATTTTATTTTATTTTGATGAAAAAATCATAATTTTGAATTTAATTATAATATTAAATTTTAATTATAAAATTATATTTTAATGAAAATATAATAGCTTAAAAAAAGTTTTACTTGTTTCTTTATTTAGATAGAAGCATTTGGAGGGAAAATTAAGAGAATTTTTATTCTTTTAGTAGTAAGGGGATGAAAGATTTAGTTATTTGTCATTTATAATTTGATACCTATGTTATTTTATTTTAATTAAAGAAGTTATAATTTAGAGTTGATTGAAATTATTTTTTTTTTTTTTTGAAAAAATCATAAATCAGGATTATACTCTCATTAATAAATCAGTTTTAGCAGTTTCAACGATGTAACGAGGAATAAACGTACCATCGAGGAACCTACTCACATCCACAGCACAAGAATGAGCTAGCAAATGAGCAGCTCGGTTAAAAGTTCGACAAACATAAGACCAAGAGACGGAATTAAAACCTACACACAATTTTAAAGTATTACTAATAACAATATGAAAATCACTACGCCTTAAAGTACGACATTTCAGAGCCTCGATAACAGTCTTGCAATCACTTTCCACACAGACCCTTGCATGCTTCATCCGTTGAGCTTCCCGAAGCGCATTCAGAACCGCTTCTGCCTCAGCCACTCTTTCCTCAAACTCCTCTCGACGGCGGCCTTCCCAACCCCATAACAAATTCCCATCCTCATCCCCGCACAGCGCCCCCAATCCCATTCCTTCACCTTCCTTAACACCCACGTCTACGTTAATTATCACTACCCCTGGATCCACCGTTACCCCTCGGCCAACTCCCACCCCATCACGGTTCCTCCCCTGCATTCCCATCAACCGCTGCTCCCCTGCCCTCTCCACGCCATCGAGCTCGCCAACCATTCCCCGCACCCTCAACACAACATCCTCAACTCGTGGCACTCTATTTTCAAAGACAACCTTATTACGCATTTCCCAAATTGCCCAAACACCCGTCATAAACACCCCGATCTCCTCCTTATCGAGTACCCCCAACACATCCTCGACCCACTTCTTAACCCCCTCATACCCCGCTATCGGCCTCATCACCAGCCCCAAACTCTCCCAAACCCCAACTGTATACCCACACCCTCCCGCAAGATGCAAACAATCCTCTACATCAGCTGAACAGATCGGACATGTGACATCTCCATGCTTCATTCGGGATGCTAAATTCCACTTCGTAGCTATCGCGTCACTACAGAATTGCCAAAAGAACATTTTAACACGAGGTAAGGTACGAGAATTCCATATCTTTCGCCACAACCAACCACACTTCGCTCCATCCGACGACCCCTCATCAACACCATAATCACCCATTAATGCCTTATACGCCGACCTGACCGAGTAAATGCTACCTTTCTCCAAATCCCACACCCATTCGTCCTCCTCCCCACTCCCGCCAATCCTAGTATTTAAAATATGCTGCTGCTCAAACGGGTGAAAGAACTTACGTACCTTAGATATATCCCACGCTTTTCCACTCACATCCAATAATTCCGCCGCTAATAATTCGTCATCAGCCGCATCCATTGGCGATAACACCATCCGTGTCTTCGTTCCAGACACCCACGGATCATACCATACTCTAGTACTCAACCCATTACAAACCCGCCTCCTAATTCCGACCATAAGCGCCTCCTTGGCCTCATAAATACTCCTCCATGTATAACTTGGGCTCGTGCCAAGTTCAACCTTCATAAACGATCTATTAGGGAAATACTTGCCTCCCAAGACTCGAACCATCAAACACGCTCGATCAGTGACCATTCTCCAAGCCTGTTTACCCAGTAAAGCGAGATTAAATTCAGCAAAGTTTCGAAACCCCAACCCTCCCAGGCACTTCGGCTGACACAGTTTCGCCCAAGCAATCCATGGTATCTTCCTCTTACCATTCTCCGAGCCTCACCAAAACCGAGAAACTAAGGACCGAAGTTCATCACAAAAATTAGAAGGAAGCTTGAAGACACTCATAGTATAGGTCGGAATTGATTGGGCGACAGCCTTTATCAAAACATCTTTCCCTGCCTTCGATAATAGCATACCTTTCCAACCTTGTAACTTACGACACAATTTATCCCTAATTACCCTGTTAATCACCTGTTTAGAGTGACCCACAATAGTCGGAAGCCCAAAGTATTTATCATGCTCATCAACAGCCCTCACGCCCAGCCAATCCGCAATCTGCCCCCTCCGTGCAACCGTGGTACACTTACTAAAATATACCGTAGTCTTATTATAGTTCACAAGCTGCCCTGACACTTCCTCATAGGCCGTGAGAATAGCCTTAACCTTCCGTGCCTCCATCTCCTTAGCTCGAACAAACAATACACTATCGTCAGCAAATAATAAGTGCGTGACAGTCGGTGCAGCTGGAGCCACACGAATTCCCCTAATAGAGCCATCCTCAGCTGCTTTCCGTAACTGTCCTGACAAAACCCCCGCACACAAAATAAAAAGATAAGGGGAAATTGGATCACCTTGTCGAATCCCACGTGTCGGCGCAAACTCCTCTGTAAAAGTACCATTCACCTTAATAGAAAAGGTAACAGTCGAGACACACTTCATTGCATTATCGACCCACCCATCATCAAATCCCATTCTCCTTAACACCCGCTCCAAAAAATACCATTCAACCCTATCATATGCCTTCGCCATATCCAACTTCAATGCCATGTGAGCATCTCCACTTCTATTATTCTTCATCTGATGGAACAGCTCAAACGCAATCAAAATATTGTCCGAAATTAACCGACCTGGAGTGAAGGCAGATTGATTTTCAGACACAATATTCCCTAGAAAGCCCTTAATCCTATTAGCAAGAATTTTAGAAACCAGCTTATATACCACATTACAAAGGCTAATTGTCCGGAAATCAACAATCTTATCTGGCGTTTTCTTTTTTTGGTATTAAGACAATCTGAGTTCTATTCAGTCCAGGCGGAAACGGCTGACCCCGAAGAATATTTAACACAGTCTTAATTACTAACGGGCCAACAATATGCCAATATGTCTGATAAAATAAAGCATTCATACCGTCAAGTCCGGGTGATTTAAGAGGATGCATCTGATTGAGAGCCGTTATAACCTCGTCCTCCCTGTACTCAGCTCGAAGAAAAACGTTCATCTCTTCCGTCACACGCCCAGCCACAACATCAAGAAATTCCTCCCGCACCCGCGCACCATCAGACGAAAATAGTCCCTCGAAGTAATTTTTCGCAACAGCTGCAACCGCCTCTGTACCTTCATGAACACCACCACTATCATCGAGGAGTCGTGTAATATGATTTTATGTCTACGCTGGCCAGCTTTACGATGGAAAAAATTAGTATTTTTATCCCTCTCCCTTAGCCATAAAGCCCTCGATCTCTGCCTCCAAAAGACTTCCGCTTGCCGCAGCAACCGACTAATATCTCTCACCAACCTCCTTCTCTCCTCCAGCACCCCCCTCGAGTCCTCGACCTACACCTCTCATTCAGGCGTTTTAGGTGCCTACGTTTCGAGTTCAAATCTCTAAGAATCTTGCCAATACTAACACCCTTCCACTCATGCAAATGTCTTGCACAATCCAAAATTGTATCAATTAAATCTCCATTCCCAGTACTCCAAGCCTTTCGGATAGCATCCTCACACCCATCTTTGCCTACCCATATCTGCTTAAATCGAAACAGCTTGCCACCCCTCACTTCCCTCTCCAACGGCGGCTGCAATATAACCTTAATAGGAGCATGATCCGACCATTCTCTATCCATATGGACTAGCTTCGCTCTTGGAAACATATCAAACCACTTATCATTTCCCATAGCTCGACCAATCCTAGACTGCCGGTTATCTTCCTCCTCCTGACCATTATCATAAGTAAACTCATACCCCTCAAATCCAACATCTCTAAGCCTACAATCATCAACGGCATCTCGGAAATTATTCATTTGCCACTGAGGTCGAACACCCCCTCTCATCTCTGTACCATAAAGTATCTCATTGAAGTCCCCTATACACAACCAAGGACTATCGCCATTACCAGCCCCAATCATTCGAAGCAACTCCCACGACAAGTGCCTATCGCTCACCATCAGCCACCCATAAAAACCCATCACCCTCCACGCACCAGCAGCATCTTCAATCTCAAAATCCATATAGTGTACAGAAGCAGACCGAAACTTACAGCTAACCTACTATCATACTCAGTCAGACATAGCCTCATTCTCCGCAGCTCACTTCCACTCAGTTTGGTCTCACACAAAAAGACCAAATCTGGGGCCTCTCTCCGTAAAAGATTACGAAGACCGCCTACTGCATCGGGGTTGCCCAACCCTCAGCAGTTAAGGCTCAATATTTTCATGATGCCCAGCAGGGTTGAGTCATCTCAACCTCCGCCTCAGGTATAGAAGCACCCCTGCTTAATTTTATTTTTTTTGACTCCGCACCCACTTCCAAAAACCTCTCCTTCCCACCCTGTCCATCACAACTCACCACACATTCGTGCCCAACTTCCCTTTCCCGCTTACCCGTAGCCACACTCAACCCTTCAACACTCTCCTGTACTCCTACCCTTCTAGGAAAACGAGTTCACTTCGAGCTCTTCTCACTTCCAACCAACTTATCATGCTTATCACGCCTCCCCACCTCAACACCACAATCCTCCTCCTTCCCACCACACTCCGCTGCTCCCTGCCCCTGTCCCACATCTGCACCTCCCTTACATTCAACAGCCAAGCCCTGATCAATCTCAACCACCGTATCACCATCCCGCCCCCTCATACTATTATCCTGCACCCATCGCAATCCATCCCCCATTCCAACAACCTCATCCTCCATCACACTCACTACCACGAGCTAGTCTTTCCTCATATCCGACCTACCTCGCCCTTTACTCGATAACGCAATCCGCTGCAATTTTTCTATCATCTCCTCCTCACACCTTTTATACTCCTCCTCAAACTCAGGCCGTAAATCCCTACTCGTCTTCCTCCCCTCAGATACACCCACCTTGCCCCCTTTCCATGGCAAAGCTCGAAGGCTCTCCCCATACTGAAGTTCCTCCTCCCGATATGGACCCTTATCACAATCCTTCTGTCCATGGCCCATAATTCCACAACCATAACAAAACAAAGGTAATCTTTCATACTTGACCATAAACGATGTAACCGAACCACCAGGCAACCGAATATCCGTCGAAGCATGAAGCGGCTTCCGAATATCATGCAATATCCGCACCCGTACAGCCCTCTCCAACTCCGGACAAGCAACTTCATCAACAGCAACAAACTTTCCTAGCTGCTCCCCCAATCGTCGCAAATTTCCCTCGTTCAATCGACCTTTGAGGGGCAAATCATAGATACGAGCCCAGATTGGGAGATAGCAAAGTGGTATATCCGTCATCTTCCCCTCCATATTCGGTTCATTAAAACACCAAACGAACTTATCAAAGTGTCATGATTGTCCTTCGATAACCTTCAACTTATCCCGCGCATCAGTAAAGCGAAAAATAAAGGTCCGTTCTTTTGCATCCAATACGTTCCTCATGATCTTTCCTACTGGACTCCATAATCTCAGCATCGTGTCAATAGCAGCGCGAGCATTGATATTCTTGGACGCCCATATTTTCCCAACGAGTATCAATTCGCTTTCGACCTTCTGATTTTCCTCCCATGTAACATCCCATTCGAACACATCAACACCACCCGTAAACCTTCCTCCAATACTCCTTTTCCCTTACTGCACTCACCACGGTCCATACACCCCATCACGATCTCCAAACCACAAATTCAAAAGAAACCCTAGCAAGAAAGAATAAAGCAAACCACAAACGATAAAGAAACACGGAAAGAAGAAACCTACGTAAAGAACGTAGATAGGAGCCTTGATCAAGAAGAAGGAAGAAGCGGAGATTGACTAGGACAGAGCTTCCATAGAAACCCTGGGAAGACATGGCTAACTTATACCTCTCCACTGTGTATACTTTTAAGTTAAATCATTTTTAAGTTGATTGAAATTATTTTAGTTTAATGAAAAGAATATTAATTTGATGAAAAGTTTTGATTAATGAAAGAAACATTTATTTCCATATTTGAGTCGGTGTATTTTAGCGGGAAAATTTTTCAGAATGCCTATTTTCTTAGTAGACATGGAATTCCCTTTGACATATATTTTTACAACAATGATTTAAAATTCCCTTTGTTATATATCTTTACATTATATTTTACAGTGACATTATTCATTTAGGCGTGACATATATTTAATTTTAGCAACGATTTAGGTGTGACATATATTTAATTATAGCAATAATTTTAGAGTATATTTTTTATATTCTTATAGTATATTTTATACTGACATTATTCATTTAGGCGTGACATATATTTTAATTATAGCAATGATTTTGGTGTGACATATCTTTAATTATAGCAATGATTTTAGAGTATACTTTTTATAGGTTATAATGTTAGGCGGGAAAAAGCGTAGAGGCACCTATTCTTTTAGTGAATAGGGGATTCGGCTCGTCCTTGTATCGCTATCTTCATGCAGTTTTTGCGAGGATCCTTCGTTATGAGAGAGGATTTTACTCTTACTGGATCCAAAGATTGTTGACAAATAACTTGTATCATTGAAAGAACACGCGACGAACCATCAACACACTATTCTTGCCTATATTACCAATGAATTTAAACCCACGAATAAATGGAAAATAAACCACCGAACCCCATCAACGATCTACTCTTGCCTATACTACCGATTATATTACCGAAACCACCGAAATAATATAAAGGACTGAAAAACGATTCTCAGCAAGGGAGACTTTTATTGTCGAAAAGATAGATATGCATAGTATTGATTGAAAAATGAAATAATTTTGGGACTTGCCATCGATTATCGATGGAAGCCCCGTGTATGATTGATGGAGGGTAGCATTTTAGACAGAGTCTTAAACAAGAATTGGTGGAAAAAGAAACCTCATATTTGAGAAAGTACATTTTTGTAAGTTTTTTTTTTGGTACATACATTTTTGTAAAAGTAGGTTATCTTGTAAAATTTAAAAAACTGTTATTCAGTAAAAGAAAAAAAATGTGAACATGTTGGGTCACACGCAAACGGAGGAGAAGAGTCCAATTGACAATAGAAGTCGTAGCCTCTTACCTTAACAGTACGTCTTATTGAAGACGACCACTATCCGTCACAGCTGAAAACAGATAGTGGTCCTCTCACACAATGCAAGTGGGTGGACAAGTGAGGGTATCCATTTCCCTCCACCTACACTATCCATTATATTTTATGAGATGGACACTATTCGTCTTCAGCTTGTGATGAATAGTGTTCGTCTGCAACGAGAATTTGTGTACCTTATATGGGTGGAATAATTTCTCTAATTCTCCAATATAAGATCTGTAACCCAGGTTAGAGTTTTATTCTCCCTCGTCTGACATGCTTTTATACCAACCCCACTAATTTGACCCTTTCTATGTCAACGTTTTCAGACTAATTTAGCTTAATTTAATTTAGGAGCTTAAATAAAGTAGGGCAGAGGATTGAAGCAGACTGTTGTGTCACTTGTGTGTTCCCATGCGAGTAATCCTTATCTTAATCACCACATTATTCAGAAGTCCATTTGTTAATCTTAATCCCACTCAGCTCTCCTCCTAAAACCTAAAACTAAGTTCAACTGTTTAAGTAATTGATTTGATGAAGTCCGTGTCAAGCTTAGCTATACTTGTTTTCTTTCACCTTGTGTTATTTGTCACGGTATCGGTTGTCGTGGCCTTAGATAACATAAAATACTCAAACAACACATTTGGCTTTCCCTTCAACAGCACATACTACGACGTCTTTACTGTGGTGGCACCGGCGATGATTAGCAATAATGCTCTCCGAATAACCCCTGACTATTCCGGTAAATATAGCTTGGAGAGTCGTTCCGGCCGCGTCCTCTTCAACCAGCCTTACATCTTATGGAAACACGACAACGACTCCAGAGTCGTCGTCGCATCTTTTAATACTAGTTTCCTAATCAATTTAATTGATTGACACACAAATTGGGCTCATCAAATACCAATTTCATTAAGCTTTCAAATTGCCAATTTAATGCATTAATTGTATATCATATGGTATTTATGCGTTTTAAGGGTGTCATGAGCGCAATTAGGGTTTACGAATGAAACCCTAGTGGCGGCATGATAGGCGGCCAATACTGGGATTCAATGTTATGGCTAAAGTTAGTACAACCTTGATGATATTCGAGTGTTATAACTGAAATTAGTACAACTTTGGGTCGTTACTCTAGTTATGGCTGAAATAGGTATAACCTTGAAAATATAAATCAAGGTTATAGCTGAAGCTACTATAACTTTTACGAGTTAAGGTTATAGCTAAGACTGACGTAACCCTGAGATTATGGCTCAAGGTTATGGTTGGAACTAGTATAACTTTGAGTTTCGTGTCAAGGTTATGGTCTAGGTTACTATAACTTCAAGGGTATTTATTAAAGTTATAGTCGAGGCTAGTATAACCTCACGTTTAGAGTTCATGTTATGGTTAAGGTTACTATAATATTGATCATTAGTATTTATTTCATATGTACAGTTGTATCCAGTTGTAGTATAACATTGTGTTTGCTAATGTCTTTGGTTACTCTATTTATATGATAAGTTGTACAGTCAGTTACACTGTTCTATGAGTTGTGTCATGATGTTGTTCATGCATTGTTAGTACAGTCATTTATACTGTGCATTTGTGGTTGGATGGTTGTATAGATGACGATAGTATCAGTTATATACTATTGGAATGAACAAACGCTACCGTTCGAGGATGGTGTCATTCGGTGTACAGTTATTGCACCGAGAGGTCTGGCCAGGTTTTAGGCATATAGGCAATACATAGTACCTTGGATGCATTTCATTAATCGGTCCACAACCCGATGGATGCGGTTCATTAATCGGTCCATCAGCTACACTACTACAGATACAAGTTATAACAACGGTCAAAAACCGTTGTTATATAAAAAAGCGGACGTTGTTAAAGCGACCGTTGTAAAAGGTTTTAACAACGGTTGGTTTTCTTAAGGAAACCGTTGTGAAAAATATTAACAACGGTTTTAAGTATAAAAACCCGTTGTGGAAAGTGTGACTCAATTTTGGGAGGAAAGTTATAACAACGGGTTGTTTGTAAATAACCGTTGTTGTTTGTTCTTAAAAAATAAAAAAAAATTAAATTAAATATTACTAGCTATAAATATTAAAGCATCCTTTACTAACATATTAAAGCATCATTTACTAACATTCATTAATTGAAACAACATGGCAATGAACCCTAATTTTATCAACAACGAAGAATGGCTTACACAAACGATTGAAGATGATGGGAAGGTTCTCGCCAAGCTTCCGCCGATCAACACCCATTAATCAAAGCATCCCTTGAACATCAACGGAATTATTGGATTAAGAGGCGTGAAGCAGTCCGGCTTGTCAACAAAGCCTTATCATCATCATCATCATCATCATCATCATCATCATCATCATCATCATCTTCATACCCTAGGCCTGTTACTCGCAACTTGGCTGCAGCCAGAGATATGTTGAGTTGTACTCTTCCAACCTTATCTCCACATGCAAGTCGTGTCCTTGCATATATTCAATCTATTGTTGCAAAATATGAAGCCAATGACCCGGAAGTTAGCGGTATACCAGAGTGGCGTGATTGGTGGCAGGTTGAGAAGCGCTTTTTACGCTTAATCGGGTTGTTCCACTATTATACATCTTTTGATTTCGATAATTGCTTTGTAATGTATTTGGTTTAAAATTAAATGAAATGATCATTTTGAAAGTGTTGAGTTATGCTTGTTTGATTTGCTTCCATTTTTTCAACTCCATAGATCTATCAGTCATCATCAAGATCTGATTATGGCACAATTTCCTAACATATATGGCACAACTTCCTAACATATATATTAATTAAAAAACAACTCAACCCACACATTAGTATAAATACATTGCATTATCTCAACTAACATGCATTTCCATTATCTCAATATATTCTCCAAACCCTAACTGCTAAAACAAACTTCAAATAAATTAACCCTCTCCTTAATCTTTCAAAACAAACTCCAAACTCCAACAAAATGAATGATATATCATCCTTAAGACTCTTACTATGCTCGATCCGTACTGAAGGACGCCAAAGAAGATGGAAATGAAATAATTAGAAACACATACATGGAAATGAAATAATTAGCAGATGCTGAACGGAACCTAATGGTCGATAAAAACACATACATTGAAATGAAATAATTAGAACAATAAAATAATGACGATGAAACAAACCTGATAATTACAGAACGTACGTAAAGAGACGATGAAATCAACAGTGACGGCGAGAAGATAAAGCGACGACGAGAAAGAGAGAAAGAGACGATGAGAAAGTTTGTGTTTGTGTTTGGCTGCTGCTGGGTTTGTGTTTGTGTATTAAGGTTTGTGTTTTGTGGCTGCAGCAGACTTGTGTTTGTGTGGTTTATAGTATGGAAGGTATTGACAACGGTTATTAAACAACAACCGTTGTGAAATATGTTTTAACAACGGTTGTAGAAAACACCCGTTGTTAAATAAGTTTTAACAACGGGTTTCAAAAATAACCGTTGTGATTACTTTTCACTAACTTTGCGCCAATTTTGCGCCAAATTATTAACAACGGTTGTGCATGTGTGACCCGTTGTTAAAACTAATAACAACGGGTTTTATAACCATACCCGTTGTAATTGATTTTAGTAAAATTCGCGCCATACATTCTACAACGTCTATTGTGATTTTCGTGAATATTCGTTGTTAAAGAGGCGTTGTAGTTGCCTGGATTTGTAGTAGTGCTAGAGGCAGTTCGTTAATTGCTCTAGCAGTTAGAGGCAGTTCGTTAATCGCTCTAACGGCATTCATTCTATACACTGTGCTCGTGGCTACTGGCTAGAGGCAATTCGTTATACGCTCTAGTAGTTGTTTGGTTTGGTTGTATTCGCATTGAGTTTGATGGTCCTAAGATTCTACATGGTGCCATAACATGGTTTTGTTGTCATGTGTCGTCTCATGTTGTCTAACTTGGAGTTATCACTATAAATGATTGTTTGATCATGTCATTGTCCGATGGTAAGTTGGTGTCGAGTTTTCATGAGTATAGATGGTCTCACATGTTAACTGGTTTTACATTTCAATTGTATAGATTGTTGGTTATATTCAATTATTGTAAACATAGCTGGGAAAACATCTAGTTACTCCCGACTGATTGTCGACCTCCATTCTCAAGTTGTTCAGATGATTTGTTGTTTGGATGATATCTTGCCGGGGAAGTACTGTGCGGCGAGATGAATAATAAATTAGGACTTTGCTTTATGTTTTGAGAACCTTTGAATAATGTATTAGTTTGGTTTTCGGTTTTAGTATCGATCCAGATTTGGGCTAGATGTTTCCGCCACCTTAACCCTTTTTTCAGTATTATACTCTGATATTTACTTTATATTACGTTTTTCCTTTGTTTTATAATCCGGGTTGTTACAGCTATTGGGAGACCGTCTCTCTAATGTTTTTGTGAAAATAATCTTGGCACTCATAGAGTAGGTTGCACGGGCACTTCTCTTAATCAGTCGTCCTGTGTCCGACACTCGTTGGATACGCGTCTAAATGTGTCGGGCGCCTATAAAGCCGTGTCTTTTTTTCTTCATTTATTGGGGCACGTGCCCGACTCGTGTCCATGGTATTTGGGCTGTGTCCGGCCCGTGTCCTTAGCATTTGGACATCATTTGGGGTGACTGGTGTTCTTTAGACGAGAAATGAGCTGACAAAAGAGACAGATTAGAAGATAGTTTTGGATGGAAAATGAAAATGAGATAGTGAAAGCCAAGTTTTACCATCACTTATTTAAATTTCATATCAAATACTTTTATAAAAAAACCGAACGTTTATAGTTATAAAATATATATTTTATTAAATTAAGTAACGTGTCATGTATCCTAAATTTCATGGGATGTCGTGTCACATGTCCGTGGCGTGTCCGTGTCCGTTTTGGTGCTTCCTAGCTCATAGACACAACATTAACTTTATTTTTCTCTACTTATATACAACATTTTTCATTCAATAGTAGTAATATTTGTGAAACTCATATGTCGAAATTTAAATATTTCATTATCATATTATAAATTTTATTTATTTACATTTATTTAAAGTGAAAGTTTTTGGAACTTTGACCATATTAATTAGAGTACGAAGATTATTTTTGGAGTGATGGGAGTAAATAAAACACAATGAAACACAAACATACCACATCTGTCAAAAATAAAATACTGATGTATTTTGTTTTCATTAAGGTAAATATTAAGAAATTAGTTTATCTTTGAATTTAGCCCAAAATCAAGAAGAGAGAAAAAGAACATTTATTATGGTTATTCTTATTGGGTGGGAGAGTGGAAAATAATAGATTTGGAAGACCAAATTGTCAATTAGAAACATCTATATATAATAATTAAAGGACAAATTAAACACCTATTTTAATGCCACATCAACATTTTTATCTATTTACATAACACATCTCCACATCACCAAGTCATTTATTAACAAGAAACAAAAAAAAAACAATAAAGAAAAAAAACACCCACCACATTCCATCATTCCCTCTTTTAAAAGAATTTTAACATGTTATAATATTATTTCTTATTTAAAAAAGAAAAAAGTAAACTCTAAGCAATTTATAGCGTTAAATACAAACTAGAGCACCACAAACATGCATTAAAATTTGTCTTTCAAACTTCAAAGTAAATTAAACGACTCAAACAACAAATAAAAATCAAAGTAAATTCTAAGTTTTAATTTTAGGATTTTATTTTTAAAATAAGTTATCTCGCAAAAAAATAATCACATTACGTCTCTATAATATTTTTTTGTTACAACATTGATCGTATTATATAATCAATTATTATTGCAATTAAAAAAAAATATGGCAATAAAATAAATAAATTAATGCAAAAGAAATAAATCACGGCCTACGTTATGTGGTTCATGTGAAATTGACACGGTTAATGATAAAAATATATGAAAAAAAAATTAAAAATAAAAAAATATTGGCCAATGATGAAAATGATCAACAGACCTATCCTTTATTCAATCAGTCAGTTAATTTTGTAAAATAATTCTCAATGTCCAATTAAATAGTTGCATATTACCCCCATCCGGTATTACGTCTAGTTACTCACATCTTTGTGAGTTGTGTTAACTAACACACAATTACACAAGGCTATAAAAATGTCAACATTTTCCATACTAATGATGTTATACTTATGCATAATCTTAAACAATTAATCTTAACTGTACCCGTGATTTTCACGGGTACAAAAACTAGTTCTTAATATAAAAAGTAAACCAAAATGAATGAAATACCAAAAAAGGAATATGTAAACAATTAACCGGGACGGAAAGAATCGTTCTAACATAGAATCTAGATTACTAAGAAAAATAAACGGAGAGGATCCTAATAGCCACGTTATAGGTATTGAATATTAATATATTTGAATAAGTAAATATAAATAAAACTAATTTCAAAAAAAAAAATATAAATAAAACTGCATCAAAAACATTTTTGTCCTAACATGACACATGACTCTTTTGACCCGTCCGCTAATTTTCGTCGAATCTTCTACTCAATATGTGCTGTTCATGATCGCTGGCTCGTTGCACATGCTTTGATGCCATTGCCAACGCCACAAACTTTTGAACTGTTTATCTTTGTTTTTGGCACAAATAAAAAAAAAAATAGAAGACGACCAATTATTTGATGATAAATGGATCTAATTAAATGAGAAGGATCAAATTGTTCATTATTTCTAAGGTAAAAGTGTAAACAATTGACTGGGGCATCAAAATAAAATCGGTAAACAAATGATGGTGACATAGGGTACATTAGACGCGTAAAAAAAGTCCGTCAACGTTTTGAGAGAATTAAAGTAATACTAGTGATGAAGTCAATTGTTTACACTTTTACCATTATAGACAGAATTAAAGTAATTCCAGTAATATTTATCTTAATCACACCATTATAGACAGAAGTCCATTGATAATCCCCCTCCGGCCTTCCCCAAAAAGCTACACACTTAAAGCTATGCCAGTTTTGTATCAGCTTGTGTTATTTGTGGCGGTATCGGTTGTGGCGGCCTTGGATAACATAAAATACTCAAACAACACATTTGGGTTACCCTTCAACAGCACATACTACGACATCTTTACGGTAGTGGAACCGGCGATAATAAGCAATGAAGCTCTCCAAATAACCCCTGACTATTCCGGTAAATATAGCCTGGAGAGTCGTTCCGGCCGTGTCCTCTTCAACCAGCCTTACATTTTATGGAAACACGACAACGACTCCAGAGTCGTCGTCGCATCTTTTAATACTAGTTTCCTAATCAATTTTTTTCATCCACAAAACTTTGACGGTAGTCAGGTTACGGCAGGCGAGGGTCTCGCCTTTGTTATTGCACCAGACCTCGACGTACCTCCTTCCAGCTTCGGCCAGTTCCTTGGCCTCACAAATGTTAGCTCTGATGGTGACGCCTCCAACGAGCTTTTTGCTATCGAGTTTGATACCTACAAGAATGGCGACTTTGATCCCGATTCTAACCACATTGGTCTCAACATTAACTCTATCCACTCAACCAAGACCGTTTCCTTGACCAAGTTCAATATCACGCTGTTGCACAAGGGAACGGTGTTCCACAAGGTGTGGATCAATTACGATGGTGGAGCTAATAAGAAGCTCACAGTGTATATTACGGAGATCAACGACATATACGCTGCAGCTAGTATACCAAAGACGCCGATCATGAACGTCACTGGTGTGAATCTCAGCAAAATCGTGAATCGTAAATCGTTCTTTGGATTCTCGGGCTCCACTGGTGATGGAATCTCTGAGCTCCACTGTGTGCTAAGCTGGAATCTCACAGTCGAGATTATCGGAGATCCTAATACTAACATTACTGGTAGATTATCGGAGATCCTAGCAAAATCTAGCGCACACACGGCCGCCTACCTCGGGGTTGGGATTTCTCTAGGAGTTATCCTATTACTGGTAGCCTTCGCGTTAGGGGTGTACTGGAAGAAGAGGACAACCCGGAGGAATTGGAATATTGTAGGCGAACTCCAGAGCTTGCCGGGACAACCTAGGGAGTTCGAGTACAAAGATTTGCGTAAGGCGACAGATAATTTTGACGACAAGCGTAGATTGGGTCAAGGTGGATACGGGACTGTGTATAGAGCGTCACTGCCTATTTTAAGTGTCGAGGTTGCTGTCAAGAAGTTCTCAAGGGATGGAATTAAGAGTAAACATGATTTCTTGGCTGAGCTTACTATTATCAACAGATTGCGCCATCGCAATCTTGTCAAGTTATTAGGATGGTGCCACCACAATGGAATGCTTTTTCTGGTGTACGAGTACATGCCGAATGGAAGCCTAGATAAGCACATCTTCTGTGAGGAAACGCAGACTCCTTTAAGCTGGGAACTCCGGTACAAGGCCTTAACGGGGGTAGCATCTGCCTTACACTACCTCCACTGTGAGTATGATGAAAAGGTCATTCATCGGGATCTCAAGGCCAGCAATATCATGCTTGACGACAACTTCAATGCTCGTTTAGGTGACTTCGGCCTTGCTCGGGCTGTCGACCATGAGAAGACCTCTTATGCTGAGCTTGAGGGGGAAGGGGTACATGGCACATTGGGGTACATTGCCCCTGAGTGTTTCCACACCGGTAAGGCCACTAGGGAGTCCGACATGTATGGCTTTGGGGCTGTGATTCTCGAGGTGGTTTGTGGACTTCGCCCATGGACCAATAAAGGAGGTTACCAGTGCCTAGTTGATTGGGTCTGGTCAAAGCACCGTGAAGGGTCCATCTTAAGCGCCATTGACGAAAGACTTGGGATGGAGTACGTGGCTGAGGAAGCAAACCGGGTTTTGCTTTTGGGTTTGGCTTGCTCTCACCCAATCTCTAGTCAACGGCCTCAGACGCAGGCTATGGTCCAGATCTTGTCTGGGTTAGCACCCATGCCTAATATACCGCCTTTTAGGCCCTCCTTTGTGTGGCCTTCAACAGGCCCCATTGGCGACACCATGTCAGAATCTTTCACCGACTCCTCCCCCATTGTCTCCTCGTAGTATGTGCATTCCATGAACCAGTGATCAGTACTCCAGGGTGCACGAGCCTTACCTTGCTCATTTGCGATTACAAAAGTGCGCTTCTTTCGACCAACACTTCATTTTGAATTGTATAGGAGTTCTGTTTCTAACATTATGGAGTATTGTTCTGTTTTGCTTATCTATTCAAGGCAGGAGCTCTTGAACACTGTCACTATTTTACTAAAGTTGTACTGTACATCAGTTAGGAATGAATTTGCCTGTGTACATGATTAAAACATTGCTCACAAATGAATAAAAACATCAAAGAATCAATTGAGATGGAAATCAATAGAGTTAACAATAAGAGAAGGACCTCAACTTTCCAATTTTTTCCAGTTAAGGACTTATACAATCAAACTTTTCCATTAAGGACTTATATCCTCACTCCGTTAATTCTCCGTTAATAATTTAATTTATATTTTCTCCTCTTTCATAACACCAATTGGTGCATCTAAAAAAACAGAAAAGAAAAAGACAGAACCTTGTATGAGGAGAGGCTTGAAGATCAGAACAAAAAGAAGAAACAGAAAGAGGAGAAGCAACATCAAAAAGACCAAAAGCTTCATAAAGTGGATTCTTTTCACTAGGAGCCATATACCCACTTCCTGCAATAACCTCTTTATTCCTCTGTTTAATCTCCAATGGACGATCAAACAATTCTTTGATTGCAGATTTCATCTCAGCCATTAATTTTGTGTCAACTCCATGATTGATCAATCTGAAGCAACCCCATTTGCTGCATACTTCTCTTAATTTCTGGGGTTCTTGTAAATCTATTACTGGTATCTGGGTTTCCATTATTGGGCTCTATTCTTTGTTTCTATGGTTATTTGGGTTAATTTGGTCGATTAGTAATTTTACGATTCTTTGCTTTTAAAAAAGGTAAAGAATCAGATGAATCGGAGTAATTACCAGAAGAATGTGGGAATATGTAGGTCAATTTTACAGTGTTGTGGGTAAAAGTTGAAAGTTTAGTGAGTGGTAAATCAGTCAGTTGAGCTAATTGATCTAAGTCCATGAATTTTCATGTCTATGGGTCTAAAAAGGGTGAAGTTACATACACGCAACTTGTTTGAGTAATTTCAGCAAGTTTTATTTGTTTACGACTACTTTTAAGAGACTGGATCACATCTTTGGTAGACCGCACACCGTCTTATGCAAGAATATGTGGATTTGAGCTGGATGATGTTGGACTAAAATTTGGATTTGTGATCTTGACTCGGATTCAAATGAAGACCACACAAAATGTTATTCCGTATTAAAGTTCCTAATTTAGAATCGACTTACACCAGAGACATTGACTTTTTATCATAACGTAGAAGGATGTGTCCCCTAAGAAAGGAAAAATATTCAAAATTGAATCCAACTTGGATTCTTCATACCTGAAATCTTATTCATACGTATACAGGTTGTTCATTACTTCAATTTGGTGTCTATGCGCCACAAGGGGTAGACATGTAGATAATAATAGTTCGAGGATGCCATCTTTTACAACGCTTGATTTACCATAGTAAAAGTTTAATGTACTCCGTAATTATTCATAGTAAAATGAGAAGAAAAGAGGTGATTATCATGGAAGTAATCAAAGTAAAGATTATTTCATCTATCAACCGTATATAAATAAGATCATGCATCCATAATATTGAGAAACTAGCTAGTTTTTCCAACGCAGAAGTTCAAGGGCTTCACCAGCATACATCTTCTTTGCAGCTCGGAGTTTCCTGAATTCTGTGTAATTGAAGGGCATGTATTCGGGTGGGCGGTCACCTTCTATGAATTTCTGATGAGCTTTCATGTCCTCATCAGTCGGTGGTGTTATGATTGTCGCAATCGACATACGTATCCCGACATCCTTACATATAACCCGGTGCTTCAAATTCCGCATTTTCCCGTTGCTCCACGGCTTCACTTCACGCAAACAACGCATTAGTACTACTGAGAGCAAACACGGAGGCTAGGAGATGAAACCAAATAGAAGTAATTACCACAGCAATGTCTCCAAGATTGATGAGGAATGAAGCAGGAAAGCGATCAACAGCGAGTAATTGACCAGACGGGTCAACAATTTCGAGGCCTCCCAAATGTTCATCGTCCAGGAGTATGGTGAATAGACTACCATCAGTATGCATTGGCAAGCCACCAGTGCCGATATTTTCCTGAGTAATGGTCTATTTGTTCAACCTGAAATGTGAAGGACAAACTTTGACACTGTCGGCGTCCAGCCTTGAGCTTCCGGCCATTCTACTCGCAATGTCAATTCCCAACTCGTGTATATTCCGAACATAGCTCTCAATTATCTCCCTGCGTATATTGGAGTAGGTTGTTTAAATTACTGCACTATACTACGAGCACAAAATCTCATTGAAGACGGCACGTATCCGTCACTTTGGAGTGACGGATACCATTTCCTCTCACAAATGACCCAAATAGAGGAGAGAGGGAAGCACATTACCCGTCACTTGCTCCGACCCGTTTTCCGCAAGACTAACTGTACTACGAGTACATTAGTTAATGTACATAGTAGATACGATTAACTGACACTGAATAACTCTCTCGGAAACCAATAAACAATTATTGATCCATTTGCATATCAAATGTTTGATTGGAAAATTAATTTAATTTAATTTTTGTATTAGAAGAGAAGATACCCCAAATTATTTTGGGATTAAGGCTCTGATGTTGTTGATGTTGTTGTTGTTGTTGTTGTTGTATTAGAAGAGAAGATTGGAAAGAGAAGATCCGTAGCAAAACTCAAAAAATGTAACCCCAATGCTTCCACTCGTTTGAGGTTAGGTTAAGGGGTTTGGATATATTCTACCGGCTTCATTCTAAGGAAAACCAATTTTATCGTCAACTTGTCAAGGCTAAGGGCCATGGTGCCAGCAATCCAACATGCAACTTAGGTAGCACCAAAACGGACACGTGACACGGCATCCCACGTTCGATTTTCATTTTCCATCCAAACTCATTTTCTAATCAATCTCTTACGACAACTCATTTCTCTTCTAAAGAAGATCATTTACCCCAAATGATGTCCAAATGTCATGGACACGCGTCGGACACGGCCCATATACTGTGGACACGAGTCGGACAAGTGCCCAAATAAATATACAAAGTTAGACACGACTTTATTGGTGTCTGGCATGTTTCGGCCTGTGTCCGAGTAGTGTCGGATACCGGGCGACTGATTAAGAGAAGTGTCCGTGCTACCTAGCATGCAACCACCGTAGCTTGAAAAATAAGAGTAGCTACACTTTTGATCATTTACATCAAATTGATTATATTTACATTTGACGATAAAATGTTATAATCTTTGTGCGAAAAGCACAATCAAGTTTAATGTGTGAAACAGACTAAATAATGAGACCAGATCTTCGGCCCCATTTTATTGTCACATCGGGGTTGCCAGGATACCTTCGGTCACCCTGTCTCTAATATCATAATAGATTAACCATGTCAACCAAAATCTTAAAATGATGGTTGAGCTCCAACTATTATAATTATTCCTATTAATTAAATCCAACCTAAATAGAAAGCGTGACAATATAAATGGGATAGAGGGCGTACAAACTACAAACTACCAAAAACACGACAAAACGACAATGTTAAGGGGTCAACTCGGGGTATCGAGTCTCGGTACCACCTAGTAGGCCACCGGTAACTCAATTTCCAAAACACAAAGAACAGAAAGTAGACAAAGTAAAAGAGTACCTTTGGTGAGGAGAGGCATGAAGGTCGTAACAAAAAGAAGGAAGAGAAAGAGATGAAAGGATATCAACAGCAAGTGCTTCATAAACCGGATTAGTTTGAGTAAGCCCAACGTAGCCGCTTCCTGGTAATCCTTCCTTGTTCCTCTGCTTAATATCCACCGGACGATCCAACAATTCGACCGCCACAGATTTAATCTCAGCCATTAATCTCGTAGGAACACCATGGTTGACTACTCTGAAGCAACCCCATTTCTCACATGCTTCTCTTAGTTTGTTTACATCGTTTTCTTGCATGTCTATTATTGGTATTTCTTTATCCATCTCTCTTCTCTCTTGTCTTTCTTTGATAACCAATTTGGAAATAGTGCAAGTTTGATCTTATAATATTGAAGATTGAAGTTTGAAGTTTGAAGGGCAACAACTTGGATGTTTTTATACGCAAATTAAGTTTTTGGGGGTGTGATTCTATTTTAGAGTAAATTATCAATTATACCCACACTTAATCTACTTTTTACACTTATTTTCACGTCATTTTTTTTATTATTTTACAACCAAGTTATTAGCTCAGTTAATAATTTGCACCAACCCCATTTTCAGGCAAAAAAAAAAAATCATGAAATGACAAATTTGCCCTGACTATTAGTCTAAGTTTTGTGTGATTTTTAGGTTACTTCATCTATTTCATCTCGTCAATCTATTTTTCCCCTAGTTTTCCCTCAAACCTTTTTCCCTAACTATTCCCCCAAATCTCCATCATAATCCTTAAATCATTGAGCTCCTTTATTTGAAAGATTGTTCAGCCATCCCCAAACTTATGTAAGTTCTCCTTCTTTCTCTTTTTTCGTATTTGTTTGTAGTTTATTGTTTGATTGTTAATCTTTGTTCTGAAAGAATTCAATGTTCTTTACCCTAATTGATGGGTTTATGATTGTTGGGAATTAAATTAGGTTAATTTTGGTGACCTTAATTTTCGGGTAAAGTTCTCCTTCATTCTTCGAAGTCACGAATTTTATTGACTGCAAATTAATTAAACTGAACACAATGAACGGAAACAAAACAATGGGGAATGAGTTACTTTGATGATGAGGAACATAATGAAGGAATCAAATTGGGGAAGATATGAGAGAGAAGATTAAAGAAGGGAATGAATGGGATTTTAAACATCAAACAAACATAAGCTTAATAAAGAAAGGAAGAAGGGCAAAATCGTCCTAAAATAAATGTTTTATTCCAAAAAATTTGAAATTTGACGAAAATGTGGTCGGAATCCGATATTGGGTGCAATTTATAACATGAGGCCTGAGCTATTAACTTGGGTGTAATTTATTAATTTATCTCAATGTTCGTCATTGCGTTATACGAATAAATATTATTTTAATTAATATGATATTAGATAAGTAACAAATTTATTTATAAAATATTGATCATGCATAATTAATTATCACTTATTAGTTTTAATAATTAAATTGTATGTATTTTATTTTAAAACATTGAAGTTAAACTTAAAAAAAATTAAATTTGAGAAAAACTAATTAATTTTTATTTCTAAGTAAAAATATTAAAGATCATATATGAATTATATTATTTTTCTTCAATTAAAATAATCAAATTTTAAAATAGTCCGCGCAAAGCGCGGGATACTACCTAGTTTTTTTTATTAAAGGCAGGTTTCAATTAGTCTTTGTTTTTTCCTCATTTAGTTGTGATTTACTTAACCGCCACATCAACTCTAGAAGAAAAACTATGATGCCACATCAGCACACGTGGCTATTGCATTAAAGAAATATATGATATGATGATGATGATGATTATTATTATTATTATTATTAATTTTTTTTTTTTATAAAAGGATGCGCGCAGCTTTCATTAAAAGAAAAATAAAAGTTTACATGAAATTGCTGGGGAGCCGAGAGACAATCTGGGCTCCCACACCCTTAGTAACAACAAAGTTAAGTCTATCATCATGATTGACTACTCTGAAGCAATTGCTGGGGAGCCGAGAGACAATCTTGTTCCTCTGCTTAATATCCACCGGACGATCGAACAATTCGACCGCCACAGATTTAATCTCAGCCATTAATCTTGTAGGAACACCGTGATTGACTACTCTGAAGCAACCCCATTTCTCACCTGCTTCTCTTAGTTTGTTTACATCGTTTTCTTGCATGTCTATTATTGGTATTTCTTTATCAATCTCTCTTCTCTCTTGTTTTTCTTTGATAACCAATTTGGGAATAATGGCAAGTTTGATCTTGTAATATTGAAGATTGAAGTTTTAAGGGCAACAACTTGGATGTTTTTATACGCAAATTAAGTTTTTGGTGTGTGATTCTCTTTTATTCTTTTTCAATCATTTGTTTACCTTTTCATTAACTTTTAAAGGAAACAAACTTAGATTTTGTTCTTTCTGACTAAAAGAAACTGAATTGAATTGAACTTATTAGAAAAATAGTTATTGCAGGGGCAAAAGAAATGAACTAAAAATGGATTAGAATAACTTCATTGTGTCATGGTATGGAAGCCATTGCCTTAAAAGCTTAAGCGCCCTCGACACGGTGTTGTCCAACTGAGAACGACGCTCCCCAAGGTATACACAAAGCTCTTTCAATTTGCACCCAATTGAAAGAGTAGGAGCTCGAAAGTTGTTGCTCAGATTTTATAAGGAACATAGGAGAGAAAATATATTTGATAGAATGAAATTGGATGATAGAAAAGCCATAAAATCATCTTATTTATAGTAGAAATCAGAGACCAAATGATTTTTGTTCGTTATAAAAACAAAACAGACCCCACCACACGGCGTGTTAAACAATATAATTGTGTAATTCATGTGTGTTATTATTCTCATTAATCAATAGCGTATTTATACATAATATGGGCCGGGAATACAAAGCTAATCCACCGGCCCTAATACCCCCCCTCAAACTGGAGCATGGAAATCAAGAATGCCCAGTTTGCGAAGGAGAATTTGAAACTGAGACAAGCCTAAGGCCTTAGTAAAAATATCAGCTAATTGATTTTCAGAAGAAACATGAATAGGGCGAATTAGTCCCTCAGTAATAGCGTCACGAATAAAGTGGCAATCGATCTCAATATGCTTTGTCCGTTCATGGAAGACCGGATTCTGAGCCAACTGTATGGCAGAGTCGCTGTCGGAGAACACTCGAATAGGACGAGGGAAATTAATGCCAAGACTAGTAAACAATCCGATGAGCCACTTTAATTCACACAAGATAGTAGCCATAGCACGGTATTCAGCTTCAGCGAAAAGCGAGACCGTCTGTTGCTGCTTTGCCTTCCAAGAAATAGGGGACTCGCCAAGAAAAATGAGCCAGCCAGACACGGATCGCCGTGTGGTCAAACAGCCACCATGATCCGAGTCGCACCACCCAGATAATTCAAGCTTGCTATCAGCCCGCAACAAAACTCCTTGACCCGGGCAGCCTTTAAGGTATCGAACCACACGAAAGGCGGCTGCCAAATGTTCCTGGTGAGGTTGACTCAAAAAACGAGACAACACATGGACCGAATATGAGAGATCCGGACGAGTAACGGCGAGATACAACAAACGCCCAACAAGTCGACGATAAAGCTCGACATCAGCCAAGACCTCACCTTTAGCATCCCCTAATGTATGATTTTGCTCAAGAGGAGTAGCAGCCGGTTTGGCACCTAATAAGCCAGCCTCAGAAATAATATCAAGAGTATATTTGCGTTGACTTAAAAAGATGCCTTCCGAACTACGCGCCACTTCAATGCCAAGAAGGTATTTCAACACACCCAAGTCTTTCATGTGAAAACACTTCCCAAGATAGGACTTAAAAATCGAAATAGCGAGCGAGTCATTACCGGTAATAACAAGGTCATCCACATAGACCAAAACATGAATACATACCTCATCACAAGAATAACTAAAAAGAGAATAATCAGAATAAGACTGAGTGAACCCATACTTGCGCAAAGCAGCGGCCAATTTTGCAAACCAACAGCGAGGAGCCTTTTTAAGCCCATAAAGAGATTTCTTAAGACGACACACTTTACCCTCACGACCTTGCCCAAAACCCGGGGGAAGTTTCATGTACACTTATTCATCAAGATCGCCATGTAAGAAAGCATTGTGAACGTCCATCTGGTGAAGTTCCCATTTTTTAATAGCTGCAACTGCTAAAAGGGAACGAACCGTAACCATTTTAATAACAGGAGCGAAGGTCTCACCATAATCAATGCCTTCCACCTGATGATTGCCAAAAATGACCAAACGAGCCTTATATCTTTCAACGCTACCATCGGAGTTATATTTGATTTTGTAAACCCAACGACAACCAAGAGCCTTCTTGCCAGACGGGAGGTCGGAAATTTCCCAAGTAGAATTATTTTCAAGAGCGGTGATCTCGTCCTTCATAGCTTTACACCAGTCCGGGCTAGCAAGAGCAGCGCGAAAATTAGGTGGCTCAACACCTGAAGTAATGGCTGCAAGAAAAGCACGGTGGCGCAAAGAAATTTTTTGACAAGAGAGGTAATTAGCAAGGGCATAAGGTGTACCTGAGGAGCGAGGAGAGTCGGGAGAAGAGTCGGAATCAGAGGATGTATCCGCGGTGGTACCAACAACATAGCCTTGAAGTCGGGAAGAAACAAACTTGGTGCGTTTCCCACGGCCCATAGCAGGAGCCGCACCCGACCCATCAGACCCGTGTGATGGGTCATCCTGAACAGAGGCCGAATCAGGGCCAGAAGACAAACCAGGCCCATTAGAAGAGGACGGACCAGGCTCAGCAGAGGAAGACGTACTGGGCTGCGCAGCTGATGAATCAGGCCCAGAATTATCTGAATCAGAGTCCGAGCTCGAATCTGTTAAAACCGTGTCAGTGACATCCGGGTCCAAAGCAGAAGCCGGAACTGGAGGGGGCGTCTTATCATCTGGAAAATAAGGGAAACTGTGTTCGTAGAAATACACGTCACGACTCACAAAGATTTCCCGTGTTTGTAAATCAAGCACCTTCCAACCTTTCTTATTGTGTGGATACCCAATAAAAAAACACTTGCGACTCCTCTTAGCAAATTTGTCACCTTTAGTATGTAGATTATGGGCGAAACACAAACAACCGAAGGTCCTTATATGTGTAAAAATCGGTGCACAACCAAATAAGTGCTCATAAGGGGTCTTATTTTGTAATAACGGAGAAGGGGTACGGTTAATCAAATAAGCTGCAGTCAAAATACATTCACCCCAAAAAGAGATGGGTAAATAAGCTTGAAACATCAAAGCTCTAGCAACATTCAAGATATGACGGTGTTTCCGTTCGACCCGCCCATTATGTTGAGGAGTACCGACACAAGAAGTACGGAACAAAATCCCCTGTTTGCGAAAAAAATCAGCCATTCCGAAAAATTCGGTCCCATTGTCTGATTGTACACACTTTACTACGGCCGAGAATTGTGTTTTAACCATAGCAAAGAAATTTAAGAACATGTCGGTTACTTCAGTTTTATTAATGAGCAAATAAACCCAAACAGTGCGAGAGTAATCATCCACAATAGTTAAAAAATACTTTGCACCACATGAAGAGGGAGAGCGATAGGGACCCCATAAATCACAATGTATTAACTCAAAAATCGCAGAAGCTTTGTTAGTATTCGAATAAAAACTGCTACGACTATGTTTTGCTTCATGGCAAATATCACAAATACTGTCTGGAATAAGATGCAAATTACTAACACAAGGTAATAATTTAACTACTTTATTGGATGGGTGGCCAAGTCTTCGATGCCACAAATCAAAAGAATCAATGCTAACCCGATGTATTGTTGGTTTAACCACCGCGCGCAGCAGATACAATCCGTCCCGTAGCTCACCGACTCCAATCCTCGTCCTCAAAAAACGGTCCTGAATATGACAAGAGGTGTTAGTAAAACTGAAAACACAATCTGTCGCAGCTACCAGTTGAGATACAGACAAAAGATTACAAGCAAGACTAGGTACGAATAACACATTGCGTAAAACAAGGAATTCAGTTAAGCGAACTGTGCCAGCCAAATTGGCCGATACACTCTGTCCATTGGGAAGAGTAACCGGAAAAGTTGGAATAGGATGTGGGTCAGCTAACCACGATTCGTCACCGGTTACGTGGTGAGAGGCACCTGTGTCAATAATCCAAGTAGGAGACATACCACTGAGACGGTCTTGAGACGAAGATGGAACCGAACCCGAACCACCAACAAAATTAATGCGCCCCGAGTTCCCTGAATTACGCGAGGCAAATTTCTCCCTTCGAGCTTTCACCTTGTCAACTGTCTGTGGACGATCGCCCCACCAGTCTGGAAATTTTTGGGACTTAATATAGCAATTGGGCACATCATGGCCCGGAGCAGTACAGAAAGAGCACGTTATCTTCATTTTTTCGCGACACTCAGCATCACGTAGAGCGCGCCAATCCGTGGTACCTGCAGTAGCGACAGAAACAGGGGTGCCGCCTTTAAATGCGAAGGCCATAACGTTAGTCTCTTCAACAGCGACAGTGGGACCAACAAGGAGGCGTTCTTCTTGAATGACCGCGTGATATACACGGCTAAGAGTTGGCAACGGATCAATAGCCAACTGATGGTTTCGAATAGGACCGTAAAGGGACTTGTCGAGACCCATAAGAAATCGATGAAGCCGCTCCGAATCTTGTCTAGCAAGAGGGGCTTTAGTAACGCCACAATCACAGCCAACCGTGTTACATTTAAATGGCGGTTCCTACGCAGCGATAGCATCCCAAAGGGTTTTCAAATGTCCATAATAAGTAGTAACGGACATACCTTTCGCCTATCGGCACTCGTGTAATTGAGTTTTTAAATTATGAATCTTGGCGCCATCAACGACGGCGTATTGATCAGCCAAGTCGGACCATAAAACCTGGGCATCTTCAGGATTGGACACGCTGTCCCGGATCGAAGGATCAATCGAGTTTAGGATCCATTGAACCACGGTACAGTGCACAACCTCCCATTGCCCAAGTAAGAATTCGTCAGTAGGTTTTGTAATCGACCCATCGCAAAAACCGAACTTGCGTCTTGATTTCAAAGATCGACGCATTGAACGACTCCATTCATCATAATTGTCGCTTCGGAGTTTTACGTGAGTGATGGATTGGCCAGGACCTTCTTGATTAGCGAGAGAATAAGGGGAAAGAGGGTCGATTTTTTGTGGTGGAGGGTTATCATCGTCACCGGCCATGGCAGCGGATGAAGAGATAATCTTCGTGGTGGCGGAGGTGGGGTAATTTTAGGGTTGAGAGAAAGGAATGTAATGTAAGCCTGATACCATGTTAAACAATATAATTGTGTAGTTCATGTGTGTTATTATTCTCATTAATCAATAGCGTATTTATACATAATATGGGCCGGGAATACAAAACTAATCCACCGGCCCTAATACGGCGCGTGTGAGCCAAGCTGGACGAACGACGGAGACGACACGCGTGGGGAGAGTACATACAGACCTCCATAATAACAAGTACCTAGTAGAGGGACACTTGGTATATAAACATAAAAAAGTTTTTTTTTTTATTTTATCAATGTGGGACAAAGTACTCTAGCATTTCCAACATTCCTCCACAAATGCGTAAAGTAAACAAAAAACAATCTGAGCAACATCTAACAAGGATCAATGCTTAAATGCTAATATCTTTCGATTTGAATTAACACGTAGTGCAAACCAAACGTACTCACCTATTGAAGTGAAACTAGTCTTAAACTTCACAGCATAAGCGCAATTTGACAACATGCAATTCACCAAAAACCAAACGAGTTCATGCGATAATCAACAAAAAGTTTTGGCCTTCATTACCTTGGATTTTTAAAGAGTGCTCTAGAAAGACTTGTGAGAATTATCTGTATGCTTCCCTTTAATTATAAGGATTATAACGAATTTATTATGATGAATACGAGTCATAAAATAAATTACACAAACAAAATAGTAGAGAATTAAGAAATAACCTTCGGTCCTAGCTAATATGGCCTATGAACAATATCGCAATGATATTCTCCTATCAGTTGCACCCAAGATGATATGAGATATGCCTTTGTTCTTTGCTAGAATCGATCCCTCAATTAACTGATTAATTTTTAGGGTTTTGTGTGTATTTTTGATGAGAGTGTGCTAGGTAGAAAATTAGGTTAGAAAATGATCTACCTCTCACCTACTTAAACCGTGTATTAGGTGAGTAATAGGGTAGATCTTTTCTTCCCTTTTTTCGGCCCATATAACCGAAATAATAAGGAGGATTATCTCCTTATTTTCGGTTTTTCTTCCTACCAAAATAAGGTGATTAAATCTTCTTATTTTTGGTATTTTACAAAATGTATACAAAGTGTACAAATTATAAGTTGTCATTTAATTTATTCCGTATTAATTAGTCTACACACAACAGCTTGCAGTAGACTTATTAATGCCGGTCTGTAATATTTATTATGACAATATCGTATAATATATACTTTAATTATAAATATCGCACATTTATAATTAGCTAATTAAATATAACCGATTACATTTAATTACGAATTAACATCTTAATTCATTTAAGCTAATATTATATACATTAATTAAATATAACATATTATATTCAATTTACGAATTGACAGTTAATTCGTCTCAGCTAATATTATTTAATCGGCATTAAATAATCGTCTCATCAACACGTTGACTAACTGTTTAGTCAAATACATGGACTAACCTTTTAGTCATGTAAGGCATCAATGTGATTACATTTCCATAACCACATCTCTCAAACACATCCTTTAGGTGTGACTTTTAGGGACCAGTTGATTACCGCCATCTGTATGATAATAACGTCAAACTTTCTAGCAAGCCAACCGTTATTTGGTAATCGTTAATCAACTGATAAAATACGAAGTATACCCTTGTGAACCTATAAGAGATTTATAAATGTTATCACACTAATTTGTGGAGGACACAAGCTCCAACAAACTCCCACTTGTCCTCACAAGTGTATGTGCGATAACCGATTCTCATATCCTAAAATTTCTCCCACTCAATGTAAAACAATTTGCAAAATCCGTATTCACAAAGGTCGTATTTTACAAGTGATCAATATCAAGAGTGGTTTCCCCGACTAGAGAGTAACTTAACTGATAAACGAATCATCATTCGAGCATGGCCATGCATTTCAGTTACAACTCCTCGAGTGGCCCTGAGAAATAACTATACCTGATAAAGGTTGGATATTTCCTTCAACTTGAATCTTGCAGATGTAAGCACAGTATAAAATGACCCAGAAAAAATCTACTTAGTTTCCAGCTACTGCAGACCATGAGAAAGAAACCAAAGTCACCCAAAAACTGCCTTAATCTCAAGAGACAGTCGATAGTCAAAAGAATCGACTTTAGGAACACAATGGACGTCCAATCCACGACCTGGCACCGAATGTTTTTAAACATTTAGGACTCCATTACGTTGTCACAAAAATAATTGTCCTACGAGGTATCGTTATAATCTCGCATCTGTGATCGATCAGTCAACCGTTTGACTTATGGCTCGTTGAACCCACCATCAATCGACTGCACAATATAATAGCCAGAGTTATCAGCTCATTAAGGCGATTACGGACCAAAACAAATATAATGTAATTCAGTTCAGTTTGTGGCGTTCAATGTTGTCAGTACAATCCACATGAAAAACAAAATATTATAAAAACGATGAAGTTATAAATAGTATATGAGAAAGATAATGTATCAAATCCATAATCAACTACTACAACTCAGGAACACGTTTAATTCCCATGGAAATAACGTGCCCTTCATGCTTATCAAAATTCAACAGTTTAGTGAGAGGGTCCGCGATGTTATCATACGAGGCTATCTTGTCAATCACTATCTCTTCTTGCTCCACGTAATCACGGATCAGGTGAGCTTTCCGATGTACATGTCTAGATTTGTTGCTAGACTTAGGCTCCTTAGCCTGGAAGATGGCACCTCTATTATCACAATATATGGTGATCGGGTCATTCGAACTAGGAACTATCGTAAGTCCTTGTAAGAATTGACGCATCCATATAGCTTCCTTTCTTTGCTTCGAAGCGGCATAGTACTCGGTTCATGGTAGAATCTGCTACAACATCCTGTTTGGAACTCTTCCACCGACCGCAACAAAGATTAAGAGTGAAGACGAACCCGGACTGAGATTTTGAATCATCTCGATCCGTTTGGAAGCTAGCATCTGCGTAACCTATTGCGCATAGCTTAGTATCGCCTCCATAAGTCAATACCCTATCCTTAGTCCTCCGTAGGTACTTAAGGATGTTTTTAACAGCTATCCAGTGTGTTTCACCTGGATTCTTTTGGTACCGACTCGTCATACTCAATGCATATGTCACGTCTGGACGTGTGCATATCATGGCATACATGATTGATCCTATTGCAGATGCATAAGGAACACGACTCATGCGCTCAAGCCCTTCAGGCGTCGTGGGTGACTGAGACTTGCTCAACTGCATCCCAGACGTCAATTGAAGGTTCCCCTTCTTGGAGTTGGTCATGCTGAACCTTTCAAGAATCTTATCCAAATAAGACTCCTGACTCAATGATAACGTCCGTCGTGATCTATCTCGGTAGATATGGATTCCCAATATGCGTTGTGCCTCACCCAGATCTTTCATCTGGAAATGGTTCTTCAACCATCCTTTAACCGAAGATAAGAGAGGAATGTCATTCCCAATCAAGAGTATGTCATCGACATACAATATCAAGAATACAATCTTGCTCCCACTCGACTTGATATATAAGCATGGTTCCTCGACCGATCGAGTGAAACCATACTCTTTTATCACCTGGTCGAAACGATGATCCCAACTCCGAGAAGCTTGCTTAAGTCCATAAATGGAACGCTTAAGCTTGCACACTTTCTTAGGATTCTCAGGATCTATGAAACTTTCGGGTTGCACCATGTACAACTCCTCCTCCAAATAACCGTTTAAGAAGGCGCTTTTCACATCCATTTTCTAAATTTCATAGTCATGAAAAGCGGCAATCGCTAAAATAATCCGAATGGAACGCAGCATAACTACGGGTGCAAAAATTTCATCATAATGCAAACCGTGCACTTTAGTGAAAACTTTTGCCACTAGTCGTGCCTTATAGGTATCTGGTTGCCCGTCTACAGAATGCTTTATTTTGTAAAGCCATTTGCACGGTAGAGGTTTTACCTTATTAGGTAAATCAACTAGATCCCATACGTCATTCTCATACATGGAGTCCATCTCGGATTGCATGGCTTCAAGCCATAGCTTTGAGTCGGAACAGGTCATTGCACATTTATAGGTAGCGGGTTCATTACTCTCTAGGAGTAAAACGTCACTCTCCTCGACCATACCAATGTATCTGTCCGGAGGATTAGAGACTCTATCCGACCTCCTAGGTTCCTCAGGAATATTAACCGTATCATCAGTTGGAGGAACAAATTCCTCCATCTGTTCCTTGGTTGTTGGTTCTTGAATCCCCGACAGCTCGAAGGTTCTATTACTTGTCTTGTTCTCGAGAAATTCTTTCTCTAAGAACGTCGCACTAGCCGCAACAAAAACTCGATGTTCGGTAGGCGAATAGAAGTAATGACCAAACGTTCCTTTTGGATAACCAATAAAGTATGTCTTGACCGATCGCGGGCCGAGCTTATCCTCGTGTCTCCACTTGACATAAGCCTCGCAGCCCCAAACCTGAATAAAGGACAAGTTAGGGACCGTTCCCTTCCATATTTCATATGGAGTGTTGTCGACAGCTTTAGTCGGACTTCGGTTAAGTATAAGAGCAGCTGACAAAAGAGCAAACCCCCATAATGAATCAGGTACTACCGTGTGACTCATCATGGATCGAACCATATCAAGTAAGGTTCGATTTCTCCATTCGGACACACCATTTAATTGAGGTGTTCCAGGTGGAGTTAACTGTAAAACGATTCCACAGTCTTTAAGGTGTTGATCAAACTCATTTGAAAGATATTCGCCACCCCGATCTGAACGGAGTGCTTTAACCTTTATACCCAGTTGGTTCTCAACCTTGTTCTGGTATTCCTTGAATTTCTCAAAGGACTCACTTTTATGCTTCATTAAGTAGACATATCCGTATCTACTCAAATCGTCCGTGAAAGTGATAAAATATCTATAGCCATCTCTAGCGGTAATTGACATAGCTCCACAAACATCAGTATGTATGAGTCCTAATAGGTCACTAGCGCGCATTCCAACACCTTTGAAGGAAATTCGAGTCATCTTGCCGATAAGACATGATTCACACGTGCCAAATGTAGAAAAATCGAATGCGGGAATAGTCCCATTATCGACGAGTTTCTTCACGCATTTTTCATTTATGTGTCCCATTCGACAATGCCATAAATAGGTTTGATATTTGTCACCAACCTTTAATTTCTTATTATTCAAGTGTAATACTTCCGTGGTTTGATCTAAGATGTAAATTCCATTTATGGAAACTGCTTTGCCATAAATCATTTCATTGAAAGAGAAAATACAGCTATTATCCTTTATTAAAAATGAAAAACCGTCTTTATCAAGTACGGAAACTGAAATAATGTTCTTAGACAAACTGGGTACATAGTAACAGTTATTTAAAAATAACTCAAAACCACGAGGGAGTTGGATTACGTATGTTCCCTTCGAGACTGCAGCAACTCTAGCTCCATTCCCGACTCGCAGGTCCACATCACCCTTTCCGAGAGGTGTGATGTTTTTTAGGCCCTGCAAATGATTACACAGATGAGAACCACAACCAGTATCAAGTACCCAAGTTCCGAAACTTGCATGGTTAATCTCAATCATATGAATATAAGATGACATACCAACAGGAACGATGCGGCCTGCTTTTATGTCCTCACGGTACACGGGACGGTTCCTCCTTCAATGTCCAGTCTTGTGACAATGGTGGCATTCAATGTCACCGCCCTTGCTCTTTGCCTTGCCCTGTGAGCCACTAGTCTCACCAGGCCCACTCTTACCATTTCCTGGCTTCTTAAACTTTGGCTTACCTACAATTAGGTCGCCTGGAGCTTTGCCCTTACCTTTATTCTTGTTGGAAATCGTGAGAACATCCTGCTTCATGCTCCCACTCAATTTCATATCCTTCTCGGTCTGTACGAGAAGTGAGTGTAGCTCATGAGGACTTTTCTTTAAGTCATTCATGTTGTAGTTCGCCCTGAAAAGGGCATAACCATCATGAAGAGAATGAAGCATTCGGTCAATGACTATGCTCTCACTGATTTTGCAATCAAGTGCCTCCAATTTCGCGACATTCTCAATCATGTTAAGAATGTGTGGGCTAACCGGTTGGCCCTTTTGGAGTTTCGCATCAAAGAAGCGACAGGTATGCTCATAAGTAACGATTCTCAGTGCTTTTGAGAACTCGTTAGTGAGCGTGGTGAAAATCTTGTTTGCACCTTGGGCAATCAAGCGTCTCTGCAAATTGGATTCCATTGCAAAGATGAGTATGTTCTTTATCGCACCCGCTTCCATGACAAAATCACTATAATCAAGTGACTCGTTAACTCCTGCATTGGGGCCTGGGTTTACCGGTATTGGCTCAGTTAAGTACTTGAGCTTACCGTCAGCAATGGCAGCATTTCGTAGTGCTGCCTCCCAGTCCGCAAAGTTGGACCCATCATTCTTCAGTCGTGTGAACTGATTCATGTTTTCCATAAAAACTTTAAGCCAGGACTCGCGTCCAAGTGTGGCACTCGGCATTGGGATTTCGTTATTTCCAGCAATTTGTTGTAACAGTATTATCAAAATAAACGTATTCTACACTGCGAAAAGAAGAATAAAATAATAAGCATATGCATCGTTATGATTTTAAGTCTTAATGCAAAACTGTTATAAGCGAAAACTCAAGCATTTATACAATTGACCTCCCTCAAGAATTATATAAATGATCCCAAGACTCAATTATCTGTAAATTGATAAGCCAACCTTTTGGCTAATTCTACTGTTAGCTTGGTCGATAAATTTCTGTAAATTCTATCTTTAGTCCATCATAATCACGAGAAACTCTTCGGACTATAATGTTGAGATAAACTAAGTCAACACAAACTACTTACCCAACGTAGAAGGGGTCATATTATGCCTACCGACGAAGAAGGGATTCATAGTTGTTTGCCCTTATAAAGACTAGTCTCAATTTCCGTTTTTAGAGGAAGATCCCATCAACTTTATTTTAATTCATTTGAAGTGAACTAATATCTAGCATGCGTGAATGAATAAACTAAGGTGATGACTTAAACTGTGTGACATCTGTATGTCTATGAAAACTAACATACAACCTATATGAGTCAATTTTCATGCATTTTTGTAGTAGGTGGTTTGGTTTAGGCGGAATATGATGCATAAATTATCATGTGAATGAAAAGCAATAAGAACGGTAAAACGTAAAACAAAAATAAAGTCCTAGTGTGCCCTATCTACCAAAATGAACATTAAATACAAATTTGGAATCCATCCTTGGACCCGAGAAGCTTGTCTTGATGTTCCATCTTGGTCCATGTAGCGGGAGTGAGCTCCAATCTCCATCTTTAGTCTTTTTTAAAATTACAATTTAAATTACATAATAAACCTATTTACATTCTAATTTCAAAACCATAATACTTAAAGAAAATAAAAGGAGATTCGAGATCTCAAAATACATAAAAAACTATGTTTCCATCATTACGAAAACATAATTTAACTAAGGCCACACTAGGTATTACAAATTACAACCGATTGCAAAAATACGTAAATAAATCCATTCAACAAAAAAAATGCATCAACTAAAAAAAATTAAACATGCAAGACATAATTCTTTAATTATGTAGATTAATTTTATCCAAACCACCTATCTAAATGATCAAATTAAGTGACAATTCCTCAATTACTCATATTAATTTTAATCTTAATTCACATTAAACTTGTAATATGAATTTAATCCAACATTATTTTAAACTTCTTTAAAATAATTAGATATCTAAAAATTGTGAACTTCTTCACAACAATTAATCATACATTATAAATTTCAATGTATAATCAATTTAGGCCAAAACAAACCAAACAAAATCAAAAACAACCTTTTTTTTTCTTTTTGGGTCTCGGCAAAACAGTATATAAAAAAAACAGAAATATTTTTTTTTTATATTTTTTCAGCTCGGCTGAAATAAAAAAACAGAAACCAAAAAAAAAAAAATTTCTTCCTCGGCAATTCTGCAAAAACCGAAAGAAAAACAGCCTTTTTTTTTCTTCAGCTCACGGCAAAGGCAAAAAAATAAAACAATTTTTTTTTCTTTTTTTTATTATACACGGTTGAAATAAAAAAAACCAAAACAGCCCTAAAAATTTTCATTTCGGCATTATGCCCTAAAACAAAAAATTTAGATGAACAAAATTGTTTATAGTTACTATTAGAACAAGATTGGCATAACCACCTTATAATTTAAACATGTAAATTTATGAAACATGATTCTAAACAACGATTTAGAACCATTTATGCCAAAAACTATATAGCAAAAATAATTTATCATCAAACCCGATTCCATTTACATTTTAATTTAATCTTCATTAAATCAAACATCTACAAATTTATCATGTAATCATTTTAACTTATTAAAACAACAAAATGAATGAATCAAAATGGAAATACTAACATGAAAATCAGAAAAACAAATCGGCAAAAATATTTTTGTTTTCTCGGCATTTTTTTTTTTACAGCCGATCTCTTTTTTTTTTCTCTTTTCTTTTTTCGAAATTCCTTTCAAATTTTGCTTAAATTTAATTATGAAAATCATCAAAATAAAATCGTGGCCTTGGCTCTAATACCACTTGTGGGAATTATCTGTATGCTTCCCTTTAATTATAAGGATTATAACGAATTTATTATGATGAATACGAGTCATAAAATAAATTACATAAACAAAATAGTAGAGAATTAAGAAATAACCTTCGGTCCTAGCTAATATGGCCTATGAACAATATCGCAATGATATTCCCCTATCAGTTGCACCCAAGATGATATGAGGTATGCCTTTGTTCTTTGCTAGAATCGATCCCTCAATTAACTGATTAATTTTTAGGGTTTTGTGTGTATTTTTGTTGAGAGTGTGCTAGGTAGAAAATAAGGTTAGAAAATGATCTACCTCTCACCTACTTAAACCGTGTATTAGGTGAGTAATAGGGTAGATCTTTTCTTCCCTTTTTTCGGCCCATATAACCGAAATAATAAGGAGGATTATCTCCTTATTTTCGGTTTTTCTTCCTACCAAAATAAGGTGATTAAATCTTCTTATTTTTGGTATTTTAAAAAATGTATACAAAGTGTACAAATTATAAATTGTCATTTAATTTATTCCGTATTAATTAGTCTACACACAACAGCTTGCAGTCGACTTATTAATGCCGGTCTGTAATATTTATTATGACAATATCGTATAATATATACTTTAGTTATAAATATCGCACATTTATAATTATCTAATTAAATATAACCGATTAGATTTAATTACGAATTAACATCTTAATTCATTTAAGCTAACATTATATACATTAATTAAATATAACATATTATATTCAATTTACGAATTGACAGTTAATTCGTCTCAGCTAATATTATTTAATCGGCATTAAATAATCGTCTCATCAACACGTTGACTAACTGTTTAGTCAAATACATGGACTAACCTTTTAGTCATGTAAGGCATCAATGTGATTATATTTCCATAACCACATCTCTCAAACACGTCCTTTAGGTGTGACTTTTAGGGACCAGTTGATTACCGCCATCTGTATGATAATAACGTCAAACTTTCTAGCAAACCAACCGTTATTCGGAGGCCAATCCTTCACACTCTCGTAGGTGACCATCAAGTCTATCACATAGACCACCCAAAACAGGCTATGGAGTCATTAAGAGCATTATAAGCTCATCCTCACAACAATCAACGGTGGATTCGACAAGTCCTTCTCAATAGGACCACCCAAAACCTGGGCTTCAAATCCATTAAGAGCCTAAGCTCAACCTCACAACGTGCGTCATAGTATTGGAAAAGTGCGCACAAATATGAGTCTTTCCATGGCTTCGTTTGAACACAAGGTCCAGTTTTATCCGAACCGGGTTTCCACCATTAATTCCTCAACCAACCATAGGCTTAAGCCCCATTCCCCTCGACGTCTCAATGACCATCTTTCGGTTAAGTCCTTTTGTCAACGGATCAGCCAAGTTTCTCTAAGATCTTACGTACTCCAGAGAGAGTACTCCATTCTCAATCAAGTTTTTCACAAACTTGTGCCTTATACGAATATGTCTTTTTTTACCATTGTAAGTGTTGTTATTCGTAACACTTATGGCGGCTTGAGAATCACAATGTAGAGAGACATGCGGTGTAGCCCCACAATGGAATATCAACCAGTAAATTCCTCAACCATTCAGCTTCCTGTCCTGCAAGGTCAAGAGCAGTAAATTTGGCTTCTATGGTCGAACGAGCAATGCAAGTCTGCTTAGCAGACTTCGAAGACACAGTTGCTCCACTTAAAGTGAATATGAATCCACTTGTGGAACTTATATCATCATTAACTGTTACCCAGTTCGCATCACAATATCCCTCCAATACAACAAGGAACCTCACGTAATGCAATCCCAAATCCATAGTGCCTCTAAGGTATCTCATCAACCTGTTAAGAGCGTTCCAATGATCATCTCTAGGATTGTGAGTATATCGATTGAGTCTACTAACTGCATAAACTATGCCAGGTTGAGTACAGTTCATCAAAAGCATCTCACTCCCAATTATTTTGGCATACTCAGATTGAGAAACAGCCAAAGCATTATGTTTCTTCAATTGAACACTAGAATCATAAAGAGTTCTTACTGGCAATACATCAAAATAATTAAATTTCTTTAAAATTTTCTCTACATAGTGTGATTGTGATAAAGTAAAACCTTATTAAACTTTAACACCCAAAATCACATATACTTCACCAAGATCTTTCATGTCGAAATGAGAAATTTTCAGTCTTATGTGATTAATATGTGTACCCAAAATTAACATATCATCAGGGTGGTGATCGTAGTATGCTGGAATTGGACACTCTTCCTTTCTCGTCTCCAAAAAACCCTAGCCTCCATCAATCAAATCTGGGGCTTCCATCCACTATTGACCGATGCTAAGCCCCCCAAATATCTTTATTTATCAATTCATAATATGAAACTTTATAAATTAATCAATAAAAGTCGCCCTTTTGGTGAGATCCGTTTGTCCGTCTCTATTTTCAGAGTTTTTTCAGTCTTTGTCTTTCTAGGATTTAGTTAGAAATATAGATAAGAGCGTCTTGGTCGTTCCTCGTGTGGTGAAGATGCGGAAGATCAGTTTTGTAATGGATAGTTATATGAAATTACATATGTTGTCGATCTTTTGGTTGCGCTCAATTTGGTCAGATGAAATAGTCTCTCGTCAAGGCTCAAGATTCTATGATCCTCTTGTGAAAAGCTGTTTACGGCGATATGATAGAGGGTATGCTTTGAAGCAATTCAAGTTTATAGATCTTTCTGTGAACGAGATTTTATTTTATTTGGTTCTAGTTGAGTTGTATCCGGTCAAATTTGACACATATTGTAGATGTCGTATGACTATTTGTTAATGAATCGATCCTTTTTTTCAAAAAAAAAGTAACATATCATCAACATATAAGCAGATTATCACACAATCTGAATCAAACATTTTAGTGTAAACACATGCATCAGATCTGTTGACAATAAAGCCAAAACTAAGAATAATATTATGAAATTTCTCATACCATTGCTTTGGTGCTTGCTAAAGTTCATACAAAGATTTCTTAAGCTTACATACCTAGTGCTGTTGTCCTGGCACTACAACAAAAACGCATCATAATGATGGCCATTCTGACGGAAAAAACAAGCCGTCAGAAAAAACAGGATACTGACGGATATATGACGGAATTTCCGTCAAGACTCATTCTTGACGGAAATTCCGTCAGCTATATTTGGCGCGTTGACAAAGTCAATGGCGCTAAAATACATCTGACGGAATTTACGTCAGTTATTTTATTTTACTGACGGAATTTCCGTCAGATGCCTCTCAAACTCAAAAATGGATGACAGCTCATAAAAATTTGGTCAACTGACGAAAACTCCGTCAGTTTTTTGGAAATACTGACGGAATTTCCGTCAGATGCACTAGATATTTTGAAAATACTGTGCATCACAGCTGTCACAATAATTGACCAACTGACGGAAATTCCGTCAGTATTTCCAAAAAACTGACGGAAATTCCGTCAGTTGGTCAATTATTGTGACGTGTACAGAACCTGCATTATTGTTCCGATAAAGTAGGCCTCTGACGGAATTTCCGTCAGTTTTTTGGAAATACTGACGGAATTTCCGTCTGGATTTCTATTTAACTGACGGAATTTCCGTCAGAGGCCTCTATTATCTGAAACACGCGAACACTTTCCCGTCATTTTACCAAAATTCCCCCAAATCAATTAAAGTCGCCCTAACCCTAACCTCCTTAAAACCCGACACCACCACCACCACCCTTCTCCATTTCCGGCGCCACCACCAACACCACCACGCCGTCGTCGTCACTATAAGGTAATTATATTTTTCTTTTCTTCCTTACTCCTTTCTCCGTTTCCTTTTTCTTTTTTTCCTTTTCTTGTTTTTAATTTTTTTTCCACAGCCACCACGCCACCGCCACCGGCGCCCCCCTGCCGCCGCCGCCGCCGCCCTTGCTGTCGTCATCTTTCTTCTTTCTCATTCTTCCTTTTCATTTTTTTTCTTTTTGGAGTTAATTAGGTATTTCTCCTTTTAATTTTTTTTTGTTTAATTATCTTAATTGATTTAGAATATTAGTTATTGTTTTAATTACTGTTCAATTATTGTTGATGTTGATGCATGTTGATTTAGGATAGAAGCCAATTTTGTTTAAATGTATGTTGTTATATTTTAATGTATGCATGTAATTTTATTGTTAAAAATTAGAATTATTGTTAATAATGTTTTTATAAATTGGAATTTTTGTTAATTAGATTATTGTTAAATTTTGTGAAATGTTAATGTTTTTAAAATGATAATTAGACTAGATATGTAAAATGAGAAATTAGTCATGTTAGTTTTTGTTAATTGAAAATTAAAGTCGTCATTGTTGTATTTTTTTTTTAATATTGTTAAAATTATTGTTCATATTGACCTAGTACCCGTTCAAAAATTACTCACTAGGAGTAATTTTTGAATAGTCCCCATTTTGGGACTGTCTTTGTACGTTTTAAGTCACTTAGGTAGTAAACATGTAATTGTGATTTGTTAATGAGGAAACTTTTTGGTGACAATTCCTTTAATGTTCTCTGAATGCATATCTGGAGTAATTATTTATTCTACATTGTGTATTTGGAGAACGGATGGGAATTGCCGCCGAATGTTTTCCTCATTAATAAATCACAAGTACATGTTTGCTAGTGACTTGAAACATACATTGATGGGTTTAGTTTGGAGTGATAAGGACCCAATTCAAAGAAATACAGATTATTTGTATACAATTGTAACAATATTTATATTGGTAAAAATGTTAAATTATTGTCTATTATTCTTGATTGTGATTGTTTGTATACAGATTATTTGTATACAATTGTAACAATATAATTGTAACATATATAAATGTGTAGATACCTAATAACATGAAAAGATTACAACGGCAGTGGATGTATGAAAGATTAGACGAAAAAAAGAAACCCAAGAAAGCATTTGCAGAGGGAGTGAAAGAGTTTATTAAATTCGCGGAAGAAAGTAGTGAGTATAAGAATTTAGGTGAAATGAGGTGTCCGTGTAATAAATACAAAAACCTAGATTTTAAAAGGAAAAGAGATGTTCAAATTCATCTTTGGTCGAATGGTTTCGCCGATAATTACTATGTATGGACATATCATGGTGAGAAACTACCTAGTAAAGCAAGTTCAAATGCTAGTGAGAATCTTTACCGTGAGTTCGTGGAAAATGCATTGCGTGATACTGTTGACCAAATTTTGGAGGATCGACTCAATCCTGATGACCTTAACGATGAAGAAGTGCGTTATGATACCCCGAACCTCCAAGTTTCTTCGTTCTTTAAAATGTTAGAGCAAGCCGAACAGCCGGTGTATGAGGGAAGTGATATGAGTTTGTTGCAAGCGGCTGCTAAGTTGTTATCACTCAAATGTGAGAACTACATATCTCTTAGATGCTCTAATGGTTTTGTGTCGTTCGTTGGTGACCTAATTCCAAAGGAAAATCAAATGGCGCGCAATTTTAATGAGATTAAGAAAGTTCTGAAGGGACTTAAACTACCTCATAAGAAGATTGATGCATGTCTCAATGGATACATGCTTTTCTGGGAGGAAAATTCTAATCTTGAAGAATGTACAAAGTGTCGTGCATCTCGGTATAAAGATAAAAAGAATTCAAGTTGGAGGCGAATTCCTTGTAAACCAGTAACTTATTTCCCGCTTGCACCAAGGTTACAACGAATATATGCAACTAAACACATAACAGGTGAGATGAGTTGGCACTACAAAAACTCTCGATTAAGAGAAATGGGGACAATGGCACATCCAAGTGATGGAGAAGCGTGGAAACATTTCGATAGAGAGCATCCAGATTTTGCAAGTGAACCCCAGAATGTTCAGTTAGGTTTGTGTACGGATGGATTTCAACCTTTTGGGCAATTCGGGACGAAATACTCCTGTTGGCCCGTGATTGTGACTCCGTACAACTTACCTCCTTGGTTATGCATGAAGAGACAATTTCTGTTCTTATCTGTGCTAGTTCCTGGTCCTAAGAACCCTAAGTCAAATTTAGATGTTTTCCTCCAATCGTTGATCAAAGAGTTGAAACAACTTTGGGAAACCGGCGTGGACACCTACGATGTCTCTAAGAAACAAAATTTTCAATTAAAGGCTACATTAATATGGACGATCAACGATTTCCCGGCATATGGCATGCTTTCTGGTTGGTCCACAAGTGGGTATCGTGCTTGTCCTTATTGTCCAGAAAATGATCATAGATCTTTTTGGCTTAGAAATAGCAAAAATGTTTCTTGGTTTGATTGTCACCGTGAGTTCTTAAGACCTGACCATCATTTCCGCAACAATTGTAAGCATTTTCT
The DNA here is from genome assembly GCF_048544455.1 of Silene latifolia. Lineage (NCBI taxonomy): Eukaryota > Viridiplantae > Streptophyta > Magnoliopsida > Caryophyllales > Caryophyllaceae > Silene > Silene latifolia. The sequence goes on along the minus strand of NC_133527.1, from coordinate 175,247,081 downwards.
AGAAAACAGAAAAACTGAGAATCGCATAGCCGCATCGAAACTAACGGGTGATGAAGTTTGGGATTCCGTAAAAGATTTGCCAAAAATAGTTGATGCTTCTGATCAAGAATTGAAAATATTGAAAGATCAGAATGAAGGTTGGTGGAAACAAAGCATATTCTGGGAACTTCCCTACTGGAAAACGTTGCTGATTCGACACAACTTGGACTTTATGCACATTGAGAATTTTTTTTGAACAACTTATCAACACCATGATGGATGTACCAGGTAAAACTAAATTTGGCCCTAAGGGTAAAGACGACTTTAATGAACTTTGCTATAAACGGACCATATCATATAGGTTTGTTTTATCAACCGCGGAGAAAAAGGCTCTATGTGATTGAGTTGCTAATTTAAAATTCCCGGATGGTTATACTTCAGATTTGAGTCGGTGTGTTGACCATAAAAAGATGGTGTTGCATTCCATGAAAAGTCATGATTGTCATGTATTTATGGAACGACTACTCCCTGTTGCCTTGAAAGAGTTGCTCCCAACCGGTTCTTGGAATGCAATAACTGAGATAAACCAATTTTTAGAGACCTGTGTACTTCTACGATTAGCGTTGATTCTATGGAACGTCCGGAGTCAAACATTGCGGAGATAATATGCAAGTTACAGAAGATATTTCCCCCGTCTTTCTTCAATTCCATGGAGCATTTCTTTCTTCAATTCCATGTAGCATTTGCCTCTTCACCTACCTTATGAAGCGAAAGTTAGAGGACCTGTTCAATATCGATGGATGTATCCATTTGAGATATTTCTTAATCATTTAAAAAAAAGATTGACAACAAAGCTCGGGTGGAGGGTTCAATATGCAACACTTTTTTGTTAGAAAAAATTTCAAATTTCTGTTCCTTTTATTTCGAAAATCACATTTGTACAAAAGTAAAAGACTTAGATGTTGGTGTAAATTCCGATGACCAGTTAAAATCTAAGTTACCTGAGTTATTCAATGATGACATGGAAACTACAACCGGGAAATGTATTTAGAGGTGCTTGACTGAGAAAGAGTATGAAGAAGCTCATTTTTATGTGCTAAGGAACTGTGGAGAATTTTTAGAGACTTATGAAAAGTAAGTTAATACTTTATCATTACTCAATTGTTTTTTAATTATCAAATTATATCAAATTTATAGGTAATACATAACTAAAATATGCTTTCCCTACTTATAGGGAATTTGAGACACATATCAAAATCAATTTTCCTGATGTCACGTCCCCTGATGATGTTTGGGCAAAAACATGACAAAAATTTTCCGAAATGGTTCCGAAATGAAGTAAGTGATGATACATTTTCTTTGAAATTAAACTAGACATTTAGTTTTCTTATTAAATATTGAAAAAAAATATAACAACTTAATTAACATTTTTTTTATTCATAGGTTCATAGATTTAAGGATCATATAATAATAGCTTTAGCATTGGGTCCTAGTAACATGGTGAAGTCTTGGAGACGGTATTCCATCAATGGCTATAAATTTCGAGCTTTTAAGGAGGGAGTTGATGTTTCGAAATCTACGTTAAGCAATGAGGTTTCTGTGAATTCAACTGAAGGGTTGGACTACTATGGAACCCTAAATGAAGTAATTGAGCTTTCTTATTATGCCGAGCAAAGGGTTTATAGAGTTATATTGTTTAAATGTGATTGGTTTGATAATTCCCCACAAGGACTTATCCATAAGGTTTATGGACTTGTAGATGCAAACGAGAAAAAGAAACTTCGTGGACATAACCGATTTGTGGCAGCTTTTCAAGTCGATCAAGTTTGTAATGCTCCTTATCCAACCATTAAGAAAGGTAATCAAGGTATTCAGTGGTCCGCGGTTTTTAAAACCAAGGCAAGATCACAAGTTGATGCTCCTATTGAAGAAAGTGTCTTTCAAGAAGATGTGGTTGTGAATGATCACTCAATTTCACCGATTTCGTTGGAAGATATAGAGGATGAAGATGTATACGAAGTGGCAGTGGAAAAATGTCAAGGGGAATATGACAGAGACGTCGGAGAAGAAGGGGATGAAGATGAAGTTGAAGAACTTATTAGATACGAAAATGAGGAATCAACGGAAGAAGTAGGAGTGTTTTTTTTTCAGATGATGAACCTCTTTTGATTTGTAGTGACAATGATAGTGAGGAGGACTAGTTGTAATTGTACAATTATTAATACATTTGTAAAAAAAGTTTAAATTTTAAACATTCAATAAAATTTGCTTGTCGTTCTTTATTACTTGTCGTTCTAGCCTATTTAAACATTCAATAAAACATTTTAAACTAACAATTTTTTCTTTGAACTAACAATTTTGCTTGTTAGTGTTTATTTCCATTGTTTATATATACCTTGGAGAAATGGTTGATTTGAACTAACAATTTTTTCTTTGAACTAACAATTTGAAATGTTTTCAAGCAGTGATTATGCCGAATATTTTTCGCCGTGTTTTTGGGAGCAATAGTAGTGCATCTCAACATAATCGGGGGGACGAGGAGATTGAGGATGAGGCCGATCCTGAACCTCCAACACGGGTGCAGGAGGGCATGCAGGTGACTCTCTCATCAGCCCGTGCTCAGCCAGATCATTTTTGGTATGTTTATGTTAATTTTTTTATTTTTAAAACACACACACACACACACACACACACACACACACACACACACACACACACACACACACACACACACACACACACACACACACACACACACACACACACACACACATATATCATTTAAAGTTTTAATTTCAAATATTTGTGTGTTTTTCAGGTGGGATGACACACCGGTCAAGCAATATGTTACTTGGTTGTTCACCCGTAACCTAGGAGATGAGTACTTCACTAGGTGGGGTGAAGCGAGCCACGCACAACGTCAGAAGATGTGGAATTACTTTGCGGTAATTATGTATTTCAATAATAATTTTCTTAAGTTTTTAATAATTTTCTTAAGTTTTATATAACTAATTTCACACTTGTTTTTGAAATAGACTCATGTAAGATCCATCGATCGTGGCTATGATCCTACACCTGAGTGGCAGTCGAGGGTAACGAGGCGGATTACCACTCTTATTAATGGACTGAAATATAATAAGAAAAAGCCAAAGTGGGTGCCTGATACTTGGTGGGAGAACCTTAAGAATAGGCCAGAAGATCCCACTTTTGCCAAACATTCGGCAATCAACACGGCAAATAGGAAGTCGGGTGGTAAAGATGGGAAACCATTGGGCACCCACACTCTTGGTCGGAAGAGTTGCTCCGATGCTTTTAAGGAATTGGTAAGTATTGTTTATATTGCTTTTAAAAAGTGGTTAATATATATGATTGACAAATAGATACTTGATTTTACTTGTTTCCATACTAATTTCAGGGTCAAGAGGCCACTCCGTACAAGTTGTTTACGAAGACGAAGAAAAATAAGAAGGGCGAATGGGTTAATCCTCGAGCTGCTGAGATAGACGTAAGCTTTTGTATTCAATTTAATATTTATTTTTATTACAAAGAACGGTAATATCTTTCTTAGAAAGAACGATAATATCTTCCTTATAAAGATAGGTAATATATATAATATTTCTGACGATTTTGTTTCTTTTTTCAGCATGATTACCATGAGGAGATGAGTCAACCGTTGCCACTTGGACAGTCTCTCGACGAAATCCGGGCGTACTAAAAGGTTGTCAAGGGCTTTGACGAAAAGAACCGGCTATTTGGGACCGGAGATAAAAGGGCCGAAATGTGGTATAATCCTACTACTAACAAAGCTGGTCGACGGTCTTTCTCTTATGCTCCTACCATGATTTCACAGCTTTCCACAGAATTTCCATCAGGAAATAGAAATACTGACGGAAATTTCGTCAGTACGCCTGATTTTGGCCGTCGGTATGCCGCGTTTTCTTAGTAGTGTGATACCACAAAACCAGACGGTTGCTACATATAAGTTTCCGCATTCAATTCACCATTTAAGAAAGTTATCTTTACATCCATATTTGGTGAACTAAAAATTTATGAGCATATGCAAGAGCAAACAAAACACGAATGGTAACATTCTTAGTCACAGGTAAATAAGTAGAGAAATAATCAAAATTGGATCCTCAGCAAGGATAAATATTCAAAATTGAATCTATTGAATTTTGAGTTGAAACGGCCACTTCAATGTGGTTGTTACAAGGAGTTAATATTGTATTATTATGGATGTAAATAAGGTGAGATAATGAGCCATTAAGTCAGTTTTAATGGTCATTATTCCTCCTCATTCATCTCCCCATAACTCCTATTTTGAGAGCCTATATAATGTGATAATTCTATGTGAATTATACACAAAACAACATACAAACACAGTAACTTCAATCACAACAAAGCCACCATTGTTAGAGCTTTTGGAACTTGGGGTGTGAACTACCACCGAGACTCTAGTAGTTGTCGGAAGCGGTTTTCGTGGGCAGAACGTCGGCACGTCGATCTTCCGTACCTATTCCGCTAACAAGGTACACATTTTCTTACCGTGGTATCAGAGCCGAGCGTGTTTCGGCTTCTGCCCCGACTGACTAATGTCATGTTTTACACTCTATCGTATAAGCATAGTTTGAGAGTATTTATTTTTGCGTAAAATGAATAATTGGCCTCAGACGACACATATACGGAGTACTGTAATAATTATCAGTACATACAATGTTTTTTGTTGTTATGCAAAACAAGAACACGACTTACAATTTGTTATTGACTTTCCCATGAAAACAAGTTATCCCGGATTTTTTAATTGGAATGAATATTAAAGTTCCGGCGTCAGTCGCCGGACCGAGTAAGTCGCACATCTGCAGACACCTTCGCCGTTCCGCGCGTTCGAGAGCGTGAGTCGGATTAATCAAAGCATCCATCACTGATCTGTGTGACGGTGGTAATATTTTGGTTGAAGGTGTCGAAATTTTGTTTTCCCGCAATTGAGACAAAACCGCTTTACATCGACGGCGTGTATGTGTCACACGCCGACACCGACCATGATGCGTTAAGCGCGTGAACCGGCTCAATCAAATTATCCGGCACCGATCTAAGTGATGGCGTCGATCGTTCAGGTCGTGGTGGTACAAGGTTGATGTATATGACGATTTTGGTTGTGGGTATGGTTGTTTCAGACTCGCTTCTGTGTGAAACGTTTTCGAATCGTTGTCTCTAATGAATAAATGGAGATAGGTTCTTCAATTTTTTAATGGAGGTGAAATGGTGATGAATAAAGGGATGTGTTCCCAATTTCATTTTCTTAGAATTTTCATGGAAGACGAAGGGGATTGTGTTGTTTTTTTTTTCTTTTGTATGTATGGTTTTAGTACTTCTCAGTTCTCTTTGCTCATTGTTTTGTTCTTATCCTATATCTTAGAATCATTAAGATGTGCATCTTATTATTTAATTGAAAGGAAAATCAATTCTTGGGTATGTTGTACAAATTTTCTTTCAAGGGGTTAGCATTTTTCTTTTATAGCAATGTTATTTCATTTGCTAGCCTACTAGTTGGATGTTGGGTATGTCAGCATGTGTTGTATAGTACATTGAATTAGTCTAAAATTTCTCTTAACCCACTGTTAGAAAATAGTCTTCAATGTTTTATTTTTTTAAGTGTGGAAAGTTATTTCACACAGAAGGAATGAATTGCTCATGTTGTCTTTATATTAACTTATGAAGTTAGTATAATATATGGACTTGGGTTTAGACAATTAGGCCAAGTTAAGCAATGGGCTTAATTATGCTAGTATGGATTATTAATATCTAATAATCATAGACTAGCACTTGGCACGAGGCATGAACACGAGTTCTGTCAAAAGACGTCTTTATCTCTAGTCTTTTTAAGATATGTTTTCTGCCAATCATTGTATCTGTTGAAGCAGATTGATAACTGCCAAATAAACTGCCAAATCAGTTTCTTTATATACACAGTGGCAGAAAATAGATAGTAGAAAAATGTATCTTTTGAAATTCTAATTTCCTTTAATATAAGAAGACAAAACAAATTATTATGTTCATAGAGAATGGATAATATTGCTGTTATTCCATTCTTGGATTAGGGAATCCGGGGGGTAATTAGCCTAATAATCCCATCAGCAAAATAGTGGGGGCTAATATTATCCTAAGGACAGAGATACTTCTTGTCCTAATCTGGTTTCATTGTAGAGTGTATTAGCATATTAATGTAGTATAATATATATATATATATAACACCCACATTTTAGTATGATAAAGTGCTATTCCTTATACGGTTATTCTCCATATTTGGTTGTTGCGGCGAATTGCACAATATAAGACCGTAATTTTACATATCTACATTCGAATATCTTAGTGATCTTAAAAGTAATGCTAATTTGTTTAGCTAGTTTTATAAGTGTGTGAATGTGTCTCACACAAAGTTGAACGTGGGTCATATAAATTTGTTTTATATGATTTTAGTTATACCCGATATTTTATGAATGTGTTTCATACTCCGCGTATATATTTGTGTTTGGACCATGTAAATTTGTTTTATGTGGATAATGATATCTATGTTTCATAAAACTCGTTTTACGTGTAAATGGTAAATATCTAAGTGATATTTTACAAGTCACGTAAATTTGTCCTTGTGACATTTCTTGTTTTAAGCATTTTGGCTAGCAGATTTATGGATATGAGAAATACTATTATTCAACTCCGTGTTCAATTTAGTATATGCTACTCATTACTATCTCTATATTGTGTTTTGCAAGATAAAGTTAGAACTTGCGAATCCGTTTTGTTTATTTATCTTGTGAAATTGTGTAATTTTGTATTACATAGAAAAATAAATATCTTATTGACATTTGTTGTTGGTGATATTTTACAATTTACATACAAGGCTTATATCTTAGTGATATAATAATTATTGTAAATTTGTTTTACAAAGGGACTAATATCTTTGTGATATGACGGTTCTTGTAAATTTGTTTTACAAAATGACTTATATCTTTGTGATATACGTGTACATATAAAATTTGTTTTACATAAGAGAATCCGTTGTATCTTTGTGAGATATAATAATGTGTAAATTTAGTTTTTACATGAAAAATGAGAAATAATTGAATATATATTAGTTGTATGCCAATAACTCATTAAAACTATCATATTTGTTATGATCAAGTTTTTTTTACAACGTGCAAATTTGTTTTGCATAGTGTTTGCGTAATATCTAAGTGATATTATTTTTCGTGCCAATGTGTTTAGCCGATATTATAAGGGTGAATGGCTAATTTTGTTTAGCTGTTTTTTAAGGATTAAGTGATTTAGTTTCATTTAATCTTAAGCGTGTTAATTAAATTATTGAAATTTCTCGTTTATGGCGTTTGTGATGATTATGAGCTTAGCGAAATTTTCGAACGAATAATATAAATGATGGGTTTTAATAATTTAATTTGGATTTGTGCCTTAATCCGTATACTTGTGTTCGACAACAAGTGTTTTTGGTGATTTGTTCACCATAGTGACGCGGTTTGAACTTTGATAAATAGAGTGATAAGATTTTGTATCTTATTAATAATCACGATTTGGAGAAATTGTGATCACTATTATATGATCGAGGTTAAGTATCTTACTAATAAGTAGGATTATGAAAATCTGTGTGTTTTTTTCCCCCAGTATTTGTTCAAATATAGTAAGCTTGATCCATGCAAAATTGTGTATTTTGTATGTAGACCAATTAAATTAGTTTTGAGATGTGTCTTACAGAGCTTATGTAGCGTAACACTAGGTGTAATTAAGTCAATTTCGTTTTGACGTGGGGTACAACAAGACTGTGTGTCTTGACCCAAAAGTGTTTTAAGGATTGTCGTCATTTTTTTTTTCTTACGCGAGATAACGATGAATCTTTTAAACACGGGATTGACTAACATAAGGAGTTATTTTCTCATGGCGATTCGTTTGCCATTTGATTATAGGATAAGGAAAAATGGAAAACTCTTGATGTTTCGTTGTCAGTATACTCAATCCTTAATAAAGTCTCAAACTTATTAAAATGGGAGAAGAATTTGTCTTGGCGTTAATGACTCCCAAAATGATTATTAATGGTCTATATTTTTTTTCTTACTATTGAGGACAAATTGTAGATACCTCATTTCTGCACCTCCCGCAAACCACCCGGTGATGATTGGGCCGCATGTTTGATACGCGGAACGATTTGTGACAGTTCGTAAGATTATCGTCAAGTGATTGCTCAAATATTAATGTCTACCTCTTAGTTGTCATCTACGTCCCGATACGGTCGTTTTGGCAGTAATTAGAGTACATTCGGAGTCCGGGCCTAAAACCGTCTCCATTTTCTGATAACCGTTAAATCCCGAGTCGGAATGTTCTGAAATGTTCCAGATATTTCTATTCCATATTCCACAAATTTTATCTTTTGGCAAATAAAATCCCGTAATATTCATATAAAATATTAAGGAAGATCGAATTATTTCCGTCCTACCATAACTCAAACGCGAAATCTTTCTTCAGGAGAGGAAACCTCTGGGAATAGACGCAGTCTGCGCCTCTTCCAAGAGACGCGTGGCTGCTGCGCCTTTCCCGACCCTTTTCTCGCGTGTTTTTCGTATCTTTTTCATATCTTTCCGAGATTCACTTCCAAAGAGTCTCCGAAACCCTAATTCCTTCACGTGATTAGTATAAATAGGAGCATTCGCTCCTCATATTTCTCACGCGAGTGTCCGCCCTTCTCTTCTCCCTTTGCATTCTAGACTTTGTTCTTACTTATTGGCGCCTACGTGCTTGAACTTTCGACCACGTAAGCTCGGATCTTTCCGGGTACCAGCCTCCCCGTTTGCATGACCGACCAATTTGACCAACTACACAATAATCAACTTAATTAATCAATCGTTTTCCTCTTACGAGGGCACTTTCTTTGCATTCGCGTCGAGCATCACTAATCGATATCTTAGTCCTTCTCGTTTCGTCAACATGTAAGTCTGAGGGTGTAAATTCCCCTTTTATTTATTGTATTTTACTTTTCGTATCATCAATTGTAAGGTTTATGTCGAAAATACCATTAAAACCGATTTCTAAAACCCTTTGTTAAAACTCTGTTTTGGCGGATTTCCGATGATAACCGTCGAGAAAGGACGCAAAGAATCGCTAGCGCCTCTTGAAGGAGCGCTCGCTGCGCCTCTTCGTGAGGCCGCCGCAGCAGCCTCGCTTCCTTTCTTCTTCGTTTGTCCTCTGTAATTCGTGTTCAAATTCTTTATTTTGCTTGCTTCGTCTGTTAAATCTTCGTCTTAATATCATAATAATTCCACATGTGTTATAATCACCGCCATTCTCATGTTTACTTTGTCATAAATCCGACTTAAATCCCTTGTAATCCAATATTTGCGGATTTTCGTCATTAAATTCAATCCGGGTTGTAGGAATTCGATTTGTTCATATTGAGTTTCTGAAATTCGTCTTTGATATAGTTTTCATCTGTTCATTCACATGTTCGTCATTAATTTGTCATTGATTCATCATGTTTAGTTTATTTCATTCACCGATGTCACTAATTAGTCATTCATGTAAATAATCCGTTTGCATCCGTCTCATCCATGTTTATTGCTTGCATGACCATCAATCATATGTAAATAACATGTTAATCACTTCCATCCGATTAAATAATTTAATTGATCATTAAAATCACCAATTAACATTAACGGCTTGCAATTACGGCTTCACAGCCATAACTGAGCCAAGGAACAGATGCAGCGTCTGCCGCGCCTATTCCAAAGGACGCAGCTCTGCTGCGCCTGTTCCTGGCTTATTTCTGTCCCTGAACTCCGTTTCTGCCTTGACGTAGTTTAATTAGTTTACGTAGTAACTAACTATTATCCGTAGTATCACGCTAATTCATGTTCGTTAGTTTATTTTATTCTTTTATTCTTTTTTCTCAAATTATCCGTTTTAAAGGTATTTTCGACATAAATCGCCTATTCCAATGTAATTATTGTAATTTTCATTATTGTAATTCATAATTATTGTATTTCTTTTGTCATTTGTATGTTTTCACATGTAAATCAACATTAAATCCTACCTTGACCCAATTGCCTGCTAATTACGTGTTTACCGACTTAGTATTAATTCTCACATGTTAGGATTAAAACTTGGATGTTGCATTGCATGCATTATAGCCGACGATATATCAAGTACGAATAACTTCCCTAATCATTAGTAGAGGCCGCTATCGAGGCGGGCATGATTAGGTATTCGATCAAAAGAGCTTCCTAATACGTACCCTCACCCCTTACTCTAGATATCTGTGAACACCCGTGTTCATTGGCATCCACGAGAGTCATTCTAGACATAGAATGCTAAGGGTAACGATTGCTTAGTGTTCATGTCTTTACTTTGTGTCTAGACATGACACGAGTACTCGAACGGTTCCAATTTCCCATAAAAATTGGTGGCGATCCATACAAAAATGCAAACGCTTGTTTCGTTTTCACCAAGCGCCCCCGTGGGCGGCCCGCTGTCCACAGTTTGGCGACTCCGCTGGGGATAATACACTTACGTGTAGCCAAGGGTTAAACTTGAACAAGGTTAGGGAATAGTTTGTATAAGACAATTGTCGGTTTTCATAACTCGGTCTTCCTAGACCGTTTAATTCGGCCTTCCTAGGCCCAACCCAACCCATTCGACCAATCGTCCCGTCTAAACGGTCCTAATTCTTATTTGGGCCTAAGGATGGATAGCGATTGACGTCATCCATACCATGATGCTTACTCTTGTTTGTATCAAGGGCCTTCACTACTTGAGGAAATGGACTAGGAATCGGCCTTACTCTTGTTTGGCACGAGCCTCTCCACAGACTTCGGGTTTGATGGTTCGGTATGGCAACCCACCCTTTAAACCAAAACCCTTCTAAATGCACTCAGCATCCCGTTATAATGCTTGTATAAATATGTAAACCTTACGTGATCACCACTTCTAAACAAAACCATGACGATTTTTCAAAAGATCAAAACCCCTTTTCAAACAAGAATTTCGAAATAGGCTCTTAATTAGCGCAAAACCCGGTCAAAACTCTGTCCGTTTGTCGCGTCAAAATTCGGGCCACAAGCCCATTTCAAAACCTCACTTCGAGTCCACTCCTACAACTACACTACAGTTGACTAGGACACACATTTTCAAAAAACTTGTCTTTCTTCAAAGCTCACTCAACACAAGTGGCACACACCCACTTCACGAGTCAAAACATTTCTTCTTTTAGCAAGTGTGTTAGAATGGTCGATCATGTTTTGATTCGTCGCCGATCTCTTATCCAGTTTCCAAGATGCCCGGATCAAGTGATGAAGCAAACTTCAACCAACTCCAGAATAGTAATGATCGAATCCTAGCCGCGCTAGCCCAAATGCAATCTACTCAAGAACAAACCTATGACCGCCTTGAGCTCATCGAAGGCCGTATCTATGGCGTAGAGGGAAGGTTTCCCCCTCTTGAGAGTGAAGTACTACGTAACTCCGATGATGAATCTAGGGATGAGAATCCTCTCATGGGGACGACTGCAGCTGAGAAAAGACTCCAATACCTAGAGGAGCAATTGATGTACCTTAAGGGGGATGACATTTATAGGGAGAACAATCGCAAGTATGAAGCCGTCAATTCCAAATTGCCAACTAACTTTAACATGACGGATATCCCTAAGTTCAAGGGATACGAGAACCCGTTAAACCACATCCGTGCCTTCAAGGATTATATGTCTATCAAAGGCATCAAACCCGAGATGTTCTTAAGGATCTTTCCTTCATCTCTTGACACCATCCCGAAGCAATGGTTCTACACTTTAGATCACAAGAAGGTCGCCACTTGGGAAGACGCCGCAATCGAGTTCTCTAAACAATATGCGGATAATGCCGAGATCCAAGTCAACATGCGTACTCTAGAGGTTCTTACCCAAAATGACAAAGAAGGATTCACCGACTTCCTAAGTAGGTGGAGGAAGACTAGCACCCATCTATGCCAATCATTTGAGATATCAAAACATCAAGACTTTCAAGGACTTAACCGTATTAGGGACACGAATTGAAGATGACATCCGTAAAGGACTCTTGTCCAAAACGGTAGGTCGAGGATATCAAGGGTCCACAAGTCGTTCATACGGCTCTACTAATAAGACCGATGAGGTTAACCTTCTCGAGCCATCCAAGAAAACTACCCCACCAAGGAAATTCACAAACCTTGGGGACACTTACTCCAACGCTCTAAAAAGGTTAATGAAGCAAGGTAAACTCAAACCCATTGGACCTACTCCCGAACCCGAAAGGAAGTCCAAATTTTGGGACGAAAATTCATACTGTGAATACCATAGAGGTAAGGGGCACGACACAGAAAAATGCTACAAGTTGAAAAACGTGCTCCAAGACATGATTGAATATGGTCAACTCCTAATACCGCCGGGAGGTAAGCCCAACAACACTCAGAATCCTCTTGGAGTTCTAGTGATCACAAGTGATGAATCTACCTTAGATTGCTCACACCTCATTTCTCCCATCGAAAATGAAGTTCACGCGATTGAGAATGAAGGGCTCTACTCTACTATCTCCCCTACCATTTCCGACTTCATCACATGGGCAAGGAGTGTATATAGACAAGTTTGGGAACTAGAAAGCATGGTAACAACCTTACGAAATCCCAACGCAATATCCAAAGAACGTGTACCATTGATCTTCTCTCAAAATGCCACTATGCAAGAAATAATCATCGTGGTTGATAAACTAGTCGATCAAATCATACGACTAGAAGGTGATATCATGAGAATGAGGGAACTAGCTGCAGTCAATGGGGTTTGGGCCGATGACGATGAGGACAAATATCTCATTGAAAACTCCCTAGTCAAAGAAATAGTCCAAAATGGTGAAGACCAAGATGTGGATCACCTAACTCGTTCGGATCGTCCATATCAAAGCACTACTCAAAACGGTCCAACCAACGTCATCACACCAAATGACAACGAAGATGACCCAACTGATCATTTGCTCAAGCAATTACAGAAAACAAAGGCTGATCTTTCAGTCTGGCAACTAGTAGCAAGCTCATTCCCACATCGCCAAGCTTTACTGCAAGCTTTGGCCAAGCTAAACGTAGCACATAACTCCACTCCTGAAGATGTAGTCAACTTGGTCTTCCAAGAATCACCTAAGCTAAGTAATCCTATTACTTTCTCAGACGAAGACTTGCCACCTTTTGGCGCTAGTCACAACCTTGCTCTATACATCACTGTCATTTGTCTAAAGAAGAATGTGCCAATGACCTTGGTGGATGATGGCTCCGCGGTCAACGTCATACCCCTCAAAACGGCATACAAGCTAGGCATGAAAGAGTCGGATTGGACCCCTACCAATCAAGGTGTGCGTGCATATGACGGTACACGACGAAAAGTAGTAGGACTTGCTAACTTAACCATAGCCACGTGGCCAATTGAACGAAAGGTTAACTTCCAAATAGTGGACATTGAAGCTTCATTCAACATACTTCTGGGAAGGCCTTGGATTCATGCTTCCAAAGCAGTAACATCCACCCTTCACCAAAAGATCAAGATCCCACTAAACGGCAAAGTAGTGACGATCACTTCGTCACCCATCAAGGCAATAATCGAAAAACAATCAAACAATCAAGTCCTTGCGGATCCTGTATACGAACTTGGGGGCTTCCAAAGTGTAAGTGTCATAGAAAGCGAATTGGCACCCTTATACTATAATCCCTACTTTAACTTGGTGGTCAACCACATACTTAAATCCCAGGGATACTTCCCTGGAATGCCTTTGAACCCTATTCGGAAGAATACCTTCTCGCCCTACAAGGAAGGCAACTCAACGAGGATACCACTTGGACTAGGATACAAACCTACAAAAGAGGAAGTTCTCGAAATGCTTGCCCAAGTCCAAAACCGCAAGTACGTGGGAATCCAAATGAGGCCATATCTCCCCACTTTAAATGGGTACTTTGTTCAAGAAGGAAGTTCAGAGCTCTTTCATGGATTTCCCGAACCTTGGCATTATCTTGAGAGGAAGTTAGCCGGAATCGAGATCTTTCATGATCGCTACTTCATTCCTCCAGAAACGGTTCCTACCGTCAAAACCGGTCAAGCACCTTGCTTAGACAAACAAGCTGTTAGCCTACTGTTTGGAGAAGATCGATTCGTTAGGGCCGCGCAGGATGAGATCATTACTATGATACTTCAAGACGTTCGCTTCAACCCCGCCGCGTTGATCACAGATACCGACGCAAGACAGCAGAAAGGATGGAGAAAATCAATCAAATGGACCAACAATCAAGGAAGACTCTTCAAGCTCACCACTGGAGAAGGAGAGATGTTCAAAGGAGAACCCGAAGACGATGAGTTCGAGTCGGAGTCGGAGTCAGAGTCGGAGTCTAGAGAAGTCATTAGAGAGTCCACTCCTGTCGTCATCCACACTCCCTTCGTTTCTCCTAGCTTAGCCTCGAGTAGTCACAAGTAGTTCGGGAAATGCCCCAACCATCGTCCCTTTACCGCCACCGACCATGGATCGGTTGGCTTCTTTGTTTCAACTTTACTCAAATCTTAATATGAATAAATCGGGTTCTCGCTTACTCTTTGTGTTATCTTGAGTGCAATTCTTTTACGATGATACGAGGATGACCAAGACCCGGACTCAATCGAAATACCTCCCTACGTAGCCAAAGAAATACTACAGGAAGGGGAAGGGGGACCAGTAATAGAGGACACCGAACCCATCAATGTAGGAACCGAACTAGAACCCAAAGAACTTAGTATAGGGACTACCTTGAGCTCTACCGAAAGGGCCGATTTCATAGACCTCCTAAATGAATTCAAAGACGTTTTCGCTTGGTCCTACAAGGACATGCCAGGGATCGACATGGATATCGCTGAACATAGGATTCCGATTAAGCCAGGTTTCAAACCTGTGAAACAGAAGCTTCGACGAATGAGGACAGAATGGGCTCTAAAGATTAAGGAAGAAGCTGACAAGCAATTCAAAGCCGGGTTCATCAAAGTTTCCGAGTATTCTGACTGGGTAGCTAACATAGTACCCGTACCCAAAAAGGATGGGAGAATCCGTTTTTGCGTCGACTTTAGGGACTTGAAAAAAGAAAGTCCAAAAGACGACTTTCCTCTACCTCACATTGACATATTAGTGGACAATACTGCCGACCACGCATTACTATCCTTCATGGATGGATATGAGGGTTATAACCAGATCAAGATGGCCATGGAAGATATGCATAAGACCGCATTTGTCACCCAATGGGGAACCTATTGCTATACAGTAATGCCGTTCGGATTGATCAACGCCGGAGCTACGTACCAACGCACCGCAACTACACTCCTACATGACATGATGCACAAAGAAGTTGAGGTATACGTAGATGACATGATCGTTAAATCCAAGGAAAGAGAGGGACATATTGCGAACCTTCGCAAGTTCTTCGCAAGGCTACGAAAGTACAACATGAGACTCAATCCTCAGAAATGCACATTTGGGGTAACATCTGGCAAACTCCTAGGATACGTTGTTAGCCAACGGGGTATAGAAATAAATCCTTCCAAAATCAAAGCTCTGATCGAAATGCCACAACCTCAAACAGAAAAAGAAGTCAGAGGATTCCTGGGAAAAGTACAGTACGTAAGTCGATTCATATCGAAACTTACGATGATTTGTGAGCCTATCTTCAAGAAACTCAAGAAAACAGACCACACCATGTGGGATGATGATTGTCAAAAGGCGTTTGACCGAATCAAAGAAATATTGGCTAAGCCACCAGTGCTCATGCCGCCACAACGAGATCAACCTCTTGGTTTATATCTCACAGTAACCGAAACCGCCATGGGTGCCATGCTAGCTCAAACCGTAGGAAGTGAAGAAAGAACTATCTACTATCTTAGTAAGAAGTTCTTGGAGTACGAGTGTAAATACTCACAACTCGAAAAGACATGCCTCGCTCTTGTGTGGGCAACGAAGAAGCTACGCCATTACATGCTTAGCTACTCCGTCAAGATATACTCCAAAATGGATCCAGTCAAATACCTCTTCGAGAAACCCGTCCTCAACGGACGTCTGGCAAGATGGACCCTGATGCTCTCAGAATTCGACCTTAAATACGTACCACTGAAAGTTATAAAAGGTCGCGCCGTCGCCGAATTCTTCGCAGAAAATCCTATCAATGACGCACAAACCATAGATACTTGGTCATTTCCCGACGAGGATATACTTCAAACTGATGTAGACTCCTGGGACCTATACTTTGATGGAGCATCAAACTTAAGAGGATTCGGAATAGGAGTGTTGCTCATTTCTCCTGAAGGTGAGCATACACCGATTGCTGTCAAACTCGACTTCGAGGTGACAAACAACGCCTGTGCAGAATCGAAGCTTGTCTCATTGGACTACAAGCGGCAGTAAGCTTAGGCATTAAAAATCTCCGAGTACATGGGGATTCATCACCGATCATCAACCAAGTTACAGGATCTTGGAAAATCCGAAGCGAAAGCCTCGCACCCTATCAGGCTAGGATAGACCAAGTCGCTCAATTCTTTGATCACGTAACCTACCTACACCTACCTCGGGAGGAAAATCAATTTGCAGACGCTCTTGCGAAACTTGCATCTTTGATAAATATGCCGGATCACATGATGGAAATGCCTTTGTGCATCGAACGACGGTCAGAGCCGGCTTATGTCCACCGAATCACCGATGAAGAGGAAATCGCACAGGAGCCCTGGTTCCAAGCAATCCTGAATTTTAAGCTTAATGGTACCTATCCCCCGGATATGGACAAGAGGGGACAACGTGCTATACGCCTATTAGCTTCCCAATACGTTCTCATGCAAGGAGAATTATACAAAAGAACACCTCTTGGTGTAGTCCTACGTTGCCTTGATCATTCACAGGCACGAAAGGTGATGGAAGAAGTCCACGACGGAGAATGCGGTCCTCACATGAGTGGGCCTATGATGGCAAAGAAAATCACACGTCTGGGATATTATTGGACCACAATGGAATCCGATTGCATCAAATACGTAAGACATTGCCACAATTGTCAAATCTTCGGGAATGTACAACATGTCCCTCCTTCACTGCTCTACACAATGACATCTCCTTGGCCATTTTCTGCATGGGGAATTGATATAATCGGAAAGATAACCCCAGCCGGAACAGGAGGTCACTGTTTCATTCTAGTGGCAATCGACTATTTTACCAAATGGGTAGAAGCGGCTTCCTACACTGGTCTCACGGCTAAAAATGTGGCAAAGTTCATACAAAACAATATCATTTGTCGATATGGTTGCCCACATGAGATCATTAGCGATAACGGGTCACACTTCCAAGCCGAAACCGAGCAATTGCTAGCCAAATACAAGATTAAGCATCACCACTCTTCGCCCTATAGACCACAGACTAACGGCGCGGTAGAGGCGGCAAACAAGAATGTTGTCACGATTCTCAAGAAAATGATCGACAACTATAGAGATTGGCCAAGCAAGATACCCTTTGCCTTATAGGGGTATCGTACATCTGTCAGGACGCCCACTGGGGCTACTCCTTTCTATTTGACCTACGGCATGGAAGCCGTACAACCAGTCGAGCTAGAAATACCATCCCTGCGTATTCTACTAGAAAGTCAAATCCCGGAGGCCGATTGGAAAAAGGATAGATATGAAGAACTCATCCTCCTGGATGAACGTAGGCTACGCGCCTTACATAATGTCCAAACATGTCAAGCACGTATCAAACGAGCTTTCAACAAAAGGGTTAGGCCAAAAAACATCAAAGAAGGAGACTTAGTACTCAAATCGGTTAGAGCTCTTTTACCTGTCGACCCAAGGGGAAAATTCAAACCTAATTGGGCCGGACCATTTCTAGTCAAATCCATACTCCCAGGGGGTGCGGTTAGAAGCACAGACCTAGATGGGAATGAGTTTTCAAACCCCACAAACCTTGACCAACTGAAACGGTACTATGCCTAGAATAGGAACAAAAGACGCGCCTCGCGTAAACCCACGTCTCGCTCTTGTGACACTAAATAAACGGCCCCTGGCCCAGCTGAAATAAGCTAATGTCACTGTGCTCTTGCATTTTGACAAGTTTGTCATCCTCATATCATCAAATAAACTAAATTCGCACCTCCTGAGTAAGCAAAAGCTCATGCTTCTTTTCTAAGTTCATTACAAGCTCCTGCTTTGAACAATTATTCTTTTACATTTACTCGAACTACGCGCAGGGGTTTGATTTCGCTTTTCAAGTGAATACGTAGGCAATCCTTCACAGGATTCAACCCATCATATCTAAAATGTAAATAGAAGGACATTTGCATTGCATTTGAAATTCGACAAGGATAATAAATAAAAAATCACAACGGTTTCATAATCACTTAACCTTTTTTATTTTCATTCATTTTCTAGTAATAATAGTACGCTACATAATAAAAAATAGAATAGGCTAGGATTCTAAAAACTCTACCTTTTATTACAACAATAATAATAATAATAATCAAATAATAATAAAGAGACTCGGGCTATTCCTCCATCTTCCCCTTGCCCTTGTCATTCCTATCATATTTCTTATCACGACCTCGGGCCGGACGCTCTTGCGCCACTTCAGACCTAATCACCAACGATCTTTCTCGAGGCCTAGCTTTTCCATTCTTGCCAATCACCATCTCTGCGACAGGAGTAGTCTTGGATTTCTTCGAAGGATGAATGACTTGAAACCCGGCTTCTTCTTCTCCCTCTGTCAGATGCTTCTCTTTCTCTTTCTCTCCCTCGCGCACCTTGTAGTCAATGGGCTCGCGTTTCCTCAATTTCTCGCGCTCTTCCAGAGTTGCAGCCTTTCTCCACCTCAGATAAGAATCCGACACCCATAAAGCATTGGCGGAGAAGTTCAAGAACCACATGTTTCTTTGGGCCCATTTAATAGCCCACTCCCTTCGGCTCTCGGTAGTAAGTGCCATAACAACATGACGGTGTCAAGCCTCGAGATCGTCCGCTTCAGCCCAACTTGCCTCATCAATCTTTCCGGGAAGATGCATACCATAAACTCCAATCCAGGAATGCGCACGGACTTAGTGGGATCCAAAGAAGACACTCCAAAGGATGACTTGAGGTGCCACCACGGTACAACCCACCTAATCAACGGACCATCATCATTCTTCAGCTTGTTCTTCCAATAATCACAGACCCGGGTAAAGTCCACCATGTACAACCGCGTCCTCATCGCAATCGAACGAGCATGATAAGAAAGTGCATGAACTGGGGGCTCGATCAATCGGAGCCGTTCCATAAGCCAAACCTACCGAAAAGCAGGTATTAGAGAAACAAAAAACGAAAAAAAAAAAAAAAAAAAAAAAAAAAAAAGAGAGATGACTTTTACCTGCAAAATGACGGGACTCCTAAAGAACGGCAGATCGCGGTTGGATTTCCTATTATCCAAACCCAAAATAATCTCTCCTAAGCATAAGCAAGCTGGGCTCCTGCGCAGCTCCATTTGCTCAATAAGGCCCAAAAGACGGGGATCACCTCTCAAGTCTTCATCAATGTGTCCTTGGAAGACATACACATGCAACAAACAAAAGCCAAATGCCCTCCTCCTAGCAACATGAGAAACAGTAGGGTCGGCCCTGTTGATGAATCGGTTTACAAAATCCAACATTCTCACGCCTTTCGGGGTAACTAGACGATCCACCTCAAGTCTGGTCAGTCCAAGCAAGTCTCTAAATTTGCTCTTATACCCTTGCGAAGTGGAAGGAATGGCAGGTAAATGTTCGTGGTCCCACCCACCAATAGCAGCAATTTCTTCAGGAAATGGGCAAATGTCACCTCCTGGGAACGCGAAAACATGATAATTCGGGTCCCAATAGTCAAGGCAAGCATCCAAGAACGGTTTTACAACCTTGATGAGTTTCAAACTCAACAAAGACCCAAGGTTATAAGCACCCATGTCATGCTTCTCCATATTCGAAAATTCGTTGGTCCATTCCTTCATGCGGATCTCCAAAGTATTCATAATGACAATTTTCTTTTGAAGATTTATTTTGAGAGTTTTATGTGAATAGACGAAGAAGAGACGGAAGATTTATGTGAATTAAAGCTCCATCGACGCTTCTATTTATACTATTCTCTGTTTCCAAAAATCCGTCAGAACGGATCAGCTTGGGAACAGGCGCAGCACCTGCTGCGCCTCTTCAAAGGGACGCAGCTCATGCTGCGCCTCTTCCCCAGTCTCACTTCTGTGATTTCCGCGTTGGATCTTTCCTAATTTTATAACAAATGATTTCCTATTCCTACTGGGTTTTATTTTGGTAAATACGGGAAGATTACCATGTTTCAGGTTTCCTAAATTCGCGGGCACGCATTTCAAGGCGACATCGACACCTTCGCCATTTCATCACACTTAATTCATTTTCTTTTTTTTAGGAAATAACTTTCACCTTAATTCATTTTCTCTTTTAGGAAGTACTTTTCATTTTAATTCATTTTCTTTTTTGGGAAACAATTTTCATTTGTTTCCATTATTAACAAATTTTAGCATTTTTATTCACTTCAGTTTCTTAATTTCATTTCTACATTCTCTAACTTATAGATTTATTTTTTCTTTTTTTTTAGGGGGTAACCCTCCCTACCGTCCGGTCATTTCCGGCAAAATTTTTTGCTTTTTTTGTGTTCTTTTGAGTCTCATTTTGCGCTAATTAAGGCCATTTGTATATAAAAATGTATGTTTTGCGTGATTTCTATGTAAATTTCGGCAGCATGACGGCGCAAACCGTTATCTACCAAACCTGTTCAAGAACTAACCTGCAGATACAAGCAACACAGCCCATCAGCAAAGGCACTCAGGCCGTCGTATATACGCCAAACAAAGCAAATGTACAGCAACCGGGGCTTGCGCCCAAACAAAGTCCAAAGATGTTCAAAATCAAATGTCCAAATGTACAAGTCTACAAAACTACACAAAACTACTGCATTGGCGCCCTCCAACTCGCAACTCTTGCCGCTGAACGGCGATCTCGGCGTCCCGAACCTCGAGCTCCCTCAACAAGCGAGCTGTCTCTCCCGAGATCGGGTCAACTCTCGCTCCACTCGCGGTCACCCCAAACAAGAATAAATTGGCTCATGTCAATCGATTCAAGCAAAATTGAAAATAGAAAAATCAAAAATCAAAAAGAGAAATAGGTGTAAGGTTCATACCTGACGACCTCGACCACCGACGAGTGCCTCGACGGCAGTAGCTCGCAGCCGGTTGGCCACCCTCCATAATGCCACGAACCGGGACGGCGCGACCTGCATTTTCAAAGGAAATTCTCAGCAAATTGAACAAACTCAATCAAATGTGTTCCTACACGAAAGTTATACAAGTTAGAGACTCACCCTCCGAATCAGATGCTGCCAGTCGTCTAGGCCAGCATCCGTCACAGCTACGTCAAAGTCACGCAGCTCGGAGATCGTCGTCCTCCCGGTCGCGTCAGTGTACTCGAGGGTCTCGGGGTACACTGGGGGCTCGATGCCCGCCGCCTTGACCTCCTGCAAAGACAAATAGCTCTCATTTATCGATGATCTTTCGTCGTAATTCTCAAAATCAAATCAAGAAAAAGTAAAAAAATACTCACCACTACCGGCTAGTACGCCAAACTCCCGTAGAGGAACGCTGGGTAGTCCTCGCCAAGCAGAAGAAGGGCGTCGCCACTGGCACCAGCCAAGTCCGCCTCCCTCTCAGCCTCAGAAGGCTCCCTAAACATCGTCCTGGGAGGATCGACGGGAACCGTCAACGCGTCCCGAGAGCACTGACGAGCCAAACGCTCGCCCAAGTACCACACAGGACCCATCGACGTCCTCAACAGCAGTCGACTCGGGCTCCTCGGTCGAAGGACCTCAGCCACGAAAGGAGGCGCTCCAGCGTACTCCGCCCAAGGTCTGGGCACCCACTATGACAAGATAAGGCAAAGATCATTCCTATGATCAATTAAAGGCAAAGTATAAGAAATATAAATGAATACAAATGGGATACTCACGCTGCTCAGCTGAAGAGCGTTCACGTCCCGCCGGTAGACGTTGTGAGAAGAACGCTTGCTCCTCGTCCGGCACATCACTTAATCCCTCACCACAGGATAGGCCCTCTCCAGCGGCTCCGTCCTCTTGGGCGCGAGACTCGGGAAGTAGGAGTACACCCACGCCTGTAAAGCAGAATAATCAATGACGATCTTTCGTGATTTGATAAAGAAAGGAATTTACTTTTGTCTAAAGGAAGGTTCATACCTCCAACAATAGTCCAGGTCCGACAGCACCTGGAGAAGTCCCCTTCTCCATCAACTCCGGACGAACCATGGCCCTCATGAAGCGGATGAGGACCGCAAAACAAGCAAAGGACCCGGTCCCGCCGCTCTAGGGAACTCGGTCGAAAGAAAGGGAAGAAGCTTCGTCGACAGACCTCTCGCCCTTGTCTCCGAGGTAAATCGAAGACAAAACCACCAAAGCCACGACGAGCCCTCTCGCTCACCAGACAGGGAGGAGGAGCTGTCTCCCTCCCGTCAATCGTCACCGGCCACGGGTCTTCCCGCAAAGTACTCTCGAACGTAAGAACTGGGTACCAAACCCGGCACTGCAACAGCCTTCGGCGACAAGTTCCAGCCGATCAATCTCCTCGCCTCGGCCGAGTCTACCCTCATGGCAGTCTCCGGCCACACCACCTCCTCGGTCCCGCACCTGCACCCCGCAAATCATGCCGTAATCCTCCAAAGTGACCCCCACCTCACCAAAAGGCAGGTGAAACGTGGAAGTCGTATCCCAGAATCGGTCCAAGAAAGCGCGGACCAGGCTAAGGTTAGCCCGCAACTTCCTCTTCACGATACCCCTCCAGACCTGTACCAAAGGACCGAACGCTCCACGCTCGATCATGGCCCTCTCCTCCGCCGACAGCCGCTCGTAGTGCTCCATCGCTGTCGTGTAACCCGAGAACGACCTGATGTTCCCGGCCTCCTATTATGATTTGAAACAAAGCTATCTTTAGTTTTGAATGAAATTTGAAAGAAATTTGGACAAAAGGATGAATAGGGGATGAGTAGTGAGTAGTGAATTCCTATTTACCAAACTCTTCACCGTCCTGTAGGACAGGTGACCCTCTGCAGCCCACACGAGGTGCCTACTCTCCCAGGTCTCAGCCCACGCAGGAGCTCCCCTCAGCTGACGGCCTCCTCGCCCGACGTTGGCCCGTCTCGGGATCTCCTCCTCCTGGACGGCCTCCTCCTCGTGAAACTCAGCAGCCATCACCGCAACGGTGAAGGCCTGCTCTAAAGCCTCCTCAATAGTAGCGACATCTATCTCCATGGGAGCTCTCCCAGAAGTAGAAGCCTCATCACCTGCAACGTTAAAGCAAATTCAGGCCGCGTCATATGACGACGAGCCTTTGTTAAGGTGGTTTCGAGCCTTCAAAGCCCTGAAATCGCCCTTTCCTTGACATCCTTGGCCATACTCCCATCAAACCGATCACTCATGTGATAAATTGGGTCAAGTCAAGTCCGATTCGAAGCCTAGTTCCGGGTTCAAGTCGAAATTTCGGCAGCATTTCGCTATAACGACAATTATGCCCTAGAAAGGTGTCTTGAAAAAGTTGTCATAAACCAAAATTCCGAGATGGTAGAAAGTTTACCCATCATTCAAGGATCCCAAATATCAAGTTTCGTCGCAAATGGGCAATCCTAAGGCTATTTTCGAAGTAATTTAGGGTTTAGCTGTAAAACCGTCTCAAAATTTCACTCAAAGGCTCAAAACTCGACAAAAATTCGAAACAAATACATGGTTATGTTCCTAACATTACCTACTATCCATTTCTAATGTCAATTTGACAAAGCAAATTTATTTGGGGAAAAGCCCCAAATTTTCGATCAAAAGGGTCGAAAACCCTAGAATTTGCGGCTCAAAATTTAACAAATGTAGAGGATTAATGCAAGATTGAGATACATACCTCGATTATTCATGTTTAAAGCAAGCTTTTGAATCAAACCTTGGCGGAAATGGTGAAGATTTGAGAGAGAAATGAGTGATTTGTGTTTCGAATGCAAATGAATACAATCCCTCTGATTTTCGCGTTTTTACGCAGGAAAGCCAAATTGGGGAACAGACGCAGCAGGCGCTGCGCCTCTTCCAAGAGACGCAGCTCTTGCTGCGCCTCTTCCTTTGGTTCCCTCCATACGGATTTTCAAAAATTCGTTATAAGTTCGTTATTTGTGGGCCCATCTTTGGTGCGCCTCTTCCCCGACGCTATTTTACTCTTTTGGTCCGTTCGACGATTTTCTTTCGTTCCGGCTCGCATTTCCAAGCCAACAGCAGACTGTTTATTCCTTCCAAGACCCATTTTTGCTTGTCGCAACGAGCATTTACTTATTCACAAGAATTCGACACACATTCATTATGTCTCAAGCGAGAGTAGGCAGATATACTTTCCCTCTCATGACAAGAAGAATAATTCCCCATGATGTCTGCAGCGAGAGTAAGCGGACGTACTGTCTCTCTCAAGACGTGAGGATTAACATCTACCCAAGAAGATCTTTCCCTCCAGCAGTTCCCAGCCGTGTCCTGCTACTTGCAATATTTTCCCGAAGATTATCCAAACAGTTTTCCCTCCAGCAGTTCCCAGCCGTGTCCTGCTACTCGCAATGTTTCGTGTTTCCCGCGGAGTTCGACGAAGGTGTCGTTCTCCAGAAGTATCCAAACCTTAGCTATCCTTAGTCGAACTTACTATTTGACCTCCTTCCCGTCAATGCTTTCCTTTAGGGCCCCACACCCTAGCACAATCATTATATATCCTTTAGGTCTTAACCTTAGCTCCTATGCACCTCCGGAAGCATCTCGAGGAAGAGGTCTCAGGTATGGTCTCTTCTTATGGCTGGCGAGCCTCCTTACGTAGTCTAATGGACTTTAAACGACCCTCCCCGATAGTCGACAGACTCTAAAATGTTCCCGACGACAGTCCTTGGTTCGACCCCTTGAGCGCCTCGCGTCGCCATAGTCGTCAGGTTGTAATCTTCGATTGACCTGATGGCTATACTTTGACTTTCGCCTTGTCCAAGCCTCGGTCAAAGTGGGGGCTCAGAGATACCTCATTTCGCACCTCCCGCAAACCACCCGGTGATGATTGAGCCGCATGTTTGATACGCGGAACGATTTGTGACAGTTCGTAAGATTATCGTCAAGTGATTGCTCAAATATTAATGTCTACCTCTTAGTTGTCATCTACGTCCCGATACGGTCATTTTGACAGTAATTAGAGTACATTCGGAGTCCGGGCCTAAAACCGTCTCCATTTTCTGATAACCGTTAAATCCCGAGTCAGAATGTTCTGGAATGTTCCGGATATTTCTATTCCATATTCCACAAATTTTATCTTTTGGCAAATAAAATCCCGTAATATTCATATAAAATATTAAGGAAGATCGAATTATTTCCGTCCTACCATAACTCAAACGCGAAATCTTTCTTCAAATAGAGGAAACCTCCGGGAATAGACGCAAGCAGTCTTTGCGCCTCTTCCAAGAGACGCAGTGGCTGCTGCGCCTCTTCCCAGGCCCTTTTCTGCGTGTTTTTCGTATCTTTTTCATATCTTTCCGAGATTCACTTCCAAAGAGTCTCCGAAACCCTAATTCCTTCACGTGATTAGTATAAATAGGAGCCTTCGCTCCTCATATTTCTCACGCGAGTGTCCGCCCTTCTCTTCTCCCTTTGCATTCTAGACTTTGTTCTTACTTATTGGCGCCTACGTGCTTGAACTTTCGACCACGTAAGCTCGGATATTTCCGGGTACCAGCCTCCCCGTTTGCATGACCGACCAATTTGACCAACTACACAATAATCAACTTAATTAATCAATCGTTTTCCTCTTACGAGGGCACTTTCTTTGCATTCGCGTCGAGCATCACTAATCGATATCTTAGTCCTTCTCGTTTCGTCAACATGTAAGTCTGAGGGTGTAAATTCCCCTTTTATTTATTGTATTTTACTTTTCGTATCATCAATTGTAAGGTTTATGTCGAAAATACCATTAAAACCGATTTCTAAAACCCTTTGTTAAAACCTGTTTTGGCGGATTTCCAGTAGATAACCGTCGAGAAAGGACGCAGCAACTGCTGCGCCTCTTCGAAGGAGCGCAGTTCCTGCTGCGCCTCTTCGTGAGGCTGCCGTAGTTCCTGCTTCCTTTCTTCTTCGTTTGTCCTCTGTAATTCGTGTTCAAATTCTTTCTTTTGCTTGCTTCGTCTGTTAAATCTTCGTCTTAATATCATAATAATTCCACATGTGTTATAATCACCGCCATTCTCATGTTTACTTTGTCATAAATCCGACTTAAATCCCTTGTAATCCAATATTTGCGGGTTTTCGTCATTAAATTCAATCCGGGTTGTAGGAATTCGATTTGTTCATATTGAGTTTCTGAAATTCGTCTTTGATATAGTTTTCATCTGTTCATTCACATGTTCGTCATTAATTTGTCATTAATTCATCATGTTTAGTTTATTTCATTCACCGATGTCACTAATTAGTCATTCATGTAAATAATCCGTTTGCATCCGTCTCATCCATGTTTATTGCTTTCATGACCATCAATCATATGTAAATAACATGTTAATCACTTCCATCCGATTAAATAATTTAATTGATCATTAAAATCACCAATTAACATTAACGGCTTGCAATTACGGCTTCACAGCCAGAACTGAGCCAAGGAACAGACGCAGCGTCTGCTGCGCCTATTCCAAAGGACGCAGCTCTGTTGCGCCTGTTCCTGGCTGAGTTCTGTCCCTGAACTCCGTTTCTGCCTTGACGTAGTTTAATTAGTTTACGTAGTAACTAACTATTATCCGTAGTATCACGCTAATTCATGTTCGTTAGTTTATTTTATTCTTTTATTATTTTTTCTCAAATTATCCGTTTTAAAGGTATTTTCGACATAAATCGCCTATTCCAATGTAATTATTGTAATTTTCATTATTGTAATTCATAATTATTGTATTTCTTTTGTCATTTGTATGTTTTCACATATAAATCAACATTAAATCCTACCTCGACCCAATTGCCTGCTAATTACGTGTTTACCGACTTAGTATTAATTCTCACATGTTAGGATTAAAACTTGGATGTTGCATTGTATGCATATAGCCGACGATATATCAAGTACGAATAACTTCCCTAATCATTAGTAGAGGCCGCTATCGAGGCGGGCGGGATTAGGTGTTCGATCAAAAGAGCTTCCTAATACGTACCCTCACCCCTTACTCCAGATATCTGTGAACACCCGTGTTCATTGGCATCCACGAGAGTCATTCTAGACAGAATGCTAAGGGTAACGATTGCTTAGTGTTCATGTCTTTACTTTGTGTCTAGACATGACACGAGGTACTCGAACGGTTCCAATTTCCCATAAAAATTGGTGGCGACTCCATACAAAAATGCAAACGCTTGTTTCGTTTTCACCAAGCGCCCCCGTGGGCGGCCCGCTGTCCACACAAATATGCGGTATTGTTAAATATATTTGACTTAGTGTCGACAAGAGAATAATGTGGATATAAGAATAATTTGGTTCATGATACATTCTAGCCAAATGACGTCATTTCTATCAATTCGAGTTATACGTGTGTTTCTTACATCTGATGTTAATTCTTATCCTATGTGGATTTAGAAACAGAGTGGGAATTTTTATAACTCGTAGTTGTTTAATCCATTGTTTGTCGATGGATTATTCAGTTTTAGCTATACTAGTTAATCCATTGTTTGTCGATGGATTATTCAGTTTTAGCTATGCTAGCTAAACTGTGTTTCAAAGAGGCTTTGTGCTACTTTGACCTGTGTTAATTCTCTACGCACTTAATTGTGTTTCAATAATTAGTTTATTGAAAATTACGGATTCTTATTTAACCTCTTGTTAATAGTTCGTTATGGCCATGTGTTGGTCATAATATATATATATATATATATATATATATATATATATATATATATATATATATATATGTTCACCGCATTTCTTTACTTATCAATTTGATTACATTTTAATATATGTTCATTGTCTTTAAATTTTATATTTCAATCTATTTTTATTTTATTTGTGGGTAGTTAAATGTTGAGCATCATGAGACCGTATGTTTTTCCGTCTTCATTTAAGATGATTCACGCTATATGAGTGTTTATTCATTCTTCTGTCATTTTATAACGTGTTTGATATGTTCAAATATTTTATGATACAAGTGAAAAACCAACTTTGCACTTAGAGTCAGAACTCTTAGTAAATATGTTGGTTGTGAATAACTCTTTGATATGTTCAAAGTGTAAATGGGGAAAAATATGTGCTTTGATCTTACAATTCCTAGTTGCTATGACAAGAGGTTGTTTTAGTTGAGGAATTGTACATCACTTGACATGATTAATTAAGTGAAGTATGACATTGATCAAGTTTTCCTTTCTTTTGGTTTAGAAGAGGATTCCTTAAATGTGTTTTGAGGAAATTTTATTCGCTCCCAAATAAGTTTTGGATAATAGGTTGGTCATTCATGCCTTAACATTTTGTCAAACTTTGTGTTTAAGTGACCCACGATATATATTCACTTGGATGAGTTCCTAAGTGCTCAGTGAAGATTAGTAGACGTTTGTGTTGTATTCGTTACAATGCAAAAAACTATCTTTTGGTGAGTGGGAGAATTTGTGATCTCACTGAGACACCAAGGATAGTTTAACTTCTCTTCTTGTGTTGGATAGTGGGGGTAGTTCCATGATCCAAAGTAAAGATGAGAGTTTGTCTACTAAAGAGTAACATTAACTTGTATGTCAAGTTATAAGGATTAACATAAGGTCGATCCTCAAGATGTTTTACTCATTATGGAGGATAGTGGGAGTCGTCCTAACTATTCAGTTCTTTTACCACTTTCAATAAGTGGGAGCTATCACTTTTAGTAAGTGGGAGTCTTCACCCAATAATAAGAATAGATCGTTAATATGAGAGCATATAGACATTGTGACAATGTGTGTTTATGACAATAAGGTTTAAGACTATTATGAGATATGTTCTCAAATGTTCGAATTTGTTCCGCTTTTTTCTTCTAAGTTTTGGTGATCTATTTGGATTTTGTTTTCAAATAGATATAAAGACTATTTTTCTCGAATCAAGGTGCTCGCGAATATACATGGATCGATAAATTGAGTTTGTCTCAAATGATTAAGATAATAAATCATTGTGTCCTTCAAGCTTATTCATGTGTTGAATGATCTTCCATATATATATATATATATATATATAGAGTTAGGATCATGAGAGTCTAGCTTTTTAGGGTGAGTCCGTCCTACCAATCTAGACCGTTAGATTAACAAGATCTGACGCCTAAAATAAAGCGCGGAGTTTAAGGGTAGTTTCGTAATTTCCAGGCTTTATATAAAAAGCCATCCTACAGCCTGTTTCTATTATTCTTGCTCTCAACTATTTCTCTCTCTTATTTCTCTCACTTCAATTGTTCTCTCACGAAAAGATTTTTAGAGTCGATTGTTTCGCGCTTTCTCCCACGGCCAGTTATACTTGCTTACTCTTCCAGATTCAACATCAATGGTGATTTGTGACATTTTAGGAGGATATCATCAATGTTTAGAGAGGAAAATTTAGGTCTGACATTTCTTTTCTTCTTATTTTGCCAATTTTTTTGTGATTAGGTGTTGTAATTGTGCATTTTAGCTTGTATTTAAGTCAATGAATTGTTCATATCTTCTTATGCTACTCATAATCTGCGATTTAATTAGATTATAATCATGGTATTTGTGCTAAATTTGGATAAAGTCGCTATAATCAGTTGCTTCAATTGGATCTGAAATTGTGAAATCATAAAAAAAGATGTCACATAATTCTCGACGACAAGAAACACACTATGAGAGATCTACTAGCTTTAATTTTGTATTCAAACATTTAATGAATTATTTTTTGTTGGAAATCAAAATTCGTACGTATATTTAATGATGCGTCATATTTAGAGTTAATCAGTTGAATTAATAAGAGATTACTGTCAAATTACTCAAGCAATTAAGTCAATATGTGTCCTCTCTTCATTTTTACTGGTGAAAGGCTCATAGTTTGTTATGATGATGGTGGATCTCTGTTATGATAATGGTTTGTGTGTTACAATAATGGCATATTTGTGGTCTGATAATAGTGTGTATGTATAAGCATATTACGATATGAGTGTTAGTGTGTTACAAGTAACGGCGTACAAGTGTTATAATAGCAGTGTAACCTTGTTACTGTAATGGCGTAACCTTGTTACAGTAATGGCGTAACCTTGTTACAGTAATGGCGTAACCTTGTTACGATATTGGTTTAGCTGTGTTATAGTAACTATGTAGTCGTGTTATAGTAAAGGTTTAGTTCTGTTATGATAACTGTGTTACGGTAATGGCTTAATCGTGTTACAATATCAGTTTAACTATGTTACAATAATTGTTTAATCATGTGAAATAATGGTTTAACTGTGCTCTGTTAATGTTTTACATGTGGTACTATAATGGTTTAATCGTGTTACTATAATTGCTTTAGTCGTGTTACGATAACGGTTTAATCAAAAACCGATTTATTGTTTCTTGCATTTTGCCTCTTCTAACAGGTGGTGGACCAACAAAAGTTTGATTAGTGTCGATTTGATTAGTGCCGTGTACGGGGCAAGTATAAACTGAACTTTCAGATGAAATTTCAGTATACCTAATCTGTCGGATGCTCTGGCGTTTCCTGTACAAGAAATAACACCATTGCGCATTTTTAGGAGTGTTATTCTAATATCTAAAGTGTGTTATTCTATTCATATAAGTATGTTATCGTAAGTGTGTTATTCTATTCATACCTAATTTTTGTTTCAAATTTATTAAAGGCTATTAGCTCAAATGGTAGAGCAATTTTGCAAATTTGCACAAAGGTATGGGTTCGAATCCCATATAGCCTAGTTTAATGTAACAATCGGGTGACCATAATGTGTTGACATAAAAAATACAGTAGCATTGATGATAAGCCATGGCCAATTAAGGACGAGCAGACCATCATTAGACTCGTGTTTCCCACTACGACATCTATGAACCTGGGATGGAGCTGCGTTTTATGAACGTGGGGAGGAACTGTGTTCTGAACACATATAGTATACAAAAACATTAAGCTCACGAGTCTTTGACACCCTTGGTATCAGCATCAATTTTCTCCGAACCTTAGATCATCCCTCGAATCAGCCGGGAGGAGGTCAACTATGAAACTACTAAGAAGATCTCCATGCTTAAGCAAATAGCTTATGAGATCGAATTTTACTTCGTGAGACTCACAATTTCACACTTGAACCTGACGAAGACTTGACAACAAACACACACGGATACTACTTGGTTGAACGAATCCAAACTGAATCCCTTCTGAATTGAGCATCGTTACCCTAGAAATCCTAAACTAAATTAAATTTCAATAATTTGAGATGTCATACAATGAACCTATAACAAACCTTGCTTATGACTAGAACTTAGGAGATTTGGAGCGCAATCCAACATTAAAATCTGCCAGCAATCCTCTAATGCTAAGTAACTCTATTTGTTGTTTAACGTTAACAGTAGTATTTAATAACCAACATGGGACTCGAACCCACATCTTGTGCATTGCACAATGCTCTACCATTTGAGCTAATTGGTTATACCACATCTTGTGCATTCCAAATTTGTCACACACTCAAACCAAAACGTAGTTCTTACAAACAACATTGCAATATCCAAATTTGAATCAGAAATTGAAGCTCTAATAAAAAGGTAACAGATAATGGAGAACTTTTTTTCCCTCTTTGAGCAACCACACAAGAAGTGTTGACCGAGAGGATCAATGCTGCAACACATAATTACACATACAATTGAAGTCTCATGTACACAATATAAAAGATCACTGAAAATTAATCATAATACTAAAGAGGAAATAGATAATAAATATCTATTCCAAATAGATATGTTACAATAACTCAAACAAAATCATAACATGTTTACAATAACAATAAATATGTACGTGTTGCGATAACATCTAATACGTGTTACAGTAACAACTTATGTGTGTTACAATAACAACGAATCGACGATATTACTCTAATGATTGCTATGTTATTCCATAGATTATCAGTCGAAATCTACGATTTCTTTTGAATCAAATATTCTATTAACCTATGATCTATACAAATTAAAGCTCTAATAAAATTGAGGGAGACTAAATCGAGTGATGTAAATCAAATGCTTTGCTATATTATTCCATAAATTATAAGTAGAAATTGACGATTTTTTTGAATCAAACTTTCTGTAAACCTATGACCAACTAACTACAATCTACACGAGCACGAATCCATCCAAATTATCGATCAAACCAAAAAAAAATGCAGAAAAACATTCAAAATCAACTAAAACCCATACAAATCCTATAAAGGTAAAAGATATTGCAATCTGTACAAATTAAAGCTCTAATAAATAGGAGGGAGACAAAGAAATCAAACCTGCAATTGAATTCATTCTTGTTGACGTTAAATTTGGACATTGATTGTCTTAATTTGGATATTGATGGTTTTAATTTATTTATTTATTGTTTCTGTTTGAATCAGAAAGAAAAGTAAAGTTGGAGAGAGGGTGAAACTTGAGGAGAGGAATTTTCTACTGCCTTCATACTATAATTTGCGTGTTTTATTTTCCAGTTTTGATCAATCTTGGCCGTTTATTTTACTAGATCTAATGGTTCTATGTAGTAGGACGGACTCATTTAAAACCCCGGACTCACCGGATCCTTGCTGTATATATATATATATATATATATATATATATATATATATATTTCAAATTCCATAAATCATGTGTGATGATTTAGTTGTATGGTAGTGGAATTAATATGGTTATGTCAAAATTATAAAAGAGAATAAGTTTTCTTTGTAAATTGGTGACATATTGGTATATATTTAGAAGAAAATAATATTTTGGTTATGTCTAAACCTACTATCAAGCGCAAGAAATATTAGAGTATTATTTCTTATTCTAGTGCAGTTGTTATTTTGATGTGTACCTTGTTTAGTACATGGTTGAACGTCAACTTTTGTGATTGACAAGTATTTTTGTTACAAAATGGATCCTATACATGTACAATGATATGTAATCAAGTGATTTAACTTTTACCTTTGTGGTAAGAGTAGATTAGTTCTTGTGTAGGACTAAGTGTTGCCATCAAGTAAGATTAACTAACAAGATGGTTGGCGCATTATTTTATAAGATGTGTTCTTAATTAGTTCATGTGTTGAGCTAATTATGTGAAATAGTCAACTTAAGTTTTAATTATGTTGAGTTGTGGATGTGATTGATAATGGACATTTTTGGATTAATATTTTGTATCTTTTGAAAAATGTTCATATGCATTTGTTGCATGATAAGGCACATAAGATATCACCAAGCTTTTAGATTGCCTAGTCACACAGGTAATCGCCTTGACACTTATGTAGTGGGCAAGATGAGACTGGGTCACTTAACATTTAGTAAGTGTTGAGATTATCTTTGTACATAAGTTGTATGGAAAAGATATTGACTCGTTATAGAGTCGCCTTAGTAAGTCTAAGATGAGATTTTTGTAGTCGAAGTATGAGAAGACACCCTATTTTCATACTAAAGCTTTGAACCGAATCACAAGTGTCAGATTGGATATTGTGTATATCAATCTAGTGGCTTGGGTTAGATGCTTGAGTAGTATCTAAACCTATGATTTGCACGACATAGAAGCGCGATATGCCCATCGTAGTGAGAGCTATGTTGTGACACATATATCATACTATGTATGTTTTGCCGACCGTAAGGAGTGACAGATGATTCCCTAATCTGTTGCTGTGTGAGCCCTTTTGGACTTGTGTGTCCTAATTTGGTACGAAGCCCTTTGACTTGGAGCTGTGAGATGAAATTGAGATTTGATGTTGCTACTTTAGCGTGATTTCGGAGAATCATAAAGTCGTTGGTTCAACGGGTCATGTTAGGAAAGCAGTCGAGTTGAGATGGATTTTCATTAGTGTCCAAGGAATGGTCAATTCAATTACACTATGTTAAGCCCGACCGTCGGTTATATTGTGTATATAACTACGTAACATGTTATAGCATAAAGGGACAATGTATGCTGCGGTGTTGTTTGAATGATCTGGGGAATCGTTATTGTGAAAGTGTTATGTTAGTTTAATGATGACTTAATATAACACTACTTGTTACATATTGGTCGCACGCCCCATTTTCCTGTATGAGATGTGGTTGATGGTTTTGTTAAACTGTATTGTGATAAGCTTGGCTGTGTGACCAAGTGGGAGGATTGACTCGGTTGTGTGGCCGAGTGGAAGTATTGAATTTTGAGTTGAAACGGCCACTTCATTGTGGTTGTTACAAGGAGTTAATATTGTATTATTATGGATGTAAATAAGGTGAGATAATGAGCCATTAAATCAGTTTTAATGGTCATTATTCCTCCTCATTCATCTCTCCATAACTCCTATTTTGAGAGCCTATATTATGTGATAATTCTATGTGAATTATACACAAAACAACATACAAACACAGTAACTTCAATCACAACAAAGCCACCATTGTTGGAGCTTTTGGAACTTGGGGTGTAAACTACCACCGAGACTCTGGTAGTTGTCGGAATCGGGTTTTCGTGGGCAGAACGCCTGCACGTCGATCTTCCGTACCTATTCCGCTAACAAGGTACATATTTTCTTACATAATCCAACTTGGATTCTTCGTACGTGAAATCTTACTCATCTGTATATAGGTTGTTCATAATAACTGATTAGGAAAGTTGTTATGTTCAGTGGTAGATATGGTTGTTCATAATAACTCACATACAATTTTGCACGGGTTTTAAACTAGTTTTCTATAGAATTGTATATACACAACAGGTTGTACATATTAATTAATTATCAATATACAAACTTTTCTATTTAGATTTTCGCTCTCTATAACATTCTACAAACACTTGTCTTCTTCTTCAAGCTACTATACGTATTCCCATGGCTTCGTTCATCTTTCTGATGAATGATCTCACATTTCACAACTCATAGTGAAATGAGGAGGAGATGATTACCATGGAAGTAATGATTATTGCATCTATGAACCCTATATAAAATACTCCGTAATTAGTTATTGGTTTTACGACTAATCACTTTTAACTTTGAATACTTGAAACAGACGGAAAATAGGCCAAACTAAGATCATCTTTTCAAAAAAAAAAAAAAAAAAAAAAAAAAAAAAACACTCTAAGATCATGATGCATCCATAAAATTGAGAAACTAGCTAGTTTTTCCAACGCAAAAGTTCAAGGGCTTCACCAGCATACATCAGCGTTGTAGCTCGGAGTTTCCTGAATTCTGCATAATTGAAGGGAACATATTCAGGTGGGCGGTCACCTTCTATGAATTTCTGATGAGCTTTCATGTCCTCATCAATCGGTGGTGTTATTGTTGTCGC
Source organism: Silene latifolia (assembly GCF_048544455.1). Lineage (NCBI taxonomy): Eukaryota > Viridiplantae > Streptophyta > Magnoliopsida > Caryophyllales > Caryophyllaceae > Silene > Silene latifolia. The sequence goes on along the minus strand of NC_133527.1, from coordinate 175,211,557 downwards.
AATCGACATACGTATCCCAACATCCTTACATATAACCTGGTGCTTCAAATACCGCATTTTGCCGTTGCTCCAAGGCTTTCATTTCACAAATTAAAAAACACTTTAATTCATTAGTAGTTTAGTACAAACAGTGAGGGATATGAAACCAAATGGAAGTAATTACCACAGCAATGTCTCCCAGATTGACGAGAAATGAACCAGGAAAGCGATCAACATCGACTATTTTACCAGACGGGTCAATAATTTCAAGGCCTCTAAAATGTTCATCGTCGAGGAGTATGGTAAACAGACAAGCATCTGTATGCATAGGCAAGCCACTGGCGCCGATGTTTTCCTGAGTAATGGTGTATTTGTTCATCCTGAAATGTGAAAGACAAAATTTGACACTGTCGTCGTCCAGCCTTGAGCTTCCGGCCATTCTACTCGCAATGTCAATTCCTAACTTGTGTATATTTTCAACATACCTCTCAATTATCTCCCTGCGTACATTGGAGTAGGTTGATTACAATTAGTAGCTAACCAATCGATTTAATTTAAATATTAATGGGTGATTTCCTTACGTATGGCTACAACACAAATTAATTCCCATCATATAGTTACTTTAAACATAATTCCCACTATATATATAGTTAAAAGTAGGTTTGAATTACACAATGCCAAAGGTATGAAAAAGAATTCAAATTTAGTTTTCCTTAGGTAAGGATTTTTGAAAAACAAATTCCCAATATATTGTTTCATTAATTTGAGTTTTTATTAGAAAATCAATCTCAATTATTTCATACATAAAATTATAAATTATTAGAATTTAAATCACATTTATATTAAGTCATTAAAATATTTATTTGATTAATATTAGTTTATTTTTACTAAAAACACTTGTTCACCGCTTTACTAATTTTTGTACTCCGTATAAAAAATGGTCGAGTTGTATTTACACCAAATTTAACCTTGTATGTATGAAATATACTTTTAAGTTTGCCCTTAAATATTTCAAAAAATATATTTTAATAAAATATAATTATACATAAATAAAGTATGGTAAAAATGTCATATCAATTCAATATTCCAAAAATTCAAGTATTAATGTCATAATGATAATGACTTCGCCTGTCAAATAAATCCGACAAGTTGGGGTTCGAGTGAGGTCATACGGGTCAAAATATAAGTCAAGTTAGATGTATCACGGGCCGGGATAGACTTATAGAATATGTAAATAATTTTTATATGTCAAAAAAATAAAGAAAATACTTTATATTCTCTTATCATAATTGTGATTCTAATTCTAATATTATAGAGTATAAAATTCTATGTGAATAAACAAAATGATACTCCCTCCAATTCAGCCTATAGTTCTCATTTCTTATAATACTCCTCACATATATTAGAGTAAGGGAAAAACTAGTAAGATTATGATCACTTTATAAATCATTTAGTTATAATCATTTTATAAATCTTATTTAGTTATAATCATTTTATACAAGTGGGTACTGCCCCGTACATGCCTAACTAGCCGGGGATGGGGATGGGTAGAGCTTTGGCGGGTGGTGGGGCAGGTGCATGTATGAAAATTGTACCCGCAATGGGTCATGAGACAGGGATGAATTTTGCACCTTCCCCATCTAATACCCGCCTACCTGCCAATCTAAAAAAAACCTAGTAAAATTATAATCATTTTATAAATCTTATTTAGTTATAATTAAGATATTATAATGTTAAAGAATACCTATTTAATACAAACTAATTTGGTGAAAAAAAATTATAAAGAAGAATTAAAAAAAAAATGGAAATGAATAGTGATTAAACCAACATTTACGGAAAAAAAATATCGAATAAAATTATGGTGTAGCGGGTTAATGGGTAAGCTGGCGAGTACAGTTTTATATTTCCTTTTTTTTTTTTTTTTTTGGTAAAATGTGAGGGTATTATATATATATATACATAAAAAAGAGTTTCAAATACAAAAATAAAGGCCTAAACCTTTCCAAGGATTAAATAAAACTTAAGCGCCCTAGCCAATCTAACTCTTGTGCGGTCAACTTCCTCTTATCCCTTTCTTTTATCCTCTTCTTCATATCATCAATGATCAACAGTGCAATACGACTAGGCCTCAAAACCAGCTGCTCAATACGACTCTTGTTTCTCTGCTGCCAAACCTGATACATAGCACTCAAAACCAGTGCATTCTTTACTTTTCTCTGCGTTTTCAGGCCTGTGTTATGGATGCACCAGTGCAGGACATCAGAATCAGGTAACCTTAAGCCAAAAATTTTCATCAGTTTTATATTTCCACCCGCCCAAGCGGGGATGGTTTTGTAAACTTGTGCCCGCCGCGGGTGGTGGGACGGGATGTGTGTATTTTTCTTGGTGGGTATGGGTACAGGTACGGGGAGCCTATATCTACCATCGCCCCGCCCAATGACATCCCTAGAAACTATAGGCTGAAGTGATTGAGTAAAATACTATATCTTATTATTAGACTTTAATTAAAGAAACAATATGGGGAATAATTTTTCCTAAAACCTTTACTCAAGGAAAATCAAGTTTTTCGTATTTTACACAGTTTTGCATTGGGTTTCCAAAGCAAACTTAACAACTATATGGAGGGACATATGTTTCAATTAGCTATATAGTGAGAATTAATTTGCTTTTCGCCATATGTAAGGAAATCACTCAATATTAATATCGAGAGTAGTGAATTTATCTCTCATAATAAATTTAAAGTAAAAGTAAAAGAGTACCTTTGGTGAGGAGAGGCATGAAGATCAGAACAAAAGGAAGGAATAGTAAGAGAAGAAAAGATATCAACCCCAAGAGCTTCATAAACCTGATTAGTTTGAGTAAGCCCAACGTAGCCGCTTCCTGGTAGTCCTTCCTTGTTCCTCTGCTTAATATCCACCGGACGATCGAACAATTCGACCGCCACAGATTTAATCTCAGCCATTAATCTTGGAGGAACACCATGATTGACTACTCTGAAACAACCCCATTTCTCACATGCTTCTCTTAGTTTGTTTCCGTCGTTATCTGCTTGCATGTCTATTATTGGTATTTCTTCATCCATCTCTCTTCGCTCCTGCTTTTCTTTGATAACCAATTTGGGAATAATGGAAAGTTTGATCCCCGTCAGAGAATGATATACTCACGGTAAGACATGTAACAATTTGTTCAACCGACATCTGGTTGATGCTGCACGTGAAGGCATCAAGCCTCGCACAAGTCCAACAGTTTAAGTGTTGAGTTATTGTGTACGATAATTATCTCCTCCTTGCCGTTTATTTCTTTATCTATTTTATTTGAATTATTTCATAAGAATAATCCAACATAACCTTCTTTTCTCGAATTAATCACAACTAATGTTTAAGTGACAGTTTCCCTTGACCCTAATTGTCAATCTGAACTTTGACTTTTCCATCTTCACCCCTTTTATCTCACCAAACACCAAACACTAAAAACCAAAAACCAAAAACCAAACCTCCACACCACCTCCATCACCTATCACCACCGAACTGAATACAGCAACTAAGTGAAGTATCAGAGTTATAGAGAATTTTTTTTTTGATGACGAGGTGGCTGAGTCCCGCCGGGCCCATGCATTCCCGCACCACCACATGGACCATGTAAGCCACCCCCCTTCGGGGGCTGCAGTGGCCAAGTGATCATCGCCCCAGCTGGTAGTCGAACCTGAGACCTCTCAACTCCTGCATTTCTGCAAGTTTCAAGGTTTAACCCAGCTACCACTGGACTAACACCACTTGGTTAAATTATAGAGAATATATCTTATTCCTAATTCTAGTTATTGTAATATATTTAGCTAGTTCGTTTATCGTAAATATTTCCTAGTTCTAGCTTCGTATATTTTTCGTATCTTGTGTATATTTCGATTTCCATATTCTCTAATTATGTAACCCTAGAATCGTAACCCTGTACTCTAGTATATAAGTTGTATTCATGAATCGTAAACAATGCAATGCAATTCAATAATATTTAACCGTTCATAATTCTATTATGGTATCAGAGCCTCGTGCTCTTGATAGAGGTTAAATCCCTCGGAGTAGATCCTATTTCCGAAAATATACTCACCCAAAACCCAACCCACTTCCGCTGCCGTCCTCCGCGAATTGCATCAAACGTACATCCGTCGCTTTCGAAACTCCGCAAACACCTTCTACGCATCATAACAGTTTGCCACCGTGACCACCAAAATCAACCGTCTCACCACCACCATCGTCACTCGTTCTCAGAAACGACAGCCACCGCTGCTCCTTAGTCACGCAACCACGAGTCCCACCTGCATCAAACGCATAATCGGAATCGAAACAGACCATACATCGCACCTCCATTGAAATCCCGACCCCGTCATCCATCGTCACCATTCACAACCACCGTGGTACCGTCATTCGACCATCGTGATACAACCCAGTTCGACACCTCCCATTGTCGCCTGCAAACCTAGTTTAAACCTCTCAGATACCGATCTAAGTCTCACGCAAATACTCCACCAAACAGACCCCTGTTTTCAAAAAAACAGAGTTTATGACCAGCGGCCTGTTATCGCCCTTTTTCGCACCACTTAGGACTATCAACGACCCAACTCTTCCCATATTTAACAAATTAGTAATTTCACGATTCCAAAACGTTCAAAAACTCGAATTTTCGTTACCGTTTGACCCTCCAACGACCTCAGCAAAGACTGTTGCAAAACACACTTTTTTTTCGAAAAATCGGCTAACTTAAAGCACATTTCGACACCTTCTTCTCCGACTGCCTACACGATCAACACGACACCTCCGACTACCTAGCATCACCGACTTGGTCATCCGTCCCCGTAATTTTCTGTGCCAATTTTGGTGCGTCCCACTACCCCGCCAATCCGATACCCGTATAAAAAAACCCACTACTACAGATACAGGCTATAACAACGGGTAAAAACCGTTGTAAAAACAAAAAGCGGTCGTTGTTAAAGCGTCCGTTGTTAAAGGTTTTAACAACAGTTAGTTTTCCTAAGAAACCCGTTTTTAAAACTATTTACAACGGTTTGAAGTATAAAAAACCGTTGTGGAAAGGGTGACTAAAATTTGGTGGGAAAGTTATAACAACGGTTACAATATAAAAAACCGTTGTTATAACTAAAGACAACGAGTTTTTTTTAAATAACCGTCGTTGTTTGTTTTTAAAAAAAAAAATTAAATTAAATATTACTAAATGCATGCATAATTACGGCCCGTTATAATTCCGATGCATGCATTATTATTGTCAATCCCTGCATATGAATAATGGACAATATATGGAATGAGAAGGGTTATAAGATTTGAAGCAGAGATATGATGGCACAACTTCCTAAATATATATTAATTAAAAAACAACTCAAAAGACACATTACTTAGTATAAATACATGCATTATCTCAACCACCATTCCATTATCTCACTATCTCCAAACCCTAACTGCTAAAACAAACTTCAAATCCTAATCTTTCAAACAAACTCCAAACTTTCAACAATGAATGATACCATCCGTAAGACTATTACTATGACCGAGTACATTAAGAGTTTCATCCGCCGGTTGCTGAACATCGAGGACCGGTTCAGGAGCTACCTTGAGGACGCTCGGATCGCACTCAAGGGCAAAAAAAAAAATGGCTTGACAGAGCAACAGTTGTTGCAGCTATATGACGATATAGCAACTGCTGAACGAAACCTCCAAATATCTAAGGAGGAGAGGATGGATATCATAGAAGAGAATAAGACTCTCTATGCATATCTAAGAATTGCATTTTTATCAATGTAATTCATTTTTTAATTTATGTGTATGTATATATATATATATATATATATATATATATATATATATATATATATATATATATATATATATATATATATATATATTAAGTTTATCATGTATTCCTCTTTATCATCTTGCTTCTTCTTTGTTTTATTTTATTTAATTTGTTTTACAAGCTCATAAACGCAGAAAAACAACAGTGACAAAACTAATTAAGCGAATAATACTTAGAGAAAGAACATAATGATCGATATAAAAACACATGCAAATGAAATAATTAGAGAAAGAAAATAATGACTGAGATGACAAGACCTAAATTAAACCATGCATATTTACCTCATAATTAGAGAAAGTAAGAGACGATGAAACCAACAGTGACGGCGAGATGATAAAGCGACGATGAGAAAGAGAGAAAGAGACGATGAGAAAGTGTGTGTTTGTGTTGTGTTTGTGTTTGTGTTTGTGTTTGTGTTTGTGTTTGTGTTTGTGTTTGTGTTTGTGTTTGTGTTTGTGTTTGTGTTTGTGTTTGTGTTTGTGTTTGTGTTTGTGTTGTGTTTGTGTTAGGTTTGTGTTTTGTGGCTGTAGCTGATCTGTGTTTGTGTGGTTTATAGTATGGAAAGTATTGACAACGGTTGTTAAACAAAAACCCGTTGTCAATATATATTAACAACGGGTCCATAGTAAACCGTTTTAATTACTTTTCACTAACTTTGCGCCAATTTTGCGCCAAATTATTAACAAAGGTTGTTCCTGTTTGACCCGTTGTTAAAACATATAACAACGGTTATCGAAGCATAACCGTTGTAATTAATTTTAGTAAAATTCGCGTCATCCGTCCTACAACGTCTTATGGTAATTTTCGTGAATAAGCATTATTAAAGGGGCGTTGTAGTTGCCTGGATTTGTAGTAGTGACCTTGCACATGGATTTCATTTAGTTCGTAAGCGAGTCTAGCTACGTATTATCCGTGTTCCACATATCAACAAGGCGATGCTCAACTTGTTGATCCGCTTCCTACACCGTTCTTCAAAGATCGCTTTCTTCTTCTGGATTCCAAGTTTGGACTTACGTTACGAGTCTTACGACCGTCCAACTTGCGGGAGCGTATAGAGAATATATCTTATTCCTAATTCTATTTATTGTAATATATTTAGCTAGGTCGTTTATCGTAAATATTTCCTAGTTCTAGCGTCGTATATTTTCCGTATCTTGTGTATACTTCGATTTCCATATTCTATAATTATGTAACACTAGAATCGTAGCCATGTACTCTAGTATATAAGTTGTATTCATGAATCATAAACAATGCAATGCAATTCAATAATATTCAACCGTTCATATTTCTATCAGGAGTAAGATAGATTTGAACAATAACAGTTATAACAAAGCAAATCAAACAGCGAGGGAGGAAGTAGTTACCACAGCAATGTCTCCCAGATTGATGAGAAATGAACCAGGAAAGCGATCAACATCGAGTAATTGACCAGACGGGTCAATAATCTCGAGGCCTCAATAATGTTCATCGTCCATGAGTATGATAAATAGACTAGCATCTGTATTTATTGGCAAGCCACAAGTGCCGATATTTTCCTGAGTAATGGTGTATTTGTTCATCTTGAAATGTGAAGGACAGAGGCGTCTTAAATGTTAGTCTTATGTATAAAAATCGATGTATATTTAACACGTTTTAATAAATGTATAACGTGGCTCAAGAGTCTTGCTGAATAAGAAATGCATGAGAGACAAACCAACTTAATATTAACCATAATATTGTCTCTTAAGTAAATATAGCAAAGATAAGGTATTCACTGAATGAATGATACATGCAAGGCTATGAGGTACATATACACTAATCCTAGAAGCTTATTTGAGGAAGGAAAAGGGAGCCTATACAAATGATTTATGTACTAAAAGATTTCACAATCTTATCTTTGCTATATTTACTTAAGATACAGTATTATGGTTAATACTCCCCCGTAAGATGGACGTCGAAGGGAGAAGGCCAATCTTGTCTCGTAGGTGAAAGAAATGTTGCTTGTGAAGAGGTTTACTGAGAGCATCGGCTAGTTGATCTTTGCTTGCAACATGTTGGATGCGGATAGCATTGAGTTGATGTTGTTCCCGAACAAAGTGGAAGGATAAAGCCATATGCTTCATTCTTGAGTGGAAAACTGGATTTTTAGCATAGAGTGTGGCCGACATGTTGTCACAGTATATGGCTGGTGGCTTGGTAATGGTTACATTGAGCTCAGTAAGAAGATTGCGAAGTTAGAGTATCTCAGTGGTGACAGATACAACTGCATGAAATTCAGCCTCCGTTGTAGATAGGGCAAGGCCACGTTGCTCTTTGGAGGACAAAGATATTGGATTTCGGCCAAGGTAGATGATGTATCCAGTCGTGGATATGTAGTTATCTTTGTCTCCTGCAAAATCGGCGTCACAAAATGCACGAAGACAAAGTGGATTGTTCGAGTATAGTTGAATGCCATGATGTTGAGTGCCTTGAAGATAGCGAAGTAGGCGTTTTAGAGCATTACAATGCGTAACAGTGGGATGATGGAGGAATTGGGCGAGGCGATTGACTGTAAAAGCAATTTCAGCCCTAGTGAGTGAGAGATATTGTAAACGTCCGACAATGGCTCTATAGTCCTGGTGGTTATGGATAGGTTTGTTGTCTTCCCGAACGAGATGTGCTTCTGTTGTTATAGGAGTTGTTATCGGTTTGGTATTAGACATGTTATATTTGGTTAACAAGTCATGTATATATTTAGATTGATTTAAATGGAGTCCTTATTTATTTGGTGTGACTTCTATGTCAAGAAAGTAGGATAATGGTCCGAGATCTTTTAAGGAGAAACGTGTAGAGAGATTGTTGATAAAACTTTGTAAATGAGTTTGGTTTGGACCGGTAATAATAATGTCATCAACGTAGATAAGCATAAAAATGCGAGTGGTGTTGGTAGTATAAATAAATAGTGATGAATCGGAGATGGATTGTTTAAAACCGTATTTGACAAGGTAGGTTTGAAGTTCGGTGTACTAAGCTCGCGGAGCCTGTTTAAGACCATAAATTGCTTTGGTTAATTTACAAACATAATCAGGTTTGGAACTGTCTACAAAACCCTGTGGTTGACTCATATAGACATTTTCATGTAGTGTTCCTTGAATAAATGCATTGTTAACATCGAGTTGTCTTAAGTGCCATGAGTTGCTGACTGCGAGGGATAGAATTAAACGGACAGTAGTTGGTTTTACAACCGAACTGAAGGTTTCGGTGTAATCGATTCCTGGTCTTTGATGAAAACCTTTTGCAACGAGTCGTGCCTTATGCTGTTTTAGAGAGCCATCCGGGTTGTATTTAATCCGATAGACCCACTTGCATCCGGTAATGTTTTGCAATGGTTGTTTGGGAACTAGTGTCCACGTTTGATTGCGTTCGAGAGCGTGGAAGTCTTCTTGCATTGCGGTGTGCCATTGAGGAGAAATGAGTGCTTATTTTACGGTGGTAGGAAGGGAGTGTGATGAGGCGGAAGCATGAGCAAGGTTAGCATATCGAGGATTAGGTTTTCGAATGTTATTAGCTAGGCGAGTGACGGCGGGTTGGACAGGGGACGGGTGTGAAGTAGTAGTATGGTCTAATGGAGGAGGTGTGGTCACAGGAGGTGGGGTGGAGTCCGGGGCAGTGGTAGGCGGTGTTGTAGGGTGAGTTGTGGAGGTAGTGGAGAGGTCAGAAGTGGGGTTGGGTGAGACTGGTGGGCGTCGTGTGTAGACTTGCGTTATGGGATGGCGTGATCGAGAAGGAGGAGGGTGGTTCGAGGTGGATGAAGGTGGAGTGTTAGTGACAGGTGATAGGATGAGAATAATTAGAGGACACCAATCATTAGGATTGGTGTTGTCATTGGCAGGGGGTCTGGTTTCAAGAAGATGATGGTATGGAAAATCGCCTTCAAGAAATTTGACATGTCTCGAAGTGTATATGCGATTGGTTTTTGGTTCGAGACAATGAAATGCACTTTGAGTGGAAGAGTATCCAACAAAAATGCAGGGAACTGAGCGATAATCAAGTTTGTGTTTCGTATATGGTCGTAACCATGGATAGCATAGGCATCCAAAGTTATGGAGTTTTGTATAATTAGGTTGTTTATTATGTAATTTAAAGTATGGAGTTTGGCCTTGCAATGTTTGCGTTGGAAGGCGATTAATTAGATAGGTAGCGGTGCTAAAAGCAAAGGGCCAAAAAATAGTAGGTAATTTGGCATGAGCTAAAAGGGCTAGACCGGTTTCAACAATATGACGGTGTCTCCATTCAGCATATCCATTATGTTCCGGTGTATGCGGTGGAGAGGTAAAATTACTAATTCCATTATCAAGCAAGGTGTGAGTTAGATTTTTGAATTCTCCACCGTTGTCGGAAAAGAATTGTATTACGGGTTTTTGAAAGTATTTTTCTACAAGTGCTTTGAATCGAATGAAGACTTGTGTTGTGTCGGATTTGCGTTTTAGTGAAAATAGCCATATATATTTACTAAAGTGGTCGACAAATATAACGTAATACTTATAATGGTCGTGAGAATGAACTGGACTAGTCCACAAATCCGAGTAAATTAATTCTAGGGGTGCAGTGGTTCGAAATGACGAGGTTTGAAATGGTAATTTCGTACTTTGCTAATTTTGCAAGAATCACAAGATGAGAAATTAGATAACGAAAATGGTAAACTTTTATTAATTTGTCTCATTACATCAAATGTTGGATGGTCCAATTTATGATGCCATGAGATATGAGATGAGCCTTTCTTTGTAAAATATGCGGTTGGTGACGATGGGTGTAACGCCCCGTAAAATTCGTACCGTTAATATATTCCGAAAATAATTAATTAATCAAGTAAAATTTGACAATAATGTATTTAAAGTAAAAATAATTCAAAGAAATATAATTTTATTATATTTTGAAGAAAAGTATTTATTTTAATAGTTTTGAAATGTTTAAAAATAGTTTAAACCGTGTAAAATCTTTTATTTTGAATTAAGGGTGTATCGGGGGGAAAATGACAATTCGTTTGAACGTTGGGTAAACGAAATTGGAAATGGGTCGTATGAATACTCAATTTTATTGTAATCTCGTGTTTAAAAACTTTGGACTTGACGGAGTTTGCTTTTGACTTACGGATTTAATTTTTATCAAGGCAAATCAAACCCGACTCGTAAATCCCGACTAAAAATCCCGACTCCCTCCTTTCCCTTTCTCCCTTTCCCGCGTGACAGCCCCCCCCCCCCCCCTCCCCTTTATTCTTTTTTTTTCTGATTTTGTTGTTGTTCATCCTCTAAAAACACCCAAAACACCATTTCTCATAATTCAAGCTCAAAATCGACATAAATCCTTCGTTTCTTGTCCGTTTTTCGCGAAATTTACCTTTCCGGAATCCCCTCGCCACGATCTACGACTTAGTATGTTCTAATTTCAATTTTCATTAAGTTATTTTAAGACCAATTTTCGGAAATTCGGTATTTTTGATTAATTATTGTGTTTTAATTGTTTATTTAGGTGAAGGATTGGAAGACGAGTTTGGGGACTCGTATATTGTAGAGGATAGCGGTTAGTTGTGGTTAGGGTTTCGGTTTTGAGGACTAATTGCTCATTTTCTAGCTTAAGGTAACATATTTCGAGTTACTCGACGAAAGATCGTCACATGTTTTTGATTTTTGTATGTTTGGTGAATTTTTGTTTGGGTAGTAATTTTCACATGTTAAACTTAGTTGCATGCAAGCTTAATTGGTGTCTTTTGGTAGTTTAAATTATCAAAATTGAATTGGGGACGATTAATTAATTTTCGATCGGTCTTATAATGTATAAAAATGAAAAAAAAAGAGAAGAAATGGTGCGGCGAATGGCCGGCGGCAGCAGCCGGCAGGCCCACGGCAGCCCGGCCGGTCTTGGGGTTGGCCCGGGTCGGTCCGTTGCTTGTTTCGCGGTTTTCCATGCTTTGTCCGTCATTTTAAGTTCATCATGGAAATAATTAGAATGAGTATACATGGTTAAATTTGTTAAGAGAATCATAAAAGTAGCTAAAAGTTATGCTAAGGGTAGAAAAATTATGTTATATTGACAATTATCACATGTTAGGATAATTTACAAAAGGAAATTTGTAATTAATAGGCTCAAAATGAATTTTATAGCTATAATTGAAATGTTTTGTTGATTGTGCCGAAAAACCGAGCCTTAGTCCCTTTGATCGATGCGATGTCGATTAATTGAGTGATTGGTCACCAAACCCGACCCGCACTGCCGCAGGGTCAGTGGGGTTGCGGGTAAAAATTCGGTTGAATGAATTAGATAATCGGCCTTTTTCTTGTTTTAGGCCATTTATTATATCTCTATTTCACATGTGTAATTAGTTGAATTTAAATAGTTTCTTATTTAGTTAGTTGAATTTAAATAGCTTCTTATTTTGTAGTAATGGCCCTAGTTTTCTCTAAAGCCTTTTATATTGTTATAGTTGCTAGGATTGGAAATTAGTATTGAATTCTTATTGAGGAACTGTTGGGATTGTATGCTGTAAATAGACATTTATATAGCTTTCACATGATAGAATGTTAGAATTTATGTTGGTAAGTAGGACTTTTTGCCCTCTTAAGGTTAAGTGGGTGTCTTACTTGACTTATGTGGTGAGTTTTGGGTGGTGTGGGCTAAAATATTCAAGCTGGGACTAGCTGTGACTAGGTCCTAGGTGAGTATTTCGGCCTTCATCATAGATAGGTCTTTATAGTCTCTGACGAGTATATGTTCACTGCTTGATAGCCTTTGTGTTCCTGACTAGTGGATGTTTATCCAAGTTGGGGCATGACCTTAGGTACTAATTTTGATAGTATGGGGTCAGCTTAAGTACTAGCCGACCCTTCGGTGGTGTCCTTAGGGTACTCACTTCACTTTGTTTTAAAAAAAGTTGTGAGTCTTGGGTGCGGTGGTGTGTATCCGCATGTCTAGGTCTGCGCAGATTTTAGGCTAGGGTTGTGTTGTCTCTTGGCCATGTTTTCTTAATAGTAACCGCTGAGCCAAGATACCGGTTCGATTACCTTCCCTACCTCGTGGTATAGACTTGAGTTACAAAGTGACTATTGACGGGACTAAGAACTTATGCCTGTCTTTGTTATATTGCCCTTTCTTGTATGGTGATTTTATGAATCGTAATAGGTGAGATGTAAGCGGTTCGATTGATAAAGTTTGGATTACTATTTGTTATCTGATTCACATGATAGTTTAGTTTGGTCAGTTTAGGGGTCATTTGTTAGAATACATGAAAAGTAAATGGTTTATCAAATTGTTTACATGTTACATTACATGTTACATAAATTTTGACGATTCGTGGCTGGGAGGACTCGAAGTTACTCCCCACTGAATTGTGGCTTTCGTGTTTGTATAAAATGCGATTGACAGGTTCTTGATGCTTTGTTGGGGGTCACAGACGGCTAGTGAGCAAGGAACCTTGGACCTAGCTTTGGCTATTCTATTAGTAAACCTTTTATACTTTTGGTTTGTATATAATTTGAAGGGACATATGTCTCCCTTTCTATTTTGGTTTGTATCCTTATATTTCCGCGTCTTTAGTTATATATGTAAGTTAGTTTATCAGTTGTTGCAGGGTTGTCGACACTCTTCTTGAGTTGGAATTGGTTGTGAATGGTTTAGTTAGAAATTTTTTGAAATTGCAGGTTTTTGGACTAGTTGAACCATTTACGTATATAATTAAGGCTAGATTTAAGGGTGTCACAGTTGGTATCAGAGCCTATTGCTCCCGATGCACGTTTGTGCACCCCACTTAGAATCTCTTGACCTTTAAATAATAAACTTGAGAGAAGGGTAGGATGGGTAGATTTAGGATTTTATGTGGTAGTCTGTTTGTGATTGCTAATTGTTAGGTACTAATGGATTTTCTCTTTGGTAAGATGGCTCTCCAATAGATGTAGATAATGCAATCTTACCTTAATTTTCCAATCTCGTTGTTTTTTCGTCTTTCAAATTCCTCTTCTCTCGCCTTGGTAACTACCTTTCAATTCTTTCTCCCGATTCATCTTGGGTTCGTTTTCTTCTTATAATAAAGTCCATGTGGACACCTTCCTTTTATTCCGCAGGATAGTTCCCTTGTTCAAGAGAACCCGGTTTTGAGGGAATATGTTAGGAAGAAGTAACATAAGCGATTGGGGAGACTCTTGGGAGTGATGTTGTTATTGGAGATATGAGTGTCTGGCGTTTCCTTGGTGTCTAATCTCCCTTCTTCATTGATCATGAGCGTTACCGCTCATATCTCTCTTCCTTACATCATCATACTCCTCTCGTAAGTTTGATGTTGGTAACCTATGAAACTCTATCTTTGACATCCTTGTAATTATGACTTCAATTCTTACCCCATAAAATTCATCATAGCTCTTTTGATCAGATAAGCTTGAATCCTTTTAGCATACCTGCTCCTATGATGTCTAAGTTACTTTTCACTTCGGGGAATTTCTAAATATTTCAAGCTACCAGTTTCGATTCATTCTTGAAAGTTTATGTCACTTCTGCAAACCTAACCTATTTTTAAGGATTTAAAAATGAAATTTTGATTTATTTCCGTAAGGTATTCCTTTTTCTTATTTTTTTCCCGAGTTACTAAGCCTTATTTAATCATAATTAGTAAAGATATTGTTCTTATTATAGAGTTTTAAACTAAAAGTTTGAAAATGCTTTTATGATTTTCAATGGTTTTAACATTAGTGAATGTTGAGTCTCGTTGTTGGTGACGTCCCAATAATGGGTTTTCTCATTTATTGGTGTAGAAATATTTTTATATCTTGATATGAATATGGATGTTCTTGTCTGATCAACAAGAGTATCACCGTTTCATTGAAAAGATACCTATATTTTGTTATAACTATAATTTCTCCTTCTAAGTTTCGAGGACGAAACTTTTTAAAAGGAGGGGTGATTGTAACGCCCCGTAAAATTCGGACCGTTAATATATTCCGAAAATAATTAATTAATCAAGTAAAATTTGACAATAATGTATTTAAAGTAAAAATAATTCAAAGAAATATAATTTTATTATATTTTGAAGAAAAGTATTTATTTTAATAGTTTTGAAATGTTTAAAAATAGTTTAAACCGTGTAAAATCTTTTATTTTGAATTAAGGGTGTATCGGGGGGAAAATGACAATTCGTTTGAACGTTGGGTAAACGAAATTGGAAATGGGTCGTATGAATACTCAATTTTATTGTAATCTCGTGTTTAAAAACTTTGGACTTGACGGAGTTTGCGTTTGACTTACGGATTTAATTTTTATCAAGGCAAATCAAACCCGACTCGTAAATCCCGACTAAAAATCCCGACTCCCTCCTTTCCCTTTCTCCCTTTCCCGCGTGACAGCCCCCCCCCCCTTCCCCTTTATTCTTTTTTTTTTTTTCTGATTTTGTTGTTGTTCATCCTCTAAAAACACCCAAAACACCATTTCTCATAATTCAAGCTCAAAATCGACATAAATCCTTCGTTTCTTGTCCGTTTTTCGCGAAATTTACCTTTCCGGAATCCCCTCGCCACGATCTACGACTTAGTATGTTCTAATTTCAATTTTCATTAAGTTATTTTAAGACCAATTTTCGGAAATTCGGTATTTTTGATTAATTATTGTGTTTTAATTGTTTATTTAGGTGAAGGATTGGAAGACGAGTTTGGGGACTCGTATATTGTAGAGGATAGCGGTTAGTTGTGGTTAGGGTTTCGGTTTTGAGGACTAATTGCTCATTTTCTAGCTTAAGGTAACATATTTCGAGTTACTCGACGAAAGATCGTCACATGTTTTTGATTTTTGTATGTTTGGTGAATTTTTGTTTGGGTAGTAATTTTCACATGTTAAACTTAGTTGCATGCAAGCTTAATTGGTGTCTTTTGGTAGTTTAAATTATCAAAATTGAATTGGGGACGATTAATTAATTTTCGACGGTCTTATAATGTATAAAAATGAAAAAAAGAGAAGAAATGGTGCGGCGCAAGCAATGGCCAAGAAGAAATGAAGCATGCCTCGGCAGCCCGGCCGGTCTTTGGGGTTGGCCCGGTCGGTCCGTTGCTTGTTTCGCGGTTTTCCATGCTTTGTCCGTCATTTTAAGTTCATCATGGAAATAATTAGAATGAGTATACATGGTTAAATTTGTTAAGAGAATCATAAAAGTAGCTAAAAGTTATGCTAAGGGTAGAAAAATTATGTTATATTGACAATTATCACATGTTAGGATAATTTACAAAAGGAAATTTGTAATTAATAGGCTCAAAATGAATTTTATAGCTATAATTGAAATGTTTTGTTGATTGTGCCGAAAACTGAGCCTTAGTCCCTTTGACTGATGTGATGTCAGTTAATTGAGTGATTGGTCGACCGCAATTTGACCCGCACTGCCGCAGGGGGGGGTTGCGGGTAAAAATTCGGTTGAATGAATTAGATAATCGGCCTTTTTCTTGTTTTAGGCCATTTATTATATCTCTATTTCACATGTGTAATTAGTTGAATTTAAATAGTTTCTTATTTAGTTAGTTGAATTTAAATAGCTTCTTATTTTGTAGTAATGGCCCTAGTTTTCTCTAAAGCCTTTTATATTGTTATAGTTGCTAGGATTGGAAATTAGTATTGAATTCTTATTGAGAAACTGTTGGGATTGTATGCTGTAAATAGACATTTATATAGCTTTCACATGATAGAATGTTAGAATTTATGTTGGTAAGTAGGACTTTTTGCCCTCTTAAGGTTAAGTGGGTGTCTTACTTGACTTATGTGGTGAGTTTTGGGTGGTGTGGGCTAAAATATTCAAGCTGGGACTAGCTGTGACTAGGTCCTAGGTGAGTATTTCGGCCTTCATCATAGATAGGTCTTTATAGTCTCTGACGAGTATATGTTCACTGCTTGATAGCCTTTGTGTTCCTGACTAGTGGATGTTTATCCAAGTTGGGGCATGACCTCAGGTACTAATTTTGATAGTATGGGGTCGACTTAAGTACTAGCCGACCCTTCGGTGGTGTCCTTAGGGTACTCACTTCACTTTGTTTTAAAAAAAGTTGTGAGTCTTGGGTGCGGTGGTGTGTATCCGCATGTCTAGGTCTCGTGATTTTAGGCTAGGGTTGTGTTGTCTCTTGGCCATGTTTTCTTAATAGTAACCGCTGAGCCAAGATACCGGTTCGATTACCTTCCCTACCTCGTGGTATAGACTTGAGTTACAAAGTGACTATTGACGGGACTAAGAACTTATGCCTGTCTTTGTTATATTGCCCTTTCTTGTATGGTGATTTTATGAACTGTAATAGGTGAGATGTAAGCCGGTTACAGTTGATAAAGTTTGGATTACTATTTGTTATCTGATTCACATGATAGTTTAGTTTGGTCAGTTTAGGGGTCATTTGTTAGAATACATGAAAAGTAAATGGTTTATCAAATTGTTTACATGTTACATTACATGTTACATAAATTTTGACGATTCGTGGGTCGAGGACTCGAAGTTACTCCCCACTGAATTGTGGCTTTCGTGTTTGTATAAAATGCGATTGACAGGTTGTTGATGC
Source organism: Silene latifolia (assembly GCF_048544455.1). Taxonomy (NCBI): domain Eukaryota; kingdom Viridiplantae; phylum Streptophyta; class Magnoliopsida; order Caryophyllales; family Caryophyllaceae; genus Silene; species Silene latifolia. Next base: position 175,194,197 of record NC_133527.1, on the reverse strand, counting down.
TTTGTTGGGGGTCACAGACGGCTAGTGAGCAAGGAACCTTGGACCTAGCTTTGGCTATTCTATTAATAAACCTTTTATACTTTTGGTTTGTATATAATTTGAAGGGACATATGTCTCCCTTTCTATTTTGGTTTGTATCCTTATATTTCCGCGTCTTTAGTTATATATGTAAGTTAGTTTATCAGTTGTTGCAGGGTTGTCGACACTCTTCTTGAGTTGGAATTGGTTGTGAATGGTTTAGTTAGAAAATTTTTGAAATTGCAGGTTTTTGGACTAGTTGAACCATTTACGTATATAATTAAGGCTAGATTTAAGGGTGTCACAATGGGCTCAACTCGTAAATGCCATCTTTAGCTCGGCCCTGGAGTATCGTCGATCCCGTCAATTTGTCCTTAATAACAAAAGAATTAGATGAGAAAACGACACACGCATTATTATCGTGACATAATTGGGAAATAGATAAAATTTTTCGAGAATTTTTCGGAACTTGTAAAACGTTATTGAATTTAAGAAACGATAATTGAATGTTACCTATATTAGCGATGTCGAGACCCGAGCCATCTCCAATAATAAGGTCATCTGGACCGAAATATGGGGAGTGAAAGGTAAGGGTATCGAGGTTATGTGTGACGTGGTTTGAGGCCCCGCAGTCAAGAAGGTAGTTGGAATTTGGGGTGGGATTGGTGTTGGTAGAGGTGGTGGCATGGGCTTGGGGTGGCTGGTGTTGGCGAGTTGGTGGTGCGGGAAAGACGATGGTGGGGAAAAGGTTGCGAAAGAAAGGGCAATCAGCGATAACATGTCCTACTTGGCGGCACCACTGGCAGCGGCCCTTAAAGGGACGTGGGTTCGGGTTTGGGGTGTAGGGAGAGGACTGTTGGGGTGTGGCAGAGGGGTTGTAGGCAGACGTAGGGTTGGGGTGATATCGGTGGTTGGAGTTGGGGTGGTTCGAATGGTTTTGACGGTGGTTGCCATAGTAGTTTTGGCGATAAGCAGCGTTGGCAGTAGGATTGAAGATGTCGTTGTCAGGTTTTTGCTGTTTGATTAAGAGTTCGTGTTGAAGCAATTTTTCATGGAGGGCTTCAAACGTAATGGGGTTGTCACGGGCACGGACCGTGTCTATAACGGGTTTGAAGACTTTGTAATCAAGGCCTCGAAGGACCTTGGATATGATGTCTTCGGGGTCAATAATTTTGCCCATTAGGGCAAGTTGGTCGACACAGGCTTTGAAGGTGTTCATGTAATCGGTTATCGATTGATCGGAGGTTTTGACAATCGAATCAAGACGGTCTTTTAGTTGTAAAATATGAGCACGAGAGGGGTTTGCATAGGTTTGTGCAAGAATATCCCAAACTTCTTTTGAGGTTTTTGCTCGGATGATAATGGCTTGAACGGTAGATGATAGAGTTCCCATGAGGGCACCCAAGATCAACCCGTCTTGTTTAAGCATGTAAAGTATGAAGGGTTGGTTTTTTCGGTTTTGTCATCACCCACAATGGTTGGTGATGGTGCCGGGTTGGATCCATCGACGAATCCGAGTAAACTAAAACCAAAGAAAATATTAGTCAGTTGAAAATACCAGGATGTGTAATTCATCGGAGTGAGTTTTACGCAATGATTCAGATTCAATGAAGTGAGAGGAGCAGTGGCGTCGTGGGGGGTTTGGGACAGACATGTCTTGATTGTTTGTCATGGTGGAGGAGGCGGGTTTGGTGGTGATGAAAGGCCGGCGTTTGAAAGTAGGTCGACGGGGTTTGAGGAGGTTTTTTGCGGATCGTTGGCTCGTGGATACCATATAAGACTAGGGTTAAATGTGTTTTGTATTCACTGAATGAATGATACAGGCAAGACTATGAGGTACATATATACTAATTCTAGAAGCTTATTTGGGGAAGGAAAATGGAGCCTATACAAAAGATTTATGTACTAAAAGATTTCACAATCTTATCTTTGCTATATTTACGTAAGATACAATATTATGGTTAATATCTTAAGTAAATACCTAATATTCCCTTGGGTGCCATATGTATGAATAACCCCTTGTCCCTGGGATCTTGTAATCTGGTATAAGCACAAGACATATCGTTTACTTGTTTGCTACTCCTCCTACACTCCAACCCTAAATAATCCATTAATTGTATCGCGTAACGTGTAAGGTCGTACAACCTAATTCTAGAATTTATGTTTTGAAATATAATTATTTGGCTGAAATTTATTTGATTGTTATCGGCTTTGAGGTGATTTTGAGGTTAATTAATTTCCTTTTTTTTTCTTTCAAGTTTATTGTTGTATATGATGTTTATTGCTCGCCGTCTCTTTTAGAAAAAACTAGTTTTAAACCCGTGCAAAATTGCACGGGTATGTATTGCAAGAATGAATTTTTTATAATGTATATTTGTTTTTGCATTTCTATTGTACCTATCTAAATGGTATAAATAAACGATGTACATAATTAATGTTTAAATTTGTTAAAAAACATGTCTTCACATGCAGTGCTTTATAAGGAAGCAACGTAATCTAATATTGTCAATAAAAAATGCATACATACAAAACTTTACAATCGGATAAAAGAAAAATACATCTAATAATCAACTTTAACAAATGCAAGTTATTCTAAAAATTGAAAAATTTCATGATACACTACATTAGTAGTCGTAGTAGAAGTACGCATATCTGAGTCACAAATTAAAATTTTCAAGCCTTCTTTTCGGGTGACCCTGGAGAGTGCGACATAAAGCTGGCCATGACTAAACACTGGTCTTGGAAGATAGATGCTTGACTGAGATAAAGACTGCCTTGACTCTTGTTTATCGTCATTGCAAAACAAACAAACGCGATGGGGAATTGTCTTCTCTCAAAACGTCACGGGAAATCTCATCGGTTTCGATGGAGTAAGTGTTAGTCGAGCAATATGCACTCTATCACCTAACACGGGTTTCAACCCGACCTTACCCCAAACGGGTTTCAACCCGACCTTACCCCAAACGGGTTCCAACCCGGCCGTACTACAAACGGGTTCCAACTCGGCCCAACCACAAACGGGTTCCAACCCGGCCCTACCACAAACGGGTTCCAACCCGGCCCAACCACAAACGGGTTCCAACCCGGCCCAACCACAAACGGGTTCCAACCCGGACCCACCCACAAACGGGTTCCAACCCGGACTGACCCAATTACGACTTAACCTGGACTGACCCAATTACGACTTAACCTGGACTGACCCAATTACAACTTAACCTGGACTGACCCAATTACGACTTAACCTGGACTGACCCAATTACGACTTAACCTGGACTGACCCAATTACAACTTAACCTGGACTGACCCAATTACAACTTTACCTGGACTGACCTAACCCAACCCAACCTGAACTGACCTAACCCAACCCAACTCAACCTGGACTGACCTAACCCAACAAACCCAACCAATCCTAGACTGACCTAACCCAACCCAACCCAACCAATCCTGGACTGACCTAACCCAACATAACTCAACCTAGACTGACCTAACCCAACCCAACCTAGACTGACCTAACCCAACCTAGCCCAACCTAGACTGACCTAACCCAACCCAACCCAACCCAACCCAACCTAGACTGACCTAACCCAACCCAACCCAACCTAGACCAACCTAACCCAATCCAACCCAACCTAGCCCAACCTAGCCCAACCTAGACCAACCTAGCCCAACCTAGCCCAACCTAACCCAACCTAGACTAATCTATCCCAACCAAACCAACCCAACCCAACTGTTTTCTTTCACACACTGGTTTCAATAAGTTACATTTCTGAACTCATATTGATTTCACAGTTGTCAGAATTGTTGTATAATATAGAAATCATACTAACTGTTCTACACTTGTTTGCAGAAGATTTATTGCAGATCATTTATCGACATGTGAAAAGTTAAGTGCTTACTGATTCTCTTTTGTAATTTACATTTCAATTTCGTTTTTCCCGTTTTGGGATGATAATTTGTTAACATTTCTTATGTTATCAATCATTGTTTCTTTAAAAAAAGCTTCCTTTTAAGTTATTAACAAATACTAATGAAAAAATGTTACTAAAATGCAGGGACATTCGACAATAACATTCGAAGCATGCAAATTGTTCGTGAAAGATAGAAAAAGTTAAGTAAGCAATAACCAATGTAACAGTTTTTAATATATAGAAATAAATTAAGAAACTTACTGTTTTCATTGTAAAGTCCTTGCTGCCGTCTCCTTTTTTTTTGGCTTGTACTTGAATTCCCCTTTTCCATGTTCAACCCTCCTTTGTTTTGATGCTTGTCAATATGATGGAAAATATGTGCAAAATTTGACAGTTTTTTATTTGCTTTTCTTTGTAATTGATCTTAAAAAACTGGTCATCTAAAATTTGTTATATTGATTTGCTTCAATTTTCTCTCCTGTATGCATGAATACCTTGTTTAGTTGACTCAAGTCTTGCCCACTAACTTACCAAACTAATTTGTTTATTTGACTCAACTACTGCCCACTAATTTTGAAACTGCTAGTAATGCAAGATGGATAGTTTAACATAACTGTTTAAACCGTCATTTGTGCTGAAAATTATCGACTTTGATTTTTTTGACGTTTTTGACTAAAAATTTCGTGACTATGCTACATTAACAATTTAAGAACTTGATATAAACTTATGAGAAGTATCGTATACTGGAAATTTATACAGTGGCCTATCTTGAATTTCCCGACGTTTTTTCTTAGTCATTTTGAGAAGTATCTTAAAATTCTCAAAACTTGTTATAAATGTTGCAATTCTATACATCTTTTTTTTTCCATGTTATTCAATAAATGTCAATTACTCCTCCAGCATATTTGATTTACTTTTTGGTTTGATATCGAATGTAATCTACTACTGTTGGCTGCATAAAACGTGTTGCTTTGGAAATTTAGTAGTTGTTAATGACTAATGGCTTGTATAGTAAATTTGAAATGAAAAGTAAAGAATTAAATGTACTATTGTTGAGAAAAGTTAATTAGTTCATTGATAAATTGAAATACAATAGCTGAAAAGTTGAACATATATAAGTTTTGATGATGTTGCTAGCTTAACCAATATGATGCATCTTTGTCATCTAGTTCCTTCTTTAAAATTGCATCCAATCTTTCCTGTCCTTTAGGCTCCATATCTGAAAGTTGTTGCATCACTTTGTCCTTCAGCTTCTTTCATTCTCTGCATAGTAAACTTGCTACACATCTAACTTAAATATGATAACCTAAATTGTTCTATTACAACCTGAAATAAACTTGGTCCAAAGCAGTAAAGAAAACAACAAAGTCCAAAAACAGAAATACAAACATGGTCCCGAAAATTCTTAATTGCTGAAATGTGATTTTAGAACTCCATAGGCTGCTTGCCCATCTTAATTTCCTTCAATTTTGTTGCAGATGATTTGTCGGATGCTTCAGCCGTTTCCACGACTCCTTTCTGTGGTGTGATCTCTTGGGAATTCAGCACAGGTTCTGACTCAACTAACTCTCTCAATTGCTCCTAAAAAAAATCTATTACTAAAAATGTCATTAGTATCAAAAAAATATGTTCAAGTTAAAATTCAATTCACCATCATTGAATCAGATCTTGTTGTGTCCCTTGTCGAAGTTGAAATTGTTTGTTCCTAAAGAAGTGGACGATATTTATTAGTAATTGAAGCAAAAATCAAAGTCATTACGTGTATAGGGTAGTCAATAATTGATGTTATACCTTTCTTGCATTATTCATGTCATCCCACTTAGCAATTGATCTTGGATCATCACACAAACCGATCACCCCAAATGACTTTGATTTTTGCTGAATGTTGTATAAATCAGTCACTCTTATTTTTGCCACAAATGTTCACAAGTAGAGGCCTGAAATCTGGGGGAGGGACAACACTGTACATCTGAAACAATATTTAAAACTTAATCAGTAATATTATACGTTGGTTAGATATTATTGCAAATTTTATGTAAATGAGTTTTAGTTTACCTCATCCTCGTCAAGGATGGCTTGTGCTGTTTTCCCAAGTAAATCAACCATTACATCATCCCAAATAATGAACTCAACCGAGTCTGGATCTTCATATGTCACAAAAAACTTAACTTGAAACCTTGGTATTGCTGATGTCACCCCCACACCCTTCATTGTGCAATTATTGTTAAATTTTTCCTTGTCACAATACCACAACCCATCTTCTCCTGGCTTCACTTTTGATCTGCATTCTTTGCAAGAGTAGTAGTACCAAGTACTACCAGATGTATCTAACTCAATGATCTGGGCCATTGTGACATATGGCCCTCCTTTGGTTAAATTTGTTATCTCTGATAGTGTTTTGATGTTTGCACTTGCGAGGATTGGAGGATGGTACCCAGCTGTTTCTGGAGCCCCAAAGACGGGTGCATCATCATCTGGAAAACTGGTAAGAAAAGTGGCGTAATTAATTTAAGCTGAAATTTTACTTTTTAAAAAAAAATTAAACTCAAACTGTTTCTCGACTCTATTTGGACTGTATATTTCAAAAAAAATTTTAACGGTTATGTACTGCTTCATTTTGTGGACGATTTCTGGAGTTTTCATGTGCGTTTTCTGGTCAATAACAATTACTGCACCTACTATTTCACTAATGACAATAATATCACATAAAACGGATTTAGATGCCATACCTATTGTTGAACACTTTCACCTCGTTCATTTCTGGATTAACCAAAATCTTTGTAGCACCCAATGTTGATGTTATGCTAACTTCCCCTGCATAGTAAAAAATTATGAGACCATTATTTTCCAACTGTTTTTTCTTAAATTTTGTATGTAATCAACGTGTTTGTGATGCTGAAAATGGTATTAAAATGACCAGAATTTAGACCTTCAAAAACAGAACGTTTTACGAATAGCATAACCAACGTCGGCTTTGGTTTGTTAATGAACTCTTGCTCGATTTCTGAAATTTGCTGAACATAGTCCCCAAACAATGAGTAGCACAAGTTTTGGTTCCTGAAATAACCGTTTGTAATGAGTAATTTGTAATAGTTTAAAGTTTGGCATTTTGTTTGTAGAATATAGTCAACTTACAGATTATTGCCCAAAACAATAGTCCTCCTTCTCTTGCCATTGCTCTCTCTTATTGGATAAATGTGCTCCAACCTTCCAATTACGTCTGACAGAATTTTTCACTTGTTAGTTAACATTTAAGGTGCACACATGAAAAATTATTTGTAGGCCATTGTTGCTTACCAATATAAAGTCTATTTGGCATTGCTCCAAACACGACCTCATTGAACGTGTAGAAAGCATGGGTAGAAAGAGGAATATCTACATTTGGAATGGGTACTACCCTAGTGCTGTACTCGAACCAAATCTTGCACGGGTGAATTGTTGCCATGTCAAGTCCCACACGGTATGATGATACACTGAACCTTCTGATTTTGTATGTGCTCCCTTCATTAAGGTGCTCTAAGAAAAGGCGAGTCAGCCTCTGGTTGATTGATGCCTGAATTGTGTCTCCCTGCATTCATTCATAATTGTTAATACCTTGTGACAATAATTTGAAAAATGACACAGGAAAAGGGGAATAGGGAGACTTACATTTTCATCAATTAGGATGAGTTCTACACCTTTCACTTCCTTGGGATTTGTCTCAGACTTTCTGTACCACAATCTCATAACCCGAACAGTTAGTTGTTCCGTCCTTGCTGTTTCTTTGGTGATGCTCGAAATTGGAATACTCTGGATGTGTGCCATAATCTCAAGTTTTTGATTGAATTTGCAATATTGAGTTTGTGACATTCTCAAGGTTTGCAATCCTATATATAGTAAAATATAACCTCCTGTAAACACTTAACTCCCCCACTACTTCCATTACCCATGAATCCCATTTCTTTGAAACTGCTGTACATACTGCCAGTCCATATTTAACTGCATATATGCCCTAATTTCAGAAAATGCTGATTATTTTAATTTAATGCAGTTTCGGATTTGAAGGGTGGACGGTCCAAGTGTATTTATTATGATGATAATAACGATGCCTAACATTCGTACTTGTAGAAGTAGAAATTACTCGGTAGTCTATCATTGCCATCTTCTGAATTCGGAGTGCGAGGCTGATAGTTAAATTGCCAGAAGTTTTGCTCCAAGTACATAATCCTCGGTGATGAACGGCTTTCTATACAGATCTGAGAGGATTACTTTTTTAAAAAACAACATATTTTTAAGTGTGTCGACTTTTCGTATCGTGATTAAATTTTTTTACTGTTTGCGGAAGTCTATATTAACTTAATTTAATATAATTTTTAATTTAATTTTTTTGTCGTGATTATTAAAAAGAATTTAATATAATTTTTAAATCACTTGTAATTTAAATGAAAATTTATTTGTTTATTTTGTGGAGTAAAAAAAAATTAAAAATAGCGTTTACTGTTTGCTGAAGTCTATATTCACTCGGTTTGCTATCAGTCACCCACCAATGTCGGTGTGCGTGGCTGGTACTTCAGATGCCGAGTTTTATATTACTATATTTGTCGTAATTATTGATATTTTAAAAAAAAAAAATTATCGTCCGCTGTATTTTTTAAAAATCATGTTTTCATTATATTTACTGCGCAAGGTATAAAATTATTCAGAACAAAAACACTTGATATTCATTTTGTAATTCATTATCGATGTATTTTCGATTCGTATATAATTGTAATTTTTCCCTTAAATTATGTAATTTAATTGTGTAATTTTGGTTTACTAATTATGTAATTCAATTACGATAACTCGCTTTTGTAATTAATTTTGCGTAAATGTAATTCGTTTTCTTAACACGGAATGTATACAATTCTATCATAAAATTAATTTGAAGAAGTATTCCGTAAGATGACTTTTTATATTCGGTTGCAAGACGGATTTAAGCGCATGCTTTGAATAACGGATATCTCAGAAATTAAATACGTTGCACACACATGGGTCCCACCATGATCTCGATTTTCTCAAAAAAAAAAAAAAGATGTATTTATGACGTGGCGCGCTCTCTGTTGAGTATTGTCTTTTGCTTTTATAAAGATAAGATTATGTAAAACGACACAGTTATATGATGCGGTTACAAGTTTTTGTGTTATACTAGGTAGTATTCCGTGCTTCGCACGACCTGTTTTTATACGTTGTTTATTTAAATTAACGTAATTTATTTTCGCAGTACGTTTTTTACTCATTACAGTCCTTTTTGCGTAATATTTTCCATTTACTGTCCTTGTACTACTAACAGACCAAAAACTTAATTCTCTCATATTCCAATAGCGGAACCTTATAAATCGATCAAATTACTGTAAGTTTTATAGTCTAAAATTAACATGTTCTAGTCTCATAATGAACATGTATAAACTGAATGCGGAAGCGATAAAAGAGATCGATTACTTACCTCCAGCCATTGCTTGAAATAATTGATCCGTCTTAATGAATAACCCAATTTCTTAACCCCCAAATCTGACTTGGCTTCCAAACCCTCAGCCTCACAATTTAGATGCTGTATTTTCTTAATGAGGTAGGATTGGTGAACCTTAATCAGAATAAATATGTTACCCTTATATAGACTCTTGCCATCAAAGAGTCAACTGAACAATTTCCTAAATTGTGAATGGTAAGTTATGGGAGATAATAGTGGAAACAGAATCCTAGGTAAATTTCACCATACAATGGACCAACTTAATTTCCATAAAATAACTTAATTAAATATTAATGTAATACTTATTTATTTTATGGAATCTCCCACTTGGTCCATTTAACAAGAGACACAACATATGGATCATGGCGACGAATTCTCTTAGAGCAAGAATTAATCTTCCATGTATCACAATATATCAAGTCACTCACACCACACACATTTAACTTAATGAGTAAACCCCATGTTTACTCGAGGTTCAAACAAAATGATATTTCTCAACATTACTTTATAAATATGCGCATATATATCCAAAAGAGAAAATATCCAACTTAATAAAAGTTTCTTACAAAAACTTAATGAATGTACTACATGATGGAACCAAGTCCCATTCTCACTACATGATCCTTGAAAGTCTTAATTGGCATGCCTTTAGTCAAGGTATTTGCAATCGTCAACTCTGTGCTAATGTGTTCAATGATCACTTTCTTTTCCTGAACACGCTCCTTTATGGCTAGATACTTTATGTCGATGTGTTTACTTCGACTTCCACTTTTATTATTCTTAGCCATAAACACAACAGCTGAATTATCACAATACATTCTTAGCGGCCTACAAATAGAGTCAATAACTCTAAGCCCAGATATGAAACTTTTCAACCAAACACCATGTGAGGTAGCCTCAAAACAAGATACGAACTCAGCCTCCATAGTAGAAGTAGCCGTCAAGGTTTGCTTAACACTCCTCCATGACACAGCTCCATCATCTAACATAAACACATATCCTGATGTAGATTTACGTGAATCTATGCAGACTGCGTAGTCAGAGTTGGAGTAACCTACTACTTCAAGATTCTCAGTTCGTCTAAACATAAGCATGTAATCTTTAGTACCTTGAAGGTATCTCAACACTTTCTTTGCAGCTTTCCAGTGATCAAAACCTGGGTTACTCTGATATCTTCCTAACACTCCAACCACATATGCAATGTCGGGTCTAGTACAGACCTAAGCATACATAATGCTACCAACAGCTGAAGCATATAGAATATTCTTCATTTGTTCTCTTTCAATGTCATTCCTGGGGCACTGGTCCAAGCAGAACCGGTCACCTTTCACAATTGGTACTACACTTGGTGAACAATCTTTCATTCTGAATCTTTCAAGTACTTTATTGATATAGGCCTCTTGAGACAACCCCAAAATGCCTCGAGATCTATCTATATGGATCTTAATGCCAATGACATAAGATGCCTCACCCATATCCTTCATATCAAAATTACTTTAAAGGAATTGTTTCACCTCATGTAGCAACCCTTTATCATTGGTTGCTAGCAAAATATCATCCACATACAATACTAGAAAACAAACTTTACTCTCACTGACCTTAAGATATATACATTGATCCATTATATTTTCTTCGAAACCAAATGAAGAAATAACTTCATGGAATTTCTTATACCATTGGCGGGAAGCATGTTTTAAACCGTATATGGATTTATTTAGCTTACAAACCAAATGCTCACCATTTTTAGAGAAGAATCCTTCAGGTTGTTTCATATAAACCTCTTCCTCTAAATCACCATTGAGAAATGCTGTTTTCACATCCATCTGATGTAACTCGTAATCAAAATGAGCTACTAACGCCATGACAATTTGAAAAGAATCTTTCTTTGATACAGGAGAAAAAGTCTCTGTGTAGTCAATTCCTTCCCTTTGAGTGAATCCTTTAGCAACGAGTCTTGCCTATGTCTCTCGATGTTGCCAAGTGAATATCTTTTAGTCTTATAGGCCCACTTGCACCCAATAGGTTTTGCACCATCGGGCAATACAACGAGATCCCAAACTCCATTAGATGCCATAGAATTCATCTCATCTTTCAAAGCATTCATCCATAAGTTTAAATCTGTAGAACTTACGGCTTGTGAAAACGACATAGGATCATTATCAGCTCCAATATTATAATCCAATTCTTGTAAATATACTTCATAGTCATCAGGAATAGCCGATCTCCTTTCACGAATAGATCTTCTTAATGGAACTTGTTCATCCTCATGGTGAACCTCTTCCTCATTATGATCTACCATATTTTGATCGGCATTTTGTGGAATTTCTATCACTGGTTGTGTAACACTCAATTGAACTTGAGGAGTGTGAATGACAACCAATTTGTCACTTGAATCAGAGGGTGAAACTTTATGATGATCCCTCTCCAGGACAATGTCCTGAATTAGGTCACTCCCACTGATCAAGTCATTCTCAAGAAATTTAGCATTTCTTGATTCCATAATCCTTGTACTATGAGATGGACAATAAAACCTATAACCCTTAGACTTTTCGGCATATCCAATGAAATACCCACTAATAGTCTTTGGATCAAGTTTCTTTTCTTGTGGATTATATACTCTCACCTCCGACGGGCATCCCCAAACGCGTATATGTCTCAAACTCGGTTTCCATCCTTTAAATAACTCAAAAGGTGTCTTAGACACAGCCTTGGAAGGAACCCAATTTAATATATACGCAACCGTCTTAAGAGCATCAACCCACAAAAATGAAGGAAGTTTAACATTATTTCTCATACAACGCACCATCTCAATTAATGTCCTATTTCTTCTTTCTGCTACACCATTCTGATCTGGAGAACTAGGCATAGTGTATTGGGCAACAATCCCATGCTTTTGAAGAAATTTAGCAAATGGACTAGGTGCTTGTCCGTTCTCAGTGTATCTACCATAGTATTCACCACCTCTATCAGATCTCACAATCTTAATGCGCTTACCGCATATGTTCTCTACTTCAGCCTTAAACAATTTAAAGGCATCAAAAGCTTCATCCTTAAAACGAAGTAAGTAAAGATACATATAACGCGAGTAATCATCAATAAAGGTGATAAAATATTTTGGATCATTAGCATTCATGTCCGGACAACAAATATCGGTATGTATGATTTCTAATAGGCTAGAACTTCTCTTTCCACCTTTCTTAGACATGTTAGTTTGCTTACCCTTAATGCAACTAACACAAGTATCAAAATCAGTAAAGTCTAAAGTATCAAGTACTCCATCCTTTACTAATCTTTTTACCCTCTCAATGGAGATATGTCCGAATCCCCGATGCCACAAAATAGAGGAATTCTCATTCATAATACAACGTTTTAAACCAGCATTGACATGCATAGAATTATGAGTAATATTATTTCGCAGTTCAAGACGATATAAATTATCAGACAAAATACCATAACCAATAATTTCAGAATTTCTGAGAATACTGAATCCAGAGTCTGAAAAATTAAAGGTAAAACCCAAAGGTACAAGTCTTGATACTGAAATCAAATTTCTAGAGAAATTCGGAACATAAAATGTCTTTTCCAAATGCAAAATAAAACCACTACTTAATATTAAACTGCATGTCCCAATGGCCTTCACATGTGAACTAATCTGGTTTCCTGAATAGATTGAAAGTTCACTGCCCACTGGTTTCCTTAGGTTTGTCATACCCTGCAATGTATTCGAAACATGGATTGTAGTTCCAGAATCAATCCACCATGTATTATGATTAACATTAACCATATTAGATTCATAACAAACAAACGCATGAAAATTACCTTTCTTCTTTAGTCAAGCCTTAAACTTAATGCAGTGTATCTTCATGTGTCCCTTTTTTTTACAGAAGAAACACGTAGATTCCTTCTTAATGGCTGGCTCAGCTGAAATCTTTCCCTTTCCCTTATCTTTAGTGTGATCCTTTTGCCTCTTTGAAGAAGAAGCAACAGTAAGGTTCACCTTTTCACCTTCCTCCATTAACAATCTGCCCTCCTCTTGAACACACATGGCCATAAGTTCATTAATTGACCATTTATCCTTATGTGTGTTGTAAGAGATCTTAAAAGGAGCATATTTTGGAGGAAAAGTGCATAAAATGAAGTGCACAAGGAAAGTGTCAGACATGGTAACTTCCAAGATCTTAAGTTGAGCTGCAATATCCCTCATGCGCATGATATAATCACGCACACCTTTAGTCTCGGTGAGCCTCAAAGATGAAAACTGCATTATTAAAGTACTAGCAAGAGCTTTATCAGAAGTTGCAAACTGCTCATCGATGGCCTTAATTAGATCTTTAACTTTAGTATGCTGATCGACAGAACCACGAATACTAGCACACATTCTGGTCTTTATGAACATAATGGAGAGACGATTAGATTTCTCCCACTTTTCATAAAGATCAATTGCTTCTTTAGTGCTTTCTTTAGTTACTTTAGGTGGTTCGTCTTTCCGAATAGCATAATCAATATCTAACCATCCTAATCTGCAGAGTAGCATTCTCTCTTTCCGGACCTTATAGTTATCACCATTCAATTCGGAATGTCAAATTTGACATCGTAGAACTCCTGTAAAATTACCGCAAATTTAATAAATAACATGCCTATTACCAAAGTTGAGACTTTAAACTTAATCATGCTTTACCAATGTAAATCATGCTCAAATATGAATCTAGAGACATAAAACTTGCCTGTGGGCTAAAGCTCTACTCAATTAGATACATATAAATTTTTAACTTTATGACAATACTATCAAATCATATACATCTCTTAACTCCTGTGGGTAGATTAAGAAACAAGATTCAATATATCATCCTAATTAGTCATACAAATACATACAACAAGATTCCTGTGGGTAAGTCTCATTATATTACATACGACTAATCACAAATAATGTCTTGTTCCATATGTGATTCCAAAATAAAATTTCAATTAATTAGAGATGCTGTGGCTATTCTCAAACTAATAAATTTTGAATCACTTGACATTAAACTTTAAACTTTAATCTATATACTCAACTTAATGTATATAGAAAAAATATATGACTAGAAATGTCAATAGGCCGAACTCCATACGGACACGCATAGAAAATAACTCCGTATATGACAAATACCGAATCCAAAATCAGATTTCGTACCATACAACAAACATCAGTGCAAACTTAAGATACAACTGCTGAACGATGAGAATGAATTTTCAACAGCGGATAACAATTCGATATCTCAAATCAAAATTTGTAACACGAAATCAACGAGGAGAGACAGGGTCCATCCACGCACAAGGTTAAAAACATGTAATAGCCAAGCACACATGGTTGATTTTGACATAACGAAGGTAATTACTTTTATTTATGAACAATGAACAAGTTGGCAACTCATCCATTAATTACGGAGTACATGCGAGGAAAACTTAGTGAACATTATGTACAAACAAGGCATATGAGATTAATTAGATTAATCAAATATCAATACATAAGGTTTCTTAATACGCATAAAGCAAAGTCTCGCATGTGAAAATCATAAATATTGCAAATTCATAGAATACGGAATATTCTACGCTAACAATCAATATTTTAATTAAGCAAGGCGGAGGCGATTACTCGCTCTGATACCAACTGTAAGTTTTATAGTTTAAAATTAACATGTTCTAGTCTCATAATGAACATGTATAAACTGAATGCGGAAGCGATAAAAGAGATCGATTACTTACCTCACTACTACAAAAATAGACCTAATGCAACATTTCGTGTGCAACACTTACGGTTTGTGTTGCAATTTTCAGTTAATTAAGCAACGCTTAATTTATAAATGTTGCTTTTACTTACATAGGGCAACACTTTAATATAAGTGTTGCAATGTATTACTCGAAGTGCAACGTTTTTATACAAATGTTGCATTTTGTCGCAACACTTGTGCAACACTTATATCACATAAGTTATAAACCCTTTATAAAAATTTCATTTTTTTGTTCAAATTACTCAAAACATTTTATTGAAAATTTTGTTTGTGCGCCACTTTTTATTTTTTGGAATCTCCCATCAATAATCAATATTATTATTCAATCTTTCAATTCCTTCCATCACGCGTCATTCAATTCATTTATTTGATACAGTAACAAAAACTCTTCGATATTCTTCGTCCTTTCTCATTCGACACTTCCACCGTCTCTTTGCTTCTCCTTTCTCATTCGATCTTCTTCGTTTCTCTTTCATGCATTCAATCCACTGTATCTTAATCATTCAATCTCAAGTTTGATTCACCCAGAAAAGGCGAAGGCATATTGGGAACGAAGCAACCATCGTTCGCGACTTTTCTTATTAGGTTTGTACCCTAATTTTGTTTATTATTTCAATTGCAATTTTTTTTATCTTTGAGTTTGAGTTGTTGGTTTATTGATTTAGTTGCAATCAAACCTTGCAAAACCGTCATTATCTTGGCCGTTCGCCAAGCCGCACGCCGATCACCACTGCTGCTCTGTCTCACCACCACCGCAAATTCTTTTCTTAATTATAGTTTTAGTGTTGAATTTGGGGAAGTTCATTAATTAGGGTTTTGATGTTTCTTAGTAAGTTTGCCGAGAAGTTGATCTTGTGGAGGCCAGTAAGTTTGCCGATAATCCCGATTGGAGGTATTTGAATAAGGTTGTTACTTTGCTTTCTTAAATTCTGGTTTAAGTTCATAAAGAATGACTTGTTTTGTATTACTTTCTATTAGTTTTCGTCTTCTCTATTACTTTTCCTCTGCATATTTTCTTCACACTTATTTCCCCTATCTTTACATCTCCTGCTAGCTCTAAGCTTTTTATGTATGTTGCCTTCACATATTTCTCTCCCTCTTGCTTCCTTTACGTTTTTTCCCATTTTTTTTACGTTTAGATGGGATCGAAGGATGGTGTATGTTAGCCATCCCCGTATCATTTTGGATCTAAGGCTTTGCTTTCAAGTTGTTATATAGCTGCATACTTTGCTGTTATCTATTGCTTTTTTAGATTTTCGTGGAATTGTACACTGGCAAGGTTGTTATGTATGGTATGTATATCCTTAATCTGGTTGCATTGGTTTAATTGTTTCTCAGTTTATAATATGTTTCTTATCTTATTTTGCTGTGTAGACGATCGGGTGACAAAGGACATACAATTAATTGATTCAATTGCAGAGAGGCAAGCACAGATCTTTTCTAAAGAGTGTAAATTGTTTCATGCTGATGTGCAGATTCAATCCATCTATCCCCCAAAGATAATCTCATCTGGCCATTGCTTATGTGCAGCAGTATTAATTCCTATATACCCTTTTTATATAGCTACTTTGCTTGATGCTATTGGTTCTCTGAATATATTAGGTGCTGAGATCGGCACCTGAAATATAGTGCTTGGAGGCTAATTTGTGTAATATATAACTTGCACTAGTTTGTGTGATTCTAATATTTTTTATGTAGAACTTGGACACTAATTTGTGGGATTCATGTGCTGCTTGTGCGCTAAAGTTATAGGATTGATGCCTATGATTGATTAGGTACCTAAAACATAATTAAAGAAAATATGTGGAATAACCTTTTTGAAATTTATTAACTTAGGGTAACATTATCAGTAAGACTCTCCCAAGTATTGAGACTATGACACATCAACTTTCCCTTACATGTCAATATGTCATTACGTTTGAGCCATGAAATTCCTCTCCTTATGTTTGTTGGTGTATTTTTCCTGAGCATATAGTTTTCTTATGTGTTTATAATTGGTCTTACATCTCTTAATTGATTGAGAACTGAAAAGAATGAGACTTAGTTCAGAATGTTCAAAAATTGGCAAAAAAATCGTTATGAAATCTTATTCATGAAAGTCAGGATTTTTGATGGTCTTATTGTGTGGTGTGTCACTTAGATTCATTCTATGCTCTAGCTTTACACACACTAGAGACTTGATACATGCATCATCTATATTAAATATAGAAGGGTGTTGGATGGTTTTTTCACTACAGCACACGCAAAATGTTTTGTTGATTTTAGATCTTCCTCTGAACCTTTTATCACTAAGATTTATGTCATCATCACCAGGTCATTCTGGCAGCAGTCTGCAATTGCATCAAATACTGCCAGTCTTTGAACTCGTATTGTGAGAATTCTGCTTGCTTTTTCTTGTTGATTCCAATTTTACTTGAAAGTAGACTATTTAAAGATTCTATACATATAAGGAACTCAATATTTGGATAAGTGAAACCCCAGTTGTGCTCCTCTAAAGTTAGATCAGATTTCTGCATATTATGAGCAACCAGAAATTGACTTCTTGTATGATATGTTTGCGGGTTTGAAAAGCTGGATATTGAACATAGGACGGGAAAAAAATAATTGAATAGCAGGAGGGGAGAAGTGTGTGATAATGTAAAGAAGAATGCTTATCTATTTATATAAATATTTTTCTTAAGGTACATTGTATCATATCATTCATATGTGTATCAAATTTATTATGTAACACATAATCTAGTCCTTTTTTTCCCTTATTCAAGTCATCTAATAAAAGAATGACTAAACATTTATAAAAAATGGAATCCTGGACTCAAGTTTGGTGATATTTATGCAATTCAAACTCTTCTGCTTTTCGTTATTTGTATGATTTAGTAATTTAGTTTCTATTCAAAACACCTTTATTAATGTACACTTTATATAGTCAGTTTGTTTATTCCTAACTATGTTGTAGTAATGGACATATGAACACACTTGTGATACATTTTTTTTTTACATTTTTCCTAAATGCCAGTTTTATATATATACTGGATAGTATCCCGCGCTTTGCGCGGCCTGTTTTAAAATTTAATTATTATAATTGAAGAAAAATAACATGATTATATATGACCTTTAATATTTTTACTTATAAATAAAAATAAATTAATTTTTCTTAAATTTAATTTTTTAGGTTTGTTTTTAATCTTTTAAAATAAAATACATACAATTTTAATTAAAACTAATAAATGATAATTTATGTTGATCAACGTTTTATAAATTATTTTGTGACTGATCAAATATCATAATAATTAAAATAAAATTTATTTGAATAATGCAACAATCAACATTAAGTTCTCAAATTATATCATTTCATAATACGCTAGGTTCCAAATCAATTAATATTTGTTCAAAATGATGTGAATATAATTTTATGTAATTTATAATTTTTTTATGTATAACATGTGATATTTATGTATCAAACATATAGAGTTCAAACTCAACTTATTCAAATGTTTTGATTGTGTTTTGCATCTGTTATGTGTCAAACATATCTATAAAAATTGCACCTTTGGTATTTTTAAGCAATTATATACAAATGATATTTAAAAGTTTATCTGTAAATAAAATAAGTTAAACTTTCTCAAATAATATTTTTTGAGATTTAACTTCAAAGTATTTAAAATATAACATATAAAATATTTAACTAAAAGTTTTTTTTTTTTTGAGAAGAACTAAAAGTAATATTTAGCTAGTCATAATCAATATTTATACTTGACGTATACGTATTTTAATTGGAGATATTAAAAAAATGTAAAGTTTTTTTCTACTTTTTCATGTCGTTTATTATACTATATTATTTAATAATCATTAATTTTGGTGTGATTATTAAATGTATTCGCGATCACTGTGTACATACATACTCATACACATACTTGTTATCACACTATTTAAACCTATCAAAATCTCATATGTATTCATTTTCTCGCAATATAATTTTTTTCATTCCCACATAAAAATTTATCTCTTAGTAGTTTTCTTTAAGTTATGTTTTTAAGAAATACAATGACTCTTCCAAATTTATTTTTTTAGGATTTAATGGTCTAAGTTTTATAACTTTCTCAAAATGTCTTTTTAGATAAACATAAAATATTATGAGACACTCATTTTAATCATCTCTACAAATAGAAATATTTCAATAAATATAAGAGAAAATTGTTGATTACAGCCTTTTATAAACCTCATTTTGAAAATTACAGCCTTATATAATTTTTTTTGAAAATTACATCCAAAATATTACTTTTCTTCTAAAATTGCACCAACTTGAACTTTTTTGGTGATTTTTGATGATGTTTTCATGATGTATCCTTTATTATTTGAGAGCCTACTTACCCAGATTTCTTACCTCTCCTTGACACAAACCAATTAATCACCCCAAACATCATAAAAACATCATTAAAAATCACCAAAAACCTCAAGTTGGTGCAATTTTAGAAGAAAAGTAATATTTTGGATGTAATTTTCAAAAAAAATTATATAAGGCTGTAATTTTCAAAAAGTGATTTTTAAAAGGCTGTAATCAACAATTTTCTCTAAATATAATGAAAATTATACTCAATTTGAAGCATTTTTCGCAATAAACATAATTATTTACATTTTAGGATTTTTATCAAAATAATTTTTTAATAAATTTATAATCAAATCACCGTAATTATTTAATGTAATTTTATAATAAAATTTATTAAGCTATAATTAATATTTTGCTGAGATTTATACAATATTTATTATGTTTATATTTAATGTTCAGCTGTAATTAATACCTGTATTTAAAGCTGGGTTGACACGTGGCGCATCCACAACGCTTCAACCCAGTTTTATATATATATATAAGATATAAGATTATCTCGGCTTATATTCCCTTGGTGTTTCAATTTAAGTGCTTTATGTGATGTTGGTTCTTCATGTTTAATCTTTCGATCAACAAATTTTCTTCATTATTTTGTACAATTAATTTATTTATTTGAATAAAGTTGTATTTTCGTATGCATGCATGCAGAGCCAACCTGCTGTTGCTCTCTATGTCTCATCAACTCGCGCTCATGGAGATAATTCTGATTGGTCAACTATCTATTTTAGCTGCAAGCTTTATTGAGTGAGTATTTCTCCCTGTTTTTACCGTTCGAGTAATACTCGTATAGTCGTATAAGTAAGTCTTGTGTAAAATTGTCTTACACAAGTATTTTTGTACTCGTATAGTTGTTTGTAGGTTCTTCACCTCACTAGCTATTCATTTGCAGAGAAAAGGTCATTCCGTTTACTATGAAGGTAGCCAAACAGTCGGTAACTAAATGGAAGGCAGTCAGTCATACGTAAGGAGGATAACAATTATTACTAATTACCCATGTATAGTCGCCCCGAGCCCCCGATCAATAATTTCCATGACTCGAGTAGTACCCGTGTTTCAGTTGTTGTTTCTTGTTTGCTCAACTAGTTATTGTGTTTAATTAACGAATGATTCTTAGCTACACGGTGTAGCACTTAAATTGAAACAAAGTCTAAAGTCTTTCGGGAAGTTTGGACTCTCACTAGCCTACACCAGATGTATAAGATTATCATACATCATAACCAATGATAAACCTTTAACCATATTCTATTTATTTAGATTTTGCTTTATTATTTATGGAAAGTGTAGGTAATTTTAATAATCTTATTGGGTAGGGTGTATGATGACGTGATATCGGTGTACCCAAGAATTTTTCTTTATCTATTTATCTATATTATTAAAGGAAGCTTTTTTCGAGCAATTACAGAGAGTCCAAACTTCCCGAAAGACTTTAGACTTTGTAAACTACGTAAATACAATTTTATAAAATATACTCCCTCTGTCCCGGTCATTTGTTGTCCTTTTTCATTTTTGGGTGTCTCAGTCATTTGTTGTCCTTTCTATTTTAAAAATGGATTTGATGAGTAATTTGATCATCACACCCAATTTATTCCACTTGTCATTTGATAATTGGACCCCTCCCTTTCTTGGTCTTTGTGCCAAAACCAAAGGACAACAAATGACCGAGACGGAGGGAGTAGTAAATAACAAAAAGATAGTGTTTATAAGTAACAATGATTAGGATTTATGTTTAAGAAGTCTGTTACTCTTAAGTCTCCAATATATCCAATATATTATCTCCCAGGCTATCCAACTTCTTTCTATTTATTGATTGCTTCCTTTGTTTTTCTCTCTTTGCAGCTCCAAAAACGGGTTGTCGAGATTCATATGACGATCCTGTATAAGACAAAGTTTGTGAGTAAACTGGATTGTTAAACTGTTAAACAATAGATAGAAATTAAATTGCAGTTTAAATCATTGAGTAGCTAGTGTTAAATCACCATTAGGGAGCCCTACCGAGCATGGCATAATAGCCCGAATATTCGAGAAATGATTTATGCATCCCGATATATGCTGAGACGCACCCGTATCAATAATCCAAGACAAAAAAGAGATATCACCAGAGAGCCTTTCGTAGCTTCGAGGAGCGGAATTGCGAGAATGCCATGACTTAGAAAGCTCATTCACTTCGGCTGATGTCAGCGAATTAAAATCAATTTGATCGAACTCATTTAAAACTACCCGATGAGATGAGGACGAGCCACTACCTGTCATTGCATTGGAACGAACAGGACCACTGTTTCCACGACCAGAGAGGAATTCGAGTTTATTTTCGCACGAAAGTCAAGACGACGACTTCTTGCCCATTCATCATAATTATTGTCGTTCAATAGAACATTAGTAATATTGAGACTTGGAATATCATTGTTAAAAAGTGAGAGAGGAGTAAGTTTCTTTAGTGCGGATTTTGAGTAACCCATCAAGCAGTAACCCTATGTGAACAATACATAAGGATATGGATTGAACATCACATACGAAATTGTCTCATAAAAGACTCACGTTTTGTGAGGAGGCGTGAGGACATGATAGGCGAAAGGCCAGACCATGAGACGCATAAAAATCCTTGAAAATATTATTGACAAATTCAGTTCCGTTATCACATTGAATAGATTTAATTTTACGCTCAAATTGCGTTTGGATATAAGTATGAAATATGAGAAGTATGGAGCTAACTTGACGTTTTGTGGCGACTGAAAAGGTCCATAACAAATTACTGTAGTCTTCCAAAATTAACAAATAATACTTATCACTCGATGAACTTAGTACCGGATATGTCCATAAATCACAATGAACAATGTCAAAAGGCGTCTAAGTACCTGAAGTAGACTTAGCAAAAGGCAAACGAATATGTTTTCCCAAAACACAAGAATGACACACACAATTACGAGTATTCGAATTACAATCAATAAAATTGTATTGTCTAAGTTTATTCAAAACAGGAACTCCGGGATGACCCAATCGGTCATGCCAAAGACTCGATGAAGCAAAAGTAGCAAACGAAGAAGGTTGAATTGCTGAGGTTTTATTGTTGGAAATAGGATAAAGCTCGCCTCGCCTCGACTCTCATATCTCATTAGCTGAGTCCCCGTCCGCAAATCCTTCACACAAAATCCAAACGGATCAAATTCAACAGTGACCCAATTATCTGTTGTAAATTTTCGCACTGACACTAAATTTTTGACTAAGGTTGGGGCATATAGGACTTTTTGAAGGACAAAGGGTGGATGTGGTTTCGATAGTGTAGCATGACCGTAACCTTTAATTGGAACAGTATGACCATTTCCGACAAGTATACCTTTATTAATGCTCGAATTAATAAGAGTCGAGAGATTACCTGGGTTCGTCGTCATATGTGACGTGGCTCCTGTGTCCATGACCCATGGCTCGGGTGGGGTAAGGCCGAGGGTGTACATGGCAGGTTCAATGTCCATTTGAGACGAAGCTGACCCATCAGCAGCGTACACTTGTGCAGGCCGTGGACCCAAAATACCCTGTTGTGGACGAAAAGAGCTCCTTGGCAGTGCCCATGGACCGGTAGGGTAGGGGAATGTTGGGTACCCTCATGGAGAAGAGGGCCATTCCCACGCACCATAGCCTCCAGGCCATTGACCTATTACAGGAACAAGGGTATTCGACCCAGCCTGAGACGGAGCAGAACTCGTTCCCTAATTGTTGGAGTTTCCCTCCCCTTTCCCTTTCTTCTTGCCGCCTGAGCCGTTACCGCCACGGTTGCCCTTGCCTGTATTCGGAGCAGTGGTGTTGGACGAACAGTTCCTGTCGCCATCAGAGGAACCTTTAGCGTACATAGCAGTTGGAGACTGGTAGCAGCCTGCTTCGCAAGTCCGGCTTCCTCCAAGGTAAGCATGGACCGTGCTTTTGCAAAATCAGGAAGAGGGTCGCGCTGTCGAATGGTCGTTCCAACTCCGTGATACGCCGGCGTAAGCCCGGAGACCGATTGAAGCACTAGTCGGCTATTAGAGACAGGAGAGCCAACATTTTTCAATTGATCGGCTAAGGACTTTAGTCGTTAGCACTAGGCAGTGGCGGAGGAAAAATCGTGCATATCGACATGGGAGAATTCTTGTTCGAGTGTCACCGCTCGAGAATTCTTATTGTTTAGGAATATGTCGGCAAGACGGTTCCATGTGTCCATGGTCGTCGTATCTGCTTCGACAATGTTCTCCAAGAGATCAGTGGCGACGGTGGAGTATATCCAATGCAAGACCGTTGTGACACCCCCATAAAGTGCCTTACCAGGACCACTCAGGTATAGAAACGCCACCATCTCGGTTGCCCGAGGCAATGATACTAAAATGACAATAACGAAACAGAATTTAATAGTAATAAAGTTTAAAGTGATTACAATCCAAATCCAAACTGACCAAAAGTACAATACATTGTTCTCAAAACCAAAATTCTCAAACTACTAAAGTACGACAGCAGAAGACTCTAATCCGCTCGTGGTGACACATCCCAACTAGCCCAAATGCCTCTAATCAAACCTACTCAACAACTGCTCACCATCCCCAAATGGATCACCACAGTTTTACAAAACATTTAAACGGGGTCAGTACTAATCACACAAAAAATCAGAATAAGATAATCAACAAACAGCTCAATCATCACATCAAACCCCAAACTCCATAATCAATCTCCTCATACTGACTACACACAAAAGTGTGTAGCTCTGCCAGAGTACCCATCGCAACAGGTACTCCACACCGGCAGTGGGGGACCGCAGCCGTTCCCACCTAGCCCTGCTCATCTCTATCGAGCGATAAACCCAAGTCCATTAATGTGCGCATACCTTCTGTGGCGGGTTCCACAGAAGGCGAATCAAGGGCGTGAAGCCACTCCCGCAAGTGACTCCACTCAGCCAGGGACGCACCCCGAAGATCGCAGACAGTTATATAAAACCAACAACAATCAATAACGATAATATTCAACAACCGTCACAATACTGATATTATACTTTTACCACCAATCATAATCAAATCACCAACACATCATGTGACTAATACTGAGTAGGAAAAACCCTACCTGGAATGCAAACACAAAGCAGACGATCGAGCAGCTGTTCAAAATCTCTCCTCTACGAACCCTCTTCCTATACATATAATCATACAATTACTAGCTACTACAACAATATAAGCAATAAAACCCCCAATCCCCGAGATTAGGGTTTAACCAATCTCAACCAAATGCTACAAAAACGGTATGCAGGACTTACCCTTGACGCAAGGATCACAAGGATGTAAAGAACAATGAAATCCGACCTCTCTAACTCCGAGATTTGCCAATAATGCGAATGATGCGAAGAACGTAGTTTGCAATCTCTTTTGAGTGTATTAGGTTTATAAAAGTGTTTAGAAAAGATGACGGAAAGTTATATATACTAATTCGCATTATTAACAAAACCCGTCAAAACATTACCCGTAAACCGACCTACTCGATCGTGTAAGTAACATACTCGATCGAGTGCCACTTACTCGATCGAGTGCCAAGGCTACTCGATCGAGTACCCTACAGGCAGAACACTGTTTCGTAAATCAAAACATACTTACTCGATAGAGTAAGCCCCACTCGATAGAGTACCCAGAGACTCATAAAGCCGTAGTATTACAGTCTTCCCTCCTTAAAAAGAACTTCGTCCCCGAAGTTCAAACTACAACAAAACAAAAACACACTAACTCTCTCCCGACACAACAACAAAAACAAAACTTGACATAAAACTCCCAAAACATACGTACCAACCAAGCTCAACCCGACTCAAGCAACTACTAACTATATCAGAACCAACATAAAAAGATGCAAAAACTCTCTGCGACCATCTCCTACTCCCCTAAAAGAAACAAGGTTACGTCCCCGTAACCATACATACCTGATCAAAAAGAGACGGGTAACTCTCTCTCATAGCCTCTTCCGCCTCCCATGTAGCCTCCTCTACCTCATGATTAGACCAAAGAACCTTAAGCAACACTGTTTCACCATGTCTGGTTTTCCTAACTTTCCGGTTAATAATCTGTTTAGGCACCTGAAGATAAGACAAGGACTCATCTAGCTCTATGTTCTCCACCTCTAACACATGTGACGGATCACTCACATACTTCCGCAGCTGAGATACATGAAACACATTATGTACTCTATCCAAAGCATACGGTAAGGCTAACCGATAAGCAACCTCTCCAACACGGTCTAAGATCTCATAAGGTCCTATAAACTTCTGACTCAACTTTCCTTACTTACCAAATCTCATGACCCCACGCATAGGAGACACTTTCAAAAGAACCTTGTCCCCAACCTGAAACTCTATATCCCGTCGATGTAGATCTGCATAACTCTTTTGTCGATCCTGAGCCGCTCTCATCCTCTCTCTGATCAGCTTAATCTACTCTACCATCTCATGTATCATCTCTGGTCCTAAAACCACTACCTCAGCACTGTCGTCCCAACAAATCGGACTCCTACATCTCCTTCCATATAAAGCCTCAAATGGTGCCATGCCAATACTGGTGTGATAGCTGTTGTTGTAAGAAAACTCAATCAAATCTAACCTCTGTTCCCAGCTACCACCAAAATCCATCACACAAGCTCGTAACATATCCTCAAGAGTCTTGATTGTCCTCTCTGTCTGACCATCTGTTGCAGGATGAAATGTTGTACTCATCTTCAATGTAGTTCCCAAAGACTCCTGCAACTCTTTCCAAAATCTCGAGATAAACCTCGAATCTCTGTCAGATACTATGTCTTTAGGCACCCCATGTAATCTTATCACATTCTTTTGATAAGCCAAAGCTAATTGTGCCTTAGTCCATGTATCTTTTATTGGCACAAAATGAGCTGACTTGGTCAGTCGATCCACTATAACCCATATCATGTTGTTTCGCTGCTGACTCTTTGGTAAACCCACGATAAAATCCATAGAAATGGATTCCCACTTCCACTCAGGTACCTCAAGAGACTGAATCTTACCTTGTGGTTGTCGCTGCTCCCCTTTTACTCTCTGACATGTCAAACAACGGGAGACAAACTCAGTTGTTTCTTTCTTCATCCCAGGCCACCAGAAGGACTTCTTCAAATCTTTGTATAGCTTGTCGCCACCTAGATGTACTGAATATGGTGTGCAATGAGGCTCTGTCATAATCATCTTTTTCAGTTCCTCATCATTAGGAACACACCACCTCCCATCAAACCTCAGACTCCCATCTGTATGAATAGAGAATCTAGACATTGTCCCTTTCTCTACTCCAGCTCTCCACTCCACCATCTTGGGATCTAACACCTGTTTACCGCGGATATCATCATAAAGATCAGGCTGCACTGTCAAATCTCCCATGGCATCTCCTTTCTGGATTATATGTATCCCGAACTTCCCCACCTCATCTCTTAATCTCATCAAGGATATGGCTATGCGCAAAGAATGCACACTCTTCCTACTCAAAGGATCTGCAACTACATTGGCTTTCCCTTCATGGTAGATAATATCCATGTCATAATCGCCAATCAACTCCATCCACCTCCTCTGTCTCATATTCAACTCCTTTTGAGTGAAGATGAACTTGAGACTCTTATGATCTGAAAATACCTTAAAGGTCGCCCCATATAGGTAATGTCTCCAAATCTTGAGAGCAAACACAACTGCACCCAACTCCAGATCATGTGTCGGATAATTCTCCTCATAAGGCTTCAGTTGCCTAGAAGTATAGGCAATCACTTTCCCATTCTGCATCAACACACAACCCAACCCATTCTTTGAAGCATCCGTATATACCTCAAAGTTCTCACTCCCTTCACGCAATGCTAAAATAGGAGTTGCGGTCAAACGCTCCTTTAAGGTTTGGAACGTCGTCTCACAACTCTCATCCCAACGAAACATGTTCTCTTTCCTCATCAAAGCTGTCATAGGTCTAGCAATCTTGGAGAAATCTTTCACGAACTGTCGATAATACCTAGCTAAACCCAAGAAACTCCTGATCTCAGCTACATTCTTCGGTGCTTCCCTCTTGGTAACTGCCTCAATCTTAGCAGGATCCACAGCTACCCCTTCTTTAGAAATCACATGCCCCAGAAAAACAACTTTTTCCAACCAGAACTCACACTTGGACAATTTTGCATACAACTCATGCTCCCTCAAGGTCTGTAACAAAATCCTCAGATGCTCCTCATGTTCCTCCTTAGTCTTAGAAAAGACTAAGATATCATCTATGAAAACCACCACAAACTTGTCCAAAAACTGACTGAAGATTCTGTTCATCAAATCCATAAACACAGCTGGTGCATCAGATAACCCAAACGGCATCACTACATACTCATAATGGCCATACCTCGACGTGAAAGCTGTCTTTGGTATGTCCTCCTCTCTAATCTTCACCTGATGGTACCCCGACCTTAAATCAATCTTAGAAAATATTGCAGCACCACTCAACTGATCAAACATGTCATCTATCCTTGGCAAATGATACTTGTTCTTCACTGTCACTCTATTCAGCTCCCTGTAATCTATGCACAACCTCAAGCTCCCATCTTTCTTTTTCACAAATAGAACTGGTGCTCCCCACGGTGATACACTAGGTCTAATGTATCCCCTCTCAATCAGATCATCTAATTGCTTCCTTAGCTCCTCCAACTCCTTAGGGCCCATACGGTACAGTGTCTTAGAGATTGGCCCCGTCCCCGGTTTCAGCTCAACACTGAAATCTAACTCTCTCTTCGGTGGTAACCCCGGAATCTCCTCTGGAAAGACATCTGAAAACTCTCCCACAACTGGTATCTGCTCAACTGTCGGACTCTCCACTCTGTGATCCCTCACATGGCACAAGATCAACGGGCACCCCTTCCTCAGATAAGACTTCAAGGTCACAGCTGCAATCAACTTAACTTTGGGTTTTATCACAAACCCACGATAAGACACACTAATCCCCTTAGGAACTCTTAGAAATACTCTTTTTTGATGACAATCTATCTTAGCTTTGTACTTTCCCAACCAATCCATCCCGACTATCATCTCAAAACCGTCTAAAGGAAACTCTAGCAAGTCTACAGGTAGATCAACTTGCCCAACTATCATGGATACATCCCTATACAGCCTCCCACACGATACAGACTCACCCGAAGGTATAAAAACTTCCTCTCTTACAGACTCATACTCTCTTAAACCCAACCTTTTAACATGACTCGAAGATACAAAAGACTGTGACGCCCCCGAATCAAATAAAACAAAGGTATAAACACCATTAACAAGAAAGGTACCGGTAATAACGTGAGCATCATCCTCAGTTGCTTTATTCTCCATCATAAACAGCTTGCCACTAGTCTTCTGTCCACCTCCTTGGACAATACTAGCTGAAGTAGCCGGTTTAGCACCCGACCCCCGGTTATTGTTGGTGTTCGTAGCTGGCCTATGATAAGAATTATCGCCATTGCGGTTACCCCCACCGTTGTTGTTCTGACCTCCCTTGTTTTTCCACGACCCAGCCGGTCTGTTACTGGCATAACTCTGCGCAGGACCCTGTGAAAAACCTCCCGGTGACGGTCTCTGAAAACCCCCACTCATCGCACTGGTGCACTCATGTCGCTTGTGACCCGTACCGCCACAGTTAAAATAGGTCATCCCCCAGCTACTGCTACCACTCCCACGGCCACGCCCAAAGGAAGCCCCAACACTAAACCCTGAACCCGATGAATATGCTCTCGCTTGAGTGTGGTTGCCCTTCTTATAACTGGAGTGACCATCACCCTCGCTCTCAGCCTTTCTTTTCTCAGCTCCTCTCTCTCTGGTCATCTCCACCAATCTCTCAGCCCTCCCAGCTCTCTCATAAGCTTCCTTAACATCTGTAAGGACTCCCACCGGTAGCTTCTCCATTCTCATGGGGCTCAACCCCTTCTCAAACCTCAAAGCTAGGTTCTCCTCACTCAGCACCATATCCTCAGTGCACCTAGACTTCTCATTAAACTTACTGTAGTACTCAGCCACCGTCATATCAACTGTCATCTTGAACTCATCAAATTCCTCTTTCAACTTACTCCTCACATGTTCTGGTACAAACTTTCGTTTCATAGCCTTTCTGAACTCATCCCAAGGTATAACAGGTAGACCCTGCTTCATGTACATATCCCTAGCATTCCATTTCACCTTGTCCCACCACTCACCTGCCGCTTCGCCCAAGTAGAACGCAGCTTGTTCCACTTTCAACTCATCCGGGCAATGCACCAACTCCAGGACATTCTCCATCTCCCTATGCCAATTGTCCAGAAGAATTGGCTCCCCAGTTCCTTTATACTCTTTTGGGTTGAACCTCGCTATGTGTATACTGATCTTGGAGGGTTCAACCTCCTTATCTTTCCCCACTCTTTTCAACGCTTCCGTAAGAGCATCTTGGTGCTCCAACATCTTTACTATATCATTTGTCGTCATGTTCTCAGCTCTAACATACAGGGCGGTTTTCTTTGGCGGTATCTTGTAACTATATAAGGAAAGGTAGATATAAAAACACATACTATGACCCAAAACATGTATACAACCTGTACAGAACACACTCGATCGAGCACCCAAACCCACTCGATCGAGTTGAAGCCACTTGATCGAGTGCCCCAATCCCAGAACCTGATCAGACTTCTGCCCAAAAACATACTCGATCGAGCTGACAAGCCACTCGATCGAGCGGATCCTACTCGATCGAGTGCCCCCACGTACTCGATCGAGTACCCAAAAACATGATTCTGCCCAGAATAACATCAAACTACCTACTCGACCGAGTTACGCCCACTCGATCGAGTACCTTATGTAACACCCCAAGATATTGAGAAGGAAGTTTGTCCCACATCGGGAAATTGAGTGGCTTATGAGATATTTATAAGAGCTTCCACCCACCACTTATTAATAAGGCCTTGTGCTTTTGGGCTTAAGTGAGGACAAAACGGGCCCAAAGGTGAACATCTCATCTTTAGGTGGGGTGTGATACGACGGTGGTGGGTCGGGTTGTTATAAATGGTATCAGAGCAACCCTGCGACCGTGTGGTGAGCCTGTGGTCAGGAGTACCCGGGTCACCCACCTAGCGGGGGAAGGGTCAGGAGTACCCGGGTCACCCACCTAGCGGGGGAAGATTCTGGGCTTGGTTGCGGTCAGCCTCCGGACACAACGGGGACGTTGTGTTATTTAAGTGGGGGAGTTTGTAACACCCCAAGATATTGAGAAGGAAGTTTGTCCCACATCGGGAAATTGAGTGGCTTATGAGATATTTATAAGAGCTTCCATCCACCACTTAGTAACAAGGCCTTGTGCTTTTGGGCTTAAGTGAGGACAAAACGGGCCCAAAGGTGAACATCTCATCTTTAGGTGGGGTGTGATACGACGGTGGTGGGTCGGGTTGTTATACCTTACCTACTCGATCGAGTGCCCCCCACTCGATCGAGTCATGCAGACTCGTATATACTACCCGCATGTTCATCTACTTTCCCAACGCAACATATAACCTTTATAATTTCAATAAAATAAGCATAAACAAACGATCTACTTCATATTATTAAAATGCCACATTATAAACAACCAACATGCTTTTCATTCAATCCGATATACAAATCACATCTTTCTCAACTTTTATTCCACACCCTACTATGCACATATACAAACCAATAGACAACACATACGACCCTGACAAATACCCCATGTGACCGGTTCAAAATTGTAGGGCGAGTTCGGGGCTTTAAGACGTCTCCCGAGTCTTTGCATTAGCTCCTACAACCTCTACCCCGGGTTCATTTTAACTTGACTCCCTAGGATCATTAGATTCATTGGTTACAGGTTTTAGGATCGTCGCTCTGATACCACTTTGTGACACCCCCATACTCCAAGTGCCTTACCAGGACCACTCAGGTATAAAAACGTCACCATCTCGGTTGCCCGAGGCAATGATAATCAAATGACAATAACGAAACAGAATTTAAATAGTAATAAAGTTTAAAGTGATTACAATCCAAATCCAAACTGACCAAAAGTACAATACATTGTTCTCAAAACCAAAAGTCTCAAACTACTAAAGTACGACAGCAGAAGACTTTAATCAGCTCGTGGTGACACATCACAGCTAGCCCAAATGCCTCTAATCAAACCTGCTCAACAACTGCTCACCATCCCCGAATGGATCACCACAGTTTGACAAAACATTTAAACGGGGTCAGTACTAATCACACAAACAATCAGAATAAGATAATCAACAAATAGCTCAATCATCACATCAAACCCCAAACTCCATAATCAATCTCCTCATACTGACTACACACTAAAGTGTGTAGCCCTGCCAGAGTACCCATCGCAACAGGTACTCCACACCGCCAGTGGGGGACCGCAGCCGTTCCCACCTAAGCCCCGCTCATCTCCATCGAGCGATAAATCCAAGTCCATTAATGTGCACATCCGTTCTGTGGCGGGTTCCACAGAAGGCAAATCAAGGGCGTGAAGCCACTCCCGCAAGTGACTCCACTCAGCCAGGGACGCACCCCGAAGATCACAGACGGTTATATACAACCAACAACAATCAACAACGATAATATTCAACAACCGTCACAATACTGATATTATACTTTTACCAACAATCATAATTAAATCACCAACACATCATGTGACTAATACTGAGTAGGGAAAACCCTACCTGGAATGCAAACACAAAGCAGACGATCTAGCAGCTGTTCAAAATCTCTCCTCTACGAACCCTCTTCCTATACATATAATCATACAATTACTACTACAACAATATAAGCAATAAAACCCCAAATCCCCAAGATTAGGGTTTAACCAATCTCAACCAAATGCTACAAAAACGGTATGTAGGACGTACCCTTGACGCAAGGATCACAAGGATGTAAAGAACAATGAAATCCGACCTCTCTAACTCCGGGATTTGCCAATAATGCGAATGATGCGAAGAACGTAGTTTGAAATCTCTTTTGAGTGTATTAGGTTTATAAACGTGTTTAGAGAAGATGACGGAAAGTTATATATACTAATTCGCATTATTAACAAAACCCGTCAAAACATTACCCGTAAACCGACCTACTCGATCGAGTAAGTCTCGTACTCAATCGAGTGACACTTACTCGATCGAGTACCAAGGCTACTCGATCGAGTACCCTACATGTAGACTCCTGTTTCGTAAATCAAAACATATTTACTCGACATAGTAAGCCCCACTCGATAGAGTACCCAGAGACTCATAAAACCGTAGTATTACAACCGTAGCGTCAAGAGTATCCCAAAGTTCCTGTTCATCGGCAGTAGAAGGGGTTTGCGAGCAGGGCCCTTCGGTTTTACGATGTGATGAAGCACGCGATTCGATTTAGCGTGACTCAATAACAACGCTGCCCATAACAGGTATTGGTCATTGTCCATGCCCAAGACAACCGTGATGTGGTTCCGAATGCTGTTGACGGAGAGAGCCAGGTGGAACGACGTCTTAGCATCGTTGGTCATGGTGAGTTGATGACGTGAGGTCTTTGTGAGAAGAAGAAGAGAGGAGAAAAACTAGGATGAGCGGAAGCGATTAAAGATCGAACCCTTGTCTTGATACCATGAAAGAGATTGATGGATCCTTATCATTGATATCTCAAGTTAGTATAAATATAAAATGTGCCCTATAATTGTGCAACTAATTTAGGAACTAAATATACAATAGAGGTAACAAATAATCCAGTAAATATTTTACATATTTACGGTTATTCTATCAGTTATGATATAGTAATATTGTACCTTACATAAAATATTAAGAATTGGTTAACTACTCTATGATGTTAATTATACAATTTTCTTTGGATTAAATGCCAATTGTTAAGTGGCATAACTCACATGTAAGTAAAATCGTTGGATGATTTGCTATAAAACATTGTTTATAGCGTTGAACTTTATTCTAAGCTTAGTCATGTATATCTATCTATATATCTATATCTATATCCTCTTTATTAAAAGAACAACCACAGAGCTGATGTGTCAGACTGTGGTTGAAAGTCAAAATGTCAAAGGCTAATTGTTTATTGCAAAACTATTGTACCCACATTCTTTGAATCCTTTTATTGGTATCATCTGTTTGTTGTTTCATACTATAATGATAAATGATCAATCTACTTGCTTTATTAAAAAGAGAATTATAATTGTACTCTACAAATTCCATGACAGTGATTTAAAAAATTTTAATCTGACAAAAATATTAAATGCAACATAAAATAATACTACCAAAATTGCCGAACTTAAAAATATGATACAAGTTATTCATCTGATTAGTCCGCATCAATAAAATTACCAGTGATGTAATCAAGAATTGAAAAATTGTCAAAAAAAAAAACATTAAAAACTAATTAAAAAAATTAATAAAAAAATAAAACTTCGACGAATGACGGAATCAGACAATGAGAAATTGAAAAAAATTTCTGACAAAAGTACTATTGTAAATACTATTGTTCTATAAAAGCAAATATTTTACAAATATAAAAAAAATTCATAGATCTACTTTTTTGTCATTTTCATGAAATACAAGGCCACAAATTTCTACAAGTCAAATACCCTTGACTTAATTTGCTGGCTCGATAGTTCACTCCACTAACATACAACACCATTAATTGGATTTTATCATACTGGTCCAATCTATAGTTCACTCCACGTACATGCCTATTAATTGGATTAGATACTAGTTCAATGATATCCATAAATATAATTGTAATATTATAAAGGGTTATTTAATGAGAATACTCCACATTATTGGGGTGCTTCTCAAAATACTACGAATTATAATTTAACTACTAATATACCCAACTATTACACCCCTCATCTTTAACTAAAATATGGGAAGGGCTACCTGCTGAACCGGTATCTTTTTCTTTTTTACCCTTCTCTCTCTTCTTCTATTCTCAGTCCAACTGGGAAAGTATTTGATCTCTGTACATTTTTAATCAAATTTTTTCCTGGGTATGTTTTTGAGTGCTATTAATTTGTTTATCTAATTGTTTTCCTTCAAGTTTTTCCACAACATGTCAATTGTTCCCAACTATTACTCCTTACTCCATTATTCGAATTTCATGAAAACAAAGCTCTTATTTCAAAACTGATCATCAAAAGCATTGTTATCATTACAATTACTAATATCATTCAAGTGAGCATTAGATGAGCACACTGACCGAAAACGCGTTATCTCGGAATCACTATAATTTTATTAATAGACAGAAAGGATGACGAGGCGCCAGAATTGAAATTGCAATGCTCGTAATTGAAATTGCAGACGAAATTAGGATCTAAGGGGGCTCGGGTTTGTACCTACAGAAGCCGCTGACGGTGACAATTCCGAGGAATTTGGGGGAAAATGGAGTAGATGATATATTTTGTACTCAGACATCAAGATCTTAGTTTTATAATTTGTTTGATTTCTAAGCCTTTCAAGTTTCCTAATTTTCATTCACCTTCTTTAATTCCATCCTTTTTTCTTCTTCTTTTCATTGTTTCAAGAAATGATCTGGGTAAGTGTTTCATTTTTTGTGTTTATGTTTTGTTTGTTTCCTGATTTTTGTGGGTATAGTTTATCCATATATGATGATTGATGATTTGGTAGAAGTGGTATGTCTTTTAAATGCAGGAGAGTCTTAGCTTGCCGGATGGTCTTTTGGTGAGCAGGAGAGTCACAACTCCAGTAGAGATAATGTTGTAGGAGATGAGCAATTAAAACGTAGGGAACGATAGAATTCTTCTTTTCACCTTTTTTTTTAAAAAGTTGCAGGATATCAGTGATAGGGAATAAAGAATAGGAGGAAGATGAAGATCTTATAAATGTGGGACCCGTAGTTGCTTTTACCAGTTACTACAAGTTAATAAAAGGGTCAATTCTATTCAAAGAGAAGTGGTGTAATAGTTGATTATATTTGTAGTTAAATAAAGGTTTGTAGTATTTTGAGAAGTACCCCAATAGTTTGGAGTATTTTCATTAAATAACCCTAAAAAAAATAGCTAATTAATTATGGGTGAATTTTATTTAAAAAAAATGAAAAATCAAAAAAAAAATTATTGTAAAATAAATCTGGAATTAGTAAAAAATAAATTAAAAAATTGAACACTTTTTATAACAATAAAATATTGTAAAAAAATTTCGTTAAACTGATAATAAAATACGGAATATGACACAAGAAAAAGAAAAAAAAAGTATCATACATGCGATAAATTTGTGAAGGTATCAAGGGTAGTAATTAATCAAACAGTAAAAATTTTGCAGTTGGAGAGAGGTGAGAGGGGGAGGGTAGGGGCGAGAATATGAGGATAGAGTAGGTCTTCTGAGAGACGGTCTCTAAATAAGTTTTATTAAGAGACAATTGTACAATTTTAAGAAAAAGTGGTACTTAAGGTAATAAAATAGGTACAAATCATGATTAATAATAAAATGGATACTACGAAATTACTATGTACGATCAATAACAAAAGAGGTACGAAATACAAATAAAAGGGTACGAAAGATTGATTTCTCAATAACTTAGTGAGAGACCGTCTCTCTCAAGTTTTAGTGATGAGGTTATGGTTAGAGGCGGCAAACAATGACACGACACGAAAACACGACACGAACCCGACACGAAGTTAATGGGTTTGGGTTTAACCTTAATGACCCATTTATGTAAGTGGGTTAACACGAACACGACACGAGATTTAATTGGGTCGGGTTTGGGTTGAGCTCTCTAAACACAAACCCGACACGAATGACCTATTTACTAAATTAATCCTAATTTTTCTTAATTTTCCATCGCATAAATATACTTACACTTTCCAAATATAGACAAAACACGAAAACACGACACGAACCCGACACGAAATTAACAGGTTAGGGTTGAGGCTTGATGACTCATTTATGTATGTGGGTCGACACGAACACGACACGGAATTTAATTGGGTCGGGTTTGGGTTGAAGGGTGCGTGACCCGTTTTGTTAAGATTATAGAGGGATAATTGTATAGAAGGAAATGTATTATTGAGTTGTGTTGGTTTTACATCGATATGATGAGGTATTTATAATACCTCCCAACTTAATGGAAAACCCTAACCCTAATGGCAAACCCTAATGGTAGTTGGGCCTAGTATAGGCCCAATCTCCTAATACCCTCCCGCAATCGTAAAGGCAGTACATAGTACGAACTTTACGATTGGAGAAATACAAAGAAAAAAGTACATAACAAAAATGAAATCTTCAATCTTAATCTTCTTCAATCTTCATTAATTCTCTTCATCTCCGTAAGGTTGGTTGGTAAGATAAACGAGTATAAGACTCGCTAGAAAATTTCTTCGAACAAGAACGTTAATTTTTTCGGACTTGTCGAAAGTACGAGTTAATTTGCAGGAACCCTAATCGAACCTGACAAATATCAATAAAACGGAAAATTATCCGTCAATTTCAATATTAGGAGAACGCTAAGTTTTTCGGACTCCAAATTGATTTAGACACCACCTTGAACGGAATTGAAAAGAGTAACCAAGTTTCAAAGATAAACCAAGGAGATTTTTTTTTTGATGAGGGTGATAGGGTATTTCATTGAAAGGCTCTCTCGGGTTGTATGTAGGTTAAAATAAATATGGGTATCTATCTAACAATGCTACCGCCACTTTGTGTAACTTGAGAAATATATTCAAGTGTAATTGAATCTTTCAAATTGCAAAGATTGTCTGGTGCCCTCTTTATTAGAGGGCTAACATCATCTTTTATCATTGCACATGTTAAAACAAACATTGTTATCAAGATTTACCCAAAGAATCACGACTGCAAGGTTGTATCCACTCATTTTTTTTTATTTTTTTTTTAAATGAAAAATACGGCTAAATTGAAATCGAACGTGAATCCCGCCGGTGGGCGTTGTATATCATATGCCCACCGGCAGGCAGCAAAATATCGTATTTTTAGGCCTCAAGAGCGTGAGGCTCTCATACCATGTTAAGATTATAGGAGGATAATTGTATAGAAGGAAATGTATTATTGAGTTGTGTTGGTTTTACATCGATATGGTGAGGTATTTATAATACCTCCCAACTTAATGGCAAACCCTAACCCTAATGGCAAACCCTAATGGTAGTTGGGCCTAGTATAGGCCCAATCTCCTAATACCCTCCCGCAATCGTAAAGGCAGTACATAGTACGAACTTTACGATTGAAGAAATACAAAGAAAAAAGTACATAACAAAATTGAAATCTTCAATCTTCATCTTCTTCAATCTTCATTAATTCTCTTCATCTCCGCAAGGTTGGTTGGTAAGATAAACAAGTATAAGACTCGCTAGAAAATTTCTTCGAACAAGAACGTTAATTTTTTCGGACTTGTCGAAAGTACGAGTTAATTTGCAGGAACCCTAATCGAACCTGACAAATATCAATAAAACGGAAAATTATCCGTCAATTTCAATATTAGGAGAACGCTAAGTTTTTCGGACTCCAAATTGATTTAGACACCACCTTGAACGGAATTGAAAAGAGTAACCAAGTTTCAAAGATAAACCAAGGAGATTTTTTTTTTTGATGAGGGTGATAGGGTATTTCATTAAAAGGCTCTCTCGGGTTGTATGTAGGTTAAAATAAATATGGGTATCTATCTAACAATGCTACCGCCACTTTGTGTAACTTGAGAAATATATTCAAGTGTGATTGAATCTTTCAAATTGCAAAGATTTTCTGGTGCCCTCTTTATTAGAGGGCTAACATCATCTTTTATCATTGCACATGTCAAAGCAAACATTGTTATCAAGATTTACCCAAAGAATCACGACTGCAAGGTTGTATCCGCTCATTTTTTTTAAATGAAAAATACGGCTAAATTGAAATCGAACGTGAATCCCACCGGTGGGCGTTGTATATCA
The DNA here is from genome assembly GCF_048544455.1 of Silene latifolia. Lineage (NCBI taxonomy): Eukaryota > Viridiplantae > Streptophyta > Magnoliopsida > Caryophyllales > Caryophyllaceae > Silene > Silene latifolia. The sequence continues at coordinate 175,155,741 of NC_133527.1, read as the reverse complement.
TATGCCCACCGGCAGGTAGCAAAATATCGTATTTTTAGGCCTTAAAAGCGTGAGGCTCTGATACCATGTTAAGATTATAGGGGGACAATTGTATAGAAGGAAATGTATTATTGAGTTGTGTTGGTTTTATATCTATATGGTGAGGTATTTATAATACCTCCCAACTTAATGACAAACCCTAACCCTAATGGCAAACCCTAATGGTAGTTGGGCCTAGTATAGGCCCAATCTCCTAATACATTTAGATGTGACACGAACACGAACTCGACACGACCCGATCTGTTTGCCAGGTCTAGTTATGGTAGCGTTACTAGGGTATATGAATTTGGGATGAATATGAGGGTTTGGCCATATGGCAGCGGTAAGGTATTATTGGGCTCGGGCCGCGTGGCTTATGGTCTTATGGGTACTATCGAATTCGTTCGTCAATAAATCTCTCTCAAAACGGATATATCCGTCTTAATATTAAACGGGTTAAATAATCTACAACTTGAATAGTTTATTAAATTTTTTGCTAATATCTTAAACATTTGTTTTTGTCTTTTGCAAATGATCATATACTATTTTACCCGTATTAAGCTTAAGACAGATAGTTCCGTCTTAAATGAGATTTTGTGTTCGTTTAAACCTATCGCTCGAATTATATTCATCAGTCTTACGTGTGTTTTTTACATAATTTTTTATTAAAACAGGTGTATCCGTCTCAAGCTAAAGATGGGTTAAGTAGTATGGAATTATGGATACTGACTGGCTTACCGCAAAAGCAGAATGTTATTCATCTTATATGCTCAAGTGAGGCTTATATTTGACCGTAAGACTAAGTGTATTTTTGTATAGCTATTACTTTATAAGGAAAAAAGTTTGGGTTGGTACTAATTATTTATAGAGTAACTGTTTGTACAAATTTAAAAAAAAACCATGGTAAATATGAGTGATTATTTATACAATATTTTTAACATTAATTATTCATATAATTTTTTAAACACATAAGTGATATTGTGACTTACATTTAATGAGATTTATGAACTCTATAATAAACCTCCTTTTTTCCGGTCAATAGTTTGCATTTGCGTTATTTTTCATCACAAAATAAAACAAATGTAAACTATCTACTAGGGCAGAAGAAGTATATTAATAATTTCATTGGTTGAACATTAAAAAAATTGACTAAATCAATTTAAAAATGCACGGGTCAATTTTCATTTATTTCGTCTACTAAGTTGTACTAAATGAAAGAGGGGTTGGGGGGTGGGGGGAATCATTTCTAGATATACACGGGTCAAAAACTATGGGGAAAAAATCATTTTTAGATATACATGGGTTAAAAAGTTCATTTTATCATGTGAACGAGTTTAACTAAATGAAAAACGGGTGTAACAATCTGTGATTTCACTAAGTCTATGTTAATTTTCGTCAGAATAATTTTGTTTCATCTTATATAAGTGGGTTTATTTGAAGTCTCCCTGAGTAACAAAACCGAGTAGAAACTCAAATTTAGCTCACTGGAAAGCGTATTTTACTATAATTAATCTTAATATATCATTTATGCAAATTGCAACTCAAACTTTTAATTCAAATCTATTTTTTTTATAACTACGAGTATTACATTGGCCAATTAAAATTGTTAAACAAAATGCATTGTACATTGTAACAATTGTTGTTATTTTTTTCTTCAATTTTGTCTACCTTTTGTTATGTTTTGAATTTTGATATATGATTATATAAAGGTTTTTTTTATAACTTATACTCCCTTCTATTCTACATAAACTTCCAGATATACACGGATAAAAAACTAGATATACACGGATAAAAAACTAGATATACACGGGTCAAAAACTATGAGGAAAAAAATCATTTTTAGATATACACAGGTTAAAAAATTCATTTTATCATGTGAACGAGTTTAACTAAATGAAAAACGGGTGTAACAATCTGTGATTTCACTAAGTCTATGTTAATTTTCGTCAGAATAATTTTGTTTCATCTTATATAAGTGGGTTTATTTGAAGACTCCCTGAATAACAAAACCGAGTAGAAACTCAAATTTAGCTCACTGGAAAGCGTATTTTACTATAATTAATCTTAATATATCATTTATACAAATTGCAACTCAAACTTTTAAATCAAATCTATTTTTTTTATAACTACGAGTATTGCATTGGCCAATTAAAATTGTTAAACAAAATGCATTGTACACTGTAACAATTGTTGTTATTTTTTTCTTCAATTTTGTCTACCTTTTGTTATGTTTTGAATTTTGATATATGATTATATAAAGGTTTTTTTTATAACTTATACTCCCTCCTATTCTACATAAACTTCCCTTTTTCCTTTTTCATCTATTCACAATATCTTCCCTATTTCCGTATTTAGTAAAGTTTTATACTTATTTTAATCACTTTACCCACAACAATACCCCACCTCACCCCACAGCAATACTTATTCTAATCAACTTATACCACAACAATACTTATTTTAATCACACACCCACAATAATACCCCACAATACATTCCCTCTCTCCAATTATCAAACCACACTACAATATTTTACCTTATTTTAATCCCTCTTCTTAATTCTAGTGCCCCCCATGAATAGGGAGGTTTATCTAGAATAGGAGGGAGTACCTTGAATAAATCACTATTCAAATCTTATACGTAAGATAACTTTCTTTAAAATTTTATACCTAGAATAAAATTTTCTTATAAACTTGATACCAAATCTCAAAAAGAGTCGTACATTGACGATCTTACCCTTACTAATTAAACATCATCATCCATTCTCTCACCTATTAAGCCACACATCCACGATTACCACCACTTAAAACAATCAAATTAGTAAGAGCAAAATTGTTAATTTAGGGCTATATTTAAAGATTTGGGATCATGTTTGAAAGAAAGTATTATTTTAGGTATAAGATTTTATAGAAAGTTATCTTAGGTAGGTATAAGTTATCAAAAAAACCCTTATATAAAATATAGTTTTATTATTATTCCAATATTTTTGATACCTCCAATTGGCACAAACTTGGTAACTTCAAATGAAATGATATTCATTGAAAAAAATTTAAATATGAATTTAATTAAAGAGCAATCTTTTCTATTTACATAATTTAATACACAACATTAAACAACAAACCCGTGCAATTTGCACAAGTTTAAGACTAATCAATACTATATATTAAATCTAGAAACCAAGGGACTTCAATGTAATTAAAGAAAGTTATACAAATTAATTATACTATATAGTTTTAAATCACTAGCACCGTGTGATGGACCCGATTAAGGGTTCTCAATGCAAATATTATATTGTTGGGTTAAAATTAAATTATATAGAAACTTGGTCATTTTCTTAAAAATTTGTAAGAGACTAAAACATGGTCAATTTCCTAAAAATAAAATAATTAATTAAGATGGTCAATTCTTTAAAATAAAATAATTAATTAAGATGGTCAATTTCCTTAAAATAAAATAATTAATTAAGATGGTCAATTTCAAGGAGACTAAAAGAAAGAAGATGCTTGGTGATTTTCCTAAATATTTATAGAAGACTAGAAGATGGTAAATTTCTTTAAAATAAAATAATTAATTAGTATAAACATGCACACTTATGGTATTAACTATTATCATTATAAAATTATATATTAAATTTAAAATCTATGCAATTTTATTAAACTTTATAGTTTATTAGATGTATAGAGATGTTAATTATTTAACATACAAAAATATAATATAAATAGGTTATAAATAATACAAGTTAGATTCCATAATATATAATATTGCATAATTCTTTCGATTTGATTTAATGCATATATGTAATATATTTATATAAATATATAATTCTCTTAAAGTTGCATGCCTAAGTAGTAAAAGTAATTTCGTCAGTAAAGAAAAGAAGTGTAGTAACATTGGATATAGTTATATGATAGTAATCACTCATTTGAATAGTAAAAGTAACAATATTATCAGCGAGATTAGTGAAAGTGGTAGAAACAACGGGAGTAGTGAAATAATCAATATTAATGCGGCAATAGTGAAAGTAACAACAATTACGGAGGGAGTAGTGAAATTATCAATATTAATGCGGCAGTAGTGACAGTAACAATAATTACGGCGGGAGTAGTGAAAGTAACAATGATTACGGGCAAGTAGTAAAATGTTATTAGTATTGTTTCATTAATAAGAGTAAAATATTAATGACGGGAGTAGTGAATTTATCTCAAATTTTATTTCATCATAATTTTAGGATATGTCATAGAAAAATATATTAATGATAAATTTATGGGTTATGCAACTTTTAAGTAATTTTATTTATTGAAAAAAAAAATTAATGCTAAGTAAAGGTAGCCCGGGCAAAGCCGGGCACCAATACTAGTATAAATATAATAGAAGAACCACTAAATATCCTAGTGTACACGTCTCAACTCCTGGTGAATTCTATTCCCGCCCAACTACGCTATTGACTATACCCTGTAGTGCCTGTACCTCTCTACTCACCTAAATAAAATTAAAAAACCTAGAAAAGAAAAGTCTAAACACCACTGACTATAGGCCTATAGCCATCCCGGCTTAACATCTTCTTTTCCGTTCTCTATCCCATGGAGGCTATCTTACTTTCTCCCACAGTCTTTCTCCATATATTAGCCTAGCATTTCTCATGGTAAGTTTCTTTCTTTATCGGTGCACAAAATATGTTCAAATACAATTTTATTTTTTGAAAATTCATTCAATTAATCAGGAGTATAGAGTACTAATTACTGCTATTGATATTGCAGGTTTTATGAGCTATACAAACAAAAAATTTATCAACAAAAAGCGGCGCCATAGTATTGTGGAAGCGGTATGCTCAAGGAAATAGGAATATGAGCATGGGTTGTGTTTTTTTCATGGCAATTTTTACTCATCTAAAAGACGCTTTATTTTCAGTTCGCGTATCCTCATTCTATTCTAGAGATCTTTAATACACATCTATTATTACTCCCTCTGTCTGAGTGAATAGTTTACGTTTGCCTTATTTTGTGAGGTCCGGGACAGAGTGAGTTGTAGTTTTCTCGCTATTGATTTCAAGTTGCGTGTTATACTTATCATGATTAACGATTTCACTGTTGGTTTAGCTATGCCAAGTTTTCCGAATTTTTTTCCAAACTAGGGCTTAAAACCAAAGTAATTAACAAAATGAGGCTTTGTTGAAAGTTATTACTCAAAATGGGTCCACGTCACACCCGAAGCTAGACTTGTATGGAAGTCGCTTTCCCGCTAAGCGACTACATTTTGGGTGACACGGAATTACGGTTAATTTTAAGGGCCAACTATTTTAACCAAAGTCGCTTAGGGGCCCAGCGACTATAGCATTTTAAAAAAAAAAAAATGAAAACTGACCTCGTCCAGAATCGAAATTGAGATCAACAACATTGATAATAAAGTTCTAACCACTATACCAAGCGGCCATTTATGCCTTAATTAAGGCTCAATTTTAATTTATCTAAAATTATAACTGCTGCATCTTGTTTCATATACTATACTCCGTATTTGTTAAGAAGCTTTAAGTGCATTAAATATCAAGTAATTATACTTGGTGTAGAGGATAGGACGTGGTTGTTGGATTAGTTTGACGCGGGTTCGAGAGCGATTTTACCTCAAGTCGTCCTCCGGCTAAGCGACTATAATCCAGAACCTAGCTTCACCAAAACCGAACCTACGTGGACCCATTTTTGGTAATTACTTTCAAAGTTACCCCATTTCGTTAATTTATTTGTTATTAAACCTCATTTTGGAAAAAAAACTCAAAGTTTTCCTATGTTTTTTGGTTCTAACTTTAATCATAACTGCATACTTGATGCGTATGAATTCTTCTGTTGATAAGCTTCTAAATTTTGACTTTAAAAATATTGTAAATAGAGAATTATAGGACCATAGATAATTGTATTGAATGAACTTGCGTTGTACAGGATACATGCTTTGCTATATATACACTAACGATATCGAGCTATTTACGGGAAGAATATGTAACAGCTATAATATATTACAAGTATGGAAGGGGAAGATATGGAGCCTTGATTGAAGGAGAGCAACGGCTCTATGTATGGCTGGCAGGAATATTGTGCTATTACCCCCCCTCAAGTTGGAGCGTGGAGTTTAGAAACGCCCAACTTGGAGAGAAGGTCGTCAAATGAAGTACGTCCGAGGGCCTTTGTAAATATATCTGCCAATTGGTGTTTTGTATGAACGTATTTTGTAGAGATTGTACCATTTTGAATCTCATCCCTTATGAAATGACAATCAACCTCTATATGCTTTGTGCGTTCGTGAAATACCGGATTGCGGGCAATGTAAAGTGCGGATTGATTGTCGCAATGAAGTTCAATAGGATGTTTGTGGGGTATGCCGAGAGAGGTAAGTAATCCTTTGAGCCATTTCAGTTCACGCGTTGTATAGGCCATGGCACGATATTCGGCTTCAGCCGAGGAAAGAGAGACTGTCGCTTGTTTCTTTGTCTTCCATGAGATAGGGGATGAGCCAAGGAAAACAATGTATGCAGAGATGGACCGTCGACTAGTGGGGCAACTGGCATAATCTGCGTCGCAATAGGCCTGAAGACTGAGAGTGCTGTCGGATCTAAGAAGAATTCCTTGGCCGGGTGAATTTTTAAGGTATTTGACAACTTGTAGGGCTGCGTTCCAATGTTCTTGTGTTGGAGCATGCATAAATTGAGCTAGAATATGTACCGAGTAGATGAGCTCCGGGCGAGTAATGGATAGGTAAACCAAGCGGCCCACGAGTCGACGATAGGGTTGTGGGTCTTTTAAGAGAGCAGCAGTTGATGTAGCCAATCTGTGGTTGGGCTCCATGGGCACCGAGGCGGGTTTAGACCCGAGTAACCCGGTTTCAGTAAGGATATCAAGAGCATACTTCCATTGAGATACAAAAATTCCCGTTTTATTGCGAGCAATCTCAAGACCAAGAAAATATTTTAGCGCCCCAAGATCTTTTATATAGAAGCACGACTTGAGATAGTTTTTAAATTTGGTAATCATGGCATTGTTGTTACCACATATAACAAGATCATCAACATAGACGAGAACGTGAACTTCGGTAGTGGATGTTGATATAGAAAAGAGAGAGTGGTCATATGGACACTGTTTAAAACCATAATTAAGTAAAGCGGAAGCAAGTTTAGCATACCAACAGCGGGGTGCTTGTCGAAGACCATATAGAGATTTGCGTAGGCGGCAAACTTTGCCATCGGTGGAAGAGTGAAAACCTGGTGGAGGCTTCATGTAGACTTCTTCGTCGAGGTCTCCATGTAAGAAAGCATTGTGAACGTCCATCTGATGTAGGCTCCAATTTTTAGCAGCGGCAATGGCATGCAAAGTTCGAACGGTGACAAGTTTAACGGTAGGAGCAAATGTTTCATTATAGTCGACCCCTTCAATTTGTCGATTGCCCATAACGACTAATCGCGCTTTGTACCGTTCAATTGTACCATCAGCATTATATTTGATCTTGTAAACCCATTTAGAACCAATTGCCTTTTTGTTAGGAGGAAGAGGCTCAAGTGTCCAAGTATTGTTTTTCTCGAGTGCATCAATTTCAAGCTGCATAGCGTTCTTCCATTCGGGAACCTGCATTGCTTCTTTAAAACAACTAGGCTCGTGGTGGTTAGTCACGGCCGATAAAAAAATTTTATGATTAGGAGAAAATTTATCATAAGTAACATAGTGAGATATAGGAAACTTAGTACCTGAAGACGATGATGAAGTGGTGAGAAAGTGAGATGAGGGGCGAGTAGACGGTTGAACAAAGTCCTTGAGGTTCGAATTTGGGAACTTCAAGCGATGACCACGACCCATTTCAGGGGGTGCCGTGGGTATGGTGGGGTCGGGGGATGCTGCCGTAGGTTGGGCAGTCGTCGTGGGGATGGTTTCGGTCTCCTGAAGAGAAAGTGAGGGTTCAGCGGAAGATGTTGTGGAGGAAATGGTTGGGTTGTCAACCGTGGAAGTAGTAGTATGGACAATTTGGTCAATGGGTATGAGAGTGTCACACAGAAAAGATGTCGAAGTGTCATCGTTATCGTGAATGTTTAGAGATTGATATGGAAATTCATTTTCAATAAAAACGACGTCACGAGACTCGAAGTAGGAACCATCTGTAAGGTCATAAACACGCCACCCCTTTTTGCCAAAAGGATAACCAATAAATATGCATTTCCGACTACGAGGTGCAAACTTATCACGAGTGCGGTTCAAAGTTTTTGCGTAGCAAAGGCAACCAAAAATCCGTATATTTTCCATGGGTGGCGGTTTTGAGAAGAGCATCTCATATGGTGTTTTGCCATGAAGAAGCGATGTGGGAGTGCGGTTTATTAAATGTACGGCAGCTAAGATACACTCCCCCCAAAAGAAGATAGGTAAACTAGCTTGAAATAATAGGGCGCGGGCAACGTTTAGAATGTGACGATGTTTCCGTTCGACCCAGCCATTTTGTTGGGGAGTATCGACGTTGGACGTTTGAAAAATAATTCCATTGGCATTAAAAAAAGTGATAAGACATTTAAACTCGTTGCCGTTGTCGCTTCGTAAAATTTTAATTTTCTTTTGAAATTGTCGTTCAACTAAAGCAAAGAAATTTAAAAGAGTTTGTTGTACGGCACTTTTGTGACGTAAAAGATAGACCCAAGTAGATCTTGAAAAATCATCAACAATAGTTAAGAAATAACGAGACCCACATGAGCCATTTTCGGAGTATGGTCCCCATAGATCGCAATGGATTAAATCAAAAATTGAGTCGGCTTTATTAGTACTTAACGTAAAATGTTCGCGAGTTTGTTTCGCGCGGAGACAAATATCACAAGTCTTACAGTGAAAATTAGAACGAGAAGTTTGAGAAATAAAAGGTAAAAAACGAGAAATGTTGGAAGAGGGATGTCCCAACCTTCGATGCCAGAGTTCGATGGAATCGAGTGACCCCACCGTACAAACTTTGGCCGTTTGAGCTCGAACACCCGTCAAATAATATAGCCCCTCACGTTGTTCACCCGCTCCAATCACCGTCTTCGAGGAACGGTCCTGAATTAAACAAAAATTGTGAGAAAATTGTATCGTGAGAGAAGTATCAAATAAAAGACTTGAAACGGAAATTAAGTTGCAATAAAGGTTAGCTGCATATAAGACATTCTTTAAAATAAGACGATGAGACAAAATTATATCTCCACATTGTGTTGCCAAAGTCAGATCCCCATTCGGTAGACCTACTGACAAAGGTTTTATTTTATGAAGATTGGTAAAATGGTCAAGACAACCCGACATATGGTGCGATACACCTGTGTCGATAATCCAAAACGAGGAAGAAACATTACCATTGAGACGTTCCAAGGATGTGTCGGATTTTCGTGAATGCCATAAGTGACTTAACTCCTCTAATTCGTGAGGAGACAAGGTATTAAGATCAAGTTTATCAAGAGGATTGATAGGAGGACGGGAAGTCGATGCCGTGGTACCTGCAACATTAATTTGAGCGGATGCCATGCTTACCTTTGGGTGTGCAGCAGAGGCTTGGTGTTTGGCATGATTAGTCGTGGTTTTACCACGATCGTCATGTACAAAAACAACGTTACTTAAGTCCGTATCATTGGGGTTAAGGAGAATGCGGGGACGAGGGCGATCTCCCCACCATTCGGGATATTTCCCAGTAACTTGGTAACAAAATTTAAGGCTGTGACCCGGTTTTTGACACGCAATACAAAAGTATTTTGAAGGAGCAGAGGAGGTGCCACGGTCAGTCTTGTTATCACGTCCCCCTCCCCCTGAAATGCTATGGCCATTAAATGAAATCGGTGAAATGCTATGGCCAGGATGTGCAATATGAACGAATGAAGGAGAAGATGTTTTTGTGGGATCGATAATTTGACCGGAATCAGAGTTCGTCATTGAGACTAAATTTCGAAAGATAGAAGAGAAAAAAAAAGGGCAGAGATGTGCAAATAATGATACCTAGTCTGATACCATATTGTAAATAGAGAATTATAGGATCATAGATAATTGTATTGAATGAACTTGCGTTGTACAGGATACATGCTTTGCTATATATACACTAACGATATCGAGCTATTTACGGGAAGAATATGTAACAGCTATAATATATTACAAGTATGGAAGGGGAAGATATGGAGCCTTGATTGAAGGAGAGCAACGGCTCTATGTATGGCTGGCAGGAATATTGTGCTATTAAAAAAAAAAAAAAACTTTTCTATGTTTCTTCATAGTTGAATGAAATAGTTTCTTACATTAAAAAATCTAATCTATCACCTCTACTTACAGTGAGTTTATGCACTGTTCACCCCCATCGTCTACGAATTTCACGATGTAGTTGATCTTTTGTTTTGGTCATACACCTTAAAGGCAAGATGTCCTACCTTTTCATTTGTTGCATCTCATTGTCAAGTTAGATAATAGGAAGGGTTTTCTAGGTATGAATCAACGGGATATTATGTAAGGTTATCCCCTCGTGATTTTAATAATCATTTAATTTTTAATACAGAATTTGCACTTTTTGCTTGCATCTTATCTATATTTCCCAAGATCGAGTCCAAATTTAGTCGCACCAAACCCTCATATCCGTGGTTTATTCTTTTTACTTGAAAAATCTATTACCAACTTTAACAGGTCTATAATAATTTAATCTTCATTTAAAAACCAAAACCTGAGAGTTTTCAAAGATAGCCGCCAAACACACATGTGAGATACCATTGAGTAATCTATCATTTTTCTTGGTTTTACCCTTTTTTTGTTAATTTCTTTGGATGGTGCAGTAATGATCATTTACAACATGCTTGATTTACCAAAAAAGTTGTTTCTTAGTCCAATTTCGTAAATTTTGATTCATTTAGTTGACACTTACAATATCTGTATAATGTACCACTTCAACTACCATTACAGTTTTAACATTCTTAGATAAGTATCTTAATAATAGGTCTTGCTTAACCTGCTCTTAAGTTAAGAGTTTAAGACCTCTCACAATCTCTTTTTCATTCTAACATTATTTAATCGATTGTGAGTACGTCTTAGCTTAATACCGTCTAAAGCAAGAATTTGTGGTACCTTAATCTTAAATGATTCTTGACATTAAGTAGGTGCACAAGGAGCAAACCATAGCCATTATTCATTGACTTGATTCAAATCCAAGTCCATTAGTTTGAAGGTATTAACAATATTTCAGTCAATATTCCCACACAATAAAATCTTCACAATCATATCACAATATTTGCTATATATTTGTATCAACAGCAACAATATATTGTATCCTACAATTAGGTTGATTGTATAAGATCCTTCCCTTATTTACTCATGCATAATTCACTATAAATATGTAACATTCTTTTGACAGTAAATACATCTTCTATTCTTCTCAACCCTCATTGTTTTATATGGTATCAGGAAGTCTCCATCGATCCAACCTCCTTCGACCAAAACGCAACACCTTCAAACGCTCTAAACACCACGCACACCCAAGTTCCGCCATGACCAACACCCAACACGACTCAATCATTCCCAACCCCCATGATGCTGCCCAACCACTTACGGCACCTAATCTTAGCCATGTAGTGAAATTGAACCCTCTAAACTACACTACATGAAGGTTTCAACTAACTAACATCCTGTTTGGCCTCAGCCTTTTAGGCTTCCTCGATGGCAGCCAACCCGCTCCTGCTGCCATCACCTTGGATGCCGCCAAACAGGAAATACCAAACCGTGCCCATATGTCTTGGTTAAAACAAGACAGGCTCATCCTTGGTGCCCTTATGGGTACCATAACCGCTGCCCTACATACCTTAATTGTTCGGGCAAAAACAGCGAAGGAAGCTTGGGACATTCTTGCCCAAACCTATGCTAATCCGTCGCGCATTCACATACAACAAATTAAAACCAAATTTGATTCGATTTCTAAAACCACGGATCAAACCATTACCGAGTATATAGACTCGATAAAAGCTTGCGTGGATCAACTTGCTCTTATGGGCAAAATACTCGATCCCGAAGACGTAATTTCGAGAGTCCTTAATGGCCTTGATTACGAACTCTACAAATCTGTCATAGACCAAGTTCGAGCCCGCGATACACCAATTCCATTCGAGGCGCTCCACAAAAAACTACTCCAACAAGAATTAATCCTTCAACAAAACCCACCAATCCACAACCATTATCAACCCTCTGGTAATGCTGCGCATAAAAACTACAACCAGTCTCGCAATCAATATCGACCATCCGCCACTTACAACAACCAAACCCACACCACTGCCGCACCATCTAACCAGGCCAACCCTCGCCCTTTCAAAGGACGATGCCAATGGTGCCGTGAAACCGGTCACGTCATTGCCAACTGCCCCTTCTTCCGTAAGCTCTACCCCCACATTATTTTCCCTGCCCCACCACCAAACCGCCACCATCAACCACCACCTCAAGCCAATGCCGCTGCTATGCCCACAGGCTACTCGGCTCCCAACCCGAGTTATTTACTGGACAATGGTGCTAGTCACCACGTGACCCACGACCTCGACACACTCGCCTTTCATTCACCATACTCCGGCCTTGATGAGCTCTTGATAGGTGATGGTTTCGGCCTCCCAATTGCTAACACAGGTACTGTCAACCTTCCTGGTATTAATTTATTTAATGTCCTTCACGTCCCGAAAATATCGCGCAATATTATATCAATATCTCAACTATGTAGAGATAATAAAGCATATGTTATTTTCGCACATGACTGTTTCTTTGTTAAGGCGATGGCAACGGGAACCACACTTCTCCAGGGCCGAGTTAGAGACGGAATTTACGAGTGGAGTCCTCTAAAACCGCATGCATACAGTACAACCAAAGGATCCGCTCCGCTATCTTTACATCATAGACTATGACATCCCTCATATGATGTAATGAAAACTATTAATAAAGATTTCCATTTTTCCCTTCATGATTTTGAGCACTGTGAGTCTTGCAATATCACCAAAAGCAAGAAATTACCATTCTCGCACTCCTCTTTTCGCACCACTGACTCGCTCCAACTACTGTTCTCTGACCTTTGGACGAGTCCCGTGCCATCATTTGATAATTATAAGTATTACGTCATATTCGTCGATCACTTCAGTAAGTATATTTGGATGTATCCATTAAAACGAAAATCCGACACCAACCAAGTTTTTATTCAATTTAAAGCAGTCGTAGAAAAATATTTCAATAAACCAATTAAATATTTCTATTCCGACAATGGAGGCGAATATGTTAAATTAAATACCACCCTTCTCAATAACGGGATTTCTCACTCGACCTCTCCTCCGCATACCCCCGAACATAACGGATATGCCGAAAGGCGACATCGTCATATTGTTGAAATGGGTCTAGCTCTTCTCAAACATGCGCATTTACCCACCAAGTATTGGCCCTTTGCCTTTAGCACCGCCACTTACCTCATAAATCGACTACCCACTCGATCACTCAATGGTAAATCACCATATTTTATGATTCATAACAAGCAACCCGACTACACCAACCTACATAACTTTGGTTGTCTATGTTACCCATGGTTAAGACCCTACACCAAACACAAATTGGAAGACCGCTCTATTCCCCGTGTCTTTGTCGGTTATTCTACAACGCAAAGCGCCTTTCATTATCTTGATCCAAACACTCATCGTATATAAACCTCTCGCCACGTAAAATTTTACGATGACATTTATCCCTTCGCCACTATGTCGACAACCACCCTACCATCTCCTACCACCGAAGAATGGACCACATTCTCTCTACATATTCTACCTCCTGCTCATCAACCTCAGCCGCCTCATCCTTGACCACCCCTTACTCACGTCTACTCTCGTCGTCCTCCCACCGCCTCCACACCTTCTGTCGATCCCACCCCAACAACAACCATCCCATCTGCCTCCACGACTCCCTCACCAAATGACACCTCCATCGAACCCCCTGTCACCACTCCCACGACATCCTCCACTATCCCCATCCCCGACACACCTCGTCCTAACCCTTCCTAACCAACCAAAACTATCACCACCCAGCTGGATAATAACATTCGCCGGCCCAACCCAAAGTATGCTAAAATCGCTCTTAAGACCTCGCTACCAACCGACCTTCCCAACACTGTAAAAAACAAGCGCTCGTCCTTCCCCATTGGCGCAAAGCCATGATGGATGAGTACGATGCTCTAACCCGCAATCATACATGGACCTTAGTCCCACGCTCGACCGCTCAAAATATTGTTGGTTGTAAATGGGTATTTCGAAATAAATTCAATCCCGATGGAACTCTAAAACAACACAAAGCACGTCTCGTTGCAAAAGGTTTCCATCAACGACTCGGTATTGATTACACAGAAACCTTCAGTCCCCGTAATTAAACCCACCACTGTTCGTCTTATTCTCTCTCTCGCTGTAACAAAAAATTGGCCTTTCAGGCAACTCGACGTCAACAATGCATTTTTACAAGGCAACCTTACAGACAATGTTTTTATGAGTCAACCACCTGGATTTATTAACCAAACCAATCTCGACTTTGTCTGCAAACTAAATAAAGCAATCTATTGACTAAAATAAGCTCCTCGAGCTTGGTACACTGAACTTAAAACCTACCTCACCACTGTCGGTTTTAATCAATCTATCTCTGACCCGTCGCTTTTTACTTTACAAAAACCTACTCTCACCATCTATATGCTTATCTATGTCGATGACATTATAATTACAGGACCTAACTCATCGCACCTACAAACCTTTATCGCTAAACTTTCTACTCGATTTTCACTAAAAGACCTCGGACCTTTATCCTACTTTCTAGGCATCGAAGTAACTCCGAATGTACTAGGAATTCACCTAAGTCAATCCAAATACATTCAAGACCTCCTTACAAAGTACAAAATGGCCGATGCCAAGCCCAATACTACACCCATGGCTACGTCACCACCACTCATCCGGGAAGATCAACACCCCATTCACGAGCAGTCCACCTATCGAGCCATCGTTGGGAGTCTTCAATACCTATCTCTCACCCGGCCCGACATTGCTTTCTCTATCAATCGACTAGCCCAATTCCTTCATCATCCCACATCGACTCATTGGACGACACTCAAACGCCTACTAAGATACCTTCAAGGAACCCCAAACCATGGAATCCAACTATACAAAGACACGCCTCTCTGCCTTCATGCCTACTGTGATGCAGATTTTGGAGGTGACAAAGATAATTATCTATCCACCACCGGCTACATCACGTATCTTGGACACAACCCCATTGCTTGGTCCTCAAAGAAACAAAAAGGAATTGCTCTCTCCACGACAGAAGCTGAGTTTCGTGCTATTGCCTCAGTCACCACGGAAACTTTATGGCTTCGCAATCTTCTATCCGAACTCAGCATCCACGTTATCAAACCTCTTGCCATATTCTGCGACAACATTTCAGCCACACTATACGCAAAGAATCTAGTATTTCACTCACGGATGAAGCACATGGCTATCTCCTTTCACTATGTCAAGTAACAACTGCAGCTCGGTCAAATACGTATCTCTCACATTGCCAGGAAGGACCAACTAGCAGACATCCTAACCAAGCCACTGCACAAACAACAATTTCATGAACTGCGTGACAAGCTTGACCTTATCACAAGAACGTCCAACTTGAGGGGGCGTATTAACAATATTTCAGTCAATATTCCCACACAATAAAATCTTCACAATCATATCACAATATTTGCCATATATTTGTATCAACAGCAACAATATATTGTATCCTACAATTAGGTTGATTGTATAAGCTCCTTCCCTTATTTACTCATGCATAGTTCACTATAAATATGTAACATTCTTTTGACAGTAAATACAACTTCTATTCTTCTCAACCCTCATTGTTTTATAGAAGGCATGTCAACATTTGTGGTAGACGGGTAATTGTTTTTGGGGAGACTCCAATTTATTTTATGATTCATCAGATAATCTGAGTTGTACTGTTTTTCTGTGTACAACTTTGATTTTAAACCGAGGTGGGCATGAACTTTAACGATTTGTTTAGTTGTGCACAACCAGTTTCCTATGATATTAGAGCCTCATCATGGTAATTCTCCTGATTTCCCTTCGAACTATTACAGTTGTATTATTATTTTCAATTTACATGTAAAGTGTACAAGTGAGGATTCTAAAATGCATCTTGATTGTTGTGGCACTGTTTACAATATAGGTATGCGATGATTGACGATCGAAGAATAAAAAAAATGACTTTTCTTGGAGCATTGGAACTTCATAGCTTATTTTAGAGCATGTCAACGTTAACATCAATGTCTACCTGTTCCTCTAAACATAGCTTAAAAAGGACAAAAAAATTAGTTTTCATAATTTTACTTGCCTCTCTTATCGTCTTTATATAGGAGTGACCAAATACCGTGATAAAAAATTAGATTTTGCTTCACCAAGGACATTTTCTCTAATAATAACATATTACTACATTGGTAAATTGATCAATGCAACTGAATTAGCGTCGAATGATCAGTATCTGTCCTAGGCACATTTGTTGTCTATAGTATAATTTTTCTGACTTATTTCTATCTGTTTTAATTTATACTGACAGAAAACAAAGCAACCATGAATTGCAGATTCAACACCCCGCCCACCATCATTTGTCTTTAACGATTCTTATGTTTAAAAGTACATTATACGAGTGATAGTTTAATGTCATTACATAGATAAAACTATAAAAGTATAATTGTACGAGTGATGATGTACAAGTATGAAATTGAAGTATGTGTATTTCATTCTTTGGTAATTGCAAGTCATGAACTTGCGTAACACGAATTGTATAATTGGTGGCAGGTTTCTACTTTCTAGGCGTCACATTCATTTGGAAGTAGAAGTTATAGCATGGCTACTCTCCTTGATTTAGATATAAAACGCGAGTTTCCTGACAAGAAGATGCTAAAAACGACTTCCGCTATCTGTTTTTGGTTAACACTATATTTACAGTTAACACTATTTATATGAAATAGATGTTATAAATGCTTTTGTAAGTAATTTATAGTGATATTTATGCACACGACTTTGTTAATTAGAGTAGTGATGGACAAACACTAAGATAGGAAAAATGATTAAATCCAAATGACAGAATGCTACTGATTATTGTAATTGCGTACACAGTACATTGATTTTTGCATGTAGTATAGAATGTTTTACTCAAAAGTTCTCAAACGTTATTTATATATACTATCTACGCATGTCCGTGCAATTTTGCACGGGTTCTAAACTAGTAGTGTTTATATAAGAATATGAATTAAAATAAAAGCCAACTTATCACCTACCAAAATCATGAGGAAAAAAAAAATAAATCTCTCTAGGTACAAACTCGCACATTTTGTCAACTACTTAATTGCTAAAGATTCATATGATATGAGATCATATATATTATCTAAGAACAAATAAATAATTTCACAAAAAAAAAAAATATCGAAGGGTGACAAATTAATTCGCATGCCCTCTTCTTTTGACTTAATTTTACCTCATTTCAGTTCAGTTCATTTCAGTTCATCTCTTCACAAAATTAAGACTTTCTGACTTAAATTCATCTCATTTTGGTTCAGTTCTATTTTATTCAAGTTTAGTTTAGTCCAGCCCATCCTTCACAGATTAAGACCCCGTTCTTTTTGATTTAATTTTTGACCCTGTTCTTTCTGGCTTAATTTCAGTCCAGTTCAGCTCTATTCATTTCGGCTTATCTTTTCAAAAACCAACTCTTACTCAATCTCCATTCAGTCCAGCTTAGCTCTATTCAGTTCATCTCACCTTCATTCAGTTAAGTTCAGTTAAGTTTAGCACTTATCAGCGAAAAAGAACATGACCCACTTCAGCTTCATTTAGTTCAGCTCAGCTACATTCAGTTCAATCCATTTAAATAATTCAGTTCATATCAGCCGAAATGAACTCTTTAAGTTTATTGGTAATTATAGTATTATTGGATCATATATCATAAGATATTACAACACGGCCCGTGCATCGCACGAGCATTAAATCTATCTAGTATATTTATAAAAGAGGCTTTTTTCAAGCGATTCTAAGTTCTCCACATCATCAAAAATCAATTTAGGAAAGTATCATAAATAATATTTTTTTATATAAGAAATAAAGTAAAAAATCTTTTAATTTTTATAATATTTATTTCCTAAATTATATTCAAGTGATTTTTCTAATTTTTATACAAAAACTTTTTACATTTCATTTAAAGAAAAAAGTATCGTTAAAAAAATTATGAAAATAGTATAGTTAGATTCGTGGTAAGAAATGCTATCACTAGAGTATAGATTTCATATTATTTGCACATATTTAGGATGATATACTTATTAGTATTTTATATGTTCCACAATGAACATATATATATAACCAATCGTTGGTTGGCGCAGTGGTAGCATGGGGATGCGCTTGGTAGGGAGGTCTGCGGATCGATCCCCCACAACTGCGATTGGGAGGGGTTTAAATACCGTAATCCTTGGACACACCCCGAAATCCGGATTAGTCGGCCCAATGTGGTTCGGATTACCGGATGGTTTAGACAAAAAAAAAAAACAATGAACATATATAAATAATAAAATTGTCACACATCGAAAGATTAGTACAACGTGGGATGATCCTATTATTATAAATAGAAGGCATCCTTGGAATTTATTTATCAACCCAAAATCTTTTGAGCCTCTCAAGTATTGTCTTAGAGAGTTCTTAAGGGTTATGTATCATTATCTTCACAATATGATAAAAAAATTAATGTGGAGAATGTTTTAATTATTATAACAATATTTCTTGTATTAAAATGGGTTATAATGTTTTAATTATTCAATTTAATGAGAAAGAAATATAAAAATGAGTTAGGTATGATTTCATTACAATTGGACCAACTCACTGAATATTAGTCAAATAATTAAGTGGACAAAAGTTGAAGAAATCCAAGTATAGCAAAGAGCTCATGGTTCAGCTACCATCTTAGCTTTAGAAACTGCTTTAGAAACGGCCAACACACTCAAAATAAAATGTTACAAAAACATTTTCCTAAAAGACCCATAGGCTATAACGACCTATGTAGTCTTAATACCAAATTTATTTATATTTTATATCACGAATTTTTATTTGAGACGGAATTATCCGTCTTCAATCCTTTTTTGTTTAAATAGGTACTTAAATTACAAGACTTACAAACGGAGTTCATACATCAATTAAGGGGCAGTAGGAGGCCCGACTCCAAAGATCAAATCGTTATTAAATCGAGTGGATGCCGAACTAGGTGCGAAAAATAAGATGTACTTTTTAGTATGTTATATGTCATACATTGAAAAATAATGTAGATGTGTTGAACATACTACGTATAAATAGTAGAAAAGGTGGGGTCATCAACTCATCATACTATAAATAGTAAAATCTTTTGAGTCTCTTAAGTATTTAGGTTGGATGTCGAGCTAGGTGTGAAAAAGATGTGGTATTTCTTAGTATATTATTTGTCCCACATTGAAAAATAATGAAGGTCTTGTGAATATACTACGTATAAATAGTAGAATTGTCTCACATTGGAAGATTAACATAAGGTAGAGTGATCTTATGATTTTAAATAGAAGCCATCTTTGAAACTTGGAAATCAACTCAAAATCTTTTGAGTCACTTAACTATTGTGAAAGAGAGTTCTTAAGAGCTTCTATTATTAACGGTTAAAATTAAATTTAACAAAGTATAGTTTTGTTGTCACTAAATTGTATGTTTTCTTATAGTGACCAAAATCATAGGTGAGTTTATCTTTTACGCCTTCACGGTGGAATGATAGCAATAAGATGATCATAGGAGTATACATTACATGTGCTTTGTGAAAGAAAGAACATAAAAATGACCTCTGCGTATCGGTAATTAGAAGATTAATTATTATTATTATTATGTAAGACAATTTTATTAATTGGACAAAAAAAATTGAAATGATTAATTTAAAAGCATGACATGTGTAAGTAAATTGTCCATATTTGAAGGGTAGGTATATGGTTCAAACAAAATATATATACTTTCTCCGTCCCAGTCAATAGTTTACATTTGCTTTATCCCTCATCACAAAATACAGCAAATGTAAAATATTCATTAATTTCACACGTGTCTTTATATTAATCATAAGGGCTATCAAAGCGCCCCAATTCCCTTACACTTATGATGATTAGTGTATGGGTAAAAATACCCTCTCATTCTCATCATGACGTGGCAACTCGCGATTGGATAAATTAAAGGCATACGGACCAATAACAAGGCAGCATGCTGCTAGACGCAAGGAAGAATAAGGGGGGATGAACCCGGACATTCAAGTAACACAAAGGCCACGTTTGAATTAAGTAACAAACAGCCAGCTGGAACATTGAAATGGTCAGCAGGAACGTTGAAATGGTCAGCAGAAACATTACAGAGATCAGCAGGAGCTTTGACAAAGTCAGCAACCACTTCCTATTTCATAGGAAGTGGAGCATATAGTTGAGAGTCTTCAGGAAGCACGTGCAACTACCCTAAAGAAAGGCTATAAAAGAGTAGAAAACTCAAGACACTCGGGATATCTCATTCATAATCAACTTCACTCGAAGAAATATCACTTATAACCTACAACAATCAACATCATCAACACACTTAAAATTTTATACATCGTTCATGTCATTTGTACTTAGTCATTTGGAGGTCATTGCTGTACCTCCTGATCGTTCCAGCTAGGTTCACCCTCGAATACTATTGCTACCAGTGGATCATTGGCGGGATACCATTCCCCCCGCGGTTTTTCCCACATTTTTGGGTTTCCCGCGTCACCATTTTGCCTTTGTCGTTTGTCTCTCCTTCTTTTCGTTTGTTTCTCTTTCGTACTAGCAGTTTACTTTCGTTCTCGCTATGTTCTTTCTACTGATCTACTTACGTCTTTAATATCATATTTTAATTAGAATAGCCGCATTGACTCACAAATCTTTAGTCAGTAAAATCTTACCAAAACAATTTGGCGCCCACCGTGGGGCATTGTGGTTAAATCTTGGTTAAAATACCTTTTTTCGAAAAATCTTAACATCTCTATAGTTGGTGATGTCAGGATCCAATCAGAACGCATCAGATCCAATGAGTACATCAGCGCAAACTCCAGTAGTAGGGGCGACGCCAGCAACCTCCGGTGTTCCAACAATGGCGGCTCCTACCAGCAGAGTGAGTGCAGGCCATGCCCAGCCCCAGGTATCAGCAAAACCTCCTTACTCCCTCAAAATCCCAGATCTGAGAGCAGGGAAGGCTGGCAAATCACCAGTAATCAATCCTGTACCCAAGCCTAGCAGGGATGGGAGCCCGCAGCGCCCAGGATCAACAGGACACCTGACAGAAGCCCGTCTCCCAGGAGCGTCACAACCGGATCCGGTACAGCTGATGCTCCAAGAGATGACGTCCCTGCAGCAGGAGGTGATAGGGCTACAAAGGGACAACCAGTCCTTACAGGATAAGATAGATGCAGTGTCACCCCTGGGAACGACCCAGCAGATGGCAAGGTCAACACTCGGCCAGGGGAATGCCAGGGAGTACTCAGGGAGGCTACTACCGCAAAATCTAGTAACCAGGCTCGATATGGATATGCTGTCACCAGGGGCAACCACGCCATCCGAGCAAGTATATCCAGCAGGAACGGTGGCCACCTAGGGTACAATACAACCACCAGGGGTGACACGTCTGTCGCGTACCTGTCAAAAATAACCAACTGGTTCCAACTAACTAATATAGCTAGGGAAGTCGGGTCGAATCCACAGAGAGGTAGGAATTTGTCTGCTAAACTAGGTTCGCCAAGGTAACCAATATGGGGGTTTTAAATTGTGATTTCTAAACTAAAAGAGGCAAGGAAAAGAGAAATTAAAAGGAGGAGTTTAACAGATAAAAGAGAATAGCTAAGACAAGCGGTTCGCCATAATCGTCCGGTCGAGTAATCTAGGTTCCAGGTCAATGCAGTACGGTCTTGGGGGTAGCGAACGTCACCTTTCGGTCCTTAATTCACCCTAAAGTGTAAACAGTTTAACTTTCGCCCTCGCTGCAATACTCTATTGTTCGCTACTAGTCTCCCTCTTCCAACCTTTCGGTCCAGGTCAAGGTCCACTAAGAATAAGGGTCTAATTGCGTCGACTCAATTAGGCAATTACAGTTATTTGTAGCATTTAAACAACAAAGACGACCGGTATTGACCCGATAATTTGATTACTCTCCTTCAAATCATGGGTCCCCTATAGTCTTAGCATAGGGATTTAGCTACTCATAATTATCAGATTAACAATTACAATAACCAAACAATTCAAACTAAACATGATGAATAATCTAATTGATTGAACGATTATAAAGTAAAGAGAGAAAAGGAATTAAAAGCAATAAATACGATAAAGAAATAATTAAATTGATAATACCGAATCCGAGTAGCAAGGTAGAGAGTAGAATTCCAAAGAACAGTGACAAAAGTAACAGATGAAATGTACGTAGTAAAGAAGATAGCAGTAACGTAGTGTTCTCCTCAGTCTTATACTGAAAAATTGTCTTAAACCTAATCTATGGACTGATTACAAAAGCCCATAAAGGATTAGGCGGAAATAAACCAAAAACACACGAAATCCCCTCGATCGAGTAAGATGATCACTCGATCGAACTCCAAGTCACTCGATCGAGCTAGAACTACCTCTCGATCGAGCACTGCTTGCTGAACATCCTCGATCGACTCCTTAAGCTGGTCGATCGAGCAGCCTTGAGTGTGTAAAGCATTCGATCGAGCACTAAAGCACTCGATCGAGCTATATAGGCGCACCAGGACTTGAATACCTTCCTTAACTCAGCTCATACGTCCTCCAAGTGTAAGATTCCTTAACTCCGGCTCCTTATTTCCCGTAAATGCATACAATTGGGACAATCAAGGCTCGATTTAGCTCCTCCTCGGTCAATTCCTGCAAATTACAGTAAACGGACCAAAGTAGGATATTCGGGGATATTTGTAGCCAGATGCTACATAAAAAGCACAGAAATGCGTGTAAAAATGAGGTGAAAACCTTATATAAAAGACACGCATCAAATCTCCCCAAACCAAACCTTTGCTTGTCCCCAAGCAAATATGAATGCAACTAAGGGTGAACAATAGAACGGGACCAATGCATCAGCTACAAATCATCCACTAGAACCAATTTAATGCAACAAAATGACAAAGTGGCGACTGAAAAGTGCAAACGAGTTAAATTAATGTCTCAAGCTTACTGAACCGTCGACCTTGCAAGATTCAAAGATGTCGGACTCTCACGGGTCGCTCGTCACTCAAAATCAGGTACAAGGTGAGTATATATGTGAAAGATAGGAAGAAGCAAGACACTCACCTAACTCGACCTATAAGAACATGCATGCAGTTAACATGAATAAAGTCTCTACAACCGTACATATGCATTCCAACCATACTAATGACCAAGACACGTGCCGAGGACTTACAATTGGGTTAGTGAGGTAATGGGTAGAATGGGCTAAAATGAATTTGGATATGTGGGGTTAATAGCCAAGCTAGCAACAACGGATCCAAATATAGACTGCATCCCAACTTCGTACTCATAACAGCAAGATGAAACGGTGCAAAATTATGCACTAAACTCACCAACACCAAAAAGTCGTCAACTCCCCATAAAATATAAATAAGGCATGGGAGTGTGAAACATTGTGCAATTCTCATTCTCTTTCATTCCTCTTTTTTTTTCATTTGAATTTTCTGTCTCTTTTTTTCTTTTCTTTTTCTATCTTTTTTTTTCGTTTTTTTTTTCTTTCGTTCCAATTTTTCCAATTCAACACATTTTTTTTTTCAATTCTTCCACCATCTTCTGAAATCAGATAAAATAACCATATTGCAATAACACATTCCAAGAACTACTCGTCACTAGCTCAGCTAGGGTAGGAAATATTATAGAAAGTAGTTGTGGGGCAAAAAGGCAATTTGGCTATGTGAGGCTCATGGGTAGAATGAAATAAGGGGGACTGCCTCTCCTAACACGTGTCACCATCCACAGACCGAATGCATACAGGTATTAAGAAGACTAGACTCATGCTTGTGCAAATTAATGTTACATGTCTTAAAGAGAGTACTACTCACATTCTAAATGAAACCGGTCATGAATGTCACCAGTTTAATAAGCTCTAACCTCAGAATGTATTGTAGCTTGCCGACATATAGAATCAAGTCTATTCGTTCAGATAAGAGAGAAACAAAAACTCGTAGATTATGCACATAATCATGCCAACTAACTGTCAAGAATATGCAGGGCTCAAGTAAGGATTCAAAGTGGCGTCAATGTTCAAACGTTCCGACTCAATTTAAACATGAATATTTCGAAAATTTTTGATTTTTATGATTTTTTTTTTTTTATATGATTTTTGTGGAATTAATTAAAACAACCATGCATACGGAATTAAATAAACGTGCAAGCAAAAATGCAAGAACATGCAGACACAGATATGGATGCATACCTCCCCAAACCAAACCGTACAATGCCCTCATTGTACCAAAAATAGGGAAGAAATGCAAACTGAAAGGAAGAGGAAGAGTGGAGTCGGAAAACTTACAAAATTTCATATAGCGGGACCTCCCCAAACCGACCATGAACATGGGAGGTTGAAAGAAAATCAAACAGTGGCTTTGTAGACGTAAAGCAGCGGCTGGAGATCATAACTGCTCGATCGAGCGCCTGGAACAGCTCGATCGAGTGAACCAGTGTATTGGAAGGGCTCGATCGACTGACAACCCACTCGATCGAGTAAGCACGGTTATGGATATGGTCGATCGAGGACATCTTCCCTCGATCGAGTAACAGCCGCGTCAGAAAGTGCTCGATCGAACACAAAGACCCTTCGATCGAGTACTTTAACCTGCAAGGGACGCATAAAAGCAAGGAAGGCACAGAAATTGTTCATAAAGCAGCGTCTAATGTTAACGTAAAGCTGAAGAAAAACAAATAAAACAAAGAAAACAAATAGTTCAACAAAAGCATAAATAAAACTGTCCGGGCTGCCTCCCGGAGAGCGCTGGTTTAAGAGGTCCCGCACGACCTTTCTGGTATCAAGTAACTGGCGCGTCGAGCTCGTCGAAGCGCAGGACTTCAACGCGGTTGTCCGCTTCACTCGCCTCATGGTAATGCTTCACGTATTGGCCATTCACCTTGAATCTGTGGCCCTCGGAGTCTTCAAGTTCTACGGATCCAAATTTGGTGATGGCCGTCACCGTGTATGGACCAGTCCACCTGGACTTGACTTGCCAGAAATTGTCTCAACCGGCATTAAACAAAGAACACCTTCCGCCCCACATGAAACTCCCGAGGTAAGATTCTCTTATCATGCCATCTCTTCGTCTTTTCCTTGTAAATGCGCGAGCTGTCATAGGCATTAAGCCTAAACTCCTCTAATTCATCAAGCTGCAAAAGACGATTCTGACCACACAATTTAGGATCATAATTAAGCTCACGGATTGCCCACCAGGCCTTACATTCCAGCTCAACAGGTAAGTGACACGATTTCCCATAAACTAACATATAAGGTGATGCACCAATTGGTGTCTTAAAAAGCGTTCTATAAGCCCATAATGTGTTATCTAGCTTAAGACTCCCGTCCTTCCGTGATTTAGAAACTACTTTAGACAAGATCTCTTTCAACTCGCGATTAGAGACCTCTACTTGACCACTAGTTTGGGGATGATACCCCAAACCACGCCGATGTTGGACACCAACTCTAGACAGTATGGAAGTGAGTTTCTTTTCCTTAAAATGCATCCCCCCATCACTAATGACGACCCTAGGGACACCAAAACAGGGGAATATGATCTTTTTGAACATTTTTATCATGGTCTTACCATCACAATGAGGTGAAGCAATTGCCTCAACCCATTTTGACACATAGTCTACACTACTAAAATGTACCTGTTACCTTTATCGGACGGAACGGTCCTTGGAAATCAATGCCCCAGACATCGAAAACCTCAACCTCTAGGATGCCGTTTTGTGGCATCTCATGTCTCTTCGAAATGTTCCCTGATCGTTGGCATGCATCACAGGCTGAAACAAAAGACTTGGCATCAGCAAATAAAGAGGGCCAGTAAAAACCAGACTGAAGTACCTTAGCCACGGTGCGCGATGGACCGTGGTGACCACCATATGAAGAGGAGTGACAGCCTTCCAGGACTATTTTGGTCTCCCACTGCGGAATACACCGTCTGTAGAGACCGTCTGCACATTCCTTAAACAAGTAAGGGTCATCCCGTATAATCGCTTAGCGTTATACGTAAAACGCTTCTTCTGAGAGAAGAAAGGTCAAAGGGCGGCGACTTGCCACGACAACAAAGTTGGCTATATCTCGCATACCAGGGTTCCTGGTCAACAATAGACGATATAACAGCAATTAAAGTATCGTCAGGAAAAGAATCATCAATAGGTAGAGAATCTTCCCCTTCTTGTCGCATCAGTCGCGACAAGTGATCAGCTACAACGTTCTCAGCTCCTTTCTTATCCTTAATCTGCAGGTCAAACTCCTGAAGAAGGAGTATCCATCTCGAAGAGCGGTTTAGCCTCCTTCTTAGCAAGGAGATGCCTCAAAGCTGCATGGTCGGTAAAAACAAAGTGACTTCGACCCAACTAAATAAGTACGAAACTTTTCTAAGGCATAAACTACAACTAACGCCTCCTTCTCGATGGTAGTGTACTTCACTTGAGCCTCATCCAGAGTTCGGCTCGCATAGTAAATAGCATTCAAGGCTTTGTCTTTCCTCTGACCAAGCACCGCTCCTAGTGCATAGTCACTCGCGTCGCACATGATCTCGAACGGCAAGTCCCAGTTGGGAGGTTGTATGATCGGCGCGGAGACTAAGGCCTTCTTTAACCTGTTAAAAGCGAAAGACAAGCATCGAAAACACAAAAGGGGCATCTTTAAGCAACAAATGTGTAAGTGGTTTAGCAATTTTGGAGAAATCCTTGATAAACCGGCGATAAAAGCCAGCGTGACCAAGGAAGCTCCTCACCCCCTTAACATTAACTGGAGGTGGTAATTGCTGAATCACTTCCACCTTTGCTTTGTCAACTTCTATTCCCCTATCCGAAACTAAGTGCCCTAAGACAACTCCCTCGTTGACCATAAAGTGGCACTTCTCCCGCCAAAGACAAGATTAACCTCAATACAACTGCAACACTTTTTCAAGGTTAGACAGACAAATCGGAAAAATCACTTCCATATACGCTAAAGTCATCCATAAAAACTTCCATGATAGACTCAATATACTCTGAAAATATCCCCATCATACACCTTTGGAAGGTGGCGGGGGCATTGCACAAACCAAAAGGCATTCTCGCGATACGCAAAAACGCCCTTAGGACAAGTAAATGTAGTCTTGGCCGATCGTGGGTGGATAGGGATCCGAAAGAACCCGAATACCCATCTAAATAGCAGAAAAACTTATGTGAAGCTAACCTTTCTACCATTTGATCAATAAAAGGAAGGGGAAAGTGATCTTTCTTAGTGGCGGCATTCAAATTATGTCGTAGTCTATGCACATCCGCCAACCAGTCACTACTCGGGTGGGTATTAATTCATTCTTCTCATTCTTAACTACGATCGTCCCTCCTTTCTTCGGGACTACCCGACTGGGCTTACCCATTTAGAATTACCTACGAATAAATAATACCGCATCCAAAGCAGCTTCATTACCTCAAACCATCACAACATCCTCGCATCTTCCGGTTCGTTCACCGACGACGCGACCCTGTCTCGCAAGGCTTGTGATCCTCCTCCAACTCTATCCTGTGCATACAAATATCGGGACTAATCCCCGTGATATCATCCAGTGAATAGCCCATTGCTTTCTGTTTTTCTTAAGTACAGACTAACAAAGAAGTCACCGATCATCACTAAGCTTGCTTGGCACTAACGATGACCGGATATCTTGCTCTGTATCGTCTAAAAAAGCATATTTAAGATGAGAAGGGAGAGGCTTACGTTCCGGTACCTTCACCTCAATGGAGCAAAGAGTGCTGATCATTTGCTCCACCTGCTCTCCGTCATGCTCATCTAAATCATCAACAAGCAAATCCAACGCAGCGTCATCGTCCTCCGGGCTATCTGCACACTCATCAAAAAGCATGAGAGCTTCCAGTGGGTCCTTCATAAAAGAACCCGACCAGAAGTCATAAATAGACTCATCAATGATATCGACCGAATAGCAAGTGTCCTCTATCATTGGGTGGGCTAAAGTGCTAGGCAAACTAAATGTGATAGCGTCATCCCCTCATCGCAAGAGTCGACGCCCTTGTCGACATCAATAACGGCCCCAGCTGTACAAAGGAACGGTCTTCCTAAAATAATTTGGGTCCGGGTGTCCTCAGCTATATCCAAAACGATGAAATCTACTGGAATGTAGAGCTTGCCTATTTTCACAGGCACATCCTCCAGGACACCTAAAGGTCTCCTAACAGATCTGTCGGCCATCTGTAGGGTAATGTTAGTCACCTTGAAGTGACTCATCTTCAATTTCTTGCGCATACAAGAAGGGGCATGACACCGACACTCGGCACCTAAATCGCAAAGGGCATTATCAATAATCATATTGCCTATGACACAGGTAATAGAAAAGCTGCCCGGGTCTTTCATTTTTGGAGGGGCCTTATTTAACAGCAGGTTACTAGACTCTTCCATAAATGAAATCGTCTCGAATTCGCTCAAATTTCTCTTACACGTCACGATATCTTTCATAAACTTAGCGTAAGTGGGTACCTGAGTGACAAGTTCAGAAAACGGGACAGTTACCTGGAGGTTCTTCACGATGTCCACGAACTTACCGTACTGTTGCTCGATCTTTGCGTCCTTCAGACGACTTGGGAAGGGTACCCTGGTAGCGATGAGGGGTCCCGCAACCTTTTCTTTTCCCTTATCGATGCGTGACGTCTCCACAGCAGGGGAAGATGACACGGTGGCGGTATTAGATACTGAATTAGGAATTCCGCCACTTAATACACTGGATCGAGTACCTTTACTGGTCGATCGACCAGTTTCTTCTTCAATTTCACTCGATCGACCTGCCTTGACACTCGATCGAGTGTCTTCTTCAGCGTGGTTACTCGATCAACCAATTTGGGGTTCTGTACTTGTCGATCGACCGCCGGTGTCACTCGATCGAGTGACTGGATGATTAGAACTGCTCGATCGAGTAGATGAGTTGCTCGATCGAGTGGTTACTGCACACGCAGCAAGTATTTCCTGCAAGAACTCGTCTAAATCATCATCTGAATCATCATTAGCTGCCAATATCTTGTCTTCTTCATGAGGAGGGTCAATTTGGAAGTTCATTGCACTGACTGGATCGCAAATTGGGAGAAACTTGGCTTGATCCGTCGCCTGTGTCAACTGTGCGACTTGTTCTTTCAATTCCGATATAACCGTATCAGATTTCTGTGACATACTCAGCATAATGGATTTCAACTCGGCAATTTCTTCTCTTGCAGAGGGAGAGGCCGGTCGTGATACTGGCGTAGAAGGGGTAGCAACGCTCTTTATCTCTTCATATAGCTGGGAGAAAGGAACTCCCTGCTTGTACCTCTTATATGCAAGAGCGCGCTCTATACTCGCTACACATTCGTAGAGATCATGTCCTTCCTCGCCACATCTACCACATGGCTCTGTATGCTCTGTAATCGTAGGCATATCGTCAACCAACCTTCGAAGCAACAACTAATCTGCAAAACTGTCAATACTTGCAGAAAATGAGATCAGCCTCAAGGAATAAATTCCTTGAGACAAAAGACAAACTTAATTTAAGCAACAAAAATTGCGCCACCTCCCCGGCAACGGCGCCAAAATTTGACACGTCTGTCGCGTACCTGTCAAAAATAACCAACTGGTTCCAACTAACTAATATAGCTAGGGAAGTCGGGTCGAATCCACAGAGAGGTAGGAATTTGTCTGCTAACTAGGTTCGCCAAGGTAACCAATATGGGGGTTTTAAATTGTGATTTCTAAACTAAAAGAGGCAAGGAAAAGAGAAATTAAAAGGAGGAGTTTAACAGATAAAAGAGAATAGCTAAGACAAGTGGTTCGCCATAATCGTCCGGTCGAGTAATCTAGGTTCCAGGTCAATGCAGTACGGTCTGGGGGGTAGCGAACGTCACCTTTCGGTCCTTAATTCACCCTAAAGTGTAAACAGTTTAACTTTCGCCCTCGCTGCAATACTCTATTGTTCGCTACTAGTCTCCCTCTTCCAACCTTTCGGTCCAGGTCAAGGTCCACTAAGAATAAGGGTCTAATTGCGTCGACTCAATTAGGCAATTACAGTTATTTGTAGCATTTAAACAACAAAGACGGTACCGGTATTGACCCAGTAATTTGATTACTCTCCCTTCAAATCATGGGTCCCCTATAGTCTTAGCATAGGGATTTAGCTACTCATAATTATCAGATTAACAATTACAATAACCAAACAATTCAAACTAAACATGATGAATAATCTAATTGATTGAACGATTATAAAGTAAAGAGAGAAAAGGAATTAAAAGCAATAAATACGATAAAGAAATAATTAAATTGATAATACCGAATCCGAGTAGCAAGGTAGAGAGTAGAATTCCAAAGAACAGTGACAAAAGTAACAGATGAAATGTACGTAGTAAAGAAGATAGCAGTAACGTAGTGTTCTCCTCAGTCTTATACTGAAAAATTGTCTTAAACCTAATCTATGGACTGATTACAAAAGCCCATAAAGGATTAGGCGGAAATAAACCAAAAACACACGAAATCCCCTCGATCGAGTAAGATGATCACTCGATCGAACTCCAAGTCACTCGATCGAGCTAGAACTACCTCTCGATCGAGCACTGCTTGCTGAACATCCTCGATCGACTCCTTAAGCTGGTCGATCGAGCAGCCTTGAGTGTGTAAAGCATTCGATCGAGCACTAAAGCACTCGATCGAGCTATATAGGCGCACCAGGACTTGAATACCTTCCTTAACTCAGCTCATACGTCCTCCAAGTGTAAGATTCCTTAACTCCGGCTCCTTATTTCCCGTAAATGCATACAATTGGGACAATCAAGGCTCGATTTTGCTCCTCCTCGGTCAATTCCTGCAAATTACAGTAAACGGACCAAAGTAGGATATTCGGGGATATTTGTAGCCAGATGCTACATAAAAAGCACAGAAATGCGTGTAAAAATGAGGTGAAAACCTTATATAAAAGACACGCATCAAGGGGTTTCACCACCACCAAGGATGCCGCAAACGTACCCCATGGTACTCAATCCTATGGGATTAGGAGCACTGACTCCATATCCCCTATCAGCCAACAGCAGTACACCAGTGGTACCAGGAAGCAATCCAGGGGAACAGTCAGCAAGAAACGCATATCCCGGGATGTGCTCCTACATATCATATACTCCAGACAGCCAGTTCAGGCCTATTGTGAACTCAACACCATTACCTGGAAGCTACATGGTCCCTCCTTACATGTCATGAGGAGCACCAAATCCATATGGGGCCTACTCAATACCCCACAACCAGGTTATGGGGGTAGGAGGCCATGTAGAACAATAGTTGCAGGATATCAGGTCCCTACTCAGTAAGGTTCCAGGGTTACAACGTCCCATGGAGATGGAAACCCCGAAATACGTGTTATGCGGATCCCCCCTTTGTGGACAACATTGCCTTACTCAGCATGCCAAAAGGGTTCACCACGCCAATAATGATGTTGTATGATGGAACAGAGGATCCGCTGGAGCACATCAACCAGTACAAACAAAAAATGATGATTGTTGGGCCCAGAGACAGGATGATTGACGGCCAATTAAGTCTTAGGCATTAGCAGACTTATGACATAACCTCTGCATTAGCAGGATAATTGTTGGGTATTTGTCAGGTCAGGCAGGATCAACACCTATGACATAACCTTTGAACCCAAAACAACATTTAAGTCTCAGGCATTAACAGATTTCGTGGCTGAATTCAGTCCAGACCTCATAAAAGAGGTCAATCACCTTGACACCCATAAATCAGACCAGGAAGGGACCCTACATGTAGATGGAGCAACAAATATGAAAGGAACTGGTCTAGAACTAGTATTGAAATCACCACAGGGAGACCTAATTGCACAGGCTATTAGTTGTGAATTCAAAGCCACAAACAATGAAGCTGAATATGAAGCTCTGATAGCTGGACTTAAGGCTGGACCTTACCTACGTTGCCCGAAACCACACGAAGCTAAACAAGTTATAGAAGATATACATGATGGATACTGTGGAAATCACAAAGGTGGCAGAAGCCTGGCAAGTAAAGTTCTCAGGACAGACTACTTTTGGCCAACCCTGAGAGCTGACTGCATAACATACAGCTCTAAATGTGAAGCCTACCAAATTCATTCCCCTTATATCCACCAACCATCAGAGCTACTACATTCCATCTCAGCCCCCTGGCCATTCATGAAATGGGGCATGGATATAGTAGAAAAATTACCTCAAGCACCAGGACAAAAAGTTTTCATGCTGGCAATGACTGATTACTTTTCCAAATGGATAAAGGCAGATTCGTACAGGCAAGTCAAAGAGAAGGATGTCATATCATTCATCAAACGAAATATCATATGTAGATACGGAATACCTTCAGAAATAGTCTGTGACAACTGTACACAATTTGTGGGAAAGAGGACAGCAAATTTCTGTGCACAATGGAATATCAACCTAGTCACATCCACACCAGGCTACCCAAAAGCCAACGGTCAGGCAGAATCAAGCAACAAAGTAGTAATTAGTTGCCTGAAGAAAAAGTTGAAAAGGAGAAAAGGAAGATGGGCTGAAGAACTCCCCTTAGTCCTATGGGCTGACAGGACTACAGCCACATGCTAGACACCCTATTCCCTGGTCTATGGCTGTGAAGCAGTAATCCCAGCAGAAATTCATGTACCAACCACCAGAAGCAGCCTGAATACCATAGAGGAGAACATACCACTATTGCAAGATAACCTGATCCTAACCGAAGAACTAAGGGATGCAGCTAAGGTCAGGATAGCCTCCTACCAACAAACAGTAGCCAGAAGCTACAACAAGAATGTCAACATCAGAGTATTCAAGGAAGGAGACCTGATCCTAAGAAAAGTCTTCCCTAACACCAGAGAGACAAATGCAGGCAAGCTAGCTCCCACATGGGAAGGACCATACCTAATTGATTCAATAGTAGGACAAGGAGCTTACAGGCTGCAAACCTTGGAAGGAGAAATGATCCCCAGATCCTGGAACATTTCCCACTTAAAGTTATTTCATATTTAAACCAGAAACAGGTAAAACTATCAACTCCTTATATGTTTCAATACAACCTTATAGTAAATCCCCTACAAAATGTGCCTTCCTGCTATTTGCCAATTTGCCTGAAAAACATGCCTGATATTTTTAGCTCTGTCTAGTCTGCTTATTTAGATCATTTTATATCAAATCCTGAAAACTTGTTTCACGCCTTCTTTTCATTTGTTATATGCTACACTTAGGCTTAAACAAATATTCAGGATTGAGGGCCACTCCACCCAATCTGAAAAGCATTCCTGAAATGCTCTACAATAAATTTGTCACTTGCCTGCCTAACCTAAAAACTAAACTGAGCTCAATACATAAAAAATAAGTACAATGGTAGAATAGACCAGACTACTTGTCCAAATAAGCCCTCCTGACAGGCTGAGGGCCATAAGCCTCCCTGACTGGCAACCACCCTCCTCTCAGAAAAAGCCCTCCTAACAGGCAACAGAGCCATCATTTCCCAAAAACAGAATGAGGGCTATAAGCCCTCCTGACAGGCATTATTCTAACAGAAAAACGTCAAATGAATTATTTACAGGTACAAATCAAGCCAGTCAAGGAAATCAAGGAAATCAAGGGAAAAAGATGACATATTTATACCAAAACAAAATGTTTACCCAGGGATACATCCCTCCTGGGGCAAGACAAAACAAACCTCCAAAAAAACAAACCAAAAACTAACTGTTTGTCCAGGGAACATCCCTCCCTGGATAGGCCAAAACCACACAAACTAAAACATCACAAAAACATCAAAAACAAAAAAGGTCAGCCTGCCATGGAAGCTGTAGCAGAACTAAGGCCCTGTTCTTTCTGGCTTATTTTCACCTACTTGATTGATTCATTCGATTCGATTCGATTCATTTCGATTCGATTCGATTCACTCCATTCGATTCGATTCGATTCGATTCACTCCATTCGATTCGATTCATTCATCGCTCCATTCGATTCGATTCGATTCGATTCGCTCCATTAAGTTCACTCATTTCAAACTTACTCATCTTAAATTTAATAGTTATTATTAATTTTGTTATCAATAATACTATTTTTTTAATATTATTCTTTATTATTATTATTATTATTATATTTAATAATAGTGTTAATAATAATGTTATTAATAATTTATTTATTATTATTATTATGAATATTATTATTAAATGAATAATATTGTTGTTGTTGTTATTGTTAAAATGAATAATAATGTTAATAATGTTAATAATAATAATATTATTTATTATTATTGTTGTTATTATTATTATTATTAGTAGTATTGTTGTTGTTGTTGTTATAATTATTGGTATTATTATTATTAAAATTAATAACATTTATTATTAATATTATTGATGGGGCACGCCCAACCGACTTGACCCAGTAGCCAATACGGGGTCATACAAGTCAACACGCTTGCCAACATGGTTACGGATTCGCTTGATACTCTACGAATCACGAATTGTTAAAAGCGAATTCTATCAACGATTCGAAAATACATATAACACATTTTCTATAAACGAATCGCGAATCGATAAGGCGTATTCATAGCGAATATGGTAACTATGCTTGCCAGCCATCATTTGAGGTACACATAGAAATCTATAAATACCTCATTATTCACCCATCAATGGTAAAATACTTCTCACCAACAACTTCCTCTCTCTATAAGTAAGACTATTCGAGCTACTATGAGAGGGCACGGAAACCTTAGCTTCAAGCAAGGTCCCAACTATCCAACAGTATCGTAAGGCATCAGAGAAGGACCTATTGCGAACCCTCTGAGGCCCTATTTGATACGCGTGAAAGATCCATCCGTAGAGAGCAAGCATAGGTTCGAGGTGCCATCGTCTCAGAGGAGCGCGTTGACCCGACCCGGATTCGAGCAACGCTTACTTGAGTGTTTTTATTCGAAACAATTATTTTTACTAATATCATTATTAATATTGACATTATTATTTATTATTGTTATTAGGAATATTATTAGTAAAAAATTACTATTTTTTCATTATTATAATTTATGATTATTCATATACTCCTCCCTCTATCCCGGTCAATTGTTGTCATTTGATTTTGGCACAAAGACCAAGGAAAGAGGAGTGACCAATTATAAAATGACAAGCGGACCAAATTGAGTGTGAATGATCAAATTGTTCATCAAGTTCATTCTTAAAATAGAAAGGACAATAATTGAATGAGACACCCCAAAATGGAATAGGACAACAAATTACGGGAACAAGGGAGTATAATATTATAATTTTTTTCTTAAAAATATTAATTTTAGTATAAATAGTATTATACTATGAATATTATTATTATTATTATTATAGTTGATAATAACAATAATATTAAATATTATTATTATTATTATTAATATGATTTTCATTCGATTCAAATTTCAATTCACTTTATTCAATTCATTCGATTCATTTCACTTATTCGATTCGATTCGATCCATTCGGCTCCATTCGATTCGATTCGATTCGATTCGATTCAGCTCCATTCGATTCATTCAGCTCGATTCGATTCGATTCAGCTCCATTCGATTCATTCGATTCGATTCACTCTAAAAAGCCAGAAAGAACAGGGCCTAATTCCCTCATCAGCAACCTCCTCTTCCTCTTCGTCCTCACCCCCTTCCTCTTCAGCATCACCACTTTTTTCCTTGGATGGTGGAGAGTCCACTTCCTTATCAGCATGTAGCTTGCAAAGCTCAGGATAAGTAGTGTTGAGATTAGCCAATTCTTGGCCAGGATTCCAAAAAGGCATGACTTCAACAGGCTCCTTCAGGGCATCCACACGACCTCTGCCAAAAAAGTAAAGTGCAGCATCCTTATACCTGGCCTGTACCAGATCCCTCTCCACAGCCAATTCTTCATTCACCTTCAACTGCTCCTGCATAGCCTGCTTCTCAGCCTTCAACTCTTCCTGAACGGTGTCAAACTTGGCCTGTAGAGATTTTGGGGCATCCTGAGCAGATTTCAGTTTAGAAGACTCCACCACCAACCGAGCCTTCCCTACCTCATTATCCTCCTTCAACGAATGATTCTCAGCTTTTAATACTTCCAATTCAGCCTTAAACTTTGCAGTATCTTTCTTCAAAATCTGTACCTCCCAATCCAGGGTATTTTTTAGACCGTGGACAGAATCCAGTTGACAGGCACCCCTCAGCATATCATTGATATTCTAGCAAAGAAAACACTCCCATCTAAGCCAGAAAACAAAAACAAATGAACACACACAAACACACACACAAAATTAAACAAAAAAATATACCTCCTGAAGCAGAGTGATCAGGTTGGCGGCATAATCCCTGGTACGATACATAGCAGCCAAGACACGGGCAGAAGAATCCTCTGCCTGATACTGGTAGTAAGGATCATCAACCATAAAAGCCCGGGCCTGGATTTGTTCCTTAGCAAACTGAACCTCATCCAGCCGAGCCCTAACCCCCCTGACCTCATGAACCCCTCTTGATGATTCATCTACTCTTTTCCTCTTCTCAGCACGACCACCCTCATCCACAACCTTCTCAGGGGACACCAACTGGACTTCCTGCACAGGCTCCTGAATCTGTACATTACTGTCACTCCCTGTTGCCTCACTGCTCTTAGACTTCTCCCCTGTGATTTAGGAAACCCCTGCCTTCACCAAGGACAAACCAAAACTAGCAATCCTAGCAGAAACCCTGGTAGCTGCACGACGAGGCTCTAAATCAGCAATATTAACACATATCCAAAGCAGGAATCAACAAAACAAAAGAAAGCAAAACTTACTCCCTGACGAAGAAGCCCCTGACGCTTTAGCACTTTTCACTGGTTTATAAGTACTCAATTTAGCCTTCTTGAAACAAGGCATAGGTGTTTGCCCCAGACAGGCAGGCCATGCCCTCTCCTCTTCAGGCAACGCCATAAAAGCTGCTATCTGGCCAGCCGACCCCTCAGCATTAGGATTATTCACCCAGTCATTTACTACAAGAAACAAAAGCAAGTAAGTAGATTTCCCAAAATATATCACTGTAAAAAAAAAATACAATAGAAAAGAAAGTTACCTCCTTCAACAGCCGGATAATTGAGATAATCCAGGTCAAGGGCAATTGAATCAGCCTTGATAAACATATAAGTTTGAGCCCATCCCTTATCATCTCCTGAATCAAAGTTAGTAATCAGATGAGCCATCTTTGACCTGACTCGAAGGTTGAACCGTCCAGTAGAATGACTCTTCAAGTGGTAGACATTCTTAAAGTCGTCTAGGGTGATAACCAACTTATGTTTAGAACACAACTGCTCAACTGAATGAACAATCTTCCAAACCATTGGCATAAGTTGAAATGGAGGAACCCTGATAGCCCTAATCACCTCACCCATAAGAGAAGAAAGAGGAAGCTGACATCCACCCCTGAATGCCCATTCAAAAATACAGAACCAGCCTGG
This sequence comes from Silene latifolia, assembly GCF_048544455.1. NCBI lineage: Eukaryota > Viridiplantae > Streptophyta > Magnoliopsida > Caryophyllales > Caryophyllaceae > Silene > Silene latifolia. Next base: position 175,117,960 of record NC_133527.1, on the reverse strand, counting down.
ACTACCCCAATTAGCCCGGACTGGACCACTCTCAGGGATCCAAACCTAAGCCTCACTAGGAATGAGGCCCCTACCTTTCAAATAATGCTCAAAGGTTGGTTTCAACTGATTGGCTTCGTGGAAAGAAGCTGCCAAAGCCTTAACAGGAGTATATTCAACCCCTTTATATGACATGAATAAAATCTCTGGGGCAGCAACCACCTCCACCACTTCATCCTCAGGGATGACATCTGAAACCTTCTCAACTTCAGCAGGAACCTTTTCAACCTCAGCAGGAACCTTTTCAACCTCAGCAGGAGCCTTGGAAGCAGCCGCCTTTCTTCTACCACCAACCATATTTTAGTTCTTGCTGAAAATTGATTTTTTGCAAAGAGAGAATTCTAGAAAGAGGAAGGAGAAATTTTGAGATTGGAATATGAAAGCAAGATGGGGCAAGGCAAAGTATTTATAACCGCAAAATCAAAACGGCTAGGAAAACAAGTGGTTGAGACTAATCATGACTCTCCTAGGGTTTTGTGAATCTACCCTATTTATGGCAATATAGCCGTTACAAGAAGCTGAATCAAACACGACTTCTAATCCGTTAAGAGATTCCTACACAGTTTTTTGCCTAGCCCAAATTTTTATCTCCTTATTCCTGGCCAGACCCAATAATGGAATAAGCAGATAATGGGCAATTGTTGGGCCCAGAATTATCCTGCCTGACCTGACAGAGGCCAGACAATGATCAAAACCAAGACTCAAGCAACGGATACCTGAAACTAGGCACTAACAGCATATGGACAGGCACCAAGCAGGAGAAAATACAAGACAAGCAATAACTAACCCTAGCCTGAAAGGAGATCACGTCAGACACAAGAAAAAAGTTGCACAAGCTAAGCATGCAATAACCAGGTTGTTTAAATATAATACCTACAAACAAGGAAGAGTAATTCAGAAGGAAAAGATAGAGGGAAGAGTCAAAGACAACGGCTAAAATGCTGTCAACTACCTCCGGGTAAATAGGGCACAAGCCCTATTTACCAGGAAACCCTAAACGGAAGAAAAGGAGGACTTTGGAAGCTAGTATAAATTGAAGTTAAGATAAAAACAGAAGGGACATCGAACACACTCTCATTCTCACTTCCACTCTTGTATTCTTAAGTAATATATTTACCTGTCACGCCTGATACATAAATACTCTGTCAGGCTATCTAAAATCATAGTAACAATCACTCCTGGCTTGGTGCCCGTGGTTTTTTCCCTTATTCCCAGGGTTTTTCTACGTATAAAATCTTTGTGTCTTCATTTGTCGTTTGTTTATTTACTTAGTAATACTAGTCAGGCAAGTTATTTGAGTTAGATCACCCCTCCTTAAATCCCCTGGCAGGGCTTTCTCATTCAGTAAAATCCCTGCCAAAACAATGATGGTTGCAGCAACATGGCCTGAAAAGGAGGCATGCATGTGCAAAGGATTCGGTTCCACCTTGTCAGGAGCCACACTCCAATGGTTCGTTAACCTTTCCAACAAGTCTATTTCCAGCTTCGTGGGGTTAGTAAACGTTTTTAATTAATAGTTCGCCAGCAGTCGCAAGCCAGAAAAATTATCCACTAATCTATACCGGATCGTCCAGAGTTTTGAGGAGTCCACCAGGGATTATCTCGCTAGATTCAATGTGGAAAAAATATATATCCCTAGGTGCGACCCTACAACAGTAGTCAATGCCTTCAAAAGGGGACTGCACCACGACTCAGATTTGTACAAGGATCAAGCACCCATGTGCCACCTTCGAGGAAGTCAAACAAATGGCAGAGGCTACTTATCGCCTAGAGGAGGATGAGGATAGGAGGGACTTGTACGGAACATAGTCATCCAGCAAAAAAATCACAACGGAGAAGAAGAACGAAAGAGCCAAACCCTACAGCAAGAACACAGTGAACAAAGTCTCAGGAGAAACAGAGAGCACCGAGGCTCCACCTAAGCTCAGCGAGTATGGGTTCACCACTGGACTTGCTGGGGTATTGAAGGCAATCAGGGAACTGGGGCAGAGGGCCAGGTGGCCCAAGAAGCCTACACCCAGGGAGAACGATAGAAGAGACGCCAGCAAAAGGTGTGATTACCACAACGATATTGGCCACAATACAGAAGATTGTGTAGTACTACGAAAGGAAGTGAAGCACCTCTACAGTGCTGGATGCTTGGATCATCTGCTCCCCAAGGGAGCGAAATCTGGAAAGGTCAATACTGCTGACCAGGCCCAACCATCCCCACCTCCACCTTACTCAAAGGTTGTGAGCGTCATCACAGGAGGATCGAAAATATTTGGTCTCACTTATTCAGCAGCAAAGCACCATGCAACCGAGACTAAAGGAGATAGACCAGAGTTCTCCCTCTGAGTCAGTAGACAGGATCTACCAGCAATATCCTTCGACAAGGCAGACATACCCGATGAGGCAGAACACCACCATGACGCCTTGATCATTACCCTTTCCATAGGGAACTGGCTCGTTAAAAAGATATTGGTAGATACAGGAAGCTTTGTGAACCTTATAATGCTGGAAACCTTGAAGAACATGGTATTCAGCGAGAAAGACCTGGTGCAGAACGCAGTACCCTTGGTAGGCTTCAGCGGAGAAACTAAACAATCCCTTGGAGAAATAGTGATTCCTACCTTTGCAGGGGGTATGAACAAACAGGTACGGTACTTGGTCATTGATGGTTCGTCAACTTATAACGTGATACTTGGCAGGCCTTGGATCCATGAAATGAAAGCGGTACCATCAACGTACCATCAGAGCCTGAAGTTCCCTACGCCCAAGGGGATACAGGAGATACGGTGCGATCAAACTATAGCTTGGGATTGCTACAAGAACGCTCTGAAACCCACCATAGCAATTACAGAAACTGTGCGTCCAGAGCGAGTATATCACACCTCCCTATGAGGAACTCGACGAAGTAGTCCTGGACCCACAGTTTCCAGCAAGAAAAATGCTGGTAGGAGCTGATTGTGCAGGTAACCTCCGTGAGCAGATAATTGAATTTCTACATACTAACATGGATTGTTTCGCCTGGTCCCATAGCGACATGATTGGAATAGATCCAAGTGTAATTACACACTGGTTAAACGTAGACCCCAGCTTTCCTCCAGTCTAGCAGAAAAGGCTGAAATTTTCTCCTGAAAGGAACGAGGTGATAAACCAGGAGGTAGATAATCTCCTGGCAGCAGGCAAGATCAGGGAAGTTAACTACCCAAAATGGCTCTCAAATGTTGTGGTTTTACCCAAGAAGAACAACAAGTGGAGAGTATGTGTTGATTTCACAGATCTTAACAAAGCTTGCCCAAAAGACCCGTTCCCCCTGCCGCACATTGATTCCATGGTAGACGCTATAGCAGGGCATGAGCTACTTACCTTCCTTGACGCCTGGAGCGGGTATAACCAGATAAAAATGGATCCTAAGGATCACGAGAAAACAGCCTTCAGATCCGACAGAGGCTTGTACTGCTACAATGTTATGCCCTTTGGCCTCAAGAATGCCGGTTCCACCTATCAGCGCCTGGTGAACAGAATGTTCAAGGAGGAGATATGGAGAACAATGGAAGTTTACATTGATGATATGGTAGTCAAATCTGAGAAGGCAGAACAACATATGTCCCACCTGGAAAATACCTTCTCGATCCTCAGAAAATACCATATGAAGTTGAACCCCCTGAAATGCACCTTTGGAGTCTCCTCGAGGAAATTCCTGGGGTACTTGGTAACGCAAAGAGGGATAGAGGCCACCACTGAGCAAATAAAAGCAGTACTCTAGTTAGAATCCCCTCAGAAGCCAAAGGACGTACAGAGGCTCACAGGACGGGTAGCAGCCCTAAACCGGTTCATATCAAGAACCTCAGACAGGTGCCGATTGTTCTATGACATCCTAAGGAAGAGCTAGAAGTTTGAATGGATGCAGGAGCATGAAAAGGCGTTTGGGGAGCTCAAGCAGTACTTAAGCACCCCTCCTCTTCTCTCCAAGCCAGAACAGGGAGAACCATTATACTTGTATCTGTCAGTAACAGAGGCGGTTGTGAGCGTTGTACTGGTACGAGAGCACGAAGGTATGCATAAACCAGTATACTACATAAGCAAGTCTTTGTTACCTGTAGAGACCAGGTATACATCTCTAGAAAAACTCGTTTTAGCACTTGTTACTGCTTCGTACAAATTGCGTCCCTATTTTGAGTAACATGCAATTTCAGTCGTGACCAACTACCCCCTGAGAACCATAATGAGGAAACCCAAACTGTCAGGGAGAATTGTTAAGTGGCCTGTCCATCTGAGTGGGTACAACCTGAAATTTGAACCCCGAACAGCCGTAAAGTCCTAAGCCCTAGCTGACTTTGTGTCAGACTTTAGTCCCACCCTTCAAGAACAAGCCGACAGTGAAATTTTGACCCTAAGTGAGGCTAAAGGGGAGCAGGTATGGGAATTACATGTTGATGGGGTATCCAACACGAAGGGGGCAGGGTAGGGCTGGTCCGGAAATTACCTAAGGGGGAACAAATAATATAGGCAGTACAATGTGAGTTCAAAGCAACGAATAACGAGGCTGAATACGAGTCCCTAATCTTAGGACTCCAATTAGCCTTAGAAATGCAAATCAACCACATCAAGGTGTGTAATGACTCCCAATTGATTGTTAACCACGTGAATAACGTGTACACGGCGAAAGATGCTAAAATGGTAGCCTATCTAGAAGTGGATAAGGGGCTCAAACTCCTCTTTGCCTCCTTCCACATCCAGCAGATACCAAGGGACCAGAATGTTGAAGCAAATGCTCTCGCCACCCTGGGAGCAGCTTTTACTCCAGGGGTAGTAGGCTCTATACCATTCATCCATGTCATGAAACCTGTCATACGCCAGAATGAACAACAAAACGCCAGTAAGGCTGCAACCACCCAGTGGACATACGAAGCAGGGATACTGTGTACTACCGCACCCCAGGAAGAAACTGATGATTGGCGCACGCCTTACATTGGTTGGCTACATGATGAGGTATTACCACCTGGCCAGAAAGACGCCAGGAGTTTCAAAATGAAATCCTCCAGATTCGTACTCATTGACGGTATCCTTTTTAGGAAGTCCTTGGCATGACCCTATCTGAGGTGCTTAAGCGCACATGAGGCACATGCAGTAATGTGTGATATCCATAGTGGTGATTGTGGAAATCACACAGGGGGTAGGAGCTTGTCCAATAAGATACTAAGGCAGGGTTACTTCTGGCCTACCATGAGGAAGGACGCCATAGATTACGTCAAAAAATGTGAAGAATGCCAAAGGCACGCCCCTGTCAGCCACCAGCCAGCAGAACATATACATCCGATCATCTCGCCTTGGCCTTTTATGAAATGGGGAATGGATAATGTGGGACCATTACCCCGTGCTTCTGGAAACAGGACGTACATGCTGGCAATGACGGACTACTTCTCTAAATGGATAGAGGCAGAAGCTTTCCTTCAGGTCCTGGAGTAGCATATGATATCTTTCATCAAGAGGAACATAGTCAGCAGATATGGCATCCCTTCAGAAATCATTTGTGACAACCGGTCACAATTCATATATAACAGAACGGAAGACTACTGCACCAGGTGGAACATCAAACTGTTTAAATCTACTCCTAGGAATCCACAGTCCAACGGTCAGACAGAATCCAGCAACAAGATACTCATGAACAACCTGAAAGAATGTTGGAGGAGATAGGAGCCAACTTGGCCGATGAGCTTCCCTTCGTGCTGTGGTCTGATAGAACCACCCCCAAAGTGACAACAGGTCAAACACCAGTCAGTCTGGTATATGGGACCGAGGAAATTATTCCCTCTAGGGTCCAAATACCAACGTATTGGTATGTCAATGCCACCGAAGAGAGGAACCAGGTAGAAATGGCCGGCAGCTTGGATACCATCGATGAGCCAAGAACCAGCGCCCAAATCAGGATGACAGCCTACAAGCAGACAACAGCCATGAGCTACAACAAAAACGTACGACTGAGAACGCTGTAGGTAGGGGACCTGGTACTCATGAAGGTATTCCCAAACACCAAGAATCAGAGTGCAGGAAAATTTGCCTACAACTGGGAAGCCCCCTACCGCATAGAAGGCATCATGGGTAATGGGGCATACAAGTTGGAGACCATGGATAGGGAAGCTGTCCCTAGATCCTGGAACATCATTCACCTTAAAAACGTATTATGTCTGAGGTTCCAGGTGCAGGACCCAGAAGTTCCACCTTCACTAGGTACATCCCAAGACCCTTAAATCCTAGCATTCAGTACTCCAGAAACCTTGGAACATGAACTAACTTGCTAAAAGTGTCCTTGATTAAGCAGCTATCGCTTGAAGGGGATCAACCCCAGAAGCCACTTGCTGGAGCTACAGCTCACTCTCTCATAAGCGGGAACAACTAAGTCAACAGGCAAGGTCTTTCGTTCAGTACGCACATCCTAAGTCTCCTGAATTCAGCGGGTACTACTAAGGAAATGACAACTTACAACGTATCTTTCAAATCCTTTGAGTCAAAACCCTTTTTCTTATTTTCTCTTGGTGTCAACCTCAGAAGGTGTCACAAGGAACAAAATGTGGAAGCAGCGTACTTAGTATTTCAAAAGGCCAAAACGAAACTCTATTTCTTTTAAGTTGTTGTAAAACTCTAGGGGAACACACTTTGTGCTCCCTAAACTATTTTGGATTTATGAAAATGCTTCCATTTTTTATCATTGTTTTTGGATTGAATCTGGATACGGTAAGTTGAATATTAAGGCAATGTCCTAGTAGGCTAACTGATGAACATGAACTAGCAAAATTATCCCTCATGCAGGAAGTACCCAATGTGCGCGTGGTCGAAACAGAGGGATTCGAGCATCCTGATGGACAGAAAGCTCCCTGAACCACCATAGACACCTCAACAAGTACGAAGCCGGCACACAAACAGAAAGAACAAAAAAATTGCTAGCAAAACAACAGAAGGAACAAAACGAAAATTTCATAAACACCCCTTAGCAGGGGGAACTTGAAAAGCAAAGTATTTTTGCCCCTCCTACGAGGCAAAAACAAAAGTACTAAAAGATGCCCAAAACTACCAGGTACCAAGAGTTGGATTACAATGGGCCACCATACAGGGTGCCCAACAAAACATCAAGATAAAAAATTAAAATGCCTAAACTAGGCAGCAGCAGTAGAACCCGGGGTGGCACCAGCAGGAACATCTATATGGATGTTGGGCTCCACAGCAGCCTCTCCTCCAGATGGATCTTCCCCTCGGGCAACGAGGGCTTCCTCCCTGACCTCCTCGACCAACGCAACAGCTGGTGGTTCAGTCCTAGCACTGGTATCTCCTTCGTCACCACCCAGCAAGTCATTGATGAGGCTGAAGTCCGGCTTGACTGGATATGCAGCATGAAACAGCCGTTCCCCCTCAGCGAGGTCCCAGTTGAAGTGCACACCCTCCTCGAACTCCTTAATATATTTGATCTTTGTTTCCCAGGCGGAAACCAATGTAGAGATCAAGAGCAGGTGCTTCAGCAGCTCCACCTCCTTGCGAGCCTCTTCCATACGCCCTTCTGCTACCTTCCTCTCAGCATCCAGCTGTTTCTGAGCAGCTGCCTTCTCCTCAGCCAGCTTCTTTTGGGCAACCACCCTCTCCCTTCTAGCCAGCGCCAGATCTGCCTCCACCTTCCCCATGTTGATATTAAGGTTGTTCACCTCCCCAATCAATTTGACAACCTCTCTGCGCAGGAACATGCCGTCCTGCAAAACCTGCTAGAGGAGCAGTTAGCAGCACGAACAAAATAAACCAGTAAAACGTAAAGGGAATTAGAAAGGTACCTGCAGGGCGCGCCCAGGAGCTTCATCTAGCACAGCAGGGAGGGGAGTATTTCCAAAGAATGGGCAGCAGCCGGAAGCAGGAAATGTTCCACGTGAGACTAGAGAGGTACCCCACTGGAGCCATACCCCTTGGGAAGTCGGATTACGGTGGAAGTATTGGGCAAGAGTGGCCTAGGAGCCACTACAGCCAGAGGAGCAACCTCGATAGGGACATGCGTGCTAACCGGCTCCATTTCAGCAGGGAGCGATGGCCTCTTCCTGGGAGAAGGACCAGATGAGGCAGAAGCAACTTGCTTCCTCTTTCTATCCAGCAGCGAGAGAGAGGAAACAAGAGTATTCCCTAGTACAGGAACATAGTCAGAACATAAACGCAAATGGCCATATAGCAAGAACGAAAACCCATAGAAAACAAAGTCTTACCAGACGACACCTGGAATTCGGCAGCTGGGGGTTCTTGCTGACTGTTGGAGGTATCAACTTCCTCTTCTTCTTCTTCTTCTCCCTCATCCCATCCTTCATTAATGTCAAGAGGCTTGGAGGCAGATGCGCCAACAGGGGAAGAAATTACAACGGGGTAAGAATGAGTTGCAACAGGGAGAGCAAATAAACGGCTAATCACGCTGTGATCTCTTGAGGGAACTGGCTGCTTCAAACCTGCAGCAGTACACCAGTAAGAACATTAAGATAAAACAAAAACAACAGACACCCAGATTAGACCTCTAATGGTCAGACTCGGCGGATAAGAATGCAAGTGGGCTGATGTCACGCTACGACATCACCACTACATGCAGCGTCCAGGAGGGAAGCAACTCCCAGCATCCATCAAGCGAGAACAGAACCTGGCAGTTGCTTGGGGGTAATTGTATGGGTAAAAATACCCTCTCATTCTCATCATGACGTGGCAACTCGCGATTGGATAAATTAAAGGCATACGGACCAATAACAAGGCAGCAGGCTGCTGGACGCAAGGAAGAACAAGGGGGGATGAACCTGGACATTCAAGTAATACAAAGGCCACGTTTGAATTAAGTAACAAACAGTCAGCAGGAACATTAAAATGCTCAGCAGGAACGTTAAAATGGTCAGCAGAAACATTACAGAGATCAGCAGGAGCTTAGACAAAGTCAGCAACCACTTCCTATTTCATAGGAAGTGGAACATATGGTTGAGAGTTTTTAGGAAGCGCGTGCAACTACCCTAAAAAAGGCTATAAAAGAGTAGCAAACTCAAGACATTCGGGATATCTCATTCATAATCAACTTCACTCGAAGAAATATCACTCATCACCTACAACAATCAACATCATCAACACACTTAGAATTTTATACATCGTTCATATCATTAATACTTAGTCATTTGGAGGTCATTATTGTACCTCCTGATCGTTCCAGCTAGGTTCACCCTCGAATACTATTGCTACCAGTGGATCATTGGCGGGATACCATTCCCCCCGCGGTTTTTCCCACATTTTTGAGTTTCCCGCGTCACCATTTTGCTTGTGTCGTTTGTTTCTCTTTCTTACTAGATGTTTACTTCCGTTCTCGCTATGTTCTTTCTACTGATCTACTTACGTCTTTAATATCGTATTTTAATTAGAATAGCCGCATTGACTCACAAATCTTTAGTAGGTAAAGTCTTACCAAGACAATTAGTACTTAATAAATTTTGCTAGATTTCGAGATAACAAAGCTTTAGAGGCTATTTAATGCTTAGAATCAAGTACGTATCAAGAGACCATAAGGGATTAGGATATTTCATTTTTTTTCTAGAATTATTTGACACCCGAATTTGAACTTCGAAACACCTATTCGATAATGTTATAACTTGTTTTAAAATAATTAAGATCATTAACCCGTACGAAGTACGGGTTTTCAAACTAGTTAACATTCAACTGGGTTGCTCGTTTTCTTAAAACTTATTGTTATTATCCCTCTTGTCGTTTGCTCAACCAGTTGTAATTCCTCGCATAAAAAATTCAAAAATAATACGGTAAACTAATCGTTTTCGAGTTAATTCTAAGTGTGATCATTAACTAGACCCAATCAAATCTATAAAACATTATTAAAAGGCTAGCCTAAAAAAGCCACGTAGACAATGCCACATAGGATGAAAAAAAGCCACGTAAGCAATAACAATGTGACTTGGCAAACTAATATGATATGGATTATCAATTTATTATTATATTGCATTAATTTAATTCACTTATTTCCTATAAAAATCCATCCATATTCCATTAACTTTAAACTTAATTAACTTAAAATAAAAACTACAATAAAAAACTACGCATTAACTATAAGCTAAAAATTTCGAGATATTTCATATGGAGTAGTATTATATGTATTCGAAATAAAAAAAACCGAATACATGAAATTAAGAACGAAGAAGAATAAATGAAGTTGAAAACAAAAAAAAATTGTATCTATACAATACAGTTAAAAGGCTACTTTAAAACTGTCACATTCTTAAAAGTACAAAAAAATTAAAAAAATATTAATTGCAAACACAAAAAATAAATTAATACAAACTCTTTATTTTCCTCTCATAAATTTGGTTATTAATCTACTTATTTATTTAACCTTTAATTTCTTTTATTTAGTAGGATGGTTTTTTTGGTTTTCTCACACCATCATTATAATTTGTAGTTATCATAATTTTTTTTACCTCCCTTTCAATTCACAAAATCGTTCATCTTCCCTCGAATAAATTGTTGAAATTAATCAATAATTAATAACAAAAAGTTTCCTACATAACTATTATAACAATCCTAATTTTCATTTTTATTTAAAAAGTTGGTAGATAAAGTATACATACATAGATAATTAAATGAATTCTTTCGCTTTAAGGGTAGCTTAGAACATTCAATTTCATTTCACATGACATTTTCACACCCCATTAATTCTTATTCATTTTTGACATGCATGGAATAATAATTGAATTTATAAAACTATAATCTATAATTAATAAGTAAGGCAAAGTATCTACCATTATTTGAATGTCATATTTTAAATTTCATAAGATAATTTCTAAACCACTCTTATGCAAAGTGAATTTTGTAAAAATAAAATAAAATAATAATAAAGCAAATTTTTTACATTCCATTTCTCTTTTGCTCCATATTTATGTCTATATTAAATTTCATAATAATGAGAAAAATCTATAACTCAATAATCTAGATATAAAATATATAAATCTAATTAAAAGGCAAGTAAAACTAACTATCATCATTTACATGTCATATTTTAATTACATAAGAAGACAACATCTTAAATCAATCTCATGTAAAGTGGATCTTGTAAAAAAATAAATTATAATAATAATAATAATCAAGCAAAACTTATACATTCCATTTTTCTTTATTCCTTATTAATGTTTATATTAAATTTCATAATAATGAACAATGATGCTCAAAAGTCATGAACCTTGATTCATATTTATACCTATATTAATTTTGATAATAATGAAAAAAGGATGCTCAAAAGTCATAAAACGCATCCTATATTCTTTATATATTTTTGATGGAAGACAAAATTTATAAGCCAAAATTTTTCTTATCTCTATCGTCAGTAGAACTAAATGTATTACTAAACTTTCTTATCATTCTATTAACATCAAGCCAAGTGTATTAAGGTTTTAAAATTATTAACTAATTTATTTACTTTTTATGTAAGTTCCATAGGGTTGTGAAATGTTCATCACATTTTCAATTTCATCGTTTGTGTTTGTTTTGTTCTCATTTAGGAGCTATCAAGATTTGTGGTGTTGAGATATTCAAAGGTAATATACTTACATCTCTACGACTTCATTCTCATTCCTTTTTTCTTTCACTATTTAAGACGAAACTTAAGTTAACAACGATAATATTGCATAAAACAAATTTCACTATTTTGTTGGTTAATTCAAACTAATTACTGAGTTACTTTTTTTTTTATTATAGAGTCGATTCATTAGAAAAAAAAAAAAAAACTATATGGAGAAGTAAAATACTAGGATAGCTTAAATAACTATATATTGGAGACTAACTACAAAATGGACGACATCAACGTTATCGTCAACGTGAATGACTAATAGTTTTTTTTTTTTTTTTTTTTCAAATGTATATTTTATTTTGGTATTTGTTTTTTTTTTCATCATTTACCTTCGAAAAAATAGCAATATTCACTTACTTTGGCTTATTTAATTTATCGACTTTGATCTTTATGTTAACATGTAAATGCCCGTAATCTTAGTACGCAATCAATGATGACTTATTCATAAGGTGAGTTTACTATATGTTTTGATATTTTATAAAATTTCAATTACTAAAAACACTAGAAACATCACACTCAAAACAAAACATCCCGTGAATTTCACGGGCCACAAAACTAGTTGATGTTTAAAAAGGCCAAACTCAGATTTAAATTATAATTTTGGGTCAAGTGGAACGGGCCAACCTGCACTTTATATGCTCTAAGTTTGGTCTTTTACTAAAATGACCATTTTTCTTAAGGTATTTACCAAACTAACCATTCTCAAATTTTAATTCTTATTTTAACCATTTTTGAAACTTTAAAAATATAATTAATCTTGACAATGGCTAGTTTGGGAAATAAATTTGGTAAAAAATTAGACATTAGACAATATTAAAATTAATTGATTTTCCATGATGAATAAGTAAATACTCTCTCCATTAAACTTCCCACTACCACCTTCTATTTTATACACTATTCAATATTCACAATTAGATATTCAATTTCAATTCTTTTCAATACATAAGTAGAAATATATTCATATGAGATCTTGTTTAATTCGTCTTTACGAGTACATTTAAAATATCTAACTTTTATATTTTTTTGCAAATACATAGCTAACGATATTTAACGCGTAAAAGACGCGTTGATAAATGTGAAAAAAAAGTGATAGTATAAAGTTGAATGGATGGACTATAAATAAAACTGCGTCAAAAAAACATTTTTGTCCTAACATTGCACATGAGTCGTTTGACCCGTCCGCATTTGACTTGACTTCGGACTTTTTTGTCCTAACATTGCACATGAGTCATTTGACCCGTTCGCATCTGACTTGACTTCGGACTTGTTTGATATGTCTAGCAATGAGATATCCTTTTGCACATGATGTTCTATCTCACCATAATCTTCTACTCCCTCCATTCAACTCAACATTACAAGTTTCTATTTTGTATACTATTCACAAGTGAACATTCAATCTTGATTTTCTCTCGATACATAAGTGAAAATATATTCATGTGGGATCTTATTTGATTCGTCTTTAGAAGTACATTAAGAAGATCTAACTTTTATAATTTTTGCAAATACATAGCTAAAGATATTAACCGCGTAAAACATGCGTTGTCAAACGTGAAAAAGCAAAGTTGTAATGTGGAGTTGAATGGAGGGAGTACTCAATATGTGTTGTTCATGATTGCTGTCCCTTTGCACATGCTTTGATGTCAACCCCCAAAAACTTCTGTTTACCTTTATTTTTAGCACAAATAGTCAAAAACCTAAGTAATAGAAGATGATTAATTATTTGATGACAAATGGAGTTAATTGAATGAAAATGATCAAATTATTTATTAAAATACTCCTAAAATAAGGTGTCGTTTGGTTGCATGCAGGAATCTTCATTGCCTTGGAAGTAGGAAGTGAAAGATCACATGAATTTAGAATTCATGTGAATTAGAAAATGTTGTTTGGTTGCATATAAGAATTGCAATTCATGTAGGCATTCCCACTTACCTAGGGGGGTCTAGGTAAGCAACTTCCTCCATTATGCAGGAATTAGAATTCATGGGAAATTCCAATTCATGTAAATTGAGGTAACCAAACAAGTTACCCATTGTGCAATTCACATGAATTGTACTTTCTATGTTTTTTGGTGGGTAACCAAACGACCCCTAATGATCGGTCTTCCAGTAATCCTTATCTTAATCACCATACCAATGTACCATATTAGACAAAAGTCCATTGATAATTCTCCTCCGACCTTCCCCAAAAAGCTAAACACTAAGTTCACGGAATTGATTTGATGAAGTCCATGTCAATCTCATCTATGCCAGTTTTCTATCAGCTTGTGTTATTTGTGGCGGTATCGGTTGTCGGGGCCTTGGATAACATAAAATACTCAAACAACACATTTGGGTTACCCTTCAACAGCACATACTACGACATCTTTACGGTGGTGGAGCCGGCGATAATAAGCAATAATGCTCTCCAAATATCCCCTGACTATTCCGGTAAATATAGCCTGGAGAGTCGTTCCGGCCGCGTCCTCTTCAACCAGCCTTACATCTTATGGAAACACGACAACGACTCCAGAGTCGTCTTCGCATCTTTTAATACTAGTTTCCTATTAAATTTTTTTCATCCAGAAAACTTTGACGGTAGTCGTGTTACGGCAGGCGAGGGTCTCGCCTTTGTTATCGCACCAGACCTCGACGTACCTCCTTCCAGCTTCGGCCAGTTCCTTGGCCTCACCAATGCTAGCTCTGATGGTGAAGCCTCCAACAAGCTTTTCGCTGTCGAGTTTGATACCTACAAGAATGGCGACTTTGATCCCGATTCTAACCACATTGCTGTCTAATCTAACTGTTGAGGCCGCAGGGATGGAATTAAGAGTAAACATGATTTCTTGGCTGAGCTTACTATTATCAACAGATTGCGCCATCGCAATCTCGTTAAGTTATTAGGATGGTGCCATCACAATGGAATGCTTTTTCTGGTGTACGAGTACATGCCGAATGGAAGCCTAGACAAGCACATCTTCTGTGAGAAAACGCAGACTCCTTTAAGCTGGGAACTTCGATACAAGGCCTTAACAAGGGTGACATCTGCTTTACACTACCTCCATTGTAAGTATGATGAAAAGGTCATTCATCGGGATCTCAAGGCCAGCAATATCTTGCTTGACAACAACTTCAATGCCCGCCTAGGTGATTTTGGGCTTGCTCAGGCTGTGGACCATGAGAAGACCTCTTATGCTGATCTTGAGGGCGGAGGGGTGCATGGTACACTAGGGTACATTGCTCCAGAGTGTTTCCACACCGGTAAGGCCACATTGAATATATCCCTTAGCGACGAGACGAGCCTTGTATTTGTGGATGGTGTTGTCGGGATTGTATTTAATCCGAAATATCCACTTACATCCAATGATATTGCGGTCACAGGTGGATTTGGGAGGGACAAGGGACCAAGTATTATTGCGAGTAAGGGCATTATATTCGTCAAGCATGGCTTGAGGCCAATGGGGAATGGTGAGTGCTTGTTTGACAGTTGTAGGTAAGTAATGTGGGGAGGAGAGAATGGAGGTCTTGGCATATTTAGGGTTAGGTTTTATAATGTTGTTTTGGAGACGGGTAGTGACAGTTCGAGTAGGTGGAGGGGGTGGTGGTGAAGGTGCGGACTGATGGTGTGAAGAGGTAGGGGTCGTGATGGGAGGGTCAGTAGAGTTGGTGGTGGAGTTTGGAGTAGGAGAAGCAGGGGAGGAAGTGTTGGGAATTGGTGATGCAGGGGTCGAGGGAGAGGACTGTGGTGAGGGAGGTGCATTGTCAGGCATGAGAGGGGGTATGACAGGCAGAGGAAGAGGACACCAGGCAGCAGCGGTGTAATCAGTTGCAGGAGAGAGTTGTGTGAGACGGGTGTATGGGTAGTCGGATTCAATGAATTTTACATGACGAGAGGTGTACACACGGTTAGTGACGGGATCTAGGCAGTGATACGTGCTTTGTGTGGCAGAGTAACCAACAAAAATGCATGGTTTGGAGCGAGACTCGAGTTTGTGATGAGTGTATGGTCGAAGCCATGGGTAACAAAGGCACCCGAAGCTTCGAAGTTTCAGGTAATTAGGTGATTTTTGGAAGAGTTTAAGGTAGGGTGAGGCGTGTGAGAGGGTTGGGGTTGGGAGTCGATTGATTAAATATGTAGCTGTTGAGAAGGCATGTGGCCAAAAAGTAAGAGGGAGTTGGGCGTGAGACAGGAGTGCGAGTCCAGTTTCGACTATATGTCGATGGCACCTCTCAGCGTACCCGTTGTGTTCCGGAGTATGGGGTGGTGATGTGAGGTGGGATATACCGTGATTAGAAAGGGACGGAGTTAGCTCTAGATACTCACCCCCGTTGTTAGAGAAAAATTGAATGATGGGATGGTTGAAGTATTTTTCAACAAGTGCTTTGAAGCGATGGAAGACATCGAATGTGTCGGATTTATTTTTGAGGGGATAAAGCCATATATATTTAGTATAGTGATCGACAAAAATTACGTAATATTTGAAATTGTCATAGGATAGAACAGGTGATGTCCATACGTCAGAAAAGATCAATTCGAGAGGTGCAGTGGTGCGTAAGGATGACTCGGAAAATAATAACTTGTGACTTTTATTAATATCGCACGCATTACAATTTGAATGACTAGTAGTAGGAATGTTTAAAGAAAATTGAGTACATAAATAGGAAACAATGGTGCTTGAGGGGTGGCCAAGCTTGTGGTGCCAAGCAAGTGAAGACGATAGGTGACTGGAGTGTGCTTGAGGAGGCGGAGGATACCATAGATAGATGCCATATTCAAGCCGTCCTTGAAGAAGTACTTGGGATGTTTTGATGTCCTTTATAAGAAAAGAAGAGTGTAAGAATTCAATACGAGCATTATTGTCAAGACAAAACTTGGAAACGGAAAGTATGTTACGAGCGATACGAGGAACATATAAAACATTAGATAATTGTAAAGTAGTGTTAGAAATAGAGAGTTGAAAAGAAACTATGTTGGAGATAGGTAGAGATGAACCATCACCGATGATGACATCGTCAGAGCCATCATACGGGCTGTGAAGATAAATGTTTTTGAGATCATGAGTGATATGGTGACTAGCACCACTATCTACGATCCAAGGGCGAGTGGAGGGAGGAGGAGCTGCTGCCGTGTGAGCCTGTGGGGGAGTGGGGTTGCGGTAGTTGGAGCGAGGTGAAGGATTTTCGAAAGACGGGAGTGTAACATTAGGGAAGTCGCGTTTAAATTTGCGACAGATGGAGAGATAGTGTCCAATATGTTTACAATATTGGCAACGTCCTTTTAATGGGGCAGGGGTCTCCTCATTGGGTTGGTGATGCGTGTATTTTATATAAGGTTTTTACCTCATTTTTACACGCATTTCTGTACTATTTTGTGTAGCCTCTAGCTACAAATACCCCCGAATAGTCTACTTTGGTCCGTCTTGTGTAAATTGCAGGTATAGACCGAAGAGGAGATAAATCGAGCCCAAACTCGTCCCTTTTTGCATACATTTATGGAGAACAAGGAGCCGGAGCTTGGAATCTATCACTTTGAAGACGCGTGAGCTGATTTCGGAAGGTGTCATAGTGCCTAAACGTGCCAATGTAGCTCGATCGAGTACTTTTTACTCGAGCGAATGCTTTATTTATGGGAATTTCACTCGATCGAGTTTTATTATCACTCGATCGAGAAGGCCTATATAAGGAGTTACTCGATCAAATGGTTTTTCCATTCGATCGAGGGGATTTGCTGCATAGTCACTCGATCGAGTATTTTCAAACCACTCGATCGAGTGGTTTTACCGTGTAATTGTGTTTTTCCGCCTATTTTCGTATGGACTTTTGTAATTAGGCTTTTGGATTAGGTTTAGGGAGAGATTTCGTGTGCTACTTTAGGGAGTAGATTGCGTAACTCTTCCACACCTCTTCTTCCACACACAGACTTCCTTCACTGTTTTTACTCTTTTTCTATTCTACAACTCGAATTCGGAATTTGTAATCGGTATTATTTTCTACTTTAAATCCATAATCTTAGTTTACCTTATTGCTATTACTTATTTTTCTTCTCTTATTTCTGCAATTGCTTATTTGAATCTCTCTTGTTTATTTTACCATGTTTAATTCATATTATCTATGCAATATTATTGTTGATTCGATGATGGCGTGTAGCTAATTCCACTTTGGTTAAGACTAGGGAATCCATGATTATAAAGGAATATTAATTGAATTATTAGGTTAATGCTTGTGTAGTCTCTGTTGTTAATTATCGCTTCTATTAATTGTTTCTGTCTGATTGAGTCGACGCAATTAGGCATTTTATCGTAGTAAACCTTGACCTGGACCGGAATGTTGGAAAAGGTGAGACTCGTAGCGAATATTAGGGCATCGTAGTGAGGGCAGAAGCTAAGCTATCTGTACTTTAGGGCGAATTGAGACCGGAAGAAGATATTCACTGCCCCATAGACCATACTTGCATTGACCTGAGACCTAGATTGCTTGACTGAATGATCATGGTGAACCGACTGTCTTAGCTGCTTTCTCCTTATTTGCTTGATCTTTATTTTCTTACCTTTTTCTCTTCCTTAATCTCTTAGTTTAGAACAAACAATTTAAAACCCCCAATTTGGTTACCGCGACGGACTTAGTAAAGCTGACATTTTCCCATCTCCCTGTGGAGATCGACCCGACTTCCCTAGCTATATTAGTTAGAGCTAGTGGTTATTTTTGATAGGTACACGACTAACCTGTCAAATTTTGGCGCCGTTGCCGGGGAGGTGGTGCAAATTTGTTGCTTTATTTAGGTTTATCTTTCGCCTCAAGGAATTTATTCCTTGAGACTGATCTCATTTTTTTGCAAAGTTTTTGATTAGTTTGCAGGATATATGTTCTAGAAAGAGAACATTGTCATACCTGCTCCAGTCTGTAAATTCTATCTGCCAGGATGCCGAATATAGCCAGCCATTCAGAGCCTAATGTGGATTCCCATCCAAAAGGTTTCTTACTACCCAATACTGAATCAGGAACGTTTGGAATACACCCATCCTACATACAGCTGGTCGAGAGAAATCTCTTCGGGGGGTACCTGAAGATGATCCGTGCAGGCACATAGAGCTATTTACAGAGTATTGCTCTACCATTCCTCTTGCTGTTGGGGTGACACAAGACAAAGTGAAGGGAGTTCTCTTTCCCTTTTCTTTAGCTGATGATGCCCGGGAATGGTTGAGGGATTTAGATAGGAAAGCAGCCGGTGTAACCGACAGGAGTTCTCTTGCTTTGGCCTTTTACAGGCGATATTTTCCACCGCAGCGCACTAATGCGTTGAGAGCTCAGATTAATTCATTTGAGCAATTTCCCACTGAAGACTTGGATGGGGCTTGGGCTAGGTTCAAGAAGCTCGTCCGTTCTGTGCCTCATCACGGTTTCAAGCATTGGTTCCTATGTACCCAATTTTACAACAGGTTATATCGAAATCAAAGAGCTATCCTTGATAGTGTAGCTAAGGGGAGATTCACGAAAAATGTGGAGGATGATCAAGGGTGGCGTCTTATTGAGGAGATGCCCATTCATGTTGCCGAATATGGAAATCCCCGAGGAAGTGGGCAAGTTAACGAATTGGTAGCAGCTGAAGTGGAAAGTCCTAGCAAAAGTCTAGGTAGTGTGGAGATTACGGAGGCTATAGGTAAGCATGTACAAGTTTGTGCAATTACTGAACATGTGGAGATATGCGGTAGATGCGGCATGGAGGGGCATGACCCCATTGATTGTATGGCAAGAATAGAGCGCGTCCTTGCTTATCAGAAATACAAGCAAGGAGTTCCTTTTTCTCAATTATATGAAGAAATGACAAATGTTTCTACTCCTTCTACGCCAGCGCCGCAGCCAGACCCCCCTTCTACGAACGGGGAAATTGCCGAATTGAAGTCCTTGATGTTGAACTTAACACAACAGTTTGGGGAGAAATGCAACAAGAATGATACCGTTATCATGGAGTTAAGAGAACAAGTCGCGTAGTTAACACTCGCGAAAGACCAAGCTAACCATCCACCGACATGTGACCCAGTTAACGCCATCAATCTCCGAAGTGGCCTTGCTTATGAGGGGCCAAAAATGCCAAAAGACGGGGTTGTGACAGCTGATAATGCCCCGGAAGAAGAGCTGGACGAGTATACGGACGATATCCTTGCTGTATATTGTCCTGGCACTCGATCGAGTGCAAATACTACTCGATCGTGTGAAATTTTCCATCTAGATGGTCGATCGAGTATAAATACTACTCGATCGAGTAGTGCTCAATTTGAAGAACCCGATCGACCAATAAATTCTTCTTGATCGAACAGTTTAGCAGATAAAGTCACTCGATCGAGTGAAAATTATACTCGATCGAGTGAGCCAGAAATCCAAGAGCTCGATCGAGTGGTTCAAACAGCTCGATCGAGTAATTTCCAAGATAAAATCACTCGATCGAGTGAAAAAAGAAATCGATCGAGTGCCAGAGCCAGCGGAGATCCTATTTTGACATCTAATTCCGCTACTGTGTCATCTTCCCCTGTTGTGAAGACGTCACGTGCTGATAAAGGTAAAGAGAAAGTCGCGGGTCCACTCGTTGCTACCAGAGTACCCTTCCCAAGTCGTCTGAAGGACGCGAAGGTCGAGCGACAGTACGGTAAGTTTGTGGACGTTGTCAGGAACCTCCAGGTAACTGTCCCTTTTACCGAACTTATTACCCAGGTACCTACTTACGCTAAATTCATGAAAGATATTGTGACGCGTAAGAGAGAGCTAAGTGAATTTGAGACCGTTTCATTTTTGGAAGAGTCTAGTAATTTACTTTTAAATAAGGCTCCACCTAAAATGAAGGACCCGGGTAGTTTCTCTATTACCTGTATTATAGGTAATGAGGTAATTGATAAGGCTCTTTGTGGTTTAGGAGCCAGTGTCAGTGTCATGCCCATATCTATCTGCAAAAAATTGAATATAGGTCATCTTAAATTGACTAACATTACCGTGCAGATGGCTGATAGATATGTTAGGCGACCTTTAGGTGTGTTAGAAGACGTGCCTGTGAAAATAGGCAAGTTCTTTATACCAGTAGATTTTATTGTTTTAGACATAGCTGAGGACACCCGGACCCCGATTATATTAGGAAGACCGTTCCTTTGTACAGCTGGGGCTATTATTGATGTCAAACAAGGGCGTTTGACTCTTTCAGTAGGGGATGATGCGATTACTTTTAGTCTGCCTAGCACTTTGGCTCGGCCAATGATAGAGGATACATGCTATTCTGTTGATATTATTGATGAATCTCTTTATGACTTCTGGTCCGGTTCCTTTACAAGGGACGCACTAGAGGCTCTTATGCTTTTGGATGAGTGTGCAGATAACCCAGATGACGATGACGCTGTGTTGGATTTTCTTAAAGATGATTTAGATGAGCGTGAACTCACCGACGCTGAGGGAGAGCAAGTGGAACAAATGATCAGTACCCTTTGCTCCATTGAGGTAAAGGTGCCTGAGCGTAAGCCTCTTCCCTCTCATCTAAAATATGTTTTCTTAGATGATACTGAGCAATATCCAGTCATTGTTAGTGTTAAGCTTGATAATGAATAGCTGACTTCCTTGTTAGCTGTGCTTAAGAAAAACAGGAAAGCTTTGGGTTATTCCTTGGACGATATCAAGGGGATTAGTCCCGACATTTGTATGCACAGGATAGAGCTGGTGGAAGATCACAAACCTTGCAGACAGGGTCAGCGCCGGCTAAATCAGAAGATGCAAGATGTTGTGATGGCTGAGGTAATAAAGCTGCTCGACGCAGGTATTATCTATTCTGTTGGTCATTCTAAGTGGGTGAGTCCAGTGCAGGTGGTCCCTAAGAAAGGAGGGACTATCGTGGTTAGGAATGACAAAGATGAGTTAATACCCACTAGAGTAGTGACTGGTTGGCGGATGTGTATAGATTACAGACAGCTGAATGTCGCCACCAAGAAAGATCACTTTCCCCTTCCCTTTATTGATCAGATGCTAGAAAGGTTAGCTTCTCATAAGTTTTTATGCTATTTAGACGGGTATTTAGGGTTCTTTCAGATCCCTATCCACCAAGATGATCAAGCTAAGACTACTTTTACTTATCCTCAAGGCGTGTTTGCTTATCGCAGCATGCCTTTTGGTTTATGTAATGCCCCCGCCACCTTCCAAAGGTGCATGATGGGGATATTTTCAGAGTATATTGAGTCTATCATGGAAGTTTTCATGGACGATTTCAGTGTTTATGGAAGTGATTTTTCTAACTTTCAGTCTAACCTTGATAAAGTGTTACAGCACTGCATTGAGGTTAATCTCGTGCTTAACTGGGAGAAGTGCCATTTCATGGTCAACGAGGGAGTTGTCTTAAGGCACTTAGTTTTTGATAGGGGAATAGAAGTTGATAAAGCAAAAGTGAAAGTGATTCAGCAATTACCTTCTCCTGTTAATGTTAAAGGAGTAAGAAGCTTCCTTGGTCACACCGGCTTCTATCGCCGGTTTATCAAGGATTTCTCAAAAATTGCTGAACCACTTACACAACTGCTGCTTAAGGATGCCCCTTTTGTGTTTACTGACGAGTGTCTTTCTACTTTTAACAGGACAAAGGAAGCTTTGGTATCTGCGCCGATCATACAGCCTCTCGTCTGGGATTTGCTGTTCGAGATAATGTGTGATGCCAGTGAGTATGTATTAGGAGCAGTGCTAGGCCAAAGGAAATACAAAGATTTAAATGCAATCTACTATGTGAGCCGAACTCTGGATGAGGCTCAAGCGAAGTACACCACCACTGAAAAAGAGCTGCTAGATGTAGTTTATGCCTTAGAGAAATTTCGTTCTTATTTGATTGGGTCAGAAGTTACTGTTTTTACTGACCATGCAGCTCTGAGGCACCTCCTTGCTAAGAAGGAGGCTAAACCACGGCTATTGAGATGGATACTTCTTTTTCAGGAGTTTGATTTGCAGATAAAAGATAAGAAAGGGGCTGAGAATGTTGTAGCTGATCATCTGTCGCGACAAGAGGGGGAAGATTCTTTACCTATTGATGAGTCTTTTCCTGATGATTCTTTATTTGCCATATTGTCTTCTATTGTTAACCAAGAACTTTGGTACGCTGATATAGCTAATTACGTTGTCAGTGGCAAGCTGCCGCCTGACCTTTCTCATCAGCAGAGGAAGCGTTTTTTGTATAACGCTAAGCAGTATTTTTGGGACGATCCTTATTTTTTTAAGGAATGTGCAGACGGTCTCTACAGACGGTGTATTCCGCAGTGGGAGACCAAAGTAGTCCTGGAAGGCTGTTACTCCTCTTCCTATGGTGGTCACCACGGTCCATCGCGCACCGTGGCTAAGGTACTTCAGTCTGGTTTTTACTGGCCTTCTTTGTTTGCTGATGCTAAGGCTTTTGTTTCAGCTTGTGATACCTGCCAATGATCAGGGAACATTTAAAAGAGACATGAGATGCCACAAAAAGGTATCTTATAGGTTGAGGTTTTCGATGTCTGGGGCATTGATTTCCAAGGACCGTTCCCATCTAGTAAAGGTAACAGGTATATTTTAGTAGCTGTCGATTATGTGTCGAAGTGGGTAGAGGCAATCGCCTCACCCCATTGCGATGCCAAGACCGTGATTAAAATGTTCCAAAAGGTCATATTTCCCCGATTTGGTGTACCTAGGGTCGTCATTGGTGATGGGGGAATGCACTTTAAAGAGAAGAAACTAACTTCCATTCTGTCTAAGGTTGGTGTTCAACACCGGCGTGGTTTGGGGTATCATCCCCAAACCAGTGGTCAGGTTGAGGTCTCTAATCGCAAGATTAAAGAGATCTTGCCTAAGGTAGTTTCTAAATCACGGAAGGACTGGAGTCTTAAATTAGAAGGCACATTATGGGCCTACAGAACTGCCTTTAAGACACCGATTGGTGCATCACCTTATAGGTTAGTTTATGGGAAATCATGTCATTTACCTGTTGAGTTGGAATATAAGGCATGGTGGGCAATTCATGAGCTTAACTTTGATCCTAAGTTGTGTGGTCAGAATCGTCTTTTGCAACTAGATGAATTGGAAGAGTTTAGGCTTAATGCCTATGACAGCTCGCGCATTTACAAGGAAAAGACGAAGAGATGTCATGACAAAAGAATTCTACATCGACAATTTCATGTCGGGCAGAAGGTGCTGCTGTTTAATGCCCGACTGCGATTATTTCCTGGCAAGCTGAAGTCCAGGTGGAGTGGTCCTTACGCGGTGACAGCTGTTACTAAATTTGGATCCGTCGAACTAGAGAGTCCCGAAGGAAATCGGTTCAAGGTGAATGGGCAATATGTGAAGCATTTTCACGAAGCAAATGAAGCAGACAATCGTGTTGAAGTCTTGTACTTCGACGAGCTTGCCGCGCCAGTTAATTGATGCCAGAAAGGTCGTGCGGGACCTCTTAAACCTGCGCTTTCCGGGAGGCAACCCGGACTGTTTTTTTGTATTTTTGTGGAACTATTTCTTTGCCTTTAGCTTTTTGTTGAACTTTAAACGTTAAACTATGCGTCTTTTTTATTTCCCTTGCTTCTTATACGTGTTTTGCAGGTGCAGAAACTCGATCGAGTAGTTTTTCTACTCGATCGAGCACTTTTGCTTTGATAATCAATCGATCGAGTAACATCTATACTCGATCGACAAGCTGCAAATCCACGACTACTCGATCGAGTAATACTTTCACTCGATCGAGCATTTCTGACACCATTCCACTCGATCGAGCTATTCCAAGCCACTCGATCGAGCTGTTTCATCTTCAAGATGCTACTTTTCGTCTGTTGAGCTACTGCTTGACTTCTTATGACCTCCCATGTTCATGGTCGGTTTGGGGAGGTTCCTTTTCATGATGTCTTGTAAGTATTCCGACCCCTGCTTTCCTTTTCTCCTTAGTTTGCATTTCTTTCACTATTTTTGGTACAATGAGGGCATTGTACGGTTTGGTTTGGGGAGGTATGCATCCATATCTGTGTCTGCATGTTTTCTTGCATTTCCGTTTGCACGTTTATTTACTTCCGCATGCATTGTCGTTCTTAAATTCAAAAAATCACATAAATTTCAAAAAATTTCACGTTTAATTGAGCCGGAACGTTTGAACTTTGACGCTACATTGAATCCCTACCTTAGCCCTGCATATTCTTGACATTTAGTTGGCATGATAATGTGTATAATTTACGAGTTTTTGTTTCTCTCTTATCTGAACGAATAGACTTGACTCACATATTGGCAAGCTACATTACATTTTGAGGTTAGAGCTTTATAAACTGGTGACATTCATGACCGGTTTTATTTAGGATGTGAGTAGTACTCTCTGTAAGGCATGTAACATCAATTTGCATAAGCATGAGTCTAGTCTTCTTAATACCTGTATGCATTCGGTCTGTGGATGGTGATACATGTTAGGAGAGGCAGTTCCCTTTTATTTCATTCTACCCATGAGCCCCACATAGCCAAATTGCCTTTTGTCCTACTAGCTACATTCTAGAACCTTTCCTACCCCAGCCAAGCTGGTGATGAGTAGCTGTTTGGAATGCTTTACTGCAGTTTGGTTATATTTATCTGATTTCAGAACTAGGTGGAAGAATTGAAGGGAATGAAAAAAAAAATGAATGAAAAAAAAAAGGAATGAAAAGGAAAAAAATTGGAAATATGAAAAAAAGTAGAAAGAAAAATCATATGCGAAAGATGAAAAATTGTATAGACGATTTTCACTCCCATGTTTTATTTATATTTTATGGGGAGTTGACAAGTTTATGGTGTTTTGTGAGTTGAGTGCATCGAATTTGCACCGTTCTGTATTGTTATATTGAGTACGAAGTTGGGATGCAGTTTCATAATTTGGATCCGTGTTGCTAGTTTGGCTATTAACTCAACATTTCCAAATTCATTTTAGCCCCTTCTTACCCATAACCTCACTTACCCAAATGTAAGTCCTCAGCATGTGTCTTGGTCATTAGTTTGGTTGGAATGCATATGTACGGTTGTAGAGACTTTATTCATATAAACTGCATGCATGTCCTTATATGTCGAGTTAGGTGAGTGTCTTTACGTCTTTCTATCTTTCACATATATACTCACCCTGTGCCTAAAATTGAGTGATAAGCGACCCGTGAGAGTCCGATATCTTTGAGTCTTGCGAGGTTGACGGTTCAGTAAGTTCGAAACATTGATTTAACTCGTTTGCACTTATCTTTTGCCCCTTTGTTAGTTGTTGCATTAAACTGGTTTTGGTGGATGATTTGTAGCTGATGCGTTAGTCCTGTTCCATTGTCTATTCTTAGTTGCATTCATAGTTTTCTTGGGGACAAGCAAAGGTTTGGTTTGGGGAGATTTGTTGTGTGTGTTTTATATAAGAGTTTTACCTCATTTTTACACGCATTTCTGTACTATTTTGTGTAGCCTCTAGCTACAAATACCCCCGAATAGTCTAATTTGGTCCGTCTTGTGTAAATTGCAGGTATAGACCGAAGAGGAGATAAATCGAGCCCAAACTCGTCCCTTTTTGCATACATTTATGGAGAACAAGGACCCGGAGCTTGGAATCTATCACTTTGAAGACGCGTGAGCTGATTTCGGAAGGTGTCATAGTGCCTAAACGTGCCAATATAGCTCGATCGAGTACTTTTTACTCGATCAAATGCTTTATTTCTTGGAATTTCACTCGATCGAGTTTTATTATCACTCGATCAAGAAGGCTTATATAAGGAGTTACTCGATCGAATGGTTTTTCCATTCGATCGAGGGGATTTGCTGCATAGTCACTCGATCGAGTGGTTTTACCGTGTAATTGTGTTTTTCCGCCTATTTTCGTATGGGATTTTGTAATTAGGCTTTTGGATTAGGTTTAGGGAGAGATTTCGTGTGCTACTTTAGGGAGTAGACTGCGTAACTCTTCCACACCTCTTCTTCCACACACAGACTTCCTTCACTGTTTTTACTCTTTTTCTATTCTACAACTCGAATTCGGAACTTGTAATCGGTATTATTTTCTCCTTTAAATCCTTAATCTTAATTTACCTTATTGCTATTACTTCTTTTTCTTCTCTTATTTCTGCAATTGCTTATTTGAATCTCTCTTGTTTATTTTACCATGTTTAATTCATATTTTCTATGCAATATTATTGTTGATTCGATGATGGCGTGTAGCTAATTCCCCTTTGGCTAAGACTAGGGAATCCATGATTATAAAGGAACAGTAATTGAATTATTAGGTTAATGCTTGTGTAGTCTCTGTTGTTAATCGTTTCTATTAATTGTTTATGTCTGATTGAGTCGACGCAATTAGGCATTTTATCGTAGTAAACCTTGACCTGGACCGGAAGGTTTGAAAAGGTGAGACTCGTAGCGAACATTAGGGCATCGTAGTGAGGGCGGAAGCTAAGCTATTTGTGCTTAGTGTGAATTGAGACCGGAAGGAGATATTCACTGCCCCATAGACCATACTTGCATTGACCTGAGATCTAGATTGCTTGACTGAATGATCATGGTGAACCGACTGTCTTAGCTGCTTTCTCCTTATTTGCTTGATCTTTATTTTCTTACCTTTTTCTCTTCCTTAATCTCTTAGTTTAGAACAAACAATTTAAAACCTCCAATTTGGTTACCGTGACGGACTTAGTAAAGCTGACATTTTCCCATCTCCCTGTGGAGATCGACCCGACTTCCCTAGCTATATTAGTTAGAGCCAGTTGGTTATTTTTGATAGAGACGCGACTAGCCTGTCTATTTAGCCTAATGATACGTGCATTTTATATAGTCCTTTTAGGCCTTTTTATGAACGTATTTTTATGCTATTATCGTAGTTTTATGCTACGAAATGCCCCGAATTTGCTACTTTGGTTTGTTTTGTTCTATTTGCAGAAATGGACCGGAAAGTAGTAGAATCAAGCCTTTTACCGTCCGTTTTGCATGCATTTAGAGGAAGAGTGATTTTGGAGCGGAAATGTAGCTATCTTGGGATGCGTAAAGCTATTTCGGGAGCTAAATAGACAAGTCGAAGCTGAAACTAACGAAGTTATGAGCTGCTGAAGTTAGATATCACTCGATCGAGTACTTTACTAGCCGATCGAGTGGTTTGATGGAATAATTGGTCGATCGAGTATGTATTATGTGTTGGAATGTGTGTCCTCCGACAATAATGCGATCACAACTGTCGATCATGATGATCACATGTTTAAGTCTCATTTTAAAGAATACAATTGGGAAGTAATATTTCTTCACAATTGGTCCACACATATCGGTAATGATTGGTGACTAGAGTTTGATATTACTTTGTCGTGCGGTGGTGATCAGTTGATCCCCTTAGGTCATACCTAAAGGGTAACACTCTTAATTGATTATTTAATTGATCGTATGACGATACGGGTTAATTAAATTACTTAAAATTGACGGACGATTTTGGAAGTAATATTTACGTATCTCATTATAATTTGATTAAATAAGATACGGTCTAAGTGATCGAATTGTTTTATTGCTTAGATGAAATTATTGTTTAAGGAAACAATTGCATTTGAATGAATGATTTATTATAAATACAAGATGTTATGATTTATAATTGGTAAATTATTTTGGTACAAGTAATTATGAATTACTAAGTCAATTTTGTATATGACGTATTTTTATCAATGCGTTGATTTTTAATATGTTAAAAATACATAACAATTTTACATGACATGTGACATGTGACAAATTGACAAATTGACAAAGATAAAATGGAATCCATTTTATCTTAATATGGACCTAAATTAGGGGTGATATTAGGAAAATATTATGTTGATTAAGTAAGTGGTAAACATAATCATTTCTTCCTAAACCTAGCCATGCATACCTAGTGGTTATTGTGAAGAGCACTTTGATCATGCATTGGGGATCACCACCTCCCCCTTCTACCCGGTTTTATGAAAGAAAAACCATGAGTTTTTCTTTTATAATTTTTACCATATACACTACTAAAAACATTAGTGTATCATTCATTCATTCATACATCTAAAATAAGAATTTTAGAGAGATAAAAATCATTCCTTTTCTCCCTTCTCTTAGCCGAAATATTAAGAGAACAAAATAATATTTTTGGTCAATTTTATTCAAAAATTAATATTGTTCTAGTAATAATAATATTAATTTTATTAAGTAGTTACCTTGGGTATTATTCCTTGGGAGGGATTCTATACTTGAATCCTTGTTCTTCCATTTTAGGAGTGCTCAAGAATACAAGTAAGAAGGAGATCTTACTTGTGCCCAATAATCCGAAATCTTCAATGTAAGATGATGATTTCTTTCTTATTCTTTTATTGTTTGCATGCATAAGATCATCATTTAATTTTATGACTAAATTAAATTTGAAACATATATGAATATGTTAAGTAATGAGATATAGATTTCCAACAAGCGGTATCATGTGCCTTAGGTTGTTTGCATGCAAATCGGTTATAGTTTTCCGAGTTATACGATTAACATATAAAACTTGTAAATTTGTGTTATTATGATATATCACGAAATAAATTATGCATGTTAAAGTTTCTGATCCTAAAATGTATTTAGGATATTTTGGTTAATTTATGGATTTTTATTGTTCATCTTATACAATAATGACATTAAAAATGTGATTTTATGATAAAAATGTCATTTTCGGACTAAAATTAGCTAAACTTAGAATTTTACAGTGGTTTTTGGATATGTTATCACATGTATTATTTTTAGATAACCTGTAAATTTTCATAATTTTTGGAGTTCTTATGCTCGAAATATGGATTTTTCATGATAAAAATCGAATTTAAATGAAAATAGGTTAATATGAGAAATATTTCGAATCTGGTCATATAAATTTAGTATGTTGTTACATGCAATTTTACAAGATGTGTGTAAAATAATAGGCTATTATGAAGTCTTTATGCATGATTTATGAATTTTTGATGAAAAATAGCATAAATAGTGACTTTAATTAGTGAATAATTGCTAAATCATACTTCATGACTAAGGAAAAACGTCACATGTTGCTTTTTATTACCTATTTCAGATCTAAAATTGAAAATTTGATAAATACATTTTTCTCATGTTCTTATGATTATATTTGATAAATCCGATAAACCGCAACATTGTTTTTCCGATAAATTTCGAAATTTTAACCTAAGTTTTTTTAACATTATGAGTGTCATGGTATTTTTCCAGAATGTTCATGAGTTTAAATTTCAAATTTCAAATTTATTTGAAATTTTTGTGATTTATTTGAAGTTTATAGCATTTTATTGTAATTTTGATTCCATTAATGAACAATTTTAAGAAATATAAGTTAATTATAGTCAAATAGTTAGTGGAGACTAATTTTGAGTCCTAAGTTGGTTAGGGTAATTAAATTGTGCATAAATATGATTTTATGTAATTTATTGTGATTTTAAAAGGTTGAATCACGCAAATCCGTAAAAACCGTTTAATATACGATATTGGCTCCTTAAAGGCGATTTAGCATAAAATTGGGCATGTTCATACATATTATAATGCTGCATTTTATTTATGATTGTCATATTTTTATTTTATGTAATTTTTGAATTATGTAATTTTTACTTAGTATGGCCTTAGTTTTTAATTGGTATTACCCGAAATGTATGGGAATATCGATTCGGTTGTAATTTATTGTGATCTCGTATCACCGTTTTGTAATTTAATAGATTTATTTTATTTTAATTACAAATGTATAATAGGGAATTATGTAATTTGTTATGTAATTTATTTATTTCGGAGTTCCTTGAAGACGGTGTCACTCAAGAAGGCGATACATAAAGACGGTGTTACCTCGAGATGCGTGCCAAAACCGAAGTTCAAGAGACCAATGGAGTTGGTTTCCGAATATGTAATAGTTAATTAGATTTTCTATTTTAGGAAGGCCATACTAGGATTTAATTTATGCTTTGCATTTTATTTATATGTTGCATGCATCGCTAAATCGCCATAACTAAAACATGCATTGTCATTATAATCGAGTTTATCGACCGTGTCAATTAAAATTATCGTAGTTCACCGCTTTAGTTCACTTAAAACGTGATAGATAATAAATTGACATGACCTCTCGCTAAAATAAACAATTGAGACTTAGCCTTACCAAAAAGTAGAAACCATGAAAACCTATTTCACGAGGGAGTGCACTCGGCCACCCCGGGGTACAAACCTTGTTACGTAGGGGAAGTGGGTGATAAATGTCTATCCACCGAATTCATGTTGATGAGGGTTTCATCGGCTGCCCCGTGCCCAAGTTAATGTGAATTTGGATCATGGACACATTTATTCGAAATTTAGATTGACCTCAACGGAAGTATTCGTGACCGTAGTCGCATGTGTTCCGGGCTATAGATAAACATTAGAGTAATTTTATCGACCAAGAGTTCTAAAAGTAGAATCGATTAAAAGGTTAATCCACCGAGTTATATTGAGAAGGGTTTCATCGGCTACCTCGTGCCTAAGTTGATATGAATTTGGGTTTTGGAATCATTTATCTAAGTTGGGTAGAGGTCACTAGATAAATGCAATAAAACTTGTTTAAATTAAAATTTTTACGAGTATTATTATTATGAAAACGACATATGTTTTATTCCTTCTATTTTGTTTTGTAGACCGCTTTTATTTCTCATAACCAATGGCCACTCCAAACACCAACGCCACGCCTCTCACTAATACTTTATGGCTCCGATCCTTTATGGATTGTTGTAAACTTGAAAAGAATGGGTCAAATTTCTCCGATTGGGATGCCCAACTCAAATTAGCCGCCCAAGGTGACGACAAGCTTCGTTACCTCGCCGAGGCCTCTCAACCCGAACCTAATGCTAGGTCGAGTGCCGCTACTAAGGAAGCATATGAGGCTTACCACAAGGAGTCCGCCGCAATGAAAAACGTGTTGATCTTTGCGATGGAGGTGGATCTCCATAGGAGAGCCTTTAAGATGGGCACCGCTAATGAAATCTATTCCAAGCTTGTGACAATGTTTTCACAAACTCCGCGGATCGTCCAATATGAGGCGGCCGCGGCATTCTTTGATCTCGACTTTAAGGAGGGCCAAAAGGTTAGCCCTCACGTGCTCAAATTGATGGAGCTAGTCGAGACCTTGAAGATTCAAAAGGTTGAAATCCCCAAAGAACTCATTGTAGATAGAATTCTACACTCCTTATCCAAAGTCAAAGCGTATGTTCAATTCCGGGTGAATTTCAACATGCAAGACAAGGACGTGTCTCTTGAAGAGTTGCACAAGTTACTTGTGCAAGCCGAAAGAGACATGGGGTTAAATGTTAACCCACCTAAGGATGTGCTTAACATTAGCACCAAAAGCAAGGGGAAGTTCAAGAAGAATGGGAAGAAGGGTAAGAAGCAAGCTCCCACTTTCACCAAAGCTAAGACTTATGAAGCTAGCACTTCCAAAATCAAGAAGGGTCCTCTTGATAAATGCCATTATTGTAATGGTGTTGGACATTAGAAAAGAAATTGTTCCAAATATCTTGGTGACATTAAAGCTGGAAAGATCACTCCAGTAGGTAAATGACTATCCTTTCTTTTATATTTCTAATTCAACTATGGTATTGTGATACAAAGTTGTGATAATATATCCCCTTTTATGGTAAATAGGGCCTCCACCAAGCAAGGACAAGGGAAAAGAAAAGCAAGCTTGAGAAACCATCAAGAAGCTAGGAGTAGCTTCCATGAAGCTTGGCTTTTTATTGTCTTATTTTAATTTATGTTTCGGATTTTAGAACCTTTTGATTTCCGTGTTCGACATGGAAATGTATTTTGGATAATGGTTGTATTTTGGATAATGGTGGCGTGGTTTGCAACCCAAGTCACCCGTTTTATCGTATTTTATCCTTGTTCTAAAATTCGTCTTTATACGCTTGCTCATAGAAACATATAATCATTAACTTAAAGTGATCTAATAGACAACTATAATGATGGGATTCATTATAAAGCTTAAGGCTTTAGATTGATCTATGGTCTCGATATGTCCACAAGCTTAAGGCTTGTGTATGATCAATTATAAAGTGATATTAAGTTGATGAACTCTCTTAAAGGAATGTCAATCACCAAGTACACTTATCAAATTTAAAACAATTAGTCAACCTATGAGATAGTCCTCCTTACACTTCAAAATCATTATTTGTGTCTCATAAGCTATCTTTGAATCTCTAGTGTATTCATTCTAAAGATAGAGTGGGAGAAAATGAAGACAAAAAGAACACCAAGCAAAATTTGTGTACTTGTGTGAATGATATCTACGCAAGAAAGAATGATTTGTATACCTATACAGATAGTATACTCGAATAGATGAGATCTATGGTCTCGAATAGATGATATCTACGTGAGAAAAGAGACCAAGTGAAGTAATCAAAAGAATATGTTCTCAAGATAACTACACGAGGAGACCAAAAGAAAGTTTTGGAATAAGAATGACTAAAGTAAAGTCTTAACAAGAGTTTTGACTAGTTCATGAACAACATTTGACCAATAGTTTCAATATTGATATTTACTTAAGAGCCTATATGAATCAAAGTTGCATCCTAGAAAATAAATGAGATTTGTGACTAAAAGTTGCAAAGATTGATATGCCGATATCCACAAGAGCTAAGTTAAATGTTAACCACGCTAATGTCATTACTTAACCTCATTATGAAAATGAAATGGTTAAACCTCCTTCCGAAAAGGGTATTTTGAGAAGGACGTATATTAGATATTATTCATATTTAAATAATGACATTGCTACGCATCATTATAAAATGAATGAGTTAGAGATTAAAATCTCTTTCCATAAGGTTAAGATGAAACCTCTTTAAAATAGGTATTTTGAAAGGATATGATGGGAACATATATGGTTTTATCTTAATAACTTAGCAAAGCAAAATATATTTCAATTCTTGAAATGTTTCAATTGAGTAGTCAATTGCAAAACATGTGGAATTAAGTGGGAGTTGGAAATTATCGTGTGAAGACATGGAATTTAGTGGGAGCAATCATCTTGTAAAGGTTTATAACTCATTACTCATTGAGAATGACGAGCTAATACTATTCTTTCACAAAGAAGTATTTGAGTTTTCAATTCTGGATGAAAATGGACTATGATGAATCCAATCACATCATGAGATATTGGATTAGTATTGAGATATACACATCGAATCAACGAGAAACATAGGTTATTCATGTTAATGAAAATGGAATTGCCATTAGCAGTCATGGTCATTCATTGAACCTAAGAATGGTTGATGACATGATTAAAAGTTACTAATGTTTCCGCCATTAGAATAATCATGCACATGTTCAATAATGAATCATATGCATAAGAGCATTATGATTCATTGGTGAGCCATAGAAGAATCGTCATGAATTCTCGAGGAGAACCGATGAGCGATTTCAGTGTTGGATAGAACACTATGTTATGTGTCAAGAAGTTGCACATATTAAAGTTCGAACACGCGTAAGGATTTATGAAAATCCTAAGCTTTTCAAGCTAAAAGGAGAAATAAAAGGTTTGGAAAGATACTTAGTTGAAGTAAGAAGTTACTCAAAACTAATATTTTCTAAAATGCTAGGACTTGTGAGAAGTACTAGGCTAATCATCTTGACAATTGTTGCAAGACTCTACAAAACATATACCTAGTGCATTGTGTGTGGGTGTAGTACTTGATCGGTGCAAGTTATATCATTCACCACAAATTCGTTGGTTATGTGATAAACAACCAGAAAGTTCTTTCAAGATAACGAACCTAAACCGAGGTTGGGAATGTATATGTGTACTTGGTGAGGTTCATGCTATGAGAGATAACATGATTGTAAAGGAAAATGCGATAAAAGAAGTTTGAACACATGGACACATGGTATGTTAAACTTCTATTGCAATCGACTAGTGTTTACACACTTATGATATGCATCACAAGGTTGAAATACGGTATTGACTACCCGAATGTGATGTCGACATTTGTCGTTTGAGTTATTATTAACTCACCTTATACTTTGTTACATCCAAACGGGTTGTAGAGACAATTGAACCCCATTAAAGTGAACACGGATTAGCATTGTATTCGCCCATAGTTACTTACACGAGGTGACGTCTCGAAGTGACTAGAATGTGATGCGATTGATGGCAAGTTCAAGTGCCATGGAGTCATGTGTGATGACTATTCGATCACATAGGCAGACTGTTAGGAACACTTTGTCGGGCCTTATGACCGCTTATAGAGTTCTGGCAAATTTATATAGCATGGTCGTGGCGAGAGCTACTATAGTATTCTAATGAGTCGATTCTTTTGACTAAAGACTATTCACCTAAGATGGCACAGTTTCAGATTAACTTTGATTTGTGTTACTACGACCTTCGTAAATGGGGTCAAATGGGCATATTTTGGGTTATGATGGCTGTGGCTAGTCGAAGGGAATGAGTGCGATAGGAATTGTCCACCCCTAGTCAGGGTTATAACAATATCTCAGGGCCACTCGAGGAGTAATGAACTGGAAATGCGTGGCCACGCTCGGAAGATATCCATGGTAGATAAATCCGGTCAATCAGTTATTCTCCAGATCGAGGAAACCACTCTTGATATGATCACTTGCAAGTACGACCTGAAAGACACCTTGCATTGAGTGGGAGATAGTAATAGGACACGAGAATTGGTGACGCACACTTGTCGAGGACAAGTGGGAGATTGTTGGAATATGTGTCCTCCGACAATAATGCGATCTGAACTGTCGATCATGATGATCACATGTTTAAGTCTCATTTTAAAGAATACAATTGGGAAGTAATATTTTACTGTCAACTGGTCCACACATATCGGTAATGATTGGCTGACTAGAGTTTGACATTACTGTCGTGCGACGGTGGTGATCAGTTGATCTCCTTAGGTCACACCTAAAGGGTAACACTCTTAATTGATTATTGATCGTATGACGATACGGGTTAATTAAATTACTTAAAATTGACGGACGATTTTGGAAGTAATATTTACGTATCTCATTATAATTTGATTAAATAAGATACGGTCTAAGTGATCGAATTGTTTTATTGCTTAGATGAAATTATTGTTTAAGGAAACAATTGCATTTGAATGAATAATTTATTATAAATACAAGATGTTGTGATTTATAATTGGTAAATTATTTTGGTACAAGTAATTATGAATTACTAAGTCAATTTTGTATATGACGTATTTTTATCAATGCGTTGATATTTAATATGTTAAAAATACATAACAATTTTACATGACATGTGACATGTGACAAATTGACAAATTGACAAAGATAAAATGGAATCCATTTTATCTTAATATGGACCAAAATTAAGGGTGATATTAGGAAAATATTATGTTGATTAAGTAAGTGGTAAACATAATCATTTCTTCCTAAACCAAGCCATGCATACCTAGTGGTTATTGTGAATAGCACTTTGATCATGCATTGGGCATCACCACCTCCCCCTTCTACCCGGTTTTCTGAAGGAAAAACCATGGGTTTTTCTTTTATAATTTTTACCATATACACTACTAAAAAGATTAGTGTATCATTCATTCATTCATACATCTAAAATAAGAATTTTAGAGAGATAAAAATCTTTCCTTTTCTCCCTTCTCTTAGCTGAAATATTAAGAGAACAAAATAATATTTTTGGTCAATTTTATTCAAAAATTAATATTGTTCTAGTAATAATAATATTAATTTTATTAAGTAGTTACCTTGGGTATTATTCCTTGGGAGGGATTCTATACTTGAATCCTTGTTCTTCCATTTTAGAAGTGCTCAAGAACAAGTAAGAAGGAGATCTTACTTGTGCCCAATAATCCGAAATCTTCAATGTAAGATGATGATTTCTTTCTTATTCTTTTATTGTTTGCATGCATAAGATCATCATTTAATTTTATGACTAAATTAAATTTGAAACATATATGAATATGTTAAGTAATGAGATATAGATTTCCAACATTATGGTCGATCGAATAGATTCAATTTAGGGTTTACTCGATCGAGTAGATTTTCTACACGATCGAGTGGTTTGAGCTTAGTTCTGCTCGATCGAGCAGTTTAAAAGGGCTCGATCGAGTGGTTTCTATTGGGCTCGGGCCTTTTTAGCTTTAATTCGTCATTAGGTCAAATAAAATTCACACTTCTCATAAATAGAAAGGGGAGACGTCATTTGTAACGCTCTTCTCTTCTCATCTCTCCCATCATCTCATACACTACTTTACAATACTTTTTCCCTGTTGCTGCTGCTACTTTGTTCTTCTCATTTTTCCGGATCTTATTCTGTAACTCTTTCTTTCCCTTTTACTCTCTTTATTTAATGTTTATTGTTCTTCTTTCCCTTGCTCTTGCTTTACTTTTACTCATGTCTAGCTAATTCTCCCTGCTAGGATTAGGGGAGTCAATGAATGAACGTTAATTGCTAATTAGTTTGCAGATTGTCGTCGCTGTTTTTATCTATGTTGTTAATCGCTGCTTATAATTGTATCTTGCTGATGATGCAATTAGCCTTTTAATTTTGGAAAACCTTGACCTAGTTCGGAAGGTTGGAAAGGGTGAGACCCGCAGTGAACAATAGAATGCTTTAGTGAGGGCGGAAGCTAAGCTAATAGTATTTTAGGGCGAATTGAGACCGGAAGGAGATATTCATCGCCCCTTAGAGCGACACATCGATTAATCTGTGACCTTAACTGCAATTAATTGAGGTTCATTGATGACCCGACATCCTAGTTTCCTTTCCCTCTGCTTAATTTCTCTTATCTCTATTTCTCTTACCTTTAATCTTGTTTAGTTTAGTCAAACAACTCAAAACCCCCACTGTGACCTTAGACAGACCAAGTAGACAAGTGGATAGTGACCGCCTCCCTGTGGAGATCGACCATACTTACTGCTAGCTTCTGTTAGTGTAACTAGGTATTTATTTTTGGTACCTGACGACGGTATCAAATTTTGGCGCCGTTGCCGGGGAGGCAACTATTTTATTTACTTGTTTAATTTTGTCTGTTTTTAGCCTCAAAGGATTTATTCCTTGAGGCAGATCTCATCTTTTTCTTTAGTGCTGTTTTGATAGGTCCTACAGGTCCTACCTAGAGAGTTCCAGGTAAAAGATCGTCAAAGGGAAGGCTTGAGTACCTTTGACCCGTCACCTATGTTTCATTTTATGGCGCAACAAGTGATTTACTGTGGGAGATGTGGTGCTGCTGGGCACAATGCAGCTAATTGCATTGCAGAGAACGACGAGGTCTACGCGTTCAAGCACCGTAGACGAGCTAGCCATTCCTCTGTAGTTGTGCTGCCACATCTACCTTATCAACGAGGCTATCACAAGCCTCCGTTTCTCTGGCCGTCGCAACAACAAGCTCCCCCTCCTGATAAATAGAAAGAAGAGATTGCTGAGTTGAAGTCTTCGGTGAAGGCACTTGCATTCCGAGTGCAAGAAGATGATAGACGTAAAGAAGCTCAACTCATTGAGCTGGAGTCTCAGATAGCTCAGCTAGCTACTGAGTCGGATATTGGGCAACCAGAGAAGGTATACTTTACCTACACCAAGAGTGGTCTTTCCCATGAAGGACCCGAGCTGCCTAGCGCTATTAATGATTTTGATGACTCGGATTACGAAGATCTATCCAAAAATGAAGCGAGCTATGAAGATTTCTGCGCTGCACTGCAAAGATCACTCGACCGAGCTAGTAATAGTGCTAGATCGAGTGGATTTCCAGAGAAAACGTTCGATCGAGCAGTTCAATGTGCTCGATAGAGTGAAAATCAAGAGGAGAATCTTCGATCGAGTAACATTTCTACTCGATCGACTGAATTGGCCAGTGTGAGCAATGAAACATCATGTGGGTTTGTTCTAGATGACGATTTTGCTGAAGATAATGGTTACGGTGAATCTCTCCTTTTCAAGGCCGAGCTGGATGCGCTTGAGGCTGCGATTTAGGGGACGGATTCCACTAAGGAGGGTGATGAGAAGACAGTTGAGTCAATGATCGCTCCTAGCACGGAAGAGGTAATATCTTCCTTTGTCGATAATTCCATCACTAAGAGCGACCAAACCAAGGTAGTTGACGATAATTATATTATTGTTTGTTTAAATAGTACATTGCCTCATTTGACTCATGCTCCATATTTTAATGCCATACCCCCTTTTAGCTGGACAAGTAATTTAATAGTTTTTCGCCGTACTTGTCGTCACAAACTTGTTAATCTGAAACGGAGCCTTAAATTATTGTTGATTGCTCCCGATCTCCTTTATTTTGTTGACAAATTTAGGAGCTCTCGTAGGAAATTTGTTAGACTTAAACGTTTATACATGTTATTTTCCTATGTTGCTATTATACTTTGGTGCTACTTATGCTCTTGTGTAGCACATGCGCAGTTATACGATCTAATGTTAAGAGCTTTGAGTTGCTTTGATTCTGATTGACTGGAGCAGTCGTTGAAGAAAAGAAGGTCGAGCTGAGACCTGACTGAAACTAGCGCTACCCGGGAGGCAACCCGGACATTTTTATTTTTATTTATTTTGCTAAAACATTTCCCTTTCATTGTGTGTAATAATTGGCCTTCGTACCATAGACTATATCAGTTATGCTTGCTTTGTTAGTTTTGCGGGCTGTTTTTATTGCGTCTTGCAAGAACATACTGAGGATGACTCGATCGAGTACCTTTTATACTCGATCGAGAACTTTTGCTACTGTTCTTACTCGATCGAGCACAAATTCTACTCGATCGAGTACCTGCCAAGGAGAAACAACTCGATCGACCACTATTATTCTTCGATCGAGCAGTTAGTATGCCCAGTTCATTCGATCGAGTATCATTCTCTCTTGATCGAGTGCCTTTGGATGCCTTTTGCTTGGATTAGCTTCCAGTGACGATGTTCTGAGCTATTAGCGACCTCCCACGTTGCTGGCTGGTTTGGGGAGGTCCCTTATTCTCGCAATCTTGTGAGCTTTCCGTATTTACTCTCTTTCTCTTTTAGTTTGCATTTCCTTTCCATGGTTTGGTACAATGAGGGCATTGTACGGTTTGGTTTGGGGAGGTTATGCATCCATATCTATGTCTGCATGTTGTTTTTATTGCATTTCTGTTTCACGTTTACTTAATTTCCGTTTGCATTGTTGTTTATTTTTTATAAAATTCCAAAAAAAAAAATCCCATAAAAAAAATCGAAAAATTCCGAAAAATAAAAAATTTTCACGTTTATTTTTGCATATAGGTTGAGTCGGAACGGTAGATTTCAATGATGAAATTGCACTGCAATTGGCTTTTTGCTTAAGCCTTGTATAAACTATTATCCTTTTAGCGTTGTCTTTTTGCATATCTACGAGTTTATGTTAAAATTTAGCTGAACAAATAGACTTGATCTGAAATTTTGGCAACCTACTTATAAATTCTAAGGAATTAGAGCCTTATAAACTGGTGTCGTCCATGACCGGTTTCATGTATGATTGTGAGTAGTATACTCCTTGCATAACATGTATCATCAATTTGCACTTTTATGAAATTCAATTGCTTTTTGCCTACATACATTCGGGTTAGTGGTTGGTGTCACATGCAGGGAGGTGCTTACATTCCCTTTTCTTTCATTTTTACCCATTTAACTCCACATTAGCCAAATTTGCATGTTGACCCTTAACTACATTCCAAATTTAGCCTGCCATGTCAAGCTAATTTAGTATGTTTTTGCGGTATGTATTTCATTGTGCCAAGTTTGGCTTGTATCCATTGATTTGGAGTTGGTAATTTATGGGAGAAGGAGGATGAAAAAAAAAACACAAAAAGAAAAAGAAAAAAATTTCGAACAAAAAAAAAAGAAAAGGGAACCGTGGAAAATAGAAAAAGAAAAAGAGGAAAAAAAGATGTTGTTTGATGAGACGGTTTCTGCTCCTATGCTTTACTTATATCTTATGAGGAGTATGCTCAGTTCGGTTTGGTGAGTTTTGTGCCAAATGAAGGACACTTATGCTTAATTCTATAATTGAGTTGGAAATGGATGTTGTTATTTGGTATTGTTTAGGTACTAGCTTGGCCGCCTATACCTCCACATTCCCATAAATGTTTTGCCTTTTCTTACCCATTGCCTCACTTTACCATTGATATAGAATTCTTTTGCACCCTTTTCCTCCCTTATTTTCATACTTACCGGCTCCATTTGAGTCGGTTTTATATGTCCTTTCTTGCATTTCGTGCCCCGATTCCCGTTACTATGACATTGTGGCTCCTTTGCAGGAATTGAGGCGGGAACGGGAGAAATGAAGTAAAGAAGACGGGTTGTCTAGACTAAGTATAGAAGAAGGAGGAATTGATGCTGAGAAGTACTCCCAGCCGGTAGGCCGGTCAGCCGGTTGGGGACGCCAAATGTATACAATTCAAGCAAGATTAGGCAAGGGGCAATTCCCAGCCGGTGGCCCGGCAGCCGGCTACCCGGCTGGGAGAACATTGAAGCTGAGACTTAATTCAACTTACAGGAACTTCCCAGCCGGTCATGGGGCCGGCAGCCGGTCACCCGGCTGGGAGTTCCCATTAAGCCCAGAAGTCAAGAGGAAGTCAACGTGCCCCCCAGCCGGTCAGTGACCGGCAGCCGGTTGCCCGGCCGTAGCTACCTGATGATGTCAAAAATTAATTCAACTTCCAGGAACTCCCCAGCCGGTCATAGGCCCGGTAGCCGGTTGACCGACTAGAAGCGCATACCCGTATTTCAAGCCCATTTACAAATCCTACCCTAATCTTGGTGCAAACTATATATACCTCCTCCCTTAATCAATTGTACACACTACCCTAGATCTAGAATTATTCTCCTAATTAGAACACAAACCCTTAATCAAAATTTGAATCTTTCTTCAATTAATCCTTAAGCTATTGTTATTATAATTTAGAAACAATTTAGTTGGGTTCTTTATATTTCATGTTTGGGTTGTAACTTGGAATCTATTGAAGATTATTCTTCCATATTACTCAAGATTGCAACTTTCCTTCATTCTTTGGTATAATTCTCTTCTACTTTTGTTCTTTGTTCATTTATTTACATTTTGATAGTATAGTTGATAGTAATTGCAACCATGTTTCCTCCTTGTTTGTTCCATGTTAAATTCTTTATCTTTTGCAACTGTTTACATCCCCATGAGTGAGTAGTGGCTTGCTAGGATGAAGGGGGATCCTTTGTAGCATTAAGGAAGGGGTTTTGGCATGAATTAGTAGTAATTCTTTGGTTGTTTGCATGCATCACTTGTTACGCCCATAAAGTGTTTGATGAATTGCCCAAATGATTAAGTTGAGTAATTCTACTAACAATCCATCCACTAATTGAGTGAGTAACTTGATTAGCAATTAGGACTTTATAACAAGTATGAGTTAGGTTAGTTGAATGAGTAAGTCAATTGATCTTAACTTAAGAGTAGAATTAAATCGAGAGATTAAATCTACTCATTGCGATAGCCTAGATAACCACTAGTTCATGCCCATATCCCCCCCCTCTCCTTGCTATTTTGGTGAACCCGATCGTCCTAGTTTCTCTAATATTGTTTTATCACAATTGTTTTAGTCTTATTCAATTTCTTGTTATTTTAGTTTGCCTTTAGCCAATTAGCCTATAGAACTCTTTTCACTTTCTCTTAGACCGAGCTAAACTAGTAGCCGAGTAACCAATCCTAGTACCAAATTTCCGTCTCTTGGGTTCGACCCCCGCAATACTACAACGGGTGACCGTACACTTGCGGGGTTACAAATTTAAGACATCAAGTTTTTGGCGTCGTTGCCGGGGACGGTAACATTGGATAAGATTAGTTGTTTTCATCTAGGCTTAGTTCTTTTATTTTGTTATTTACTTGTTTGTTTGTGTTTTCTCCTCTTGTCCTAGTGCAATTCTTGCATTGGGACTATTTGATCTCTTTTTGAAGTGCATGAATAGGTGTTATATTGGACCCCTTTATCCACTTGACCCCGAGAAAATCTTCCGAGCAAGAAGAAGACTACGGAGTTTGGTACTCTCGTCAATTCTAGGGTTTCCACCAAATTTTAACCCGACAACCAACCAAAACTACACAATAGATAACCTAGATCAACCACCCTCCTCTTCCACCTTATCTCCCCTCCATATCCCACAAAATTCACCACAAAATTCTCTACACTCCAACCACTCAAGTGAACCTAACTCTCCACGAGACAATCCCTTCAATGAAGACATGGCGGATCAACCCATGGGCTACTATAATAGGCCGGATCCCAATTGGGCATGCTCGGCTATTAACTATGGAGCCATTGCTCCAAACACTTTTGAACTCCGGCATCATGTAATTAGTTACATGCAACAAGACACTTTCCATGGCATGAAGAACGAAGATGCTCACCAACACCTCACCACTTTTAAGGAAAAGGCGGGGTCTATTAAGCATAATGGAGTGACGGAGGAGAAAATTCTTTTAATGCTCTTCCCAATCACTTTGAAAGATAATGCAAAGAAATGGCTCAATTCCCACGAACCGGGCACGTTTACTACATGGGAAGCCCTCTCTAAAGCCTTCATCAACAAATTCTACCCGCCTTCCAAGACCGCTAGGATCCGTCACGAGATTCAAACCTTTAAGCAAAGGCCGTTGGAAACTCTAAGTGAGGCTTGGGAGCGCTTTAGGGACCTTCTCTCATCATGTCCTCATCATGGCATCCCGAAATGGATGACCACCCAAACCTTCTTTCAAACTCTTGAGCAAAGGTTCCGGGACATGATAGTGGCGGCATCCGGTGGGAACTTTGACGGAATGAACAATGCTCAAATCACGGAAATGATTCAAAACATTTCCGAGATGGAGAGTAGTTATGCTAGAGATGTGGACTACAAAGGTGAAGGATCCTCCAAGATTGAGATGGAATACAAAGCGAAGTTGGATAACTTGACGAAGGAGTTTGAAGAATTCAAGTTGGCCAAGAAGCAAGGGGAGTCAAAATGCACTAATAAGTTTGGGCCTAGTCACTCCAAGGTTTACTACGTCCAAGAACCAAGGTCTCCACCCATGCATTACCCTCCTCAAATGTTTTGTGATTATTGTGGTGGTGTGGGGCATGCCATTGAGTATTGTTCTTCCATACCGGAAGAGGACCAACAACAAGAGCGTTTTGCTCTCCAAGGGCAAGGTGCATCTAGAGTCTCCTACCAACGCCATGAGACTCTTTATCGTGCTTTTCCTAACCAAGATCCGAAACTTTCATATGCGGGACAACCATTGGATCCCAAGTACCAACAATCTCAATACATGCCTCCACCCAAACCCGATCATTCTAGACAATACCATCAAAACCAAGGCCAAGGCTCAAATTATCGTGGCCAAAGGCAACAAGACAATCCAAACTACATCCCACCCCATCTAAGAGATAACTACCGCAATCAAAACCCAAATCCCCCATACCAACAACAAGGATACCAACAACAAGGGTATCAACAACAACAAAATTTCAACCAACCTCCACAAAACCAACTATGCATAGAACCACCCAATCCCAACGCATCCATTGAAACACTTTTGAGGGATATGGATGCTAAGGTAGACAACCAATTCAAAACCTTGAAAACCGAGTTGTCAAACGTCCAAGCTCACAAACGAACTTTTGACTCCTACATGGCTAGCCAAAATCCCGCATCCTCCCAAAGGGCACCTCAT
The DNA here is from genome assembly GCF_048544455.1 of Silene latifolia. Classification (NCBI taxonomy): domain Eukaryota; kingdom Viridiplantae; phylum Streptophyta; class Magnoliopsida; order Caryophyllales; family Caryophyllaceae; genus Silene; species Silene latifolia. Next base: position 175,073,690 of record NC_133527.1, on the reverse strand, counting down.
TCATTACCTCCTCAAGGTTCTCATCCTAGGGATGGACCACCACCACACCAACAAGCTCATTTGGTGACCTTGAGGAGTGGTAAAGACTTGGAGGATCCTTACAAGGATTATGAAGCCAAGAGGAAGAGGGATGTTATGAGAAGTAGTGAGGAGAGCCCACCTCCTTCACCATCAAGCCGGGTTGATCTTACCAAGAAAGGGAAAGTGGATGCCTATGTTGAGGATGACGATAATTTTGTGTTGGAAGAAATAGTGGTTGAAAGAGACCAAGAAAAAGTGATTGAAAGAAATCAAGAGAAAGGAAATGAAGTTAATGAGGAAGCAAACGCCAAGCAAGTCACCATTAATCCTCCAATACCATTTCCCAATAGAAGTAGAGCCATGAATGAGGAGAGGAAATTCTCCAAATTTGTGGATATGTTGAAAAAGCTTGAGGTCTCATTGCCTTTCACCAAGGTAGTGACTCAAATGCCACTCTACACAAAGTTCTTGAAGGATGTGTTGACCAATAAGAGGAGCATTGGAGGAGATGGCTGTAGACACCTCAAAATGTCTACCTAACCTTGCGGGTACCCGATGATGAGGCTCAAATTTAATGACTAAATGAAAATTGACAATGTTATAATTAAAGGCTCTTTACGCTTATTTCCCGAAAAACCACTTAAAATGGCATGAAACCACCCTTTAGCCCTTTATTCCTATTTAGCCCACTTTAATATATTCACGGCACAAAACCGTAAACAGCTGATAAATTATACATTTTTATATGTCGCACTCAAGACGATATTTAACTGCAAATGGGCCGGGGGCATCTACCTCTTTACGTACAATTCACCATGTGCAATATTAGTGAGTAATATTACCGACTAACGAAGAGCCAGACTATAATGCGATTCAAATGGTTACGTACGTATTCTAAGAAAACGGGTCTCAAATTAAAATAGTGTTAAACACTTAAACGTACCGCACTGGTACTACAACTCCTAATTACAAATAAAAAAGTCAAGGAGACAAAGTGATAAGGGACAGAACAAAACACAAGCTGAAACTCTTATCGGGTACAAATTCTACGCCTCGGTCAGATTCCATGCGACGGATATAAGTATAAATACCATCCTAATACCTTCACAGAGGGGAGGCTCACAAAAAATATACAGACGGAAGACAGACGGACAAACACAAAACCAGCGACACAAATACAATACCGAAAGATCCAAACCTTAAATCAGACTATTCAAATTGTCCCAATTTCTATATAAGCGAATAAGAGCCAATAATTTAAATTGTCCCAATTTCTATATAAGCGAATAAGAGCCAATAATTTACGACAAAGTCGAAATTCATTAATAGTTAACATCCACATAGGCCTGAGGGTACCGACATCGAATAAGTTTTTTATTTACTCTTTTTTTTTTTCTTAATTCTTTTATTTTGTCTTTTATTCATTTTCTCTATTTTATTGTATTTACTAACCAAGTTTATTTGTCCTTGTCTCTAATTTATATCGTCATGTATAAAATTGTATAATTAATTAATCTTTTTTTATTGTTAGATTCGTCAAATATATAATATTATAAATAAATAGTAGAGGCCGTCAGTTTGATGGGCGATCCGGGTGCCTAACACCTTCCCTGATCGTACCTTTACCCCCGAATCCGCAATCTTTGGTTTAGGCCGGAGTGACGGATCAATCCCCATACCAGGGATCAAAAGGGGTCTTTTCCGTTTAAATTGTTTTTGTATGTTTTTTTTATAAAACCTACTGGCGACTCCATATTTATTTACATATTTTCAAAAAGGAGATTTTTTCAGAGATCTCACAGTGGCGACTCCGCTGGGGATTTAATAGGAGGGTAAGACTTGAAATTTAATTGTAATAATATATATTTGACATTGATTTTTTCCAGCTCGAGCACCGCTAACGCATTGATTAAGATGAAATAGCGATTGCATGGTTGATCAAATATTGGACGTAATATGCTGGTACGAAGAAATTGATAAACTAAAAAGAATTATACGTACATCTTCTAACTCTCGCATGCATGCAATGCTCTCGCATCCACTTTTCTAATTAGTTATTATTATTATTTTTATTATTCCTTTCTGTTGTTAATTTTGTATATTAATATGGTATTTTTATTATACTTTATATTTTGTATATTTGTATATTATTTAAGACAAAAAAGGCATAGGCTCTCCGTAAGCCCGTATTATGTCATCTTAAGCTACCCTAATTTACCCTTGGTAAAGTATGTTGTATACTTAGAAGGTCCATTCGACCGACTAGGCCTTACACATATTTTCCACCTCATGACGTCGCGTTTTGGCAACTCGTCTGGTCCATTTGACTGGGGGAGCACAAAAGCGAGAGATGCCCTTGTGGTATTTTAATGTCGTGAGTACCCAATTTTCAACCCATAAATCTAACCATAGATCCCGTAGAACCTTTGACTAGGATAATATGTATGTACATTGTTTTTTGTTTATAATCTCATAAAATTTGTCATTTTCCGTGAGCCATCTGATCGTGTTAAAAATTTAACTTGCGTAATATTGTTAGTTGCGTCAAAATACTTCATTCAGCCGAGTCATTAAGGTGAGCAATTGGGTTTACATAGTAGCTTATGCATCAATTAGTCACATACAAATAACTAACTATTAAGGGTATAATATGAATTTTAGTATAAAAATTAGTTGTGTCTAATTTATGACTACTTAGTGTCTCGTTGCATCAGAGTAGTGTAGAATGGATCAACAATGTAAATAGTTACTTAGTTAGGCATTGGGCTGGCCATTAGCATAAAATCATGCAAGCATAAGCATACAATCGTTAGTCTCATTTGCATTCAAGTTTGCGATTTTCTATTTTCAAAAATAAAAAAAATCCTTTTCTGGTCTTTTTTTTAAAAAAAAACAGTGTCTTCTTTTCTCAATTTATTTCTTTCTTCTAAAAATAGGGGTCTTATTTAAAAAACAGTTTGTTTGTTTTTTGTTTTTACTTTTTTCCTTTTTTAATCTCCATGATAATTTTTGTTTTTTTAAAAAAAAAAGAAAAAAAAAGACTCAATTGTGATCTGTGTTAGAAACTTGTACAACAATGTTACACATAAAACGCCTTTGCCACTTCCAAGTTACTCTCGTCATTTTGCAACAAAAAGAAATTGTAGTCAAAGCAGGCTAATCCCATTCCATGAATTCAAACTTGACCTACCGTAGCTCATTTGTCTTTTGCCATGAAAGAGCAATCCACAATTATATTGGAAGGGCACCATGTGATCACTAATTTGTCACTACCTATAATTTATTACATAACATTTCACTATAAAATAGGACCATCTTAGTCCTTTTTGAGTCCAAACAAAAAAGAGCATATGTCATTTTTATTAGTCGTTTGTTCTACTTTTTACCCTTAACTAGTAGAATAGACTTGAAATACTTTAGGGCGTATCTATGTAGTGTAGATCAATCGACCTCTTAGAATCAGCCTGAACGAGGGCGTGCATTTGACCACCTTTTCCATCTCATGTGGTGTGATAATTTCTTGATCGCCGTGTCTCTAGGTGACCTCTAGGTTTGGAGATTCCATTTTTCTACCAGATTCGTCAACTTTCCATATTTTAAATGACTACCAAATGAGCACAACTCTTTATCTACCAGATTCGTCAATTTCCATATTTCCAAATGACTACCAGATGAGCACAAACTCATATGACCATTTTAACAAATATTATCATTCATTCCCATTCATGCTATAAAATTAGCTCGAACATATTCAAACCAGATTCCTAGTACACCCGTGTTCAAACATAACAAATAAGACACGGGAGCGCACACTCCATGCTATTAAAACAAGAGAGGTGACCATTAGTCCCTTAAAATGAACTTAAGATGTGAGTCCAAGTACCAATACAAGCTAAAAAATATTCAACCAAAGACTCTCATAAGTCAACGAAAATTCCAGTCAAAGTTGCAATAAACTCCAGCGACAAAAGTGTCAAAAAGTCAAAGACAAAAAACTATGATCTCAAATAGATACAACTCCAATGTCAAAAGTCTCAGAAATTCTCAAGACAAAAAAAAATCAAGCCAAAGTTGCAATTTAATTCAGTGTCAAAAATCTCAAAAATTCACAAGACAAAAAAAAAGTTCCAGTAAAAAAGACAATAAAAATTCCAGTCAAAACTACAATTCAAATCAAATTGCAGAGTAGTCATTTTCATTTCTCAGACGAGTCAAATCCACAGTTATAATATCTCCATTCCTCTTGGGACGATCCTTTCATTCATCTAGGTGAGTGAGAGAGGCACACAGATCTCCAGTGTCTTCTAACACCATAGAACCTTCTACTCCATTCCATTTATCACCCTCGTTCAGCATCTAAGAATTCGGGGGATGTACACTAAGTTTATACGGTCATATAAGTATTTTGTTTCTATGGTATTAGTTTTACTTAATTAGTAGAGCTTGTTACTGTAAAGAAGGCAGAACTCATCAAAGAATAGCTCAAACTAATAGGTCAAATAAAAATGATAAATATTCTCCACATCAGAGATATTTCCAGAGTAACCGTGTCCAGTCCTTCTACTTGGATCACATTTGGGTCAGACCCCATCTTTTTCAAAATATTTTTTTATTTTAAAAAAAAAAACTTTTTCAATACTCATTTCGAATGTTTTCAAAAACAACGTTTTGCATTCATCAGTGCATCATGTCTAGTCATCCAGGACATGCATTTGCATTTTAGTTGTCATATATTTGTCACTAACTATTCCAGATATCCAGTCGATTACTTTGTCATTCATCTTCCAGATTCAGCCAAAGTGGGGGCTTTCTCAAAAAGTCTAATCTCCTCGTAAAATAAAATTTTGCCAGTTTCAAAGCCAATCAAAAAATTTCAATCAGTCTTTCAGCGAAATAAAATTTTGCAATTTTCCAGCCTATTTCGTGAAATAAAATTTTGCGATTTTCAAACCTATCTATTTCGAAATAAAATTTTAAAATTCATTCTTGGTCGGCAGGCCCTGGCATGCATTTTGAGTTCTTAAAATAAATTTTTTTGAACTTGCCTTTTTTGCGAAATAAAATTTTGCAATTTTCAAATTCTTTGGTCGGCAGGCCCTGACATGCATTTGAGTTCTTAAAATAAAATTTTCTGAACTTGCCTTTTTTGCGAAATAAAATTTTGCAATTTTCAAACTTATCGGTCGGCGGGCCCTGACACGCATCTAAGTTTGTAAAATAAAATTTTACGATCTTATCCATCCTTTTTCAAAATGAAAATTTGAAATTCTTTGGTCGACAGGCCCTGACATGCATTTGAGTTCTTAAAATAAAATTTTCTGAACTTACCCCTTTTTGCGAAATAAAATTTTGCGATTTTCAAACTTATCGGTCGGCGGGCCCTGACACGCATCTAAGTTTGTAAAATAAAATTTTACGATCTTATCCATCCTTTTCAAAATAAAATTTTGAAATCCTTTGGTCGGCAGGCCCTGACATGCATCTGAGTTCTTAAAATAAAATTTTCTGAACTTGCCTTTTTTGCGAAATAAAATTTTGCAATTTTCAAACTTATCGGTCGGCGGGCCCTGACACGCATCTAAGTTTGTAAAATAAAATTTTACGTTCTTATCCATCCTTTTCAAAATAAACTTTTGAAACCCTTTGGTCGGCAGGCCCTGACATGCATCTGAGTTCTTAAAATAAAATTTTCTGAACTTGTCCTTTTTGCGAAATAAAATTTTGCAAATCCTAGTTTGTAAAATCAAATTTTACATTCTAATCCCTTTTCAAAATAAAATTTTGAATTCCTCGGTCGGCCACGCATTCGAGCTTGTGAAATCAAATTTTACAGGTTCACCCTTAAGCGAAACAAAGTTTTGCTTAACCAAATTCCATACCAGCTAAACAAAGTTTGGCTACTCCAAATTCCAGACAGCAAAACAAAGTTTTGCTTTACCAGATTCCAGACCGGCGAAACAAAGTTTTGCCATGACCGTTTCCAGAATGGTGAAACAAAGTTTTACCAGCTCTATTCCAGATTGACAAAACAAAGTTTTGTCATGCCGATCCTGCATCAAATGAACAAAGTTTGGCTATACCGATTCGATTTCATTCCGATTAGTAAAACGAAGTTTTGCTAAGCCAATTTCCAGCTACTCCAGACAGGTAATATAAGAGGCCCAGGTACGTTTCTTATCCTTTAACTGTCCCGACCGGACTACTTTGACCTTCGTCTTACTCAGACTCGGTCAAAGTGGGGGCTTCTGTAGACACCTCAAAATGTCTACCTAGCCTTGCGGGTACCCGATGATGAGACTCAAATTTAATGACTAAATGAAAATTGACAATGTTATAATTAAAGGCTCTTTACGCTTATTTCCCGAAAAACCACTTAAATTGGCATGAAACCACCCTTTAGCCCTTTATTCCTATTTAGCCCACTTTAATATATTCACGACACAAAACCGTAAACAGCTGATAAATTATACATTTTTATATGTCGCACTCAAGACGATATTTAACTGCAAATGGGCCGGGGGCATCTACCACTTTACGTACAATTCACCATGTGCAATACTCCCTCCATTCAACTCCACACTACACATATACTCTTTTCATCCATTCAACTCCACACTACACCTTTTCTAAAAAGGAAATGAAAAAGACAATTTTATCCTAATTCCAACAACTTATTTACATCAAATGCCATTGTTGGCCCACTCTATTCCACCATAAAATCCCACATTTATATTTTTTTAACATTTTTAACCCCACCATTCTTTTCCCTATGTACTTTTAAACGTTTTTTTAATCCGTTTCTTAATACCCGTGCAAAAAGCATAAGTGTAGTGTGGAGTTGAATGGAGGGAGTATTAGTGAATAATATTACCGACTAACGAAGAGCCAGACTATAATGCGATTCAAATGGTTACGTACGTATTCTAAGAAAACGGGCCTGAAATTAAAATAGTGTTAAACACTTAAACGTACCCCACTGGTACTACAACTCCTAATTACAAATAAAAAAGTCAAGGAGACAAAGTGATAAGGGACAGAACAAAACACAAGCTGAAACTCTTATCGGGTACAAATTCTAAGCCTCGGTCAGATTCCATGCGACGGATATATAAGTATAAATACCATCCTAATACCTTCACAGAGGGGAGGCTCACAAAAAATATACAGACGGAAGACAGACGGACAAACACAAAACCAGCGACACAAATACAATACCGAAAGATCCAAACCTTAAACCAGACCATAAATTCTATATTTTTATACTCCATCTCAAATACAATTATTCCAGCTTCAAATCAAACTATTCAAATTGTCCCAGTTTCTATATAAGCGAATAAGAGCCAATAATTTACGACAAAGTCGAAATTCATTAATAGTCAACATCCACATAGGCCTGAGTGTACCGACATCGAATAAGTTTTTTCTTTACTCTTTCTTTTTTCTTAAATTCTTTTATTTTGTCTTTTATTCATTTTCTCTATTTTATTGTATTTACTAACCAAGTTTATTTGTCCTTGTCTCCAATTTATATCGTCATATATAAAATTGTATAATTAATTAATCTTTTTTTATTGTTAGATTCATCAAATATATAATATTATAAATAAATAGTAGAGGTCGTCAGTTTGATGGGCGATCCGGGTGCCTAACACCTTCCCTGATCGTACCTTTACCCCCGAATCCGCAATCTTTGGTTTAGGGCGGAGTGACGGATCAGTCCCCATACCAGGGATCAAAAGGGGCCTTTTCCGTTTAAATTGTTTTTGTATGTTTTTTTTATAAAACCTACTGGCGACTCCATATTTATTTACATATTTTTAAAAAGGAGATTTTTTCAGGGATCTCACAATGGCGAAGTCCCTCTTAGAGGAGAATGTAGTGCCATTCTACTCAATCCCATGCCGAAAAATTACAAGATCCGGGTAGTTTTTCTATCCCTTGCACGGTGGGCAATGTGAACATTAAGAGGGCACTTTGTGATCTTGGTGAAAGTGTTAGCATCCTAGCTCTTCCTATTGCCAAGAAAGTTGGACTTCATGATATGATTCCCACCTCCATGACACTACAACTCGCGGATAGATCGGTACAAAGACCGATAGGGGTTATTGAAGATGTACCAGTCAAAGTGGGTAACTTTTATATCCCGACGGATTTTGTTGTGCTTGACATTCCGGAAGACCAACAAACACCAATCATTCTTGGTCGACCTTTTCTAGAAACCGGAGATGTCAATATTTGTGTCAAGGAGGGAAAGCTCACCTTCAAGGTGGAAGGAAATGTTGTTGAATTCTCTCTAACCGGAGCAATGTCGCAACCTATGTTTGAGAGTGTCTATGCTGTAGACATGCTAGAAGAATTGGTTGAAGATGCAAAGGATAAATGCTCGGGGGAGCATTTGGAAGAGGATTATGAAATTCTACCACCCATCCTTGATGAAGATGAGAGTAAGAACTCTCCAAAGGTAGACCTCAAACCCTTGCCCTCCTCCCTTGAATATGCTTATTTAGATGAGGCAAAAGCCTTCCCCGTTATCATCAATTCTAACCTAACGGCTCCTCAAAAAGAAAAACTTTTAAATGTTCTCAAGGAGAACAAGAAAGCCATTGGGTATAGTCTTGATGATCTTACAGGAATTGATCCTCGAGTTTGCATGCACCGCATCAAGCTTGAGGATGAATTCACTCCTTCCGCTCAACCAATGAGAAGGTTGAATGAGAAATTGAAGGAGGTGGTAAGGAAGGAAGTTGATAAATTGCTTGAGGCCGGAATTATTTACTCCATCTCGGGAAGCGAATGGGTGAGCCCGGTTCAAATTGTCCCCAAAAAGGGCGGTATGACCGTGGTTGAGAATGATGAAGGTGAACTCATCTCTACCCGTCCGTTTACGGGATGGAGAATGTGCATTGATTACCGGAAACTCAATTCCGCCTCAATCAAGGATCACTTCCCATTGCCATTTATTGATCAAATGCTCGAGAGACTTGCTAATTGTGGACATGGGGCCACGGGGGCGCTTGGAAAACAAGCGTTTGCATTTGTGGAGTCGCCACCAATTTTTATGGGAAATTGGAACCGTTCGAATACCTCGTGTCATGTCAAGACACAAAGTAGTGACATGAACACCAAGAACTCGTTACCCTTAGCATTCTATGTCTATAATGACTCTCGTGGATGCCAATGAACACGGATGTTCACAGATATCTGGAGTAAGGGGTGAGGGTACGTATTAGGAAGCTCTTTTGATCGAACACCTAATCCCGCCCGCCTCATTAGCGGCCTCTACTAATGATTAGGGAAGTTATTCGTACATGATATATTGTCGATTATATGCATGCAATGCAACATCCAAGTTTTGATCCTAGCATGTGAAGATTAACTAAGTCGGTGAACAATTAATTTAGCAAACAATTGGGTCGAAGTTGGGATTAAGGTTCAATTACATGTGAAAACATACAAATGATACAAAATACAATGATAAATACAATAAAGAATACAATAATTACATCGGGTTTAGCGATTTATGTCGAAAATACTCCTAAAACGGATAATTTGAGAAAAAGAATAAAGGAATAAATCAACGAACAAATCAGTAGGTGATAATACGGTTAATAGTTAATTGTACGTAAACTAATTAAACATGTCAAGGCAGAACGGAAGTTCAGAGGCAGAAATCAACCTGGAACAGGCGCAGCAAGACTGCGCCCTTTTGAAGAGGCGCAGTAGTTGCTGCGTCTGTTCCAAGGGCGAGTTCTGGCTGTGAAGCCGGAACTGCAAATCGTTAATGTTAATTGATGATTTTAAGGATTGATTATGAATATTCGACTCGGATGAAAGTAATTTAATACATTAATTACATGCAAATGAGTCATAAAAGCAATAAAACATGGATGAGACGAACGCAAACGAATTATTTACATGGATGAAAGATTGATTAGTGGCATAGGTGAACTAAATAGGTTAAACATGATGAATTAAAGACGAACTAATGACAATAGACAGATGGAAATATATCAAAGGTCGAATTCCAGAAACTCGATATGAAAGAATCGAATTTATACAACCCGGATTGAGTTTAATGACGAAAACCCGCAAATATTGGATTATAAGAGATTTAAGTCGAATTTAATGATGAAATTAACGTATTAATGATGTTTAAACAATATACATGTGAAATTATTGTGATTGTATGTCAAAGAATTGAAGAACAAACGAAAACAAATAAAAGCAAATGAATTTACAGAGGACGAAGGAAGAAGAAAGAAAGCAGGAACTGCGGCAGCCTCACGAAGAGGCGCAGCAGGTACTGCGCTCCTTCGAAGAGGCGCAGCAGTTGCTGCGTCCTTTCTCGACGGTTATCTTCTGGTAATCCGTAAAAAAGAGTTTTAAAGCATGGTTTTAGAAATCGGTTTTAACGAGTATTTTCGACATAAACCTTACATTAATGATACAAAAAGTAAATAACAATAAATAAAAGAGAGATTTACACCCTCAGACTTACATGTTTGAGGAAACGAGATGAACTAAGTTTATAATTAGTGATGCTCGACTCGAATGTAACGAAAGTGCCCTCGTAAGAGGAAAACGATTAAGATTAGTTAAGTTGAGTAATTGTGGAGTTGGTCAAATTGGTCGGTCATGCAAACGAGGCTGGTACTCAGAAGGATCCGAGCTTACGTGGTCGAATGTTCAAGCACGTAGACGCCAAAAAGTAAGAACGTGGTCTAGAATGCAAAGGGAGAAGAGAAGGGCGGACACTCGCGTGAGAAATATGAGGAGCGAAGGCTCCTATTTATACTAATCACGTGAAGGAATAGGGTTTCGGAGAGACTTTGGAAGTGAATCTCGAAAAGATATGAAAAAGATACGAAAAATACGCAGAAAAGGACCTGGGAAGAGGCGCAGCAGTCACTGCGTCTCTTGGAAGAGGCGCAACACCTGCTGCATCTGTTCCCAAGTGGTTTCCTCCTGCGAAAGAAAGATTTTCGTGTTTGGTTTATCGAATGACGGGATAATCTTATTTTCCTTAATATTTTGTATGAATATTACGGGAAATACTTTACCAAAGAATAAAAGTTTGTGAAAGATTTATAAAATATGGAATAGAAATATCCGGAACATTCCAGAACATTCTGACTCGGGATTTAGCGGTTATCAGAAAATGAAGACGGTTTTAGACCCGGACTCCAAACGTACTTTAATTACTGTCAAAACGACCGTATCGGCGCGTAGATGACAACTAAGAGGTAGACATCAGTGTTTGAGCAATCACTTGACGATAAACTTACGAATAATCTCAAAATCGTTCCGCGTACCAAACATGCGGCCCAATCATCACTGGGTGGTTTGCGGGAGGTGCAGAAATGAGGTATCTACAGAGCCCCCACTTTGACTGAGGCTTGGACAAGGCGAAAGTCAAAGTATAGCCATCAGGTCAATCGAAGATTACAACCTGACGACTATGGCGACGCGAGGCGGCTCAAAGGGGTCTGAACCAAGGACCTGTCGTCGGGAACATTTTAGAGTCTGTCGACTATCGGGGAGGGTCGTTTAAAGTCCATTAGACTACGTAAGGAGGCTCGCCAGCCATAAGAAGAGATCATATGTGAGATACCCCTGGGTGAAACGGGACTGAAGACGCTTCGGCAAAAACTCTTTGGTCTGAAGATAACTTGGTGTATGAAGGCATTAGGGGTCACAGGGATTCTGAAAGGGGTCGTCTGAAGGATTTACGGTAAATTTCTGAAAGATTTGAAGGGTTTATCCTGAAAAGGGGTACCTAAGAGATATGAAGGTTTGCCTGAGGAATAATAAGAAAACGATGATTTTAGGGAAGACAGCAGGACACAGTCTCGAACTGCTGGGAGAAATCTGTTTGTGTTCAGCTTCAAACAAACTTCGGAAGAATTCGGGGTCGATGTTGATCTCCATGTCTCGAGAGGAATTGACTGTCGGTCGTGAACTCTCGTTGGGGAACTTAATCGGGAACTGATCTCCATGTCTCGAGAGGGAAAGTCTATCCGTGTACTCTCGCTGGGGAACTTAACTTAATAAAGGCGTGTCGAAACACCTGTGAGAGAATACCTACTCGTTGTGACAAGCAAGGTCTTGGGAGCGATAAATAATGTATAATAGTCTGCAGTTGGCTTAGAAATGCGGGTCTGAACGAAGAATTATCGTCAAACGGACCAAAAAAGATAAAATGGCATCGGGGAAGAGGCGCACCAAAGATGGGCCCACAAATAACGAACTCATAACGAATTTTTGAAAACTCGTATGGAGGGAAGCTAAGGAAGAGGCGCAGCAAGAGCTGCATCTCTTGGAATAGGCGCAGCACCTGCTGCGTCTGTTCCTTAGTGTGTCTTTCCTGCGTAAAAACGCGATAAACAGAGGGTTTCATTTCATTTGTTCGAAACACGATTTCATCAATTTCTCTCTCAAACTTCAACCATTTCCGCCAAAATTTGATCTAAAAGCTTGCATTCGCCATGACTAATCGAGGTATGTATATCATTCTTGCATTAGTCTTCTATAAAGGATGAATTGGATCGACAAACTTAGGGTTCCCAACCCTAAAATGTCGAAAATTTGGGGCTTTTCCCCCAAATGATCTTGCCTTGTAAAATTGATCATGTAAATGGCTAATTGGTAGTATAAGGATCATAACCATCTATTTGTATCGAATTTTCGTTGAGTTTTGAGCATTTGAGTGAAATTGAGACGGTTTCACAGCTAAACCGTAAATTGCTTCGAAAATGGCCTTAGGATTGCCCATTTGCGATGAAAATTGATATTTGGAATCCTAGAATGATGGGTAAACTTCCTACCATCTCAGAATTTTGGTTTGTGACGGCTTTTTCAGGACACTTTTCTAGGGCATAATTGCGATTATAACGAAATGCTGCCGAAATTTCGACTTGAACCCATGACTAGGCTTCAACTTAGGATTGACTTGACCTAAATTACCACAAGAGTGATCGGATTTGTGGGAATACGGCCAAAGATGGCGAGAAAAGAGCGATTTCAGGGCTTCCGAAAGCTCGAAAATCCCCTAATCAAGGCTCGTCGTCACTTGACGCGGCCTAAATTTGCTTTAACGTTGCAGTTGATGAGGCTTCTACTTCTGGGAGAGCTACCATGGAGATAGACACTGCTGTTGACGCTTCTCGTGCTCTCGAGGAGGCTTTTGCTGCGGCTAGGGCAGCCGGGGAGGTTGCTGAGGACGAGATCCTCGAGGAACAGGTTGCCGAGGAGGAGGAGGCCCCAAGACGGGCCAACGTGGGACGAGGAGGTCATCAGCTGAGAGGAGCACCCGCGTGGGCTGAGATCTGGGACAGCCGTCACTTGCTTTGGGCTGCGGAGGGTCACCTGTCCTATAGGACGGTGAAGAGCTTGGTAAATAGGAATTCATTACTCATCACTCATCTTCTTTCATTTCATTCACTCCAATTTCTTCCAATTTCATTCAAACTGAAAATAGCTTTTGTTTCAAATCACAATAGGAGGCCGGGAACATCAGATCATTCTCGGGCTACACGACGGCGATGGAGTGCTACGAGAGGCTGTCGGCGGAGGAGCGCGCCATGATCGAGCAGGGAGCATTTGGTGCCTTGGCGTAGGCTTGGAGGGATATCGCGAAGAGGAAGCTGCGGGCTAACCTTAGCCTGGTCCTCGCTTTCTTTGACCGATTCTGGGACACGACTTCCACTTTTCACATGCCTTTTGGTGAGGTGGGAGTCACGTTGGAGGACTACGGCATGATCTCTGGGCTGCCGTGTGGGAGTGAGGAGGTGGAGTGGCCAGAGACTTCCATGAGAGTGGACTCGGCCGAGGCTAGGAGGTTGATCGGCTGGAAATTATCGCCGAAGGCTGTTCCAGTGCCTGGTTTGGTGCCGAGTTCTTATGTCTGAGACTACTTTGCGGGGAAGACCCCGGCGCTGGTGGTGATTGACGGGAGAGAGACGGCTCCTCCACCCTGTACAGCTGAGTAGAGAGTCCGGTTGTGGCTCTGGTGGTTCTTGTCTTCGATCTACCTCGGAGACAAGGGAGAGAGGCTGTCGACGAAGCTCCTTCCTTTCCTTTCTGACCTGAGCTCCCTAGGACGTTGGGAATGGGTCATTGCTGGCTTTGCGGTCCTCATCCGTTTCATGAGGGCCATGGTTCGTCCGGAGTTGATGGAAAATGGGACTTCTCCTGGTGCTGTCGGCCATGGACTACTGTTGGAGGTACGAACCTTCATTTAGACTAATAATTACTTCTTTTTCTAATCAAGTTACGAAAGATCGTTATTGACTATCTTGCTTCACTGGCGTGGGTGTACTCCTACTTTCCGAGCCTCTCGTCCAAGAGGACGAAGCCGTTGGAGAAGGCCTATCCCGTCGTGAAGGATTGGGTGATGTGTCGGACGAGGAGCAAGCGCTTCTGTCACGGTGTCTACCGGCGGGACGTGAACACTCTTCAGCTGGACAGCGTGAGCATCTCACTTATATTCGTTTTGCTTCTTCATTACTTTTTCAACCGATCATAAGAATGATTTCTTGTTTATCTTTTCCCAGTGGGTGCCCAGGCCTTGGGCGGAGTACGCTGGCGCGCTCCTTTTGTAGCTGAGGTCCTTCGACCTAGGAGCTCGAGCCGGCTGCTGTTGAGGACGTCGATGGGTCCTGTGTGGTACTTGGGCGAGCGTTTGGCTCGTCAGTGCTCTCGGGATGTCTTGACGGTTCCCATCGATCCTCCTAGGACGATGTTCAGGTAGCCTTCTGAGGCTGAGAGGGAGGTTGACTTGGCTGGCGTTGGTGGTGACGCCCTCCTTCTTCCTGGTGAGGACTACTCGGCGTTCCTCTACGGGAGGTTGGCGTACTGGCCGGTTGTGGTAAGTGCTTTATCCTACTTTATTTTTGCTGATTTTGAGAATACGATGAAAGATCATCGATTGACGGGAATCATTTGCTTTTGTAGGAGGTCGAGGCGGCGGGCATGAGCCCCCAGAGTACCCTGAGACCCTCGAGTACACTGACGCGACCGGGAGGATGACGATCTCCGAGCTGCGTGACTTTGACGTAGCTGTGACGGATGCTGGCCTGGACGACTGGCAGCATCTGATTCAGAGGGTAAGCCTCCAATTTGCATGGTTTTCTTGTGTAAGAACACATTTGATTGCATTTATCCCATTATTGAGAACCTCTTTTTGAAAATGCAGGTTGCGCTGTCCCGGTTTGTGGCGTTATGGAGGGTGACAAACCGGTTGAGAGCTACTGCCATCGAGGCACTTGTCGGTGGTCGAGGTCGTCAGGTATGAACCTTTCGTTTATGTCTTTTCTTCCTAATTTTGATTTTCTAACTTTCCTTGTAATTGTTTGAAATGATTGACATGAGCCAATTTTGTTGCTTGCAGGGGAGGAGTGAGCTGGAGCGAGAGTTGGCCCAGTCTCGGGAGGAGACTGCTCGCTTGTTGAGGGAGCTCGAGGTTCGTGATGCCGAGGTTTCCGCTCTCGAGGCGAGAGTCGCGGAGTTAGAGGGCGACTGGCAGTAGCCTTGTTTTGTTGTTGTTTGTATTTTGCACATTTGTACACTTTAGGACCTACTTTTTTGGACATTTTGGATTTTGCTTGGGGCTCGAGCCCCCAGTTTGTTGTACATTTCCTTTTTGATTATATATATGACGGCCTGAGTGCCTTTGCTGCTGGGTTGTGTTGCTTGTACCTGGAGGTTAGCTTTGAACAGGTTTGGTAGATGACGGTTTACGCCGTCATGCTGCCGAAATTTACATAGAAATCACGCAAAACATGCATTTGTATATACATATGGCCTAAATTAGCGCGAACCATATGACTCGAAAGTACTAAAAAAAGTAGAAAAATGCAAAAATTTAACGAAAATGACCGGACGGTAGGGAGGGTTACCTCCTAAAAAAAGAAAAAATAGAAATCTATAAGTTAGAAATGTAGTATAGGACGGGAGCGAAATGATTCGCCAGAAAAGAAATAAATAAAGAAATATAAGTTTGAAATAGATTACATTAGATTGGAGAAATGATTCCCCGAAAAAGAAAAAAAATAGAAAGAATTATGTAAGTGTGCTAAAATGACGAAAATGCTGATATTTCCTCGAAATGTGCATCCGCGAAATTAGGAAGCACGAAATATGGCAACTTTGACGTGTTTACCAAAACAATAACCCGTAGGAATAGGAAATTATTCGTTGAAGGATTTAGGAAAGATCCAACGCGGAAATTCACAGAAACAAAGCTGAGGAAGAGGCGCAGCAGGAGCTACGTCCCTTTGAAGAGGCGCAGTAGGTGCTGCGCCTGTTCCCAAGTGTATCCGTTCTGGCGGATTTTTGGAAACAGATTTTAGAATAAATAGAGACGTCGATGGAGGTTTTATTCACACAATTCTTTCGTCTCTTCTTCGTCTTATTATATAAAATTCTCAATATAATCACTCATCATGAATACTTTGGAGATTCGTCTAAAAGAGTGGACCAACGAGTTTTCCAACATGGAGAAACACGTTATGGGTGCTTATAATCTTGGATCTTTGTTGAGTTTGAAGCTTATCAAGGTTGTCAAACCGTTCCTAGATGCTTGTCTTGATTATTGGGACCCGAATTATCATGTTTTTGCGTTCCCCGGAGGTGACATTTGTCCATTTCCTGAAGAAATTGCTGCGATTGGTGGGTGGGACCCAGAACACTTGCCTGCTATTCCTTTTACTTCACAAGGGTATAAGAACAAATTTAGAGATTTGCTTGGATTGTCTAGAATTGAGGTGGACCGTCTAGTGACCTCGAAAGGAGTGCGGATGTTGGACTTTATTAATCGATTCATTAACAAGGCCGACCTCACCGTTTCTTATGTTGCCAGGCGAAGGGCATTTGGGTTTTGCGTGTTGCATGTATATGTCCTTCAAGGGCATGTTGATGAAGATTTGAGAGGTGATCCCCGTCTCCTGGGCCTAGTTGAGCAAATGGAGCTGCGCAGGAGGCCAGCTTGTTTATGTTTAGGATAGATCCTATTGGGCTTGGATAATAGGAAAGCCAATCGCGACCTACCGTATTTGGGAAGTCCCACTATTTTGCAGGTAAAAGAACACTTTTCCTTTTTCTTTCTTTCTTCTCTTTTTCTTTCGTTTTTTTTTTCTTTTTTTTTTTTTTCGTTCGTTTTTTTTTTCGGTGTCTAATACCCGCTTTTGGTAGGTCTGGCTTATGGAGCGCCTTCGATTGATCGAGCCCCTAGTTTATGTTCCTTCTTATCATGTTCGTTCGATTGCTATGAGGACTAGGCTTTACTTGGTGGACTTCACTCGGGTCTGCAATTACTGGGAAAACAAACTAAAGAGTGATGATGGCCCTTTGATTAGATGGGTTGTACCATGGTGGCATCTCAAATTTGTCACTGGAGTATCTTCCTTGGATCCTACCCGATCTGTGCGCATTCCTGGCTTGGAATTCATGGTATGCATCTTCCCGGAGAGGTTGATGAGACAAGTTGGAATGAAGTAGATGATCCCGAAGCTTGACACTGTCCTGCAGACTGCCGTGGCGCTTACTACTGAGAGTCGAAGGAAGTGGGCCATTAAATGGGCTCAAAGAAATGTCTGGTTCTTGAACTCTTCTGTTAGTGCCTTATGGGTGTCGGACTCCTATCTGCGGTGGAGGAAAGCTACTACCCCAGAGGAGCGTGAGAGATTGAGGAAGCGCGAGCCCCTTGACTACAAGGTGCGCGAAGTGGAAAAGGAGAAAGAGAAGCATCTGACTGAGGGAGAGGAAGAAGCCGGGTTTCGAGTTGTTCATCCTTCGAAGAGACCGAATACCTCTCCTGTCGTCGAGATGGTGGTTGACAAGAATGGTAAGGCTAGGCCACGAGAGAGACCATTGGTGATTAGGTCCGAAGTGGCGCAAGAGCGTCCGGCTCGAGGTCGGGATAAGAAATATGATAAAAATGACAAAGGCAAAAGGAAAAACGGAAGAATAGCCTAAGTCTTTATTATTATTTATTATTATTATTGTAATAAGAAGGTGGGGTTTTTAGAATCCTAGCCTATTATTATTATGTGGCATATTATTATTAAAGAAATGAAATAAAAGAGGTTAATTGGTTATGAAACCGTTGTGACTTTCCATTTATTACTCTTGTCGAATTCCAAATGCGATTGCAAATGTCCTTCTATTTACATTTTGAAATTAAATGGGTTGTATCCTGTGAAAGATTGCCTACGTATTCATTTAAAAATGAAATCAAACCCTTGCACGTAGTTCGAGTAAATATAAAAGAATAATTGTTCTAAGCAAGAGCTTGTAATGAACTTAGAGGATAAGCATGAGCTTTTTGCTTACTCTTAAGGTGCAAATTTAGTTTATTTGATGATATGAGGATGACGAATTGTCAAAATGCAAGAGCAGAGTGACATTGGCTTATTTCAGCTTGGCCAGGGGCCGTTTATTTGGTGCCACAAGAGCGACACGTGAGGTTACGCGAGACGCGTTTTTGTTCCTATTCTAGGCATAATACCGTTTTAGTTGGTCAAGGTTTGTCGGGTTGGCAAATTCATTCCCATCTAGATCTGTAATTCTAACCGCACCCCCTAGAAGTATGGATTTGACTAGAAATAGCCCGGCCCAATTAGGTTTGAATTTTCCTCGTGGATCGACAGGTAAAAGAGCTCTAACCGACTTGAGTATTAGGTCTCCTTCCTTGATGTTCCTTGGCTTGACCCTTTTGTTGAAGGCCCGTTTGATACGTGCTTGATAGGTTTGGACATTATGCAATGCGCGTAGCCTACGTTCATCCAGGAGGATGAGTTCTTCATATCTATCGCTCTTCCAATCGGCTTCCGGGATTTGACTTTCGAGTAAGATACGCAAGGATGGTATTTCTAACTCGACTGGTTGTACCGCTTCCATGCCATAGGTCAAATAGAAAGGGGTGGGCCCAGTGGGCGTCCTAACTGATGTGCGATATCCCCATAAAGCAAAGGGTATTTTGCTTGGCCAATCTCGATAGTTGTCAATCATTTTCTTGAGAATTGTGACAACATTCTTGTTTGCCGCTTCTACCACGCCATTAGTATGTGGTCTATATGGCGAAGAGTGGTGATGCCTAATTTTGTACTTGGCTAGCAATTGCTCAGTTTCAGCTTGGAAATGTGATCCATTATCACTAATGATCTCATGTGGGCAACCGTATCGACAGATGATGTTGTTCTGTATGAACTTTGCCACGTTTTTAGCCGTGAGACTAGTGTAGGAAGCCGCTTCTACCCATTTGGTGAAATAGTCGATTGCCACTAGGATAAAACAGTGACCTCCAGTTCCGGCTGGGGTTATCTTCCCGATTATGTCAATTCCCCAGGCAGAAAATGGCCAAGGAGATGTCATTGTATAGAGCAATGAAGGAGGGACATGCTGTACATTCCCGAAGATTAGGCAGTTGTGACAATGCCTTACGTATTTGATGCAATCGGATTCCATTGTGGTCCAATAGTACCCCAAACGTGTGATTTTCTTTGCCATCATGGGCCCACTCATTTGAGGACCGCATTCTCCATCGTGAACTTCTTCCATTACTTTACGCGCCTGTGAATGATCAAGGCAACGTAGGATTACACCAAAAGGTGTTCTTTTGTATAGTTCTTCTTGCATGAGGACGTATTGGGAAGCTAGTAGACGTATAGCACGTTGTCCCCTTTTGTCCATATCTGGTGGATAGGTACCGTTGAGCTTGAAATTTAGGATTGCTTGAAACCAAGGCTCCTCTGTGACTTCCTCTTCGTCGATGATTGGTGGACATAAGCTGGCTCTGATAGTCGTTCGATACACAAAGGTATTTCCACCATGTCATCTGGCATATTAATCAAAGATGCGAGTTTTGCAAGAGCATCCGCAAATTGATTTTCTTCCCGAGGTAGGTGTAGATAGGTCACGTGATCAAAGAATTGGGCAACTTGGTCTATTCTGTCTTGATAAGGTGCTAAGCTTTCGCTTCGGATTTTCCAAGATCCCGTAACTTGATTGATGATCAGGGATGAATCTCCATGTACCCGGAGGTTTTTAATGCCTAAACTCACTGCCGCTTGTAGTCCAATGAGGCAAGCTTCGTATTCTGCAGCATTATTTGTCACCTCGAAGTCGAGTTTGACAGAGATTGGTGTATGCTCGCCTTCAGGAGAAATGAGCAACACTCCTATTCCAAATCCTCTTAAGTTTGATGCTCCATCGAAGTAAAGGTCCCAGTAGTCTACATCAGTTTGGAGTATATCCTCGTCTGGAAATGACCAAATATCTATTGTTTGTGCATCATTGATGGGATTTTATGCAAAGAATTCGGCAACGGCGCGCCCTTTTGTAAATTTCAGGGGCACGTACTTGAGATCGGACTCTGAGAGCATCAAAGTCCATCTCGCTAATCGTCCGTTGAGGACGGGTTTCTCGAAGAGGTATTTGACTGGATCCATGTTGGAGTATATTTTGACGGAGTAGCTAAGCATGTAATGTCGTAGCTTCTTCGTTGCCCACACAATAGCGAGGCATGTCTTTTCAAGTTGTGAGTATTGTTGGGAAATGTGTCCTCAACAATAGTGCGATCACATGATTTAAATATCATTATTAAATCTCATTTTAAGAATACATGTGGGATGTAATATTTTACTGTCAACTGGTCAACACATATCGGTAATGATTGGCTGACTAGAGTTTGACATTACTGTCGTGCGACGGTGGTGATCAGTTGATCCCCTTAGGTCATACCTATAGGGAAATACTCTTAATTGATTATTTAATTAATCGTATACCGATACGAGTTAATTAAATTGCTTAAAATTGACGGATGATTTTGTGAGTATAATATATGTATCTTATTGTAAATATGATTAAATGAGACACGGTCTAAGTAATCGAATTATTTTATTACTTAAATGAAATTATTGTTTAAAGAAACAATTGAAACGGAATGAATAAATTATTATAAATACAGAATGTTGTAGTTTATAATTTGGAAACATTTTTGGTACAAGTAATTACGAATTAATAGTCGATTTTGTAAATGACATATTTTATGAGTATGTTGATTTTTAATATGTTAAAAATACATTACATTGTGACATGTCATGTAACATGTTACATGTGACAAATTTGACAAATTACAAAATAAAATGGATTCTCCATTTTATACTTAAAAACCGAAAATGAGGAGGTAGTGTAAGATATGTATTGTGTTTTTATCTTGAGTGGAAAACATAATTATCATATCTAAGTAGTAGCCTTGCAAGCCTAAGCTTTTGAGAAGAGCAAAATCAAAAGGCATTGGGCATACTACCCAATGCAAGATTTCGGCCATCCCACTAGAAAGAGAGAAGAGCTTTTCTCTTTCACATCATTATTCATTCTTTCCATCCAATTTTCTAGTGTAAGAAAATATAATAAAACTCTCTACAATTTATGATAATTCTAGAGAAATAAACTCACAAAATTACTCCTCTCTTGACCGAAATATTCAAGAGTAAAATTACAATTTATATTGTGTCAATTTTATAGTAAAATTAATATTATTACTAGATCTAAATAATATTAGTTATTATGAGTATTCCTTGGGTATATGCTTTTGGGAGGGATTCTATACTTGAATCCTTGTTCTTCCATTTGGAGAGCTCAAGAACAAGTGAGTAGGAGAACTCACTTGTGCCCATAAGAACCGAAATTACAATGTAAGGGTGATTTCTTCTTTATTTTGCTACCTTGTTTGCATGCATAAGACCCTTATTTAATTTTATGACAAATTAATTTATAACATATATGAGTATGTTTATGTATATAGATCTACATTTCCTTCAATTGGTATCAGAGCCACGGTTGTTTGCATGCAAATCGGTTAAAAGTTTTTCCGAGTTATAAGAATAACAAATAAAACTTGTAAAATTTGTGTTATTATGATATATCACGAAATTAATTCATGCATGTTAATATTTCTGGTCCTAAAATGTTTTAGGATATTTTGGTTAATTTTACGGTTTTTTATTGTTCATATTTTACAATAATGTCATTTAAATATGATTTTATGAGTAAAAATGTCATTTTTTGTCTAAAATTAGCTATACTTCGAATTATCAGTTGATTTTTGGATATGTTGTCACATATATTATTTTGAGATAACCTGTAAATTTTCATAATTTTTGGACTTGTTATGCTCGAAAAATGAATTTTTCATTATTAAATTCGGATTTAGGTGAAAAATATGTTAATATGAGTTAAATTTCGAATCTGGTCATAGAAAATTAATATGTTGTCACATGCAATTTTAAAAGATGTTTGTAAAATAATTGGCTATAAAAAAGTCTTTTTGCATGATTTATGGATTTTTGAAGAAAAATAGCATAAATAGTGACATTATTAGTGAAAAATTAATAAAACATAATCTATGACTTAGGAAAAACGTCTAATGTTGCTTTTTGTTATCTTTTTCAGATCTAAAATTGAAAAGTTAATGAATATAATTTTTCCATGTTTTTATGATTTTTTTATTAAAAATCGATAAACCGCAACATTGTTTTTCCGGGAAAATTTCGAAATTTTTAACCTAAAATTTTGAACATTATGAGTGTCATGGTATTTTTCCAGAATGTTCATGAATTTAAATTTCAAATTTTGAATTTATTTGAAATTTTGTGATTTATTTGAAGTTTATAGCTTATTTTTGTAATTTTTGGTCCATTTATGAACAATTTTATAAATATGGGTTAATTATGGTCAAATTATTAGTGAAGACTAAATTTTGAGTCCTAAGAGGTTAGGGTAATTAACTTATGCATAAATATGAGTTTATGTATTTTTGTGATTATAAAAATGTTGAAATCACGCAAATCCGTAAAAACCGAGTAATATACGATATTGGCTAATTAAAGGCAATTTAGCATAAAATTGAGCATGTTCATACATATTATAATGCTGCATTTTTCTTTATGATTGTCATAATTTTAATTTATGTAATTTTGAATTATGTAATTTTTACTTAGTATGGCCTTAGATTTTAATTGATATTGCCCGAAATGTATGGGAATATCGATTCGGTTGTAATTTTATTGTGATCTCGTATCACCGTTTTGTAATTTAATAGATTTATTTTATTTTAGTTACAAATGTATAATAGGAAATTATGTAATTTATTATGTAATTTAAATTCATCTCGGAGTTCCCAAAGACGGATTTCTTCAAGATGGTGATACATAAAGACGGTGTTACCTCGAGATGCGTGCCACAACCGAAGTTCAAGGGACCAATGGAGTTGGTTTCCGAATATGTAATAGTTAAATAGTTTTTCTATTTTAGGAAAGGCCATACTAGGATTTATTTATCTTTATGCTTGCATTTTATTTTATGTCACATGCATCGCTAAATCGCCATAACTAAAACATGCATCCTTATTTTATCGAGTTCATCGACCGTGTCAATTAAAATTATCGTAGTTCACCGCTTTAGTTCACTTAAAACGTGATAGATAATAAATTGACATGACCTCTCGCTAAAACAATCAATTGAGACATAGCCTTACCAAATAGTAGAAACCATGAAAACCTATTTCGCGAGGGAGTGCGCTCGGCCCCACCGGGATACAAACCTTGTTACGTAGGGGAAGTGGGTGATAAATGTCTATCCACCGAATTCATGTTGATAAGGGATGTATCGGCCACACCGTGCCCAAGTTAATGTGGGTTTGGATCATGGACACATTTATTCGAAATTTGGATTGAACTCAACAAAAGTTTTTGATAAGGGATGTATCGGCCCCACCGTGCCCTTGTCGAATGTGTTTTGGGCTAAAGATAAATGTTAATGTAATATTATCGACCAAGAGTTCTAAAAGTAGAATCGATTAAACGTTAATCCACCGAGTTATATTGATAAAGGATGTATCGGCCCCACCGTGCCTAAGTCAATATGAATTTGGGTCTTGGAATCATTTATCATAGTTGGGTAGAGGTCACTATGTAAATGCTATACTTGTTTTTCAAGTATTAATAAAACGATAAATGTTAAGTTTTCCTCTATTCCGTTTTTTTATATTGTTCTATTTCTTTACCACAATTCATATACGATATCATTTCGATTTTGATGACGAATCTCCATTAAAACATCGTAACTAAAGACAAAATTTGAATTTGCTTCTAAAACCTCAAACGAACCATTGCTAAGGATCTCTTGTAAAGAGTATAGATTAAAGTTATTCATTATTAAACAGGTTTTTGATTCTTGACTAAGACTTCTACTTACAATGGACTATGTTTCATATGCTTAATTGAATTAAGTACCTTGAAGCGATAAATTGTTTTGGTGATTAGATTTTCAGAATTCGTAATTGACCAAAATAACGCAACCACTTTAATGAAAGTTTTAAGACTAAAACGAACAAATGAAGAGTAATCTTCATGAATTCAATTTTGCTTCTCAAAGCAAAGACTCATTGAAATGAGTGGGAGCATTCTCTTAAACCGTTAAGATGAGGACGAGGTTCAAGAAGTAAAGATAATAATGGAATTGATACAAGGTAATGTTAAAAGTAAAGTCATTGAGGAATGACGATACTAAACCTATCAATCCCGACCAATAAAGTTTCCATTGTCTTAAATGTTGGACACAAGAAAGGAAACTGCCCCAAATTATTGAAGAATCAACAAGTTAGTTGTGGGACATCTAATGGGACCTTCTTCTTTAAATGTTTATTTGATTAAACATAAATTTTGCTAGTACCACTTCACAATATTAGAAACAAGTGGAGGTTTTCATCATTGTACTTGATACATAGGATGATTAGAATATGACGACTAGCAACAATAATGTCGAGAGATAGAGTAATTGTGTACTCAATCTAGTTTTTGGATTTAAAGTTGTACTTAATTGTGACTATTAAGTGCATAAACTCTAAATAAGAATATAAACTTGTTAAGATACAAAAAGGGTTTTCACTTTTGTGACCCTATACACCACGATTTGATGTATGGCTAGCCCATTATCAAGGTGATTATATTCTAAAACAAACTAGAATGATATATCATGTAGATGATGTAAGATTCAAATTGGTAACCCAAGATTAAACCTTAAATTTTGGAATGATGAACGTAAAGAGTTATCGAGTACTCTTGAAACCATTAGATTGTTAATGGTATATGCGTATCTTGTATTCAAAGCAAGATGTCTCATGCCTTTTGGTTGAAAAGGAGATCGAGGTTGTAAATCATCTATCCAAAATAGGTTGATCATTATCTTTTACCAACGATTTAAGTTGACACTAATATGTTCACTTAATAAGGTAAATAGAGAAATCTTTGAAGAATTTCAAAGAGTTCAAGGAATCACGATTTAGTCGTGATGGGATTATTAAAGTGAAGACTTTGATATAAGCCAAATGAATTGTGATATAGTATCACAAATTAATCTCTCTTAACACGCATTATGGGATAATGTATGATTGGATAAGAATTCAAACGCTATTCGATAAGGTTTGGACTTCGATCAAGTTATTTTGAGTTACTTGATCCTTTTGGGGATTTTATCATTTTGTCTAAATTATTTTTCCACTAAATCGAATCATATGAGATATGAAATGGTAAGGGTACCATGTTTGTAAGTTTTCACAAGAAACAAATGCTCATTTTTCCCTCTTCAATTATCACGAGTACGACGAGTTTGCGGCTCGTGAAGCTGTCTTTCTAAAATACAAGTTTATTTTTAGAAGACAGAGTGGGAGAAATTATTCAAGAGCCACAAAGAATGCCACAAAAAATGTTATGTCGCAAGAAACTGGTCTTTCTTGGCTACATGAGATGTTTTGTGTAAGACGTTGTTTCCTTAAAACCTAGGAGGTTAAATTCGTCACTTGTTAAAAATGATGAATTCATGCTACTTTTAAGAAAGTAAAGAGCTTATAACTTACAAAAGAAATTGTTTGATTCAAGTTGATTACTTCTGGAAAGTAATCGACAAAGGACTTACATAAGAGTGTTTAAGTCACAACTCAATACAAGGCTTAGAGCCATGAAAATCCGAAATAAAAGGCTTGATTAGTGACAAAGGGTTTTGCACTAATAAAGAGATATTTCATAGCAAGATTAGTTGCAAAGGGTTTTGCACTAATTGAAATGCTTAAGTCTATTTGGATCTTCTTAGGGATTGTGTTTCATTATAAGGTTATGAAATACACAGCAAGTGAATCTAAAACCCACTTCTTCAATAGAAGCAATGTATTCAATACATGTCATAAGTTTTATAGATTCTTGCAATCCTAAGATAATGTGAAACTTAAGAGAGGATCTTAAGTAGGACATCAATGAGTTAGAATCAACATTTTGATCATGCGATAAAACATTTCTCGATAAGTCGAGAAGTTGTGTTTATACATGGAGTTTAGTGGGAGTTACGGAATTTTTAATTAGTCCGATATGTGGATGACATATTGATCATTGAGAATGATTTAAGACTTTTGGAGTATTATAATACATCTTGAATATCCGGATTTATGAAGATAAATCCACATGATATTAGCGCCAGTAAGGAGTCTTATGTTGATAAGATTCATGACTAGTTCAATTAAATTGAACATATTTGATTGATTTCATTTGCTTCCGCTGCCGAATCAATTAAAAAGAAATGATGTATAACACTTCATATGCTTTGAGTATGATGAATTGTTTTCAAAAATCGAATTTAAGTAATCTTTACCAAGTAAGCTGTAAAGATTACCCTTAAGTGCTTGCAGAAGCATTAAAGAAGTAAAGCAAAGTGTTTATGATGCAATTTTGTGTAAGGGTGTTACACAAGTGACAATTGACAATTGAGATTGCGCATGGTTTCCAACAAAACCATAATCAAAACACATTAAGATGGTTAAGATACCATTGTGGCTATGTTAATTAAGAAGTAGATTTTCTAGAATCGTTCTAGGCAATAAGGAACAATGAGAGATATTTATAACGGAAATTGAGTACACTTGCAATCATGAGATGTGCAAGAAGGATGAGTTCCGCACACTGTGAAAACAGTGGGAGCTATTCTTAGGCTAGAGGGCCTATGTCTTGATTGGATAGGGAGATAGGGTCGCATTTGGACTCCTACGTACTTACGGTCAAAGCTCGTGAAAGATCTCGATTTCGGCTAGCTTCCTTTCGAGATAGTGCCAAGGTTCGGGAAATCCGTGAAAGAGTTCTAAACTTCCTTCCTTAACAAAGTATCCATTTAGGGTAGGGAGATAGGGTCGCATTTGGACTCCTACGTACTTACGGTTTTGAACTTGAGCAAGCATCTCGAGAACTTCCTCTTTAGTGGGTTTGTATCCTAGCCCAAGTGGTATCCTTTTTTAGTTGCCTTCCTTGTAGGGTGCGAAGGTGTTTCTTCGGATAGGGTTCAAAGGCATTCCAGGGAAGTATCCTTGGGATTTGAGTATGTGGTTGACCACCAAGTTGGAATAGGGATCATATTATAGGGGTGCCAATTCACTTTCTATGACACTTATGCTTTGAACGCCCCCAAGTTCATATACTGGATCTGCAAGGACTTGATTATTTGACTTCTTTTCGATTATCGCCTTAATGGGTGACGAAGTGATTGTCACCACTTTGCCATTTAGTGGAATTTTGATCTTTTGGTGAAGAGTGGATGTTACTGCTTTGGAAGCGTGAATCCAAGGTCTTCCCAGAAGTATGTTGAAGGAAGCTTCGATGTCCACTATTTGGAAATTAACCTTTCGCTCAATTGGCCCTGTGGCTATGGTCAGGTTAACGAGCCCTACGACCTATCGTCGTGTTCCATCATATGCACGGACACCTTGATTGGTAGGGGTCCAATCCGACTCTTTCATGCCTAGTTTGTATGCCATTTTGAGGGATATGACATTGACCGCGGAGTCATCATCAACTATGGTCATTGGCACATTCTTCATTAGACAAACGACGGTGATGTAAAGAGCCAAGTTGTGATTAGCGCCAAAGGGTGGCAAATCTTCGTCTGAGAAAGTAATAGGATTACTTAGCTTCGGTGATTCTTGGAAGACCAAGTTGACTACATCGTCGGGTGTGGAGTTATGCGCTACATTTAATTTGGCCAAAGCTTGAAGTAAAGCTTGGCGATGTGGGAATGAGCTTGCTACTAGTTGCCAGACTGAAAGATCAGCCTTTGTCTTCTGTAATTGCTTAAACAAATGATCAGTGGAGAGTTTTGAGTAGTACTTCGTTATCATTTGGTGTGACAACGTTGGTTGGACCATTTTGAGTAGTACTTTGATATGGGCGCCCCGAACGAGTTAGGTGGTCCACATCTTGGTCTTCACCATTTTGGACTATTTCTTTGACTAGAGAGTTTTCAATGAGATACTCGTCCTCATCATCATCGGCCCATACTCCATTGATCGTAGCTAGTTCCCTCATTCTCATGATCTCGTCTTCTAGTCGTGTGATTTGGTCGACTAGTTTGTCAACCACGGCGACTATTTCTTGCATAGTGGCATTTTGAGAAAAGATTAATGGCGTATGTTCTTTGGGTGTCGCATTGAGGTCATGTAGAGTTGTCACCACATTTTCTAATTCCCAAACTTGCCTATCCACACTTCTTGCCCATGTAATGAAGTCGGTGATGGTAGGGGAAATGGTAGAGTAAAACCCTTCATTCTCGATTGCGTGGATTTCATTTTTAACTGGAGAAATGAGGTGTGAATAATCTAAGAAAGATTCTTCACTTGTGATCACTAGAATTCCAAGAGGATTCTGAGTGTTGTTGGGTTTACCTCCCGGCGGTATTGGTAGTCGACCATCCTCTATCATGTCTTGAAGCACATTTTTCAATTTGTAGCATTTTTCTGTGTCGTGCCCCTTGCCCCTATGATATTCACAGTATGAGTTCTCGTCCCAGAACTTGGACTTCTTTTCAGGTTTGGGAGTAGGTCCTATGGGTTGGAGTTTGCCTTGTTTCATTAGCCTTTTTAGAGCATTGGAGTATGTGTCCCCAAGATTTTTAAACTTCCTTGGTGGGGTACTCTTCTTGGATGGCTCGAGGAGGTTAACTTCATCGGTCTTGCTAGTGGAGCCGTAAGAACGACTTGTTGAGCCTTGATATCCTCGACCTACAGTTTTGGACAAGAGCCCTTTACGGATGTCATCTTCAATTCTCGTTCCTAGTACGGTTAAGTCCTTGAAAGTTTTGATGTTTTGGTACCTCAAATGATTGGCATAGATGGGCTTTAAGTGGTCCACAAATTTCTCCACAAGGGTAGCCTCATCCGGGCGTTCAACTAGTTGGGTACCAGTCTTCCTCCACCTACTTAGGAAGCCGGTGAAACCTTCTTTGTCATTTTGGGTAAGAACCTCTAGAGTGCGCATGTTAACTTGAATCTCAGCATTATCCGCATATTGCTTAGCAAACTCGATCGCGGCATCTTCCCAAGTAGCGATCTTCTTGTGTTCTAGAGAGTAGAACCATTGCTTTGGGATGGTGTCAAGAGATGAAGGAAAGATCCTTAAGAACATCTCGGGTTTGATGCCTTTGATAGACATGTAATCCTTGAAGGCACGGATATGGTTCAAAGGGTTCTCATGCCCCTTGAATTTAGGGATATCCGCCATGTTGAAGCTGGTTGGCAACTTGGAATTTACGGCCGCATACTTGCGATTATTCTCCCAATAAATGTCATCCCCTTTAAGGTACATCAATTGCTCCTCTAAGTATTGGAGTCTTTTCTCAACTGCAGTCACACCCATGGGAGGGCTGTCGTCCCTGAAATCATTCACAAAGTCATCAACGACTTCACTTTCTCGAGGAGGAATCCTCGTTTCTACGGTATAGATCCGGCCCTCGATGGTGTCAAGGCGATCATGCACTTGGTCTTGAGTAACTTGGATTTGAGCCAGCGCGGCTAGGATTCGATCATTACTATCTTGGAGTTGATTGAAGTTCGCGTCGCTTGTTTCAGGCATCTTGGAAACTGGATAAGAGATCGACGACGAATCAAAACACGATCGACCATTCTAGCACACTTACTAAGAAAGAAAAGTTTTGACTCGTGAAGTGGGTGTCTGCCACTTGTGTCAGTGAGCTTTTGAAGAAAAGACCAAGTTTGAAAATGTGTGTCCTAGTCAACTATAGTGTAGTTGTAGGAGTGGACTCGAAGTGAGGTTTTTTTTAAATGGGCTTGGGCCCGAAATTTGACTCGACAAGTGGACAGAATTTCGACTTGGTTTTGCGCTAATGATGGGCCTTTTTCGAAATTTACACTTTAAAAGAGGTTTTGATTTTACAAAAATCGTCATGGTTTCGTTTAGAAATGGTGATCACGTAAGGTACAAACAAGCATTATAATGGGATGCTGAGTGCATTTAAAAGGGTTTTGGTTCAAAGGGTGGGTTGCCATACCGAACAATCAAACCCGAAGTCTGTGGAGAGGTTCGTACCAAACAAGAGTAAGGCCGATTCCTAGTCCATTTCCTCAAGTAGTGAAGGTCCTTGATACAAACAAGAGTAAGCATCATGGTATGGATGACGCCAATCGCTATCCATCCTTAGGCCCAAATAGGAATTAGGACCGTTTAGACGGGACGATTGGTCGAATGGGTTGGGTTGGGCCTAGGAAGGCCGAATGAAACGATCTAGGAAGACCGAGTTATGAAAACCGACAATTGTCTTGTACAAACTATTCCCTAACCTTGTTCAAGTTTCACCCTTTTGGCTACACGTAAGTGTATTATTCCCCAGCGGAGTCGCCAAACTGTGGCCATGCGGCCACGGGGGCGCTTGGGAAACAAGTGTTTGCATTTGTGGAGTCGCCACCAATTTTTATGGGAAATTGGAACCGTTCGAATACCTCGTGTCATGTCAAGACACAAAGTAGTGACATGAACACCAAGAACTCGTTACCCTTAGCATTCTATGTCTAGAATGACTCTCTTGGATGCCAATGAACACGGATGTTCACAAAGATCTTGAGTAAGGGGTGAGGGTACGTATTAGGAAGCTCTTTTGATCGAACACCTAATCCCGCCCGCCTCGATAGCGGCCTCTACTAATGATTAGGGAAGTTATTCGTACTTGATATATTGCCGATTATATGCATGCAATGCAACATCCAAGTTTTGATCCTAACATGTGAAGATTAACTAAGTCGGTGAACAATTAATTTAGCAAACAATTGGGTCGAAGTTAGGATTAAGGTTCAATTACATGTGAAAACATACAAATGATACAAAATACAATGATAAATACAATAAAGAATACAATAATTACATCGGGTTTAGCGATTTATGTCGAAAATACTCCTAAAACGGATGATTTGGGAAAAAGAATAAAGGCAAAAATCAACGAACAAATCAGTAGGTGATAATACAGTTAATAGTTAATTGTACGTAAACTAATTAAACAGGTCAAGGCAGAACGGAAGTTCAGAGGCAGAAATCAACCTGGAACAGGCGCAGCAGGACTGCGCCCTTTGGAAGAGGCGCAGCAGTTGCTGCGTCTGTTCCAAGGGTGAGTTCTGGTTGTGAAGCCGGAACTGCAAATCGTTAATGTTAATTGATGATTTTAAGGATTGATTATGAATATTCGACTCGGATGAAAGTGATTTAATACATTAATTACATG
Organism: Silene latifolia; assembly: GCF_048544455.1. Taxonomy (NCBI): domain Eukaryota; kingdom Viridiplantae; phylum Streptophyta; class Magnoliopsida; order Caryophyllales; family Caryophyllaceae; genus Silene; species Silene latifolia. The sequence goes on along the minus strand of NC_133527.1, from coordinate 175,042,070 downwards.
CAAATGAGTCATAAAAGCAATAAAACATGGATGAGACGAACGCAAATGAATTATTTACATGGATGAAAGATTGATTAGTGGCATAGGTGAACTAAATAGGTTAAACATAATGAATTAAAGACGAACTAATGACAATAGACAGATGGAAATATATCAAAGGTCGAATTCCAGAAACTCGATATGAAAGAATCGAATTTCTACAACCCGGATTGAGTTTAATGACGAAAACCCGCAAATATTGGATTATAAGGGATTTAAGTCGAATTTAATGATGAAATTAACGTATTAAGGATGTTTAAACAATATACATGTGAAATTATTGTGATTGTATGTCAAAGAATTGAAGAACAAACGAAAACAAATAAAAGCAAACGAATTTACAGAGGACGAAGGAAGAAGGAAGGAAGCAGGAACTGCGGCAGCCTCACGAAGAGGCGCAGCAGGTACTGCGCTCCTTCGAAGAGGCGCAGCAGTTGCTGCGTCCTTTCTCGACGGTTATCTTCTGGTAATCCGTAAAAAAGAGTTTTAAAGCATGGTTTTAGAAATCGGTTTTAACGAGTATTTTCGACATAAACCTTACATTAATGATACAAAAAGTAAATAACAATAAATAAAAGAGAGATTTACACCCTCAGACTTACATGTTTGAGGAAACGAGATGAACTAAGTTTATAATTAGTGATGCTCGACTCGAATGTAACGAAAGTGCCCTCGTAAGAGGAAAACGATTAAGATTAGTTAAGTTGAGTAATTGTGGAGTTGGTCAAATTGGTCGGTCATGCAAACGAGGCTGGTACTCAGAAGGATCCGAGCTTACGTGGTCGAATGTTCAAGCACGTAGACGCCAAAAAGTAAGAACGTGGTCTAGAATGCAAAGGGAGAAGAGAAGGGCGGACACTCGGGTGAGAAATATGAGAAGCGAAGGCTCCTATTTATACTAATCACGTGAAGGAATAGGGTTTCGGAGAGACTTTGGAAGTGAATCTCGAAAAGATATGAAAAAGATACGAAAAATACGCAGAAAAGAACCTGGGAAGAGGCGCAGCAGTCACTACGTCTCTTGGAAGAGGCGCAACACCTGTTGCGTCTGTTCCCAAGTGGTTTCCTCCTACGAAAGAAAGATTTCCGTGTTTGGTTTATGGAATGACGGGGTAATCTTATTTTCCTTAATATTTTGTATGAATATTACGAGAAATACTTTACCAAAGAATAAAATATTGTGAAAGATTTATAAAATATGGAATAGAAATATCCGGAACATTCCAGAACATTCTGACTCGGGATTTAGCGGTTATCAGAAAATGTAGACGGTTTTAGACCCGGACTCCAAATGTACTCGAATTACTGTCAAAACGACTGTATTGACGCTTAGATGACAACTAAGAGGTAGACATTAGTGTTTGAGCAATCACTTGACGATAAACTTACGAACTGTCACAAATCGTTCCGCGTACCAAACATGCGGCCCAATCATCACCGGGTGGTTTGCGGGAGGTGCAGAAATGAGGTATCTACACTAATCATGAGTATTTTTGCTTCCTTGACGGTTATTCCGGGTTCTTTCAAATTCCCATTCACCTGGATGACCAAGCAAAATTAACTTTCACTTGTCCTTATGGCGTCTTCGCATATCGAAGAATGCCATTCGGATTATGCAATGCTCCCGGGACATTTCAAAGAACAATGATGTCCATCTTTTCAAAATTCATTGAGAAATCGATGGAGGTGTTCATGGACGACTTTAGTGTCCATGGCAATTCCTTTGATGATTGTTTAGAGAACCTCTCCCAAGTGCTCCAAACTTGCATCCAATACAACTTCAACTTGAATTGGGAAAAATGCCACTTTATGGTGCAAGAGGGAGTGATTCTTGGTCATGTCATTTCGAGTAAGGGGATCCAAGTGGATAAGGCTAAAGTAGAGGTGATTGAGAAACTTCCCCCACCCACCAATGTCAAGGGTGTGAGGGGTTTCTTGGGTCATGCGGGCTTTTATAGAAGATTTATAAAAGATTTTGCAAAAATTGCCAAGCCCCACACCTCACTTCTAGCCAAAGACACTCCCTTTGTATCTGATGAAAGTTGTATGGAGAGCTTTTGTAGGCTCAAACAAGAACTAGTCTCGGCGCCAATTGTTCAACCTCCGAATTGGGATCTCCCCTTTGAGCTCATGTGTGATGCTATTGATTTCGCTCTAGGAGCGGTCTTGGGTCAACGTCATGATAAGAAGCTTCATGTGATTGCCTATGTGAGCAAAACTTTGGACAACACTCAATGCTACTACACCACTACGGAAAAGGAAATGTTGGCGGTGGTGTATGCCTTTGAGAAGTTTAGACCATATCTTTTATGTTCAAAAGTTATTGTTTACACGGATCACACCGCTATCAAGCAACTCATGGTCAAGAAAGACGCCAAGCCAAGACTAATTCGTTGGGTTTTGTTACTACAAGAGTTCGATGTTGTAATCAAGGATAAGCCGGGATCCGAAAACCTTGTTGCGGACCATATGTCAAGATTGACTAAGGAATCTAGAGGGGATGTTGATGATGGAATCCCCATTGAAGAGTGGTTGCCCGATGACTCTATCTTAGCTATCACACACTCCGACCCTTGGTATGCGGATATAGCTAATTACTTGAGCTTAAACTTTATCCCCGAAGAATTTGACAACCAAGCTAGGAAGAAATTGAGGTATGAGTCTAGGAGATATGTATGGGAAGACCCTTTCCTATATAGAAGATGCAATGATGGGATCTATCGAAGATGCGTTACTCAAGAAGAAGGCCAGACTATTCTCCAAGCTTGTCATGCCACCACTTATGGAGGACACTTGTCCCCTTCTAGAACCCAAGCTCGGGTTCTACATTGTGGATATTATTGGCCTTCTCTATTCAAAGATGCTTATGCTATGGTTCACTCTTGCAACTCTTGCCAAAGAAGAGGTAACATTGGAAGAAGAGATGAAATGCCTTTGAACAACATTCTTGAAGTGGAACTTTTTGACGTATGGGGTGTAGATTTCATGGGATCATTCTCATCTTCATTTGGCAACCAATACATTTTGGTTGCGGTGGATTATGTGTCCAAGTGGATTGAAGCAATCGCCGCCCCTACCAATGATTCAAAGGTAGTCACCAAGCTTTTCAAAGATTATATTTTTCCTCGTTTCGGAGTGCCCCGGGCCGTAATAAGTGATGGTGGATCACACTTTATCAACCGCACCATTTACTCCTTACTAAAAAAATACGGCGTCCGGCACAAAGTAGCTCTTGCATACCACCCCCAAACCAATGGGCAAGTGGAAGTATCAAATAGACAAATCAAAGCTATTTTGGAACGGGTGGTGAACAAGTCTAGAAAGGATTGGAGTGCAAAGCTCAATGATGTATTGTGGGCTCTAAGGACCGCTTACAAGACTCCGATCGGCACTACTCCTTACCGATTGGTTTATGGTAAATCTTGTCATTTGCCTCTTGAATTGGAGCATAAGGCAAGGTGGGCTCTCAAGGAGCTCAATTACGACTTGGATGTAGCGGGGAACAAGCGGTTCCTTCAACTCAATGAACTTGATGAATTGAGAATGGATGCCTATGAAAATGCCAAACTCTACAAAGAAAGAACCAAGCAATGGCATGATTCTAAGATTACGAGGAAAGAGATCGTTGTGGGGGACAAGGTGTTGCTTTTCAATTCCCGGTTCCAATTATTTCCGGGTAAGTTGAAGTCCCGATGGTCGGGACCCTTTGAAGTAGTCACTGTATTCCCTTATGGATCATATGAGTTGAAGAATCTTAGAGGGGAGCATTTCAAAGTTAATGGGCACCGGGTGAAGTATTTATATGAGGGTCAACCCATTGAGACCCGTAATGAAGTAGATTTGGAAGACCCCCCACCCTTGGGGGATGATTAATCTTGAAACCATGCAATCTTTGGTTTGGTGGAGTCCCACAAGAACTACCAATTGTAAATATCATGCATATAGGTAGGAAATGAGAAATTTTGGACGGATGATACTTGACATTTTGATTGATGTCGGTTACTTTTATTGAGAAATTTGGGATTTTGAATGAAGAACAAGCGTTTGACCATCAATTGGCCTTTTCCGACGTTATGAGTCGGTTTTAAAAGTCGAAAACACGAAAATCGAGGCCAAATGGTGATGGGATACGGATCTAAGGGTATATTGAGGAAAACGAGTAAGGAACGTATTCCCAGCCGGGTGACCGGCAGCCGGTCCTCTGACCGGCTGGGAAGTTCCTGGAACATTTTATTGGAATTTGACAAATTGAAGGATGGTGAGTCCCGGCCGGTAGGCCGGCAGCCGGTTAGCCGGCTGGGAACACATGTACACGTGAATTGGAAAAAAAGGGGGGAAGAAATAGGAGTCCTAGCCGGCAGGCCGGCAGCCGGTCCACCGGCTGGGAATGCGCATATTGAGTAAAATGTAACAAAATGAAGAAGGAGGAGTCCCAGCCGGTAGGCCGGCAGCCGGTCCTCCGGTTGGGAATGCATATATGGTAAATTTAGTGTTTGAGTGTTCTCCCAGCCGGGCGACCAGCCGCCGGTCTTCTGACCGGCTGGGAAGTTCCTGTGACTTTTTGAAAAAAATCGAAAATACCCGTTTCCCCAGTCGGGCGACCGGCTGGGAACCCCCTGACACTCGATTTTACCCGAAAAAACACCCAATCTTTCATAAATTTCGACACTTCTACTCCCTCATTCTCCCTCTAACCCTAACCCCTCTCCCCTGGAATCACCAACAACCACTTCCCACCACCTTCAAGCACCACCCTACCACCAACAAGCCACCACAACCACCCCCTAACCCTTAACCCTCTACAAAAATCACAAAGGGCACCAAAAAAGAGAGTGAGAAAGGGTGATTTTGCTCTTCAACAAGCGGAGATGGTGGCGGCAGCGGCTAATGACATGAGCTCCGATCCGGCATTCCCCGGCCTTAAGTTCACATCCGTTACCATGAAAGGTAAATTCGTTTTATTTAAACAACGTCCCCTTACCCCGGCCCGATTCATTGATAGACAATCCATGCGGGAGTTAGTGCTAGATCAAGTGACTCTTGACTTGTTTGAAGGGGTAGGAATGCGTTATATGTATGGACTCCATGAAAAAACCTATTCCCGACTCACATAGGTTAGTTGAATGAGTAAGTCAATTGATCTTAACTTAAGTGTAGAATTAAATCGAGAGATTAAATCTACTCATTGTGATAGCCTAGATAACCACTAGTTCATGCCCATATTCCCCCCCCCCCCCCCCTCCTTGCTATTTTGGTGAACCTGATTGTCCTAGTTTCTCTAATATTGTTTTCTCACAATTGTTTTAGTCTTATTTAATTTCTTGTTGTTTTAGTTTGCCTTTAGCCAATTAGCTTAGAACTCTTTTCACTCTCTTAGACCGAACTAAACTAGTAGCCGAGTAACCAATCCTAGTACCAAATTTCCGTCTCTTGGGTTCGTCCCCCGCAATACTACAACGGGTGACCGTACACTTGCGGGGTTACAAATTTAAGACATCAACCATATCTTTGTAAGCCCTCGGCTATGACAGGACCTTGTTTGGTTGGAATGTGTGTACGGTAGCTAGAATTGTCTATCATATTAGTTGCATGCATGTTTATGTGGGTCGTAGTTTAGGTGAGCGACTATTTTTCTTTCTCTCCTACATATATATGTTCACCCTTTGCTTCATGAGAGAAGAGTGACCCGTGAGAGTCCATTATTAAAGGTCTTGCAAGGTCGACGGTTCAGCTTTATTATAAACATCTTATAACTCGTTTGCATTTGACTGTTTTGTTATAAGTGTTAGTTTACGTGCATTAAACTGGTTTAAGTGGGCATTTGTAGCTAGCTCTGAGCTTTCTTTTCCGTTCCATTAGTTTGCATTTAGTTTACTCGAGGACGCGTAATGGTTTGGTTTGGAGAGATTTGATACGTGCATTTTATATAGTCATTTTAGGCCTTTTTATGCACGTATTTCTATGCTATTATCGTAGTTTTATGCTACGAAATGCCCCGAATATGCTACTTTGGTTTGTTTTGTTCTATTTGCAGGAATGGACCAGAAAGTAGTAGATTCAAGCCTTTTACCGTCCGTTTTGCATGCATTTAGAGGAAGAGTGATTTTGGAGCGAAAATGTAGTTGTCTTGGGATGCGTGAAGCCATTTGGGGAGCTAAATAGACAAGTCGAAGCTGAAACTAACGAAGTTATGAGCTGCTAAAGTTAGATATCACTCGATCGAGTACTTAACTAGCCGATCGAGTGGTTTTGGATGGAATAATAGGTCGATCGAGTATGTATTATGGTCGATCGAATAGATTCAATTTAGGGTTTACTCGATCGAGTAGATTTTCTACTCGATCGAGTGGTTTGAGGTTAGTTCTGTCGATCGAGCAGTTTAAATAGGCTCGATCGAGTGGTTTCTATAGGGCTCGGGCCTTTTTAGCTTTAATTCGTCATTAGGTCAAATAAAATTCCTATTTCTTATAAATAGGAAGGGGAGACGTCATTTGTAACGCTCTTCTCTTCTCCTCTCTCCCATCATCTCATACACTACTTTACAATACTTTTTCCCTGTTGCTGCTGCTACTTTGTTCTTCTCATTTTTTCGGATCTTATTCTGTAACTCTTTCTTTCCCTTTTACTCTCTTTATTTAATGTTTATTGTTCTTCTTTCCCTTGCTCTTGCTTTAATTTTACTCATGTCTAGCTAATTCTCCCTGCTAGGATTAGGGGAGTCAATGAATGAACGTTAATTGCTAATTAGTTTGCAGATTGTCGTCGCTGTTTTTATCTATGCTGTTAATCGCTGCTTATCTTGCTGATTGAATCGATGCAATTAGCCTTTTAATTTTGGTAAACCTTGACCTAGACCGGAAGGTTGGAAGGGGTGAGACCCGCAGTGACCAATAGAATGCTTTAGTGAGGGCGGAAGCTAAGCTAATAGTATTTTAGGGCGAATTGAGACCGGAAGGAGATATTCATTTCCCCTTAGACCGACACATCGACTAATATGTGACCTTAACTGCAATTAATTGACGTTCATTGATGACCCGACATCCTAGTTTCCTTTCCCTCTGCTTAATTTCTCTTATCTCTATTTCTCTTACCTTTAATCTTGTTTAGTTTAGTCAAACAACTCAAAACCCCCACTGTGACCTTAGACGGACCAAGTAGACAAGTGGATAGTGACCGCCTCCCTGTGGAGATCGACCCTACTTACTGCTAGCTTCTGTTAGTGTAACTAGGTATTTATTTTTGGTACCTGACGACGGTATCAGTTGGGAAGGAGGTGTAGGAAGGAGGAGTGGATTGTAGGCAGGTTGAGTGTTTTGACGATTGTAGGAGGGACGAGATTGAGCAGCAAGAGCGGTGGCAGGAAGAGGGGTGGATGGCGGAGGTGCTTGTTTTAGAGCGAGTTCATGGGTGATTAGTTTTTCGTGGAGGGACTCAAAAGATATCGTGGTGTCACGTGCTCGGACAGCATCGATAAGAGACTGATATGTGCTATCAAGACCACGTAGCACCTTAGCTACGATGTCCTCTGAATCCATGGGTTTACCTAGGGCCGCTAATTTGTCGGTGTAGGTTTTGATTTGTGTCATGTAGTCGGAAACGGAGAGATTGCCTTTTGTGAGGGATTCGAGTGTGTCTTTGACTTGTAGTATATGGCCACGAGAGGGATTGGCATAGGTTTGGGCAAGGAGAAGCCATGCTTCACGGGAAGTGGTGGCGTTAGTGAGGAGGGAGGAGGGAGGAGATGTTGGTGGGGAGCGTGCCAATGAGTGCTCCTAGAATTAGACGATCTTGGCGCTGCCACGTGTGGTGAGCAGGGTTCGGTTTGGTTATTTTGGTGGTGTCATCAGTGAGAATGGCAGGTGGGCAAGGATGTGTTCCGTCAATGAATTTGAGTATGTCGTATCCAAACAGGATGTTGGAGATTTGGCTTTTCCATGAGAAGTAGGTAAGTGGGGTGAGTTCTTTGCATTGGGAGAGATTGACATCAATGAAAGGGGAGTTAGGGTTACCCGGATTGGGAATGATGCTACTGTGAGGTGCCATGGGAGGAGATGAAGGGTAGGGTTAAAGGAGAATTGAGGACCGAAAAAAAATTGGATGTAATGGAGAGATGACGGATCTTTATTGGCTCGATAGCATATTAGAGTATTGAAAAGATTATATGAATTGTGTATTTGTATTGAATGGTGAATACAAGTATATATAGTTACAATACAATGAGTAGAAAGGAAAGTAAATAACCTAAACTAAAGAAATATAGAAGAGAATATAATCTACGAAGATACACGAAATATATACGGAGTAGCTAGCAAGGAACATATATATACATCGAAAATAGACTAATGACTTTGATACCATATTAGAATCGGAGGGAGAGGAAAGTATAGAGGAAATCGTAATATTATTGATAATAGTTCGTGATTCTAACTATTACAATTACGGTGTATATATAATACAACCGAAATCTCTTAATATTGGTAACCAAATATATTATATGCTATAAAATCACAATATTATTCTCTACGATATATCACGATACCGTATTTCCTAATTATGAATATGTCGATATCTCGACATATCCCGATATCTCGTAACACGACATGTATGGCTTTGGCGCTGTGATTCTCGAGGTGGCTTGTGGACTTCACCCATCGACCAATAGAGGAGGCTACCAGTGCCTAGTTGATTGGGTCTGGTCAAAGCACCGTGAAGGGTCCATCTTAGGCGCCATTGACGAAAGACTTGGGATGGAGTACGTGGCTGAGGAAGCAAGCCGGGTTTTGCTCTTGGGTTTGGCTTGCTCTCACCCGATTTCTAGCCAACGGCCCCAGACGCAGGCTATGGTCCAGATCTTGTCCGGGTTAGCACCCATGCCTAATATACCGCCTTTTAGGCCCTCCTTTGTGTGGCCTTCTACATGCCCCATTGGCGACACCATGTCAGAATCTTTCACCGACTCCTTCCCCATTGTCTCCTCATAGTATGTACATTCCATGAACCAGTGATCAGTACTCCATGGTGCATGAGCCTTACCTTGCTAATTTGCGATACAAAAGTGTGCTTCTTTCGACTACCAACACTTCATTTTGAATCATACAGGAGTTCTGTTTCTAACAAATATCGACCATAACAATGAAAAAGAGCTACGAAGTATGAATGTCACGACTTATCACTCTTAACTCTAAATGCTTGAAAAATTCATGTTCAACGAAATGTACGCATTTCATCAAATGTAATACTTCCTCCGTCCCAGTCAATAATTTACACTTGCTTCATTTTCCACTCATAAAATAAAATAAGTGTAAACTATTCAGGGAGTACAAATAGCCCACGCGTAGTACATTAGCTATTACATCAATACATCCACAAATAACATTATACCTCCAGTGGTACAATAGCATCCTACAACCAAGTTATATCTTATCGAGCTTATGTGTAATTTTATCGAGTTAATATTTTTTTTATGTTTGAGTGAATTCAGAAATTTTATGGTATAGCTCGACTTCTTTAAAACAAAACTCGAAAATTTTATTGTATAGCTCGGATTCTAGAGCATACAACTGGGTACAACTGGTTGTAGGATCTATTAATTGTATTATCATGCATGCATCCTTATTCCTTAATATTGAGAACGGAAACTAGTTTTTCCAAAGCAGAAGTTCAAGGGCTTCACCATCAATCAACTTCGTAGCAGCTCGAAGTTTCCTATATTCTGCGTAACGGAAGGGAATGTATTTGGGTGGGCGGTCACCTTCTATGAATTTCCGATGAGCTTTTATCTCTTCATCAATCGTTGGCACTATGATCGTTGCAATCGACATACGTATCCCAACATCCTTACATACAACCCTGTGCTTCAAATTTCGCATTTTGCCATTGCTCCAAGCCTTCATTTCACATATGCAATGCATTTTATCAGGAAATAGTTACATTTTGTTATAAAATGGTCACATTTTTTTGTCTGAAATGAGTAGGTCTCACTTATGATAGTCTTAGACATCAGACGAAAAAATGTCATAAATTTTAATAGAAAGTTACCATTTAATAATAAAAATTTTAATGTTATAACTAAGTTTTCGCCTTTTAACATTAAGTCAATGGTAGCATTTTATCAGAAAACATTTACATTTTATCTTAAAATGATCACATTTTTGTCCGTCTTATTTCAGGCTGTTTGAAACAAGAATTTGCCTGTTTCTCGTCTATGTATGAGACCATCTAAAGGAGATATAGTCTAAAACAAATCAAATAATGAAGGAGGCGAAACGAAAATGAAGTAATTACCACAGCAATGTCTCCAAGATTGATGAGAAATGAAGCAGGAAAGCGATCAACAGCGAGTAATTGACCAGACGGGTCAACAATTTCGAGGCCTCCCAAATGTTCGTCGTCCAGGAGTATGGTGAATAGACTAGCATCTGTATGCGTCTCTAAGCCACCAGTGCCGATGTTTTCCTGAGTAATTGTGTATTTGTTCATCCGCATATGTGACGGACAAACTTTGACACTGTCATCGTCTACCCCTGAGCTTCCGGCCATCCTACTCGCAATGTCAATTCCCAACTTGTGCATATTTTCAGCATACCTCTCAATTATCTCCCTGCCATATATTGGTTTACTTGATTAAAATTAAACATGTACAACTTATACATACTTAAAACAGAAGCGTAAAGATATGATCGAGACAGAGGAAATACGTAAAGTAAAAAAGTACCTTTGTTGAGGAGAGGCATCAAGATCAGAACAAAAGGAAGGAAGAGAAAGAGAAGAGGAGATATCAACAGCAAATGCTTCATTAACAGGATTAGGCCTCAGGTAGCCAGTCCCCGGTAGCCCTACCTTGGTCCTTTGCTTAGTTTCGACTGGAAGAACGAATAATTTCGTGACGACGGATTTAATCTCAGCCATTAATTCTGTTGGTACTCCATGATTCACAACTCTGAAGCAACCCCATTTCTCACATGCTTCTCTAAGTTTATTTTCATCAACATTTTGCATATCTATTACTGGGATTTCTTCACCCATATTCCCTCTTTTCTCTTGTTTTTCTCTAAGTTTGATATTATTATATTGAAATTTTAAAGCACGACCTGGATGTTTTTATATGCAAAACTTAAGGCTGTTCTTTTCGGCTGATATGAGCTGAACTGAATTAAATGGAGTGGGGATGAACTGAATTGAACATAATGGAGTTGAGCTGAATTGAAATTAGAGTTATTTTGTGAAGGGATGAGCTGCATAACTGATTGAAGTTGAACGGAACTCAATTGAATGGAGATGAGCTGATTTGAAATGAGCTGAAATTAAGTCAATTATAAATTTTTGATGGTTTTTGGAAAGAAATTGTGGATATACTTCCTCTATCCCAATATTATCTTCCTATTTTAATTTGCACCTCTCTAAAACACCACTTTGACTTGATTTTTCTCCTTTTATATAAATGTTTTTCGAGTCAAAAAAATAGTTTTAGTAAAAGACTTTTTTTATGATCAAAGTTTTGAACTTTGATCTCAAAAGTCAAATTAGGAAGATTATTTTGGAATGGAGGAAGTATTTTATATCGAGTACTAGTTACATTTTGATGATGTTGAGTTATTTATTATCATGTTATCAATCGTTATGTTTCGCTTAATCTAACAAATATATTTTAGTTAGATTAGGAATTAACATGAAACTTGAATAACAAGTAGATTGAATTTCAAATTTTTTTTTGAAGAATGTTAGTTGATATATATGATGTGTATAGATCAGTAGATAGTTAGATCTATGTTAATTAATGTCATTTTTTTTTTTGAAGAATGTTAGTTGATATATATAATTTGGAAACAACATTACTTTTTTAACTAACATATTAATTATCTTGGTAAAATTATTATCGTAATATTTTTGAAAATGTTTGCTTAAAAAAATTCAAGATTTTCTTTGTAAAATATTTTCACATAAACGTTTATTGAAATGGTTTTATAGTAAAATATTTAGAAAATATATTCTCACTAAAGTATATATTGTGATATGTGTAGATCTCGTGCAAAAGAGCGGTTTTTTAGATAATAATGTACGAACACGTTAAATATTATAACTTGGTAAGTGGTAACATGCTAAGCGGTATAAGAGAGAAAATTTAATAGTTTTCACACCAAATAAGAATAACATTTTAACTTAACCTAAAAATATAAATTACTTCATTAATAAAAATAATAATATTATACGATTACATTTGCAATAGGAGATAGTCAACTTGTAATACCTTTGGATTAAAATACAGGAAAATAGAATTATGAAGAAAATTGTGCAGAGTATTTTTTTCTCATATCATACGTATTATTAATGATATCCCCATGTATGCTATAATGGAAAAAGCATTTATTTTAATAGCCTTTAGGAGACTCAAGTCGCAAGCTTCATCAAGGTCTCTGCGGCAGAAATGGGCAGAAAGATGACAAACTAGGAGATTTCATTATCTGTACCAATGACACGAAACTTTACCTGATACCTGCGTGTAAAAGGAATTTGATCAAGTAGTGAGGTATGCTATAATGGAAAAAGCATTTATTTTAATAGCCTTTAGGAGTCTCTATAATACCTTGGTATACTAGTTTCAAACCTTTCCGTACTGCCAAAGCATTTTTCCCTCTTGCAAACAAACCTATCTGCATCATTCTTGAGAACTTTGGTTGTACAATGCTTGCAGCAATCATAGTACCACTTGACAATCAAATCAACATCATATATAGTTGCAACCGTCACATGTCTCCGAGCCTATATTTGCATGACATCGAAATATTTTTAGTAATATTCACAATATATTCAAAAAAACAAAATACTGGAAAGCTGGTAGTTGATAGTTCAGCATTAGAACCCTTTAAAAGTGCAATAATACCTTTTGACATTTCTTAATCTCCGTGATTGTACTCAAATTATCTCCCGATAGCATATCTTCCGACTCACTCGAGATATAGTGTAACACCCCCATACTCCAAGTGCCTTACCAGGACCACTTAAGGCATGAGAATGCTACCATCTCGGTTACCCGAGGCAAGGTATATCAAATAGAAAATAAAAAAACATACTTTATTAAATATGTTTAACGTGATACAAGTCCAAAACCAAAACTGCTAAAGTAAAGTACAAATGTTCCTCAAAACTGTCAAGCCAACTAAAACAATGTGAAAGAATGTTTTGACACAGCGGAAGACTTCTAAACAGCTCATGGTGATTCAACCCAGCTATCCCATGCACATCATCTCATATCTGCTCAATAACTGCTCACCATCCCCGAATGGATCACCACAATTTTTAAAACAATTAAACGAGGTCAGTACTGATTACACGAAACAACACATCTGCAACTAATATACAATCCAAACCAATCCACCATTCTCCATCACAACTCCACAGACCTGACTATACACTAAAGTGTGTATTCCTGCCAGAATACTCATCGCAACAAGTATTCCACACCGCCAGTGGGGGACCGTAGCCGTTCCCACCTAAACCCCGCTCATCTCATCCGAGCGATAAACCCAAGTTCCTAAATGTGCACATCCCTTCTGTGGCGGGTTCCACAGAAGGCGAATCAAGGGCGTGAAGCCACTCCCGCAAGTGACTCCACTCAACCGAGGACGCACCTCGCAAACCACAAACAGTTATATAACCAACAATACAATCAACCACTATCCAATTCAATACCGATATGATATACAACAACCAATTATCACAATGTCATATAAACAATACAGAGTAGGGAAACCCTACCTGGAATAACAATCACACGAGACCGTCACAGCATCTAATAAAAAACGTTCCTCTACTAATCCTCCTCCTATAACACATATACATACAATTACTACCAAATCCACACAATACACCCAAACCCCCAAAACTACCCAATTAGGGTTTTAACCAAACGCAACGAAATGCTATAAAAATTATACAAGAAGCTTACCCTTGACACGACGATCACAACAGTATAAAGAATAAGATAATCCGACGATCCTAGCATTGGGATTTATCAACAACGCGAAGAATACAAACTACGTAACTCCTCTTTTTCTTTGAAAGGTTTTTAGAAAGATTAAAAGTGTTTAAGAATAATGACGGAAGCCTTTTATATTAATCTCGCGTTATTAACAAAACCCGGCTAAAACAACCCGTAATACGCACTTACTCGATCGAGTAAGTGACTTACTCGATCGAGTGCCCCTTACTCGATCGAGTGTCACACGTACTCGATCGAGTACCCATCAGGTCAGCTACTGTTTTGCGTAATAACATACTTACTCAACAGAGTAAGTCCCACTCGATAGAGTACCCACAGACATTGAAAACTGTAGTATTACAGTCTTCCCTCCTTAAAAAGAACTTCGTCCCCGAAGTTCAACCCATACACAAAAACAAAACGTACTATCTCCACTCCGACACTACAACATAACCAAAACTCAAAACAAAACTCCAAACCAACACCCAAACCGACTCAAAACAAATTTTAACTATACTAAAACCATCATAAAGCATATAAAAACCTTAGGCGGCCATCTCCTACCCCTCTAAAAGAAACATGGTTACGTCCCCGTAACCACACATACCTGATCAAAAAGAGACGGATACCGCTCCCTCATAGCCTCCTCCGCCTCCCAAGTAGCCTCCTCAACTTCATGGTTAGACGAAAGAACCTTAAGTAACACCGTTTTCCCATGTCTAGTTTTCCGAACCTTGCGATCAAGAATCTGTTTTGGCACCTCAAGGTAAGACAAGGACTCATCCAACTCAATGTTCGCCACCTCTAACACATGTGAAGGATCGCTCACATACTTCCGTAACTGGGACACATGATCGAAACACATTATGTACCCTATCCAAAGCTGCTGGCAACGCTAACCGGTAAGCAACCTCACCCACACGATCCAAAATCTCATATGGTCCGATAAAATTCTGGCTCAGCTTCCCGTTCTTACCAAATCTCATGACCCCACGCATAGGAGACACTTTTAACAGAACCTTGTCCCCAACCCAAAACTCTATGTCACGACGATGTAAATCTGCATAGCTCTTTTGTCGATCATGGGCCGTTTTCATCTTTTGTCTGATTAGCTTAACATGTTCTATCATCTTCTTTACCATCTGTGGTCCTAAAACCACTGCCTCAGCTCTATCATCCCAGCAAATCGGACTCCTGCGCCTCCTCCCATACAAAGCCTCAAACGGTGTCATCCCAATACTCGTGTGATAGCTGTTGTTATAAGAGAACTCAATAAGATCCAACCTATCCTCCCAGCTACCACCAAACTCCATCACACAAGCTCGCAGCATATCCTCCAAAGTCTTGATGGGCCTCTCTATCTGTCCATCTGTCGCAGGATGAAATGCAGTACTCATCTTCAAAGTAGTTCCCATCAACTCCTGCAACTCTTTCCAAAACCATGATATAAACCTCGCATCTCTATCTGACACTATATCCTTAGGCACCCCATGCAAACGAACCACATGTTTCCTATAAGCCAAAGCTAACTGTATCTTGGTCCAAGTATCTTTCATCGGAACAAAGTGAGCTGACTTAGTCAAACGGTCAACTATTGCCCATATCATGTTGTTACCCTGTTGACTTCTCGGCAAACCCACTATAAAGTCGATAGAGATAGACTCCCATTTCCACTCAGGTACCTCAAGAGACTGAATCTTACCTTGTGGTCGTCGCTGCTCTCCCTTAACCCTCTGACATGTCAAATATCGGGCCACAAACTCAGCTCTTTCTTTCTTCATCTCAGGCCACCAGAAAGTCTTCTTCAAATCATTATATAACTTGTCACCGCCTGGATGTACCGAATATGGTGTGCAATGCGCCTCTATCATAATTACCTTTTTCAACTTCTAATCATTGGGTACACACCACCTGCCATCGAATCTCACACTGTCATCTGTATGAATAAAGAATCTAGACACTGTCCCTTTCTCTACTCCAGCTCTCCACTCCTCAATCTTAGGATCCAAAGCCTGTTTCATGCGAATGTCATCGTAAAGATCTGGCTCCACTGTCAAGTCCCCTCTAGCATCCCCTTTCTGTATCATATGTATCCCCATCTTCCCCACCTCATCTCTCAACCTCATCAAAGACATAGCTTTGCATAGAGCATGCACACTCTTCCTGCTCAGCGCATCAAGAACCGCGTTAGTCTTCCCTTCATGGTATATAATATCCATGTCATAATCCCCAATCAGCTTCATCCACCTCCTCTGTCTCATGTTCAGCTCCTTTTGAGTGAAGATGTACTTGAGACTCTTGTGATCTGAAAACACCTTAAAGGTTGCCCCATAAAGATAGTGCCTCCAAATCTTGAGAGCAAACACAGCTGCACCCAACTCCAAATCATGTGTCGGATAGTTCTCCTCATAAGGCTTCAATTGCCTAGAAGCATGGGCAATTACTTTACCGTTCTGCATCAACACACATCCCAAACTATTCTTTGAAGCATCTGTATACACCTCAAAGTTCTCACACCTTTCAGGTAATGCTAAGACTGGAGTTATGGTCAAACGCTCCTTTAGTGTTTGGAACGCCATCTCACAACTTTTATCCCAACGAAACCTGTTTTCCTTTCTCATCAACGCTGTCATAGGTCTGGCTATCTTGGAAAAGTCTTTCACAAACCGACGATAGTACCCTGCCAAAACCAAGAATCTCTTGATCTCTGCCACATTCTTCGGTGCTTCCCACCGAGTGTCTGCCCCTATCTTTGCTGGATCCACAGCTACACCCTTCTTTGAAATCACATGCCCCAGAAAGGCAACTTCCTCAAGCCAGAACTCCCACTTAGACAACTTTGCATGCAGCTGATTGTCACGCAAAGCCTGCAACACTAACCTCAGATGCTCTTCATGCTCCTTCTTAGTCTTAGAGTAGACTAAGATATCATCGATAAAGACCACCACAAACCGATCCAAAAACTGACTGAAGACCCGGTTCATCAAATCCATAAACACCGCAAGTGCATTAGATAACCCAAACGGCATCACAACATACTCATAGTGACCATACCTCGACGTAAAAGTTGTCTTCGGTATGTCCTCCTCCCGAATCTTCACCTGATGGTAACCCAGCCTCAAATCAATCTTAGAAATGACCGTTGCCCCGTTCAACTGATCAAACAAATCATCTATCATTGGCATTGGATACTTGTTCTTCACTGTAACTCTGTTCAACTCTCTGTAGTCGATACATAATCTCAAACTCCCATCTTTCTTCTTCACAAACAGAACTGGTGCTCCCCACGGTGATATACTAGGTCTTAATGTATCCCTTATCAATCAAATCATCCAGCTGTTTCTTCAACTCCTCCAACTCCTTAGGACTCATGCGATACGGGGCCTTAGAGATTGGTCCCGTCCCTGGTTTCAACTCAACACCGAAATTTATCTCCCTCTTTGGTGGTAAATCTGGTATCTCCTCCGGAACGACATCTGGCGACTCACCCACCACCGGTATCTGCTCAACTATCGAACTCACCATACTATGATCTCTCACATGACATAAGATCAACGGACACCCCTTCCTCATATATGACTTCAATGTCACCGCTGCAATCAACTTGACTTTGGGTTTGACAACAAACCCACGATAAGACACACTAACTCCCTTAGGACCCCTCAAAGAGACTCTCTTTTGGTAATAGTCTATTCTAGCTTTGTACTTACCCAACCAGTCCATACCAACTATCATCTCAAAACCATCCAGAGGAAACTCTAACAAGTCTATTGGTAGGTCAACCTGCCCAACTATCATAGACACACCCTTATACAACCTCCCACACGATACAGACTCGCCCGACGGTATAAATACCTCCTCTTTTACAGACTCAAACTCCCTCAAACCCAAAATCTTAGCATGACTCGATGATACAAACGACTGTGAACTTGTGAAGCCCCCGAATAAAACAAAACAAAGGTAAAGACACCATTAACAAGAAAATTACCCGTGATTACGTGAGCCTCATCCTCAACTGCTTTCTTCTCCATCATGAAGAGCTTACCATTGGTCTTCTGTCCACCTCCCTGGACAGTACTAGCAGAAGTAGACGGCTTAGCAGCCGACCCCGACCCCTGGTTGTTGTTCGCTGCTGGTCTCTGATATGAATTACCGCCATTACGGTTAGCCCCACTGTTGTTTTTCTGACCACCCTTATTATTCCACGACCCAGCCGGCCTATTACTAGCATAGCTCTGAGACAGACCCTGAGAGAAACTCCCCTGTGACTGCCTCTGAAAACCTCTGCCCACAGCACTGGTGCACTCATGTCTCTTGTGGCCCACACCGCCACAGTTAAAGCAAGATAAACCCCATATGCTACTACCACCACCGCGGCCACGCCCATAAGAAGGTCCACCACTGAACCCCGATCCCGAAGAGTAAGCCCTCACCTGGTTATGGTTGCCCCTCTCGTAACTAGTCTGACCACCACCCTCACTCTCAGCCTTCCTCTTCTCAGAAGCTCTCTCCCTGTTCTCCTTAGCCATCTCTACCAACCTCTCAGCTCTCCCAGCGCACTCATAGACCTCCTTAACATCAATAAGGACTCCTACCGGCAGCTTCTCATAATCTTGGGTGTCAAACCCTTCTCAAACCTCAATGCCAAGTTCTTCTGACTCAGCCCCATATCCTCTGCGTACCTAGACTTCTCATTAAACTTATGATAGTACTCAGCTACTGTCATATCCGGTGCCATCTTGAAGTCATCAAACTCCTCCCTCAACTTACTACGCACATGTTCCGGCACAAACTCTCGACGCATAGCTCTCTTGAACTCACTCCAAGGTATAGCTGAGAACCCCTGTTTCATATATATGTCTAAGGCACTATCCCTAACCTTGTCCCACCACTCTCCGGCTGCATCCCTCAAGTAGAATGCAGCTTGTTCCACTCTAAAGTCCTCAAGGCAATGAACCACATTAAGTATATTTTCCATCTCTCTGTGCCAATTATCAAGCAATATTGGCGCACCTGTGCCCATGTACTCTTTTGGGTTAAACCTTGCAATGTTTATACTCATCTTGGCGAAATCCACACCCGCCTCTTTGTCTTTTCCGAACTTTTTTAGGGCCTCAGTGAGAGCATCTTGGCGCTCCAACATCTTAACTATCTCATCGATACTCATGTTCTCAGCTCTAGCATATAACGCATTTCTCTTTGGCGGCATCTTGAGACTATATAAGAGAAAGGTAAACATAAACACACATCCCATATCTCAAACACGTATATGACCCGTGCAGAACCTACTCGATCGAGTAACAGAACCCACTCGATCGAGTTGATGCCACTCGATCGAGTGCCTCGACTCCAGAACCTGACCAGAATGCATCCAAAACGTCACTCGATCGAGCTATATCTTTACTCGATCGAGTGCCCAAAAACAGCACACTGTCCAGAAACTAAAAACACCCCACTCGATCGAGTCACACCCACTCGATCGAGTCACTCACCTACTCGATCGAGTGCCCCCACTCGATCGAGTCATGCTGACTCGTATACTACCCGCATGCTTATCTCAACACTTTCCAACCTTGATAAAGCATGGATAGACAGTATACAATAATTTTTTGTAGAAGAAATGTTTTGTTTATTTGGCTGATATAAGTTGATCTGTATACAAACTTGGAGTTTCCTATTTTTTTGATATATATATTTACCCTTCACCAAAAAAAAAAAGAAAAAAAAACCACTTTCCAACCAACTATCATATATATATATATATATATATATATATATATATACATATATATATATACATATATATACATATACATATATATACATATATATATATACATATATATATATATATATATAAACAATAAACATATGAGTATACGTAACAAACAACGCCCTATTTCACATGTTTCTAACAAGCCACGTTATAAATCATTCATCATACAATTACGTTATCCAATCAACATACATACTCATGTACTCGTCATCTTTCACCACAACATCCCCTATCCTCCACATGCATTCATCCACCGCTTCACACATCGCATTTCTATATAAACATGCATCAAACAAGATAAACACATAATAATCCCGACACACACACTCCATAGTGACCGGTTCAAAGTTGTAGGGCGAGATCACGACTTTAGGACGTCTACCAAGTCTTTGTATTAGCTTCTAACAACTCCTACCCGGGTTCATTTTATTTTGACTCCCTAAGTTCATTGGGTTCATTAGTTACAGGTTCCAAAATCGTCTCTCTGATACACTTTGTAACACCCACATACTCCAAGTGCCTTATCAGGACCACTTAAGGCATCGGAATGCTACCATCTCGGTTACCCGAGGCAAGGTATATCAAATAGACAATAAAGAAACATACTTTATTAAATATGTTTAACATGATACAAGTCCAAAACCAAAACTGATAAATTAAAGTACAAATGTTCCTCAAAACTGTCAAGCCAACTAAAACGATGTGAAAGAATGTTTTGACACAGCGGAAGACTTCTAAACAGCTCGTGATGACTCAACCCAGCTATCTCATGCGCATCATCTCATACCTGCTCAATAACTGCTCACCATTCCTGAATGGATCACCACAGTTTTTAAAACAATTAAACGAGGTCAGTACTGATTATACGAAACAACACAGCTGCAACAATATACAATCCAAACCAATCCACCATTCTCCATCATAACTCCACACACCTGACTACACACTAAAGTGTGTAGTCCTTCCAGAATACTCATCGCAACAAGTATTCCACACCGCTAGTGGGGGACCGCAGCCGTTCCCACCTAAGCCCCGCTCATCTCATCCGAGCGATAAACCCAAGTTCCTAAATGTGCACATCCCTTCTGTGGCGGGTTCCACAGAAGGCGAATCAAGGGAGTGAAGCCACTCCCGCAAGTGATTCCACTCAGCCGAGGACGCACCTCGCAAACCACAGACAGTTATACAACCAACAATACAATCAACTATTATCCAATTCAATACCGATGTGATATACAACAACAATAACAACCAATTATCACAATGCCATGTAAACAATACTAAGTAGGGAAAACCTACCTGGAATAACAATCACACGAGACCGTCACAGCAGCTAATCAAAAACGTTCCTCTACGAATCCTCTTCCTATAACACATATACATACAATTACTACCAAATCCACACAATACACCCAAACCCCCAAAACTACCCAATTAGGGTTTTAACCAAACTCAAAGAAATGCTATAAAAATTATACGAGAAGCTTACCCTTGACACGACGATCAAAACGGTATAAAGAACACGATAATCCGACGATCCTAGCCTTGGGATTTGTCAACAACGTGAAGAACACAAACTACGTAACTCCTCTTTTTCTTTGAAAGGTTTTTAGAAAGATTAAAAGTGTTTAAGAATAATGACGGAAGCCTTTTATATTAATCTCGCGTTATTAATAAAACCCGGCTAAAACAACCCGTAATACGCACATACTCGATCGAGTAAGTGATTTACTCGATCGAGTGCCCCTTACTCGATCGAGTGTCACACGTATTCGATCGAGTACCTATCAGGTCAGCTACTGTTTCGCGTAAAAACATACTTACTCGACAGAGTAAGTCCCAGTCGATAGAGTACCAACAGACATAGAAAACTGTAGTATTACATATAGGATATAACATTTGAGTCACTTGGTTCTTCACCGGAATGTAGTCTTTGTTGCATTAGAAAAGTCAAAATCAAACATTTTCCAAAAAAGAATTCAAAGTCGTAGGAAAATTATTATCAACAATAGTTGTGTAAGCTTACTCTCCAAGGAACGCTTCCACATCTGGGATTGCATGGTTGAAGTAGAAGCGGGTGGCGTGTCTTGTAGTTGTCACTCTAACTCCACCTGGATAGTTCATCGAATATTAAATGTGATTTGTTAATGATTATCATTAATAAAATTAAATTTTATATACACAAATAGTTATATAATATCTTCCTACTGACAACGTTGAACACATCGGATGACATTGGTAGCGGGTTCACTGGACTGTTTACATGCATCAATATAAGCTTGAACTAAACCAACGTAGTCGTTCCATACCGATCATGCTAATTTCTCCTTCCTGTGTATATGTTGATTAATAGGTTATTTAAATGCTTATAATAAATGGATAGTAAGAGGATGTACCGTTGTATAGTAAAAGTATGGGTATTTTTACCGAATATTCTCAATGTATATTGTCATCCAACTATTTCTGGCCTTTGTTGGTTTTACTTCTCCGACGCCAGAAAATTTGCCAATGACAAGTTTAAAAATTACATAATAAGTAAATTTTTTCAATTGTTTGACTTGTTGATTTATATTGATTTGTATGTGTTTCGTGGACGTACCTATTAAATGTTCATTAGATATTATTTCAAATAGAATATCAGCAAAGTCCATAAACCTGAATCCATATTCAGGGATGGTTAGATTGTGCACCTCTCTAAAAATTGTAGGATATGCAAAGTAGATGCGAAATTTGTTGGAAAATGTGTCCTCACCAATAGTGCGATCACATGATTTAATATCATAATTAAATATCATATCAAGAATACGAAAGGGATGATTCTTAATAAAGTCAACTGATCATCATTAATCGGTAATGATTGGCTAACTAGAGTTTGACATTACTGTGGTATGACGGTGGTGGTCAGTTGATCCCTTTAGGTCACACCTATAGGATGAGGCCCAAATAGATATTTAATTAATTGTATGCGATACAGATTAATTAATTCCTTAATTATGGGAGTGTGATTTTGCGTCTTATTGTAATGTGATTAAATAAGATTTAATTTAGTATTTAAGTGTTAAATTACTAAATTAGTTGAGGTTTTATATAAGTTTTGAGGTAGAGGTAATTGGTTATTTAAAGTTACAAGAAGTTGTAATTTTAACTAACTAGCAATTATAAGACCCATTATATATTGATATAATGGTAGTATAATACTCAAAAGTGGAGTGTATATTATATTATTAATTGTAATATTTAAGTGTTAAATGATTACATTAATAATTAATTATGTAAGATAGTTAAACATATGACTTATACGCATTTGTGGGACAAATGATAAAAGGCAAAAATGGACCAAAATGTCTCCATTATTTCGGCCAAAAGAGAGCAAAAGATGCTCCTTTTGTCTTTTGTTTATTTTGGTTAGAGTGGGATAGTGACATATCACATAAACTTTAATCATGTTAATTCTTACACAACTCTACCTACACTAAACAAATAAGTAAAAACAAAAGAAAAGATCCCCCCCATCAAACCCACCGGTTTGTGCTCTTCATATAGAGCATTTGTTGCTCAATTTTTCCTACTTGTTTTTGCTTGTTTTCACTTCATCTTTCCTCACATGCAAAATCATAAAAACACTCTAAAATACTAATACTCTCCAACTATTACTAGAGGTAGTAATAATAGAAATATTAGTAATATTAAGGTAACATTTCTACTACATATCTAGTTAATATTAGTAGGAATTTGTGGGTTAAATCTTGGGTGCAACTTATTGGAGTGTCTTCTATACTTGGATTCTTAGGAGGATCATCCATCATATTAAGCTCAAGAACAAGTGAAGGAAGGTGACTTTAATTGTGCCCATATTTTCGAACCAAGCATCAATGTAAGAGACGTTGTTTTTCTTATAAATCTCTTATTTTGTTACGCATGCACTAGATCTAAAGAAAAAATAATTAACAAGTTAATTAGTTCACTATTTGAATGATGTAGAGAACCAATTGAACAAAGTACTAAAACATTACGATTCGATCGTAGTGACAAAGATCAAAGTAATGAATTTGATTTATTATATATGGATTATGACCTTGTATCACTACCCATAAGATCAAACTAACATGAGTCAAGTTGAGTTGGTGAACTCACTTTTGGGGATTTTTATTTTAATTTGGAGGGTCAACCTGGAGATACCTAAAATAGAGAGTCTATTTAACAAATTACATGGATCAGACTCGCATATTACGTGTATCAAACTGCCATAAAAGAGCTGGTCTTTTATGAGCTAATGCGTCAGTCTAAAGAAACTTCTAATACTCCACCATATATATATTTGTGACTCACAAAGCTATCTCTTAAGAAAATAGAGGTATTTCTAAGAGATAGAGTGGGAGTAGATGAGATCGTCACAAACATGTCTTATAGTTAAGTGTTACTTTGTGAAAGTAATGGAAATATAATCTATAAAGATAGAGTGGGAGTATTGCTCAGTGGGAGTTTAGCACACATGTCTTGTTGTTAAAATATTACTTTGCGAAAGTAATGGTATTGTCCTAAATCGAATTTGTTACATACGAGCCATAGCATTACAATCCGAAAATTGTTACTCAAGAGTAGATTTACTTAAGGCGAGGGTCTCCTTAAGTGAGTAGAGCTTTAGAGTACTCAAATGCATAAGATTGACATGAAGATGTTGAGCAAGATAAATTATGTTAGGAATCGCCACATTTCATTCTGATGATGAAAGGCAAATGAAATTTATATTCGCTTTTCTAAAATGGGAATTTAGAGAAGGAAGTATTTGAAACACAAAACCTTAGATGAAGATCTAAGAATCCTAACATATTGTGCGTAGCTATCTTAAGTGATCACAAGATGGTCTTAAGCTAGCATTAAAGGATTATATTTTTTGTTCATGTGATAATAGTGAATGGTATCATTCACATGATTGAAGAATCGTGATTATACATGAAGTTAAGTGGGAGCAAGAGTTATTTTTCCCGTGTCTTATATGTTGATGACATATTACTTATTGAGAATAATGTACCAATGATCTCTTCTGTGAAAGAGTGATTGGGAGACTAGGAAAAGGTGTGATATATTCTAAGATTTATGAATCTATGTGAGGGAATATTGGCATAGAGTTAAGTGTCTTATGATGATAAGATCTTTCTTTTAATATCAACAAGGTTGAATAGGGTATTCATAATGATGAAAGTGGAATTACTATGATGGAGTCATAGTCGTTCACTGAACCTATTAAGTTGTTGATCACATGAAATCAATTGCTAATATTTCCGCCATTAGAATGATTATGTATGCCGACAGACGCACACGTCATGATGAAGTATATGCTAGGAGCATAATAAGTCAATAACAGGTTAATTCGTAAGATGGTCTTGTGAAAGCTTTAAAGAACAAATTGAAGACTTGTTCACATGTTTGGATGATAAACTAAGTTAGGTGTTGAAGGGTTGCACAAACTTTAGTTTCTAAACTTAAAGGGATTTGTTGTAATCCTAGGCTGATTTTATTGACGAAGGAGTAAGAAACTAGAAAAGTGTTTTAGTTTCGTGCATTGAAAATTCTTCAAAAGAAATCTAAGTAAATTGTGATAAGTTGGTCAAGATAGGGATTAAGAGTGAATCCATCTATAAATGACTTTATCACAAGTTATGTGATAACAGTGGGAGCATCTTTCAAGTTAAAGAGCCCAAGTCTAGTAAGAAGACTAGACAAATACTTAGAGATAAATTCAAGTTATTAAAAATAACATTGAATAAAAGGAAATAGCAATTGACAAAGTTGGAATATATGGATATAGGGTATATCCACTTGCCTAGATTTTATTGCATTTTAACTAGTGTTAATAATACACAAAAGATTATAAGATATGAAGTAATAATAGTGTATTGACTATTCATATGTGATAATCGCATTTATCGTTTGAGTTTTATTAAACTCACCCGTTACCTTGTTGCATCCAAATGGGTTGTAGAGACAAATTGAACCCCATTAAAGTGAACTGGATTGACATGGTATTCGCCCCTAGTTACTTATATGAGGTGACGTCTCGAAGTGACTAGAGTGTGATGCGATTGATGGCAAGTTCAAGTGACATAGAATCATATGGGATGACTAGTCGATCACATAGGCAGACTGTATGGGACACTCTGTCGGGCAGTGACCGCTTATAGAGTTCTAGTAATTCATAAAACCTGGTCGTGCCAAGAGCTACTATAGTATTCTTATGAGTCAATTCTTTTGACTAGAGAATATTCGCCCAAGTTGGCACAATTTCTGATTAGCTTTGATTTATACTCTAAGACTTCGTAAATGAGGTCAAACTGGGTATATTTTGGGTTATGATGAACTGTGGCTGAACAAAGGGAATAGTGCAATAGAAATTGTCGCCCCCTTGTCAGGGTTGTTTGAAATCTCAAGACCACTCGAGGAGTAGTTAACTGGAAATGCATGGTCACGCTCGGAAGGTATCTATGGTAGATAATTTCGATCAGACAGTTACTCTCCAGATCGAGGAAACCACTCAAGATATGATCAAGTGTAAGTACGACCTGCAAGACACCTTGCATTGAGTGGGAGATTGTAATAGGTCAAGAGAATTGGTGACGCACACTTGTCTCGGACAAGTGGGAGATTGTTGGAAAATGTGTCCTCAACAATAGTGCGATCACATGATTTAAATCTCATATCAAGAATACGAAAGGGATGATTCTTAATATAGTCAACTGATCATCATTAATCGGTAATGATTGGCTAAGTAGAGTTTGATATTATTGTCGTATGACGGTAGTGGTCAGTTGATCCTTTTAGGTCACACCTATACGATGAGAGGCCCAAATAGATATTTAATTAATTGTATGCGATACAGATTAATTAATTCCTTAATTGTGGGAGTGTGATTTTGCGTCTTATTGTAATGTGATTAAATAAGATGTAATTTAGTATTTAAGTGTTAAATTGCTAAATTAGTTGAGGTTTTATATAAGTTTTGAGGTAGAGGTAATTGGTTATTTAAAGTTACAAGAAGTTGTAATTTTAACTAACTAGCAATTATAGGACCCATTATATATTGATATAATGGTAGTATACTACTCAAAAGTGGAGTGTATATTATATTATTAATTATAATATTTAAGTGTTAAATGATTACATTAATAATTAATTATGTAAGATAGTTAAACATATGACTTATACGCATTTGTGGGACAAATGATAAAAGGCAAAAATGGACCAAAATGCCTCCATTATTTCGGCCAAAAGAGAGCAAAAGATGCTCCTTTTGTCTTTTGTTTATTTTGGTTAGAGTGTGATAGTGACATATCACATAAACTTTAATCATGCTAATTCTTACACCACTCTACCTACACTAAACAACTAAGTAAAAAGAAAAGGAAAAGATTCCCCCCCCCCCCCCCCAATGCATCAAACCCACCGGTTTTGTGCTCTTCATATAGAGCATTTGTTGCTCAATTTTTCCTACTTGTTTTTGCTTGTTTTCACTTCATCTTTCCTCACATGCAAAATCATAAAAACACTCTAAAATACTAATACTCTCCAACTATTACTAGAGGTAGTAATAATAGAAATATTCGTAATATTAAGGCAACATTTTTACTACATATCTAGTTAATATTAGTAGGAATTTTTGGGTTAAATCTTGGGTGCAACTTATTGGAGTGTCTTCTATACTTGGAGTCTTAGGAGGATCATCCATCATATTAAGCTCAAGAACAAGTGAAGGAAGGTGACCTTACTTGTGCCCATATTTTCGAACCAAGCATCAATGTAAGACACATTGTTTTCTTATAAATCTCTTATTTTGTTATGCATGCACTAGATCTAAAGAACAAATAATTAACAAGTTAATTAGTTCACTATTAGAGGAGTCTAATAATAGGTATATAAATATAACAAAATTACCCAGAAGTTGCAATTTCAGCCCCCTTATTTGCATTCACGGTGAATCTTAACAGTTTGTATATATGTCCCTCGTCGATTCTATTCTTGAATTTGGAAAAGATACTTTTGCGGATAGTTGCTTGAATTAGATTGTCCTGAAAATTATAGTAATTATTTTATTTTACGGTACATGATTGTGAAATAGGAAAAGAAGTGTCAATTAATGTTAAAAACATGTATTACCTCTGCATCTAACAATAACATCTCTAACGCTAAAGTTTCGTCTTTGTTGTAGAAACTTTTTTTCTTCTCATATGTGCACAACGCGCACGACAATTTTTGCGGTGAGCATATCTTCTTTCAAGTGACGTATGGCAACGGGAGTGCAGTTGAATGCCATATCAGAGTTGCTAATTATCTTTTTTCTGTTTTTGAAAATTATAAACGATGGAGAGGAGATGGATGAAAATGTTTGGGTTGAATGTGAATTTTATAGTGATTTAGGTATTAGGGTTTAACTGATTAGCAATATTTTGAGAGGATATTACTTGATTTCATTCGATTTTTTTTATTCCACTTACTCGTCCCTAAAATATGGGCAATCAGTTATCAAAGTTTATAATTTTAGTTTTATTTTGGGGAGGATATTAATTGATTTCCCTAAATATTTTTTTTTTGAAATCACGTTGCTTGGATTGGAAAATCACGTCAATGGAATTGTTTTGTATGAGTTAAACTAGGAAGCAAATATAAAAATATAGGATATGATATGGATTATAGAATATTCCATCCGAATTTTCACGTTGAAATAATAATAATCATCATCATATAATCATAATTAACGATATTTATGGCATGAGATATGGATATAAAGATATGGAATTTCCACAATATTTTCTCAATATTCACGTTGACAATTATTATTAACATTTCTTTTTCTACTGATGCTAATGAACTACCACATAAGACAACGCTTGTGTATTATGATGCCACGTCAGCGGATGTGGCTACTGCATTAGAGAAGTATATGATGATATGATGATTACAATATACCGTAATCGGAATAATATCCGTATTAGGGAATAAGTGGTTATACTACAATATACCGTAATCAGAATAATATCTGTTACGATATATTACAATATACCGTAATAAAAAATGCAGAATACTTCAAATAAAATTAAACAATATAGGGGGTGTTTGGTAAACAGTAGATTGGTGAATTTTCAGCATATTCAAGCCTTTTAGCATGTTTGACTCATCAATCTACTAATTTACGTGTTTGGTAAATGGCATATTGAAACAGTAGATTGAGCTTCAATCTACTGTTTTACAATATGCTACTCCACCCAGCATATTCACATTAGTAGATTGTGAAAATTGAATCTGTCAACTATTTACATATAGATACAACAATCTATTAACCTAAATCCGCTAATTACCAAACACTATTATTAAATCTGCTAATTGAAACATACTAGTCAAACCTGTCAATCCAATCTGTCATTTATAATCTGCTTGACCATTCTGTTTCTGCTATTATTAATCTGCTGAGTACCAAACAAGACCATAAACTTATCAAAAATGTATGGGTAGACAAAGTATTAGTAAAATTTAGTTATTTACTAAACCCAAAACTTACGCAAGTTTTTACTTTCAATAAAAATTTATGTTATCATTCGTACAGTGCACGGATTTAAAAACTAATTAGAAAATATTATGATTATGTTTAGATGTATTTAAGTACTATAAATACGAAAATAATTGTAATAGTTAAGATACAAACTATCAATAACAATTAAGAATTCCTCCACCTTATTTTTTTATCATAAACCCTAACTACGAAGTATTTATTAGCACAAATTCTTGTTTCAGACGGACACTTTTGGTCTTATTTATCAGACGGATAAAATGTTGCCATTTTTTAAGAAAATGTAACCAATTAATTCACAAAATGTTATGACTAGAGGTGTCATTTTTTACCCTGAAAATGATGTGAACAATAATGGTAACATGTTATCAAAAAACAACAACATTTTATTGTAAAATAATGACATGTTACACGTCTTATTTCAGACCAAAAGCAATGGTTTTAAGAAAAACGGACCGATTTATTAGTTGATGAACACGTTGTAAAGTAGTCACTCATTTACCAATAATGAGATGAATAATAAATTAATCAATTGATTGAAGAGGGAAAAGTTATAGTAATGCGTTAGACTTTAAGTCACTTCAATCACTTCAGACTGCATTGAAATCGTTAACACAGTGAAACCCGACGTTGATGGTTGGCACGGCAAAGATTGTGTGCAATTTGTCTACGATTTGTGTAAATGCTCCCTTGACCATTTTGCATGTGGGACCCTCTAGTCTCTATTACGCAGTACTTGTGAAACATGAGGGTTAGACTAATGATTGTGATCCGACTTGTCTAATTCACATATTCTCATTCAAAAAACCATTTTCGTCTGAAATTTTTGGGTCATATGTAATCATTTTATAATTATAAAATAGTTACACATAGTCCTTAAAGGCTTTAGATAAAAAATGGTCGTTTGAAGAAAGGCCTTCTATGTCTAATTAGATTGGATTTGTATGTTGATTTGTTTACACGGAAGGTTTTGGTTTTAACTCTTTAAGGACTTAGTAAAAGTGACTAAATAAGAAGGTAAATTTGGTAGGTGTCAATAGTAATATAACATTTTTTTTTTTATTTTCTTTCATTAAGGTGTTACTTAACTAGTATAGATCCCGCGTATGCGTGGTATATAGAGTTTTTACATTTTAATGAATTATTTATAGAAATTAAATTAATGCGTTATTAATTCCATATTTCATTTTTTTTATATGAAAAAAAGTGGAAAACTTATTAAGAGAATTGAGCGAAGCCATAAAATGTGTAATTAACGATTTGTTTTTTATCACAAAACTAATTATTTCAATTTATAGCTTTTCTCAAATAATATTGATGAATTTTTTGTTAATAATTTATAATTCTTAGATTTGTACCAGTTTTGTTTTATTTGAATTAGAGAAAAGTAATTTAGAGTTTATGGAAGATTATAGTGATTAGAAGATTAAAGAATTATATGTTAATAAAAAAATAAAACTTATTAAAATGTAGTCTTGTTTCCTTATTTAAGGAGATTCCTTTTGGAGGAAAAGTTTATGAAAAAAAAATTTATTCTCTAAGTATATAGGAGATTTAAATACCTAGAAAACACATTTTACAGCTCCCTAAGAAATAGTACTCCCTCTTATCCTATATTTTCTTCCCCTTTCCTTTTTCCACAAGAAATAAGAAAATGAATCTGGACCACATAAAACACACTACCCCACATACCATTGAATTTGGGCCTCAAAAATCATCCCAAAAAAGGAAACAGGGAAGAAAATCCGAATAACCGAATAAGGAAATAGGGAAGAAAATATAGAATAGGAGGGAGTATATTTTTTTTCCTGATATATGAGAGTGACATAAAAAAATGTCCTATATAGTCCATAATTACCGAGTAGTAATAATTAATCGATCAATCAACTTGCTAATTAGCAGTTTTGTATATATGTATATAATAATAATACTTTTCATTTATGATAAGAAGTTATGACTTCTTTCAATTATTGGTTTAAAAATCTACTAGGTGAGTGCGTATAACTATATGTAGTTTGTTTTATTGCTCAGATTATCCTTTCGATATATGGAAACGACCAAATATTTTAGAGTGCAAGCCTTCCCACAAGATGTGTTAACTGTGAAGTAGCATTGACAAAGTTGATCACAATTTTAGCTCATTTTAGTTCAATTTAATTTTATTCAATTCAGTTCAGCTCATCACTTTACTTCAATTTAGCTCTATTAAGTTCAGTTCGATCTGTTCAATTTACCTCTATTAAGCTCACTTTAACTCAGTTCAGCTCTTTTAAGTTCGGCTCCCTTCAGCCGAAAAGAACAGGGCTAGCTCAACTCCATTCAGTTCAGCTCAACTCAACTTCATTCAATTCAGTTCAGCTCTTTTCAGTTGAAAATAACAAAATCTTAGACAAATATACTTGCTGAGTAACCGAGATGAAATTACTTTGGTGAACAAGTACCTCTGTCCTCTGGTCAAAAGAGTAGTAGTGATGGCGCTGTGGTGGTAGTTGTCGAAGTAATTAACGATAACAGCTATAAGACCATCCCCAAGCAAGGTCACCGACTGGGTCGTGACCTTGTCGGGTCACGCTAATGACTCTTTAAACTTGGATTAACAACATGAAATTGGTGACCTTGAACAACTCAGGGGCAACCCATGACCCTGAGTAGAGAAAATGTTAATAGTTGGTGACCTTACACGTGGCGTATTGCTATTGGTTTACAACATTAAAAAATAAAAAAAGTACAAAAAAAATTGCAGGCTTCTCTTTCTCTCATTGCTTCGCTTCTCTCATAGTTTTGCTTTTTAGCCTTTCTTCCTTGTTTTTCTTTACACGCCAACTTCCTTCCCTTTCCCCAAGTCCTCTTAAATTTTTTCATCCATAATTTTCTCAACTCCTACCATACAACCATAAATATTAATTGTGTAGTAAAAATGTATGTAAAAAACAGTATAAAAGAAGTAAAAAATGCAAATCAATAATATTTTTAATCTCCTACCTAAAATAAATTACAAACATAAAAAAAAATATAACTCAAACACTTATATAATTCTCAATTTTCAAATATATTATGGATTTAAACGAGTTTGATTTTTCAAGTTATGCTATTGACGATTATTCAACATATCAAGACACTCAAAATTTCGATTTAAATCAAAGTACTCCAATTCCCACTTTTACGGAATTAATTTCGGATAGCCAAAAGAATCAAAATATCGATGTTTTTGGAAATCAAATCTTGTTGTCCGAACTTCAAACTCAAGAATTTGTATCAGAAACCCCCCTTTTTTGTTCAAAAAAAAAACAAAAAATCATTAGCATCCACAAAAAATCAATCCAATTCCAAAATGGATGATCGGATTTGGACCGAAAAGGAAGAAGAAGCTCTTATGTCCGCATGGATTATGTGTACTTGTGTAGTACCGACTCAATACTTGGAAAAAAATCAAAGAACCATCACAAGATGGAATGATGTATTTCAGCTATATGAAAAAAGTCGTACGGAAAATCAAAATCAAAATAAACTTGGGATTAGGAGTATCGAGGGAATGAAAAATCGTTATAAACGACTCAATACAGCTATGATTAAATGGGTTGGTTGCTACACACAAGTTCTAAATTGACCACCGGCAAGCGGCACTAACATCAACGATGACATAGAATTAGCTCAGAAATTATTTCGAAAAGTGAATAATGGAAACGATTTTACTGACTTTTATGTTTACGATAAAATCATGAGTGGTCACCCCAAGTGGAGCTTACAAAAACAACAATTTGAGCTCTCTGGAAACTCTAAGTCGGGTTCAAAAAGGTCAAGGTCGGAAATGGATTCTAGCCCTTCTAGTGTAAATGTCGGGACCCGTCTAGTCTAAATGTCAATAAAATCGTAACCCGAAACTCAAACTCAAGAATATGTAACTCGCTTATTAATTATGTAACCCGAAAGATCAATATGTAACCCGAAAGATCAATTTGCAACGATGAATGAATCAGAAAATAAATCAGAAAATGCCAACAAAATCTCAGAAAATTCCAACAAAATAAATCGCTAATGGACAACGATTTCCTGGTATGTTGGGTAGCATTGACTGCATGCATTGGGAGTGGAAAAATTGTCCCACAGCATGGGCGGGATAATATGCCGGGAGAAGTTCAAAGTCAACGGTCATTTTGGAAGCGGTCGCTTCGTACGATTTATGGATATGGCATGCCTTTTTCGGCACACCAGGTTCGCTTAATGATATTAATGTTCTTGAACGTTCTCCACTCTTTAATGACGTTTTAGAAGAATCTTCCCCACCTGTTAATTTTTCGGTTAATGGTACGAACTATAATATGGGATATTATCTTGCTGTGGTATATATCCTGGTTGGGCAACATTTGTTAAAACAATTAATGCGCCACAAATTCAAAAGCATAAGTTATTTGCAGCTCGACAAGAGAGTTGTCGAAAAGATGTGGAACGTGCTTTTGGCGTCCTACAAGCTCGATTTGCGTTCATCAAACGCCCTTGTCTTCTTTGGGATCGAGCTAATATGGGGAAGGTTCTTATGGCTTGTATTATTATGCATAATATGATAGTTGAAGATGAAAGAGAAACTTATCTTAACTATGAAAACATAATCGCAGAGTTCAAAGAAGATAATCCGACTTCAGCTAGTGATGATCCATATGAATATCATCGTCTTAGAAGATCGCCTCAAGAACGATTCATAGAAATTCATGGTGAGATTCGTGATCGTGCCACTCATAACGCTCTGAAAAATGATCTCATTGAGCATATTTGGCAAAACTTCCGTAACTCGAATTAGTTTAGAATGCATTTTTTTTATTTCGTAGTATTTAATGTTTTTTAAGTTCGTGTTTTTTTTTTTTGAATTATGTATGCGGTTTTTTTATATGTTGACTCATGCTTTCAATAAATTTTATTTATTGCCAATAATTTTTTTTTAATGTACAGTATCAAATTAATTTACTTAACATATTTGAGTAGAATTTATTTTAAAAATGAAAAGAATAACTTAATTGTAGTATGTTATTAAATAATAACTGTAAAAGTAAGAGAGAGGTTTTGGTGGGGTAGTGAATGTGGTAAATGATTGGAAATGTTGGAAAGTGGAAAAATGATTGGGTTGGTGACCCAGGTCGTGACCTTCTGCTTGGGAGGGTGAAAGTGGGTCAAGATTAATAAGGTGCGATTAAGAGGAAAATTTTTGGTGACCCGATTAAGGCGACCTTCTGCTTGGGGATGGTCTAAGCTCCCTTGTAAAAAATTGAAAATATAAAAGCTCTCCAAATAATGCATGGTTTTTGAAAAGACGGACTCCCATGTGATAAAAACACAGAATTAGAAGTAAAACTACTTTTAAAGTACAAAGTTTCGTTTTTATTTCCCGAATAATACAACGTCATAAACCTATTACACATAGTAATAAGAGAGAATATTCATAACCCGAATAAAACCTACAACACTGAAATTGACATAATGCTAGCTCATGAAACAGTCCACACAGGCACACACTACAAATACAATAATGTCTAGGTAGCATCATTAGATTAGATGATCAATGAATAACGCCACCTCTCCCTTTGGTCACCGTCTTTTTCTGTGGTCTCTTGAGTTTCACCTCTCTCGTCATTTCCTCACTGTAAACTTGAACCTATTTTCATATATTCATATTTCATAACCAAGTTAGTAAACTAAATATTGAATTAACAAAGGAAGATTTACAACATAAGGTAAATAAATGACTGAGACGTATATAACTACTTATATTAGTTGATCATTTTATTGAAAATAAGAGATGTTATCAATTTCCAGATGACCTACAAATCTACGATAAAATTTGCATCTTATACAAAGATTAGAACGAAAATGAAAAAATAAACATACCCGATTTGTGATAAAAATTTGATCACGGGTGGTGGTGGTAATGGATTCATCAACACTACTAGAATTGATGTCATTATTGTTTTGTTTAAGCTCGTTTTTTGGAGTAGGAGAATAGAATGAAGAAGTTTTAAAGCAATAAAACTTATGAAAAAATTCTCCATCAAGCTTTAGTTTCTTCATCATCTTTGAATTCTTCATTCTCACTTTGATTTGAAGTTAAATTTCTACTTGTTTTGTGGAACTTCTTACTACCTAATTTATGTTATTGTATTTTCCTAGCTACCAAGATACGTGGGGTAGTTGAGTTTGGGCAAAAATGCACATGTTTAAGGCCCCTTTTATAATAAAATGGGAGATGTATCCATACCACCAACTTACCAATTAATATTGCTGAAGACAGGTCGGAGCAAGTGACAGGTAATGCCAACGAATAGGGGGACAAGGTGGGGGCACCCCCATATGCTTTCCTCTCTCCTCTATTTCGGTCATTTTTGAGAGGAAATGATATCCGTCACTCCAAAGTAACGAATACGTGCCGTCTTCAATGAGATTTTGTGCCAACTTATAGGCTTTTAACAATATTTTTTAAAGGTAGATAAGGTTAATAGTGAGTGGAAGCCCATGGTCGGAAAAATTACTATTTTGTTTGAAATCTGACTTTCTTTTCCTAGGCAAATCTGAAATCGACACCGCTTTATCTTTATTTACTCGATTTATAAGTTACTCCTTTTTAGTTGTTCATTTTATCTCTCTATTATTTTGCACAAGAAATAAGGAAATAATTTTGAATTATACAAAACACTCTACCCACATGCAAATGAATTTGGATCACACGAATCTTTCCAAAAAGAGGAAGAAAATCCGACTACCATGAAAAAGGAAAGAGGGAAAAAATAACTGACTAGGAGGAAGTAATTATGTTAATTTTTGTTCCGAGTAAAATATATAACTGACAAAATATTATCTTTTGAAGGTGAGATTATCCAACACGTCTCGCTTTTTCTTCAAAACTTCTTTTCACAAAAATTGAAAAGAAGTTTTAATTAAGAATTTGTAACGTGTGCTTAGTGGGACCACGTTAATAATCGAAAAGTAACCATATTAAACGCAAAAAATATTTTCTCATAAGAATTTGTAAAAGTGATTTAACAATCCAAAAATTCCTAAAACTTTGTACTTATATATTAAATTTTAAATGATTAACTAGTATGAATCCCGTGCATCCATGCACGGTATATATAGATACTTTACTTTATAATAATGTTATTTGTTAATTTTAAATTAACACATAATTAATTTTTCATATTTTAATTTGAGAATAAAGAATTAAATGAAAAACTAATCAAAAGAAT
Source organism: Silene latifolia (assembly GCF_048544455.1). NCBI lineage: Eukaryota > Viridiplantae > Streptophyta > Magnoliopsida > Caryophyllales > Caryophyllaceae > Silene > Silene latifolia. The sequence goes on along the minus strand of NC_133527.1, from coordinate 175,005,489 downwards.
TGAGTAGAGTCATAAAATATGTATTTTAATGACACTTTTTTTTACCACATACTCCGCAATTAATAATTCCAATTTATAAATTTTCTCAAATAATTTTAATGAATTTTGTTTTCACGATATCAATAATATCACTTTATAGTGTTTTTTTTACTAATTAAGTCATTTAAGTGTGTGTTTGGCCTAGTTTTGTAAAGTGTTTTTAGACCAAAAAACATAAATTGGCCACACACAATTATTTAAAAGTTGAAAAGAGTTTCCTAAAAGTTCAAAAATCATTTTTTTGCCCTTAAAAAGAGAAGCATTAATTTGGTGCTTCTAGTTTTGAAAAACACTTCTTCAAAATTAAGCTTAAAAAACAAAAACTCATTTTTAACAATTTAGTCAAACATGCTCTAAGTTCATGTTATGTTTTTTAATAGGAAACTAATAATATCAATTTATAGTTTTTTCATATACAACCAATCGTTGGTTGGCGCAGTGGTAGCATGGGGCTGCGCTTGGTAGGGAGGTCTGCGGATCGATCCCCCACAACTGCGATTGGGAGGGGTTTAAATACCATAATCCTTGGACACGCCTCGAAATCTGGATTAATCGGCCCAATGTGGTTCAGATTACCGGATGGTTTAGACAAAAAAAAATAGTTTTTTCATGTACAAAATTTTTGATTTATATACCAGTTTTGTTTTATTTTAATTAAATGAATACTATAATTTAGTTCTAGAATTTTTATAGTGAATAAAAGATTATATGGTAATTAAAAGATAAATCATTTAATAAAAACGAAAGTCTTATTTCCTTATTTAAGGAGATCTTTTTTAGAGGGAAAATGTTTGAGAATTTTTATTCTCTTAGTATATACGAGGATGTTTGTTCACAAAAGTAAATTAGATTAATGACGTACGAAGTACTCCGTACTTCATAATTAGTGGTGGGTTAGCCTTGAATAGAAGTGATAGTGATAGGAATGTAAATCTCTTGTTTCAACTTTCAAGGGTCTTGCTGAGAACTTAAATTTATGCATTAAAACGTTACCCTCTAAACCAACTAATTATTAGGGGTCGTTTGGTTCGCTAAGGGAATCGAAGTTCCAAGGAATGGAGAGATCCCATGATTTTATAAATCACATGAAATTGGAAAAACTTGTTTGGTTGGAATGTGGGAAGTGAATTCCACAGGAATTTCCACTCACCTGGGGGCTGGTAAAGAACTTCCTACATCATGGAGGAATTGGAGTTCCTATGGAACTTCAATTCATGTGATTTGGGGCAAACAAACAACTCCCCCATTTTGCAAATCCCATGAATTACAATTCATGTGTTTTAGAATGGGTAACCAAACAACCCCTTATTATCTGCAATTTTATAGATTTTATAGTACGATCATTTTTTCGTGTATTTGACAAAATGTAACCAATTTTAGATAAATAGTGTCAAACTGTCAATTGAAAAAACTGTTTAATTTTTTAGTTCTAAAAGATGGCCATTATTTACTTAAAAATGATCAATATTTACCAAAAAATAATCATATTTTTCTTATCACACATATAACAGTCTTACAATAAAATTTGCGTATTATTATAATTGTTAATTTAATACTAAACAGTACGGAGTACAACCTAACACAAAATAGTGGCATTGTCTCATTTGTCATGGCTTTATAATAATAAGGATGTCACATGGAACATATATATACTCCAGTGGTTAGATTTTATATGTTAGAATATAAAATTGGTTATGGATTCTAAACATCAGTGTAAATTTTTGGTTGAGATAATTTTTGATATAATATCAGAGCTAGTGTGGTCAAAAGGAGTATGGTGAAAAAGATGACGGATTCAAATCTCAACTCCCTCAATTCTAAAGTGAAATATTAGCGCCATGTATGGAGAGAGCTGCAGTTGCATCCACAATTCAAACCTAAAGGACATTTGTGCGAGTGGGCGTGGGTGCATAAAGGACATCCGTGTAAGAGAGCGTATCAGAATTGAAATTCCAATTATTAGTTTAAACTTTTAATTGAAATGATATTATCTTAATATTATTATAAAGAATTAATAATATTATTAGCATGTAGTTAGTGACAGGAATCTAATCTTATGCAGCCTGTGAGAACTAACCATCATTGGAATTGGGATGGAATTATTTTTGCCACAAATTCTTATTTCAAACCGTCATATCCGTCTGAAATTGTCAGACGGATACCATTTCCTCTCACAGAAAACCCATTTAGGGTGTGAGTGGGAAAGCACATGGGGGTGTTCTATCACCCATGTGCTTTTCACTTGTGAGAGGTCTTATTGCGGTCTAAAATAGGGCAATTTTAAGCAAGATTGACTGTATTTTTGCCTTTTGGCGTTTGCCAATGACTTCGGTACTTTCTGGTCAAATCTCCAAAACACGCAGCAAATTTGTCTTGGTTACAAGACTTACAACGCATTAGATGGAGTATCTTATTCTGGACGGAGATCCCACAGTGCAGGAGAATGTCGTTACATACTCTTTAGTCTTGCCATCATTTTAGCTTGAGTTGGAAAACGGGTCAATCGGATGAGTTATGGTTTGAAACTTTGAATTCATTTAATTCGGGTTATTTTGATGAATTTTAATTTTCGATTTCGGTTTAATTCAATTTAAGTTGGATTTAATTTTCACTTTTAACCCGTTGTAGTTATTTTGGGTAGGTACAACTGTACAAGTTCGAGTCGGGTCATATCGAAACAAATGAGATTCGAGTTGGGCCAATATCAAAGCATATGAGGTTCGAATCGGGCCATATCCGATATGGATGTCAGAGGATTAAAGTCTTTATAAAATATCGACTATAATACAAATAATATTTTTTTAATAAATATTATTCTGTATATAATATTTTTTTTAACTAAGATATATGAAGTAATATTAATTTAGATACGCCAAAGGGGCGGCGCTCATGTATAAAAAGGCAGCCTAGATTTGACGCTCAGGTACATTTAGGTCATTTCAAGTTTCAATGTTGGATTTTAATCATCAATATTCAATATACGAATTGAAATGGTTCAAGTATATTTCAATTCGGAGTAAAACAATTCAGGTCCTTTCGATTTTGGGTCTATTTTAGATATTACAAATCGGTTCAGTTTCAAATCAATTCAGGTTAATTCAGGTTTCGAATGAAGTTCATGTTATGCCTTTTGGATGGATAAGTGTCAATTCAGTTATTTTCGATCGATTATTCGGATACAATTTACTTTTGCAAGGCCTAATTTTAGCCCTTTTAGATAAACTACTTGAAAATTATTGTTATAAAATTGTTAAATTACTAGTTTAGACCCCGTGCATTATATGCACGTTACTTATAGTTTAATATTTTTATAAAATTATTTATATAATATTGGTACGACCCTATAGTTATTTACATTTCTTATCATTGTATTTTGCTTTGATAAATAAAAGTTAGAACTGAAAATTAGTTAAGAGAATTAAATAATTAGTTAAAATATATTTTAATAAAAATATTTTATAGCATAAAGTTAATGAGTTTCAATTTATATATTTTTTTTTTCAATTTTTTTTGTTATGAAAGTAATAACAACGATTTCTAGTTTTCGTTTTATACAGAATATGGGTCAACTCGTCATCTAATAATAGGATTAATAAAAGATTTAGTAATTTATAATTTTATATCAATTTTATTTTGTTTTAATTAAAATATCATAATTTAGAGTTTAGTGAAAATAATATAATTTGATGAAAAGATTAATTTTAATGAAAGCATAATAGATGAATTAAATTGTAATTGTTAGCTTCCTTATTAGAGAATGAACATAATTATCATTACTTTCTTTTTTTTGAGAATGTGCTTTTTGGCGGGAAAATGATAGAAATCACCTATTCATTTAGTATATATGGGATTATTATTATTATTATTATTATTATTTAGGGTTATTTCATAACAATAATCCATCCTATTGGTGGTCTGCAATAATCACTCCATCCTATTAATAATCTCAATTAAATCGAACCTAAGCACCATACTCTCTAATAACGAACCAGCTGATATTTTTTTTAAGTTTATGTTGGAATATTTGATAGTTTTTGGACAACCTAGCTGGTATATGTGATGTTTATGTGTAATATTTTCAAGTGATGAATCGAGTACTTGGTATATTTGACACACATAAACATAAAAAAAAAAAAATATCAGTTGGTTCGTTATTAGAAGGTATGGTGCTTAGGTTGGATCTAATTGAGATTATTGATAAGAGGGAGTGATTATTGAATACCACAAATAGGATAGATTGTATTATTGTTATGAAATACCCCTTATTATTATTATTATTATTATTATTATTATTATTATTATTATTATTATTATTATTATTATTATTATTATTATTATTATTATTATTATTATTATTATTATTATTTTATTTTTATTATTATTATTATTATTATTATTATTATTATTATTATTATTATTATTATTATTATTATTATTATTATTATTATTATTATTATTATTATTATTATTATTATTATTATTATTATTATTATTATTATTATTATTATTATTATTATTATTATTATTATTATAAAGGGATGCGCGCATCTTTCATTAAAATAAAAATAAAAGTTTACATGAAATTGGTGGGGAGCCGAGAGACAATCTGGGCACCCACACCCTTAGCAATAGCAAAGCTAAGTCTAGTAAAAATGTAAGCGGCCACCCGAGCCCCCGCATCCTGAGATACCGAGAATTTCTGGATCCGCTTGAGCAAGACAACAAAGATCCGAACCCAGCCTCCCAAGTGAAGAGAAAGAGAAAGGTAGGAATCCATAACCCGTTACCGCGCACAAATCCCCATACTTAGCACACTTTCGCTGAGCAGCATCGGCGACAACCCGGCCCGACACAAAATCTGCCAACCCAGTCTGAGTCAAAGGTGAAGAACCTGTCAGGTCGACGCACACATCACGCCCCCTGTCCCAAGAATAAAGCAATAAATCCGCAGGACGAAGAGAGCCACCATGCCCATCAACCAAACCGATATCAACCTCCTTCCCCGCATTAATACCAGATCTATAGCAGATGTCGAAAAGAGTGTCCCGGATAAGGTTATGCCGATGTTTAACACCCACAGTACCAGTACAAGAAACAGCGTGGTCCCCAAAAACATCCTCAGCAAAAACCCGAGAGCAAGCCGGACAGGGCCTAGATACCGCGAATAACGGAACACCCAGACGATACCCCAGCACACAACGGTAGGTCCTCCCGTTCATAGTCTGACCCAACCCCGAGATAGGAACCGCACGCAACTAATCAGAGGAGTGAGAACCCTGCTGAGACTGCCATAAAGCAATCTGGCGTGGCGTCAAAGAGAAAATGACTTCCGAGGCAAGAAGAACTGTCGCGAAATAAATATCTGCCAATTTCTTCATAAGTTTGGGGGCAGCAATTTCACTAGGGTTACCTAAAACACCAGATCTTGTAGTCACAGTAAACACCTGCGCGGCATCATCAAAAGCAGGGCCAACAACTACAATACCAGAAGGGCCGAGGAGCTTAGCCTGCAAACCAGCAGACTGCAAGCGGGACACAATAAAAGCATAAAATAAAACATCTCCCGCCGCATAGACACCAAGACCGCCAAGCTGAAAAGGGAATGTAGCAAGGCGCCACTGCCAATCCCCAAAACCCGGCCCAGATGCGGTGACAATACGTTCCAAGCTAGAACGCAGAGCGACATCAAAAGGAAGATGGACAGACCCAAAATCACTAGGGGAGCAAGTACGAAGTGAGAAGTAAAGCTTGGAAATACCAGTACAAGCTCGAAGAAGAAGCAACTCACATTGCAGGTCCTCAATCCTCGCAACCAAATCCATTAGCTCAATGGTCTTGGTTACTCTCGTCGCCACAATCTCACTACTAAAATCAGAACAAGCACTGACAGGTCCACCCAAAACAGTAACACCACGCGACGGCCGAGAAATAGAAGAGGGGAAAATCCCAGGTAGTCGACTCCGAGGATCCTCAACAGGCCAAAATACCTCCGTCTTGGAGACATTAAGATGCAAACCAAAAAGAGGGCCATCCACCATAATCAAATCAAAGACCTTCCCCACCTTCAAAGTATCACCCACGATGGTGCCATCATCTAAGTACCACGCCTGCAAAGTGAGGTCAAAAGTGTCCCGGATCTTGCAAACTAACGGATGCAAAACCAAAGCGAAAAGTAAAGGGCCCAATGGATCACCCCCGCCGAACACCCCGACAAGACCACAAGCAGTGCTCCCCATAAAAAAGGCGGGCTGGCTGGAATAACAAAACTCCACCCAACGGGAGAGAGCCGGCAACGACAAATGGACCTCCTGAAGCATGGTCAAACGATCAACAAGGTTGAACGCATTCTGGAAATCAACCAGCAACATAGAAAGCCCCACCTGATCCCCCCGATCCTCAATGAGCCGGTTCAAGGCATGCAAGATAGCCTCTCCTCCACCGGACACACCCACCCCGAACTAAAGCCCATAAAAATAAGAAGATAAAGACGGACCAACCATAGAAGCACCAACCTTAGAGACAAGCCGTCTCCAGACCGTCCCAACAAAGAATAGACGAACCCCACCACCCGGTTTAACGAGTGGCGTGAGAGGGGCGCCGCAATGTACTCACCCACAGGAAGAGGACACCGGCCCTCAAGAAAAAGATTAACCACTCTAGTAATAGAAGTGATCAAATCATCGGAGATAGCCACAAAGCAGCGCCACTCAAACAATCTATAAGGTGCTGGGCACGAAAACCATCCCTCCCACAGGAAGTACCACGAGGGAAGCTCCGAATCATATCCAAGACCACAGCCGAAGAAGCGACCAAAGGATGATGATCCCCAGACAGAGGAGGCAATGAAGGAGGTGGGGCGACAGGATGCTTCTCACGCAGGGCCACGAGAGTGGCATCGGAGTAGGGGGCGACCCTAGAGGAAGAAAGCACCCGTCACAAAGAAAGATAATGGCCATCAGAAATCTTCCGCCGACATTGGCAGAGGTTAAGCTCACTCAAATCCAGATCCTCATCCACAGAAAATGAAGAAGGACTCTCATCAAAACACTCTTGTAACAACTGCAACCCCCCCTCACCCAGGTGCCCCCAAGCAAGGATAGCCCTGGCAATACTCTCCTCCTGATGCTGACGCCGAATAGCTGTCCGACACTCATGATTACTACGAGGAGCGAAAGTCTTGTGCAAACAAAGTGGTAGAGCAAGCAAACGAACCCAGCGGGAGAGATCACTAGGGGCATCAAACACCGCATCCAAGGCCCCTTTCAAAGCCCGAACAAACCCAAGACGACACTTAGGAGGAATAGATTTGACGGTGCGGAGGCCCAAAGACAATAAACGATCAAGGGAAGATATAGACCACTGAACAAGCTCAACACCGTCATCAGAAGAAACCGAAGTAGAGGGAGCCAAAGGTCTCGGAATACCATAAATATGAAAACTGTAGAGGCCATCAACACGCTCCGGAGTCTGCACAATATCACCCCGACTATGTCGACATCTAGCACGAGTGGTACGGGTCATAAAACACACCCCACACAACCAGAGCCCCATCCGTCTCAAAACACTCTCGGCATTGGAATAAACATTCAAACTATCAGTAAGAGTCTGACGCGTAAGTTCCACCGCACCATTCTGGCAATGTCGGTCCTGAAAATGTTTCTGCCAAGCTGCCTTAGTAAAGCCCTTACCAAAACCATCCCGACAAGCATGAAGACTCGAAAAAGGACAATGGTACCGTACTAGCTCAGGCATGAAAGGACAACAAAACCCAACACCCTTCCTCGCACACGACGGCGTTGAACAGCCGTGGACCACCACCAACGAACCACACCGTAGCTGTAGACAAACGGCCCAACACCCACACAACCCGAAATCCACACCACGCAAACCACAACACCCACTACAACCTGCACCCACCCACCCAAGGAAGTGGCAGAGGCGGCAGCGGCCTGTCACTGGCAGAATCAACGGACCACCGCAGCAAAGTAACAAACAGCTAGAAAGAAAACAGCGAGAAAAGAGAAAAAAAAAACGCGAAGAAACCAAACACTCACCGGTTGAAGGAAAAACAAGCAGTGCCGTCAGCCACCACCAAACTGACCGGAAACTAGAGGTCTGATGACCAACTGGTGGTAGCGCAAGGTCGACAATTGTCACAAAGCCGTCGACAATTATCCCTGAAAGACGAAACACCACCCGCAAAACCCACAACCAGAAACCACCGTGTGAACAACCCACAACACCTGCCCCTGACCGGCGACGTGAGGTCTAAAGGTCGACTTGGGGTGGTTGTTGGCAGCCAACGGCGGAAGGAAAGCCCAGAAAACTGAAGCCCTAACCCTGTAACGGCAAAAATCCCGATGCCCTAAACCAAAACTGCAGCCCTAATACAGCCGCCAACACCTGAGACGCCGACGAAGGGATGGCCGGCGTCAGAGGGCAACGGCGGTGACAGAGAAAAGAGCGGCAGTGACAGGCGGCAGGCAATCGTGATATCGCACGTTCAAATCGCCCTCTCCCTCTCCCTCTTATTATTATTATTATTATTATTATTATTATTATTATTATTATTATTATTATTATTATTATTATTATACATCTCTTTCCTTATACGCAGTGGCGGACCCAGAGATTTAAGAGTGGGGGTGCACAATTGAAAAAAAACGAACAATATAGCACAATGATTAATGACTAAATTTATTTAACAAATAATTAAATTTCACAATACAAAATCATAAATAGACGACTATGAATCATAACAATACGTAAAAAATGTGCATAAAACAATTCGTTTAATTAAGAGAAACTGAAATTAACAATCTAAATTACAAATTTATGAAGAGTCGAAGAGGGTGATTCTAATTAAGGTTTACGGAAAATTCACATTTAGTACCGACGTATCCGTCATAAGTTTAAGACGAGTTAAATAATACGAATACGACAAAAGCATAATGTATAGGAAATAGTAAAAAATTGTCTTATATACCTATATGGAATGCTATTTGGTCCGTTTAATTGTTAAGATGGGATACCTTCATTTTAAGGAAGACTAATTAAAAATTTAAAGAGTCAATAAATAATTATACGAGCGAGTCGTTGGAGAAATAAAAGGAAAGACATCCTCTTGACAAATACGGAGTAGAGTATAAAAGAGTGCTGATTAGGAATAGAACTCGGGTCCTCCTGCGGAATGTTTGTAATTCTATCCACCGAGTCACATGTTGAATAATGTGACTTATTACGCGGAAATAGTATATCTAGTTCGTTTCTGCTGCAGTTTAGGAAAAAAATTCACCAACTAAGGGTGCGCACGTGGGGTGTTGTGTGCACCCTTAGGTCTGCCCCTGCTTATACGGAGTATATAAAAGTACACAAATTCTCATTTGTGATGGATAAAATCCGTCACAAACTTGTGATATGAGACAAAGAGGCAAGTGGGAGGGACAAGTGGAGAGAGTTGTCAGAGATCAGAAGCTTATGATATAAGAATATTGGGTCCAATACTATTTATGTGGACATACTATTATACAGATTGTATTTGTTTGCTATCGTTTAAGTTTAGCCCAATATAGTGATCCATCTGGATAATATAATACGGGCATATTAATTACGTCTTATAAAGTATGGGCCGGATATCTTAATTGTGTAGATACCCATTAGGTTACTAATGCATGATGGGCGCATTAGATTAAGGAGACTATATATAAGTCACCTGTGTTTTGGTCCCTAGTAACACACAATAACCTAATCTCCCCGCATCCCATCAGTAGAGAGATCCTATTGGTATGTGTGTCTACTAGAAGACTGTGAAGAAACTCAAAGTTCCCACATGTGAAGGGTTGTCCCACATTGATAAAAGAGGAGAAAAATTACCATTTTATAAGGCAAGGGGCTACTCCCTCTATTGCCAATTGGTTTTAGAGTGGAATCCTCTTGGGCCTAAGTTGTGGACTCTTTCTCCTTCGTTTGGGTGCGGCCTAGGCCCGTTGTTGAATTTAACAAAGACCTAATCCCGAAGACCGTCCCTTCAGGCGGTTCATCCCAACCTTTCGTCATGTAATCAGGTACGCTACCGCTCTACAGTTTACCGAGTAATTTAGTATGAAGTTTATGGCCTTTAATCGGATTAATTCTAGCAAGTGGTATAAGAGCCACCTTCATATTAAATTATTTGGATCGGTATGTTTATTTGGCCTTTCGTCATTAAAATTTTGTGAGAATATCATGTGTTACACGCATGTTGATGATTACATTGAATTTGATTTTGGCGATTTTCGGTTTTTTGGTGATCCAAGTTTTGATAAATTAAATTGGGTTACGTATTATGTTTTTTTGCTATGATAATACAGTTGGACACAAGTCATAATCAACTACTGTAATTGTTTGTATTGTGACATTCGTAAGTTTTCGGCGCACATGTACTGATGTATATGTTCGATTAAGATTGGAGATTTGTATCAGTATCATATGCGATATGCTTGAACAATTTGGGTACTTGGTAAGTTGGTTCATGTGCATAGTATTTTTTGTATTCTGTTATATGCATTATGCATATGATAAATTAGGAAAAATGGATAATTAATTTTGGGATCTTGGGTTACTAAAGACACGACAGTTTAGTGAATAAGGAACTTGTGTCGGCTAATTATGGCTTTGGTAATAAAATCATGAATTCTTTTACACTTATGATATGGATTAGCATGATTATTAGTGACTTTTCGTCTATTGGCATGGTTAAATTGACTTCATCATTACTTGCCCACCAAAGATGCTAGGAATACACGGGGTGTATGAGGGCTTTGTACACTGACTAGTAATAATGCGACACATGGCAAGACCAATAAAGATTCCATTTTTTGTTTGGAGGGAAACTAGGAGGGAAATTTTTAGAGCTTTGGAGGGAGAATTTGGGTTAGGAGGGAAAGTTGGAGGGAACTTTTATTAAGAATATTATAAGTCTTTTTATTATAATTATTTATAATAAAATCATGAAAAATTATGTTTTACCACCTAATATGTTCCATTTTTTACAAATTACCACTTGTGACGACTTTTAATTATTTATCGACTCGATTTCATTTTAACGACTTTCAATTATTTTTATGACCAAACTACCCTTTCTAATTATACATTCACTCTCATTATCCAATTGAAACATAACCCCCAATTCCCAAACAAACCCAGAAATCGTCTCTTTATCATTTCCTAATTCTTCGACAATCTCAATTGAATCTTTGGAAGTTCATGTTTCATCTTTTATTCACTTTTCAATTTTGATTCACTTGTCTATTTTTATTTTGATTTGCTCTTAATCAATCAGTAATAGAGATTGTTAAATTTGAAATCTAGATCGTTGAATTATAATATGCATTCATTTATTGAATCAATTTTATTTGCTCTTAATCAATCAGTAATAGAGACTATTATGATGCTATGGTGCAAATCATGATCGCTTTCATAGCCGAAGATTTGCAGGACAAACTGATCACATTTGCTGCTGGAAATGCTACTCTTTCCATTCCTGAACTGGGATTGTATGTTCAAAACTCTTGGCATTTCTGAACATTTCTTTCAAATCTTTTATCGATCATAAATCAAATCGTATTTTGCGAGTAATTAATATTTTCGTTTATTTTATATGTCATATGTTGTGGTTCAGTTTGTATTACGCAAATGTATCAATCGGAACACCATGATACCACCCCATGGACATCAGCCGCCATGGGTGCACAACCGCCGGCGACCTCCCTTACCCAGCTGTACCAATGGTCCGAATCAGGTCAGAGACAAGGAACGACATCAGTCATCATCAGTTCGGCCCTTTCGATTCGGAGGCCGACGATCTCCTCATTTCCTCATTTTCTGGGTACTGGGTGCATCAATTAATTACTCATTCTCAAAGCTTAATCTAGATTTTTGGTAGTAATTTTAATTAATCTACGATAATTTGGTACCCATTCATATAAATTATCACCTATAATAAAAAAAAAATGTAAACTAAATGAATGGGGAGTTTAAGAAAATAAATTGTATCTTGAATTATTGTTCTTGATTGAAAAAGTGTGAATGGTAATATTGTTAAAGAGAAATTGTTAAAGATGAAGATGTATGAAACTATGAACTATGAAGTTTGAAAGTCATATAATGAGGTGGCAATCGGGTTAAGATGGGTCGATTTTGAGTCAAGTCAAGGCCGGTCAGATTCGATACCGAATCAGACTCGGCCTAATGAGGTGGCACTAAAGGTACGAAATTAGTATGTCACGACTCACGATCAACAATAAAAAGGGTACGAAATACAAATAAAAGGGTACGAAAGATTGGTCTCTCAATAACTTAGTGAGAGACCGTCTCTCCCAAGTTTTTGTGTTTACAAAATATGTATATTTAGTTACTCAAAAGATGAGAAAGTGAAAATAATACAATAATAAAACGAGCTCGATTCGAACTCAAGTCGAAACCGAACTTCATTTTGTTATGCTCAACGAGCTTCAATCGCGCCCGAACTAATTAAGTCAATTTTATAAGATTTAATTGAGTTAATTTGAATTCGCCACACCATCAATCCACTCTTATTATATAATATATAACATTAATTTTATATAATAACTAAGGTGATAATGAGACAATACCGCTCGGCTCGGGCCGACT